>NW_025937066.1:16802-642937 GCF_000764305.2 Hyalella azteca
AGGTGGAAGAGGTAAGGCATTGTACAGCGTCTGCTCAGGTGGCAGCAGGAGAAGGTGGAAGAGGTAAGGCATTGTACAGCGTCTGCTCAGGCGCAAGCAGGAGAAGGTGGAAGAGGTAAGGCATTGTACAGCGTCTGCTCAGGCGCAAGCAGGAGTAGGTGGAAGAGGTGAGGCATTGTACAGCGTCTGCTCAGGTGGCAGCAGGAGAAGGTGGAAGAGGTGAGGCATTGTACAGCGTCTGCTCAGGCGCAAGCAGGAGTAGGTGGAAGAGGTGAGGCATTGTACAGCGTCTGCTCAGGCGCAAGCAGGAGTAGGTGGAAGAGGTAATGCATTGTACAGCGTCTGCTCAGGCGCAAGCAGGAGTAGGTGGAAGAGGTAAGGCATTGTACAGCGTCTGCTCAGGCGCAAGCAGGAGTAGGTGGAAGAGGTACTTATTAATTATTTCTATCAGAACTGAATGCATGTTATATTATTTTCATTACCAGATTATTGCAAAGGAGAAAGCCATGGCTGAGTTCCACGCTCACCCGATGCCTGTATTTGATGACAAACCTAAAGGACTGCCAAGCAAGAAAACCCCCAGCGTCACCAAACCTGAGCCATTTGTGCTGCAAATCGACAAGCGAGCTGAAAGCAAACAACTTGCAATGGAGAGAGAGGTACCCGCCGTCAAACTTGACAATTGAGTCTTAATTTTTAATTAAAATATACCCCGAATTTCAGGTGTATTAAAGCTACGATAAGCTACATTATCAATTCATGAACTGAGATCATCTCAATTGAGTTCGTAATGTATAAAGCGAGTTCAGGAATTTACTTCAATTGTTTGTTTTTTTAACTTGTATGTAGCTGTCACGCGAGTAGAGACGCTTCTATTACGTCACACAAGTAGAAATGTTGTAAATAATTGTTGAAATGCTCACTGTGCAGCAGCGGGAACGTGAGGAACGTGAACGAGAGATGAGGAACTTCCACGCTCGCCCAGCGACGGTCATCGCTAAGGAGCCTTTCTTGCCGGCGCGCAGCCACAAACCTCTCACTGAAATATCAGGATTTGATCTCAATACGGAGAAGCGCAGCAAAGAGAGATACGAGTACGACGTGCATCTCAAGCAGAAAGAAGATGAAATAATGGCGAAAAAACGACATGTAAGATCCAATTGATCACTGAAATGTTCGGAATTGTGGCAATCAACTCGCCCTTTTCTCACTCACAGTAGTATTCGTGCGACATGTTGAAGTTTTTTTTCCAAAGGCCTCCTTTTTTTCGAGAGCCTTCTTTAAAAATGTGTTTAAACCTTATTTAAAATCCGATATTCACATTATTTTAAAATATAAAACTACAGTTTAGCTTGGTTGTGTACAAGGAAGCCACTAATCATGTTACTACACCGAGCGTTATGAACTGTTACAGACCCCTTTTTTAATTCATGATCGCATTTCTTTCATAACTCGTGCAGGAAGAAGAGCTTCGTGCTGCTGAGGAAGAAGCTCAAGTAGCCGAGGAGCGCAAGCGCAACGTGCATCACGCTAAGCCCATGCCTCAATACAAGACTTTATCGGTCCAGCGCAGCGACAAACCTGTCACTACTCCGCTCTCGCCAAAATTTGCCACAGACTCGCGCTTAAGGTCGTCTCGTAGTCGCCTTAACATCAACAATACAACCTCAAGCAGTACTTGTAGCAGCGCCCATAACACTACAGTCACTCGATGAGTCTGTACTTCTCTCACTTTCAGTGCCAAACTCGTCATGAGGGAGCTCATAAGACACGAGTGATGTAAAACGACCACTGGTTTGTTTTATGAGCATTGAAATGACTCTTGATGTTCTTATTTAAATAGTCTGTGCTCAGATAATAATTCTATGATGATGTGACAATCAGACAATCAATATTCACTTTCTCATACACTAGTGGTTTCTCGTGTGAAATCACGCAATCTCCTAGTAATATCCGTTAGAAACCAACATTGGTTTTAAAGATGGCCTATTTAATCTAAGCGTAACGATTGGATTCTTTTAGTTTGCCCCCCTTGCCTTCAATAAACGACGAGTATAGGTAATAGCTGCGATGCACATACCTTATTATTTCTTAGATAACTAACGATTAGTTTCTTGAATTGCTCTATACCCTCAGAATATGGAAAGCTTGTGACGAAATTCCTATCTAAGAAGATTGTGCCTCTGATGTTTTTAATGTTCGACTTATTCCTAAGTTACGGATGCAGAATTTGACTGCCATTTGAGCTTCGATTTTTTGAATGTGGACACAGTTTTACTGCTTCGCAATGTTCGCGGTCACTGTCTATATATAAAACAACCACTTTAACAGGCTTCTGCATTGACTCCTCAGAAAAATTTCTGAAGGGTTAGTGTCAATTCAATTGAATAGTTTTTTTAATTGCTGTATTGTTCAGATCAAGATTAGCGTTTTTTTTTTTTGTACAGAGGAACTTGAGCCGTTGGCTATTACTTTTCTTGCTGTTAACATTTACGTCTTCAAGTTGAACTCAAATAGTGCGTTTTACGATACTCGGTCTGGCTTTTTCGTAGATATATCGTTTTATTTTACCCTGCTTTTTATAAATAAATCCTTGCTTTATTTCCGCCCTTGATATTGACCCCTACTCAAATTTCAACGGACGACCATTTTGGAGGTTATAGATATGCTCACAAATTTAGTCCACCCGAACCTAACTAGTATTTTAATGCAGTTTAATGCCTTCTGTATAAAAAAGTAAATCTAAAATTGAATGTATTGCCATCATTTGACTTGATGCATTGAAATGAATTCTAGTGAAAATTTCGAAGCCAACATTGCAAGCCGTCGATGCGACTTTTTATTCTCAATCGTAGTGTAGTGATGAGGGATGCTCGTAGCTTTTCTTGAATTTATATCATGATGGCTTTGTTTTCTTACGGCTATTCCCACCAACACTAATTGACTTGAGTGCCTCTTATCGTATCAAGAAAAACGAATTGAATTTGTTTTCTGAGCTCCTAATGAATTTTCATCTCGCCAAAAGTGTCCAGCGAAATAGTTTCAATAAAGGAAATATTGACCAGTATAACAATTATTGTTTATGAGTTATCCAAAAATTCAAAGTGCACTCAAAGCTCCATATGCAAGAATATTACTAGTACTCACTGATGTCCGTAACAATGAGTGAACTCGAACGGAACGACATTTTTTCCATAATAAGCATTGATTTCAAAATTAGAAACACGCGGTCTACGCAATAGCCGCACGTACAGCTTCGTCAGTTCATAGCAGCAGGTTCAAGTAAAATAAGAATTTTAGCTCATTAATAAAAATCTGCTGCGGTTATAAACGTAATAATAGCCGTTGCATTCTTTATTAGGCCGTAGGCCTATCGCCGATCCATAACAGTCGCAGAACCTTCACAGCTTGCTGCGAGTCTGGAACTCGCAACTCACTGCTCTAATTTTACTTAGCTTACTCCGTTAAGCCGTGGTCGAGAGCGGACGCTCGTGCTCGTGGTCCCAAATTTCTAAATTTTTAACTTTTTACTGTGACGTTTTCGGAACTCTTTTATATCAAGACAAGAAAATTGGAAACTTTCAACGCCAGCAAACTTCGAAATGAAATTTCTAAGAGCTCTTAAGTACCATAATTTCACAGCTTCAGCACGAAGCGGTTCTTCATGTGCTCGCTAGTATGAAATATCATGTGGTATAATATAATATTATCATAATATATGTTAATATAATACAATAAAGTAAATAAAATTAAAAGCTATCAAAAATATGTTATTATATAGCTCTGGATATTAGAAACAGAGTTAAATTTATTCCAAATATATATTTTCCATAGATAGGATAATTGAAGTATAAAGGAAGGAATCGAGTTTGTGAATACAAGCTTGCCATGACCGAAATATTGAACTTCTACGAAGCTAAATCATTTAAATGCATTGAAAAAACTCGAGGTAAAAAGTTAGAAAATTTGAAGTTTATCAAACACCCCTTTAAGTTTCACTTAAAGAAGCTCATCTATCACATAGATCACAGATCAGTTCATTTCGATACATCACCTATCATTCAAACGCGATGCAGTTTCCTTCATTCTAATGCGATGTGTTTTTTTTTCATTCTAACGCGATGAAGTTTCCTTCATTTTAACGCGATGAAGTTCCCTTCATTCTAACGTGATGAAGTTTCCTTCATTCTAACGTGATGAAGTTTCCTTCAACGCAAGACTTCTCAATCATAACCCTCTCGTTGCAACCGTGTCTTCTCATGCTGTAAGCATGCTGTTCATTGTTCTTGCCAAGGTGAAGCACTTAACACATGTCAGCATTGAAACGCAGCTGCCACGCATCAGCCCAGTCAACTAAACTATCAAGATCATTATGCAGTTGCATTTTGTTTGACGCATCCTTAACTGTATTATAAACTTTTGTGTCATTGGCATACATGGAGCACACGTAAAGCTTCCATATGCAAGTATATTACTAGTACTCACTGATGTCCGTAACAATGAGTGAACTCGAACGGAACGACATTTTTTCCAGAATAAGCATTGATTTCAAACTTAGAAACACGCGGTCTACGCAATAGCCACACGTACAGCTTCGTCAGTTCTTAGCAGCAGATTCAAGTAAAATAAGAATTTTTGCTCATTAATAAAAATCTTCTGCGGTTATAAACGTAATGAAAGCTGTTGCATCATTTATTAGGCCGTAGGCCTGTCGCCGATTCATAACATCGCAGAACTTTCACAGCTTGCTGCGAGTCTCGAACTCGCAACTCACTGCTCTAATTTTGATTTGCTTAACCGCCCAGCCTCCTCGTCGATTCTGACCAGAATAGAATAGAAGTGTCGGCACTGAAAAAATAGGCCCATGGCCTGTTGCCGATTCTTGTACTTTTCGTGACTTGATTCACAAGGGATCCGGCCTTTATAACCCGATCTTTCCATAAATGACGATTGATTGAGTTAGCTGCTTGACTTATTGCCAGTGGTCCGTAAGGTGCTAGGCATTTTAAGACTGAACATATGCTCCTGCATAGCTTCGCCTAGTCTGTTCTTGAAGTCGTCCATGCTCGGAGCGTCAACGATGCTATCGGGGAAACTGGCGCACAGAGCTGGGATCGAACCCGAACCTCTCTGTTCCAATCCTGGTACTCTGAACTGCAACCTCTGGGCCACCCTGCCCTAGAATAAGATTTATTTAATTGTCTTCACTTTTTATTGAAGCACACGAACACACGTGGCAAATTCAGAGAAAGTATAGTTTTATTTGTTAGTTGAACGTGAGACGACCGAATCATTTAAAAAGCTTATTTTATATGATATGAGCAAAAAAGGTTAAAACTATAATTTTTAATGCAGGATATTCGAGTGAGTTTTGACACAACTGGAGAATTAAACATTTTGTTGGATAAAAAATATGATTTAAACTTTGTGACCTCAGAGGAAATGAGGAAAAGCTTAATTTCCGCTCGGAGTGGCGTTAAAGCCGCGAGTTTGGGTGAGATAGCGGACTGAGATTTAGCGGAAAACCCGCTGATGAGGTCCAGCGAAAATGTTCCTGGAAATGTTACGTGAAGTTATGATTGCGTTTTATATGCCCGCGTTATACTTTTTTTTAATTTAAAAGTTGGTCAAATTAAGTTAGAAGTGTATTAATCTTTAATTAGGGCTGAGAGATAACGGATAACGTTTATATAAGAGAATTCGTAAGTATGATTGAATTCATCTCACAGCAGTTCGTTGGTGAATGATGATGAAGTTAAACCAGCGTTGCCTTGCCAACATCACGATTCCATCTTTCATTTCAACCCATGGGATCTGGGTTGAGCTAACAAAAAAAATATGATTTAAACTTTGTGACCTCAGAGGAAATGAGGAAAAGCTTAATTTCCGCTCGGAGTGGCGTTAAAGCCGCGAGCTTGGGTGAGATAGCGGACTGAGATTTAGCGGAAAACCCGCTGATGAGGTCCAGCGAAAATGTTCCTGGAAATGTTACGTGAAGTTATGATTACGTTTTATATGCCCGCGTTATACTTTTTTTTAATTTAAAAGTTGGTCAAATTAAGTTAGAAGTGTATTAATCTTTAATTAGGGCTGAGAGATAACGGATAACGTTTATATAAGAGAATTCGTAAGTATGATTGAATTCATCTCACAGCAGTTCGTTGGTGAATGATGATGAAGTTAAACCAGCGTTGCCTTGCCAACATCACGATTCCATCTTTCATTTCAACCCATGGGATCTGGGTTGAGCTAACAATGAAAGTTACGATGTGAGGTAGAAAACTCAATAAAGTTACAATAAGTTTTCGTGGACTTTTCTATTCATTATATTATACCACTCATATTTTGGTATTCAACGATTTCACTTGTCTCGTAACTTTACAGTTTGTGACAGAATTGCAGCATTCAAATCTGGGTGAGATACGGCGCCATAATAACCTCATAGCGAGAAAAATCCCTGGTTTTTAGGATTGCCTAAAAGTTTCTTAATCAAGCTTCTTGCGAGAAAAACCCTAACACGCGAAAAAGTGTCCACTCGAGTGAATAATAAAAGATATTCTTTTGGAAAGTTTCCTCAGCATCTGCCTGTGATCTCGAACGCAGCAATTGTTCCTCTATGATTTTTTTCTCCGTCTTTCATGTTTTACTTGGACTCCGTAGAGACAAAAGATAAATTTTGTGATCCTGATAAAACTGATAGAAAAATGCTGCCGAAATTGAAAGGAATCTGAAATATTTCGCAGTACTGAATTTATTCAGCTAAAATAGAATAGTAATTCTTACTTATTTTAAGTGAGGCTAATTACGGCATCACCTATACCGATGATCCATGATGTATTTTTATTTTATTAAGTATTACATTTTTACATGTTTCATCTTAACACAGTTTTGCTGACGGTGGTTTGAGCCTGCGTCGCTGCCTTTGTTCTTGCATAAATATTACCGAGAAATTAAGCCTCGAGCTCACCAGACACGCAACTTTATGACCACCTTTACCTTACATTACAAACTTTATTATGCGCAAAAATTGTTCGGATTTTTACGAACTGAAAAACAAGTGAAATAAAAGGGCCCGAATTATGTAAATAAGACCAACGTATCTTGAAATTAATTTGCTGCATTTTAGTTACATAATAACATAATATTTTTTGGTCCTTTAACCAGTTTTTCTGCTTTAGCAATTTGCCGATAAATATTCTGGAAAGCTTGATTAGTTTCAACACCATTAGCTCACAGAATAACACCTTTACAAAAAATTCATGAGCGAAATTAATTGCCTTTTAGGTAAATGTTTTAAAGTTGCTGATCTATTAAAGTTGCTGATCTGCTAAAATATTTCTTCAGTATATTTTCCTTATAAATATTTTCATAAACTTTTACATTTTAGGCCTAAAAATATAGCAGAAAGCTAATGCGTGTAACATTTGTGTATAAAGCTTGGCGCTATCGACGTGCGGGGGATTTTACATCTATCGTGGCAGGATATTCGTGGATGTGAAATGTTTTCCTAAAAGAATGGAATACCGTCGCGACTGAGTTTGATGACTATAATTTACAAATTTGCCGAAAAATGTGAAATTAACTTCTCTCAATATTTAGCAAAGAAATTCAAAATAAACTAAGAATGAAATAAATGTATTGAATGAATTTTTCCTTTATTAACACACAATCATAGAAGCATGCAAATCTCTGGGATTATTTATTCCGACCAACACCGTTTAATGAAGCTGTTTTAGTTACATTGACAATTATTATTTGTTGATGATTAATTAATCGAAAGAAGCTTGGTTATTGAAATCCTTTACCTTACTGTTATCTTTCGAATAAATGTTAATTGAACACATGAGTTTATTAAGCCGGGTATATGTCCGTTGTTAATTTGAAAAAAATATTTCTAAAACCAATATATTTCGTAATTACGCTCATCCTTTTTAAACATAAGTTCCCCTAGTAGAATTACTCCAGTCCAGTCTTCCATTTTTGTGTTATCCCCAACTGAGGGTTTGAATTCCACCTGCAACTGGAGGCTGGTGAATGAATAGCTTTATTTTTTGCTCAGCAGTTTGAAAGGCGGGCCACACGCAGACAACAATGGTCGGCATCTCTGCAAATATAGCCAGAGATCGGAACAGAGCCAGCGCCGGCAGAGCGATACCCTTACGTTATGACTTTACAAGCCATTGAAGTTTCTTAAAGCCCATTAGATGAGGTGCTCGCTTTTGTTCTTGGGTTTTGTCAAAAATGTCTTGTTAAGATGGAAACCGGGAGATTGCGTACCAAAAGTGAGCGTCAGCACATCAACGAGCGTCAGAGTAATGAATGGATACAAAAGCCGAAGTTATCTGGGAATGAATATAACAACAAATGCTTCCGAACACATAAATTATCTATTAAAGCTTTATGTGTTCTTTTTCAACGTTGCCATAGAGCATAGTCTATATTTTAGTATTGATTTTCTGTCTACAAAACGTTATATAGATGTAAATTTATTTTTATTTCGATTCTGATAGCCTTCACGTCGACACTCTACATTATTTCAGTCGCTGGGCACAATTCATTTTCTAAAGAATGTTCTACAGGGAAATACTGGACATCTCCATGTTAGATGATTCAGAACTTATGAACCCGTCTTTGAAATTAAGAATCCGTCTTAAAACTTCAGAAGCCGTCTTAGAACTCAAGAACCTGACTTTGAATTTCAGAACACGTTTCTGAACTTTTAAATCCGCCTTTGAATATAAATCCCCTTTTAGAACTCTAGAACAAGTCTTAAAACTTTAGAAGCTGTCTTATAACTCACGAATCTGAGTTAGAACTTCAGAACACGTCTTCGAACTTGAAAACCTTTCTTAGAACTCTAGAACCCGTCTCAAGAGAAGTTAATCGAGGGCATGCGTCCAAGCATTTATTTTCAAGCGCACTTTTTGACTAAACAAAACAAACATTGAAAAACAAATTATCATAAAACTAATGCATTAAATTAAATATTGAAATGGTTTAGCAATTTTGAACAAACGTTTCGAATTGAGGCTGCGTTGCATGTATGATGCGTTCCGGCTTTAATTTGATTTTTAATTGTGAGCTTGAGTTAACAATTTTTTGCGAAACATTTTGCTTATGCTGTTGGGAAACATGATTGAAATATTACTGTTGATACGCAATCACTTTTGACACGCAATTTAAATTTTCACCTGAATGAGTGACTTAAGAGCGCAAAGGGCTGTTTATGTAATATACTAGGCTGATGAGATGCTTATTTAAGTGAAATAATACATAGAGTTATCACGCAACCGCCATGCAGCTGGTTTTCATTTTTTTAAATCTGGTATCAATGGTTCAAAAAATTATACCACCGATGAGATTCTATGCTCCCTTATTTATTATTGTTTAATTTGACAAATATTACTACATTTTCTGTAAAAAATCATTCTCAATTTACTTAAGTTGAATTTTCTAATTCTATCGCTAGCATTAATTTGTTAGAATTCTCTTCCGAAATATGTTAACGCTCTTTTGTATTTTCTAGCTTCTGTATTTTTTCTCGAAAAGAAAGCTTTCATATCGAAGTTTACTAGGCATTACTTTTGCATCGCTCATCGTTGTAAAATTTGCCGGTGTTTTCGTGCAGGGGCGGTGAAGTTTTGAAGTTGACGTTACAGTTACAGTCTCGTCATGCCATCAAGTTTGCTCAAGTTGAGCCACAAAGTTCATCGCTATGCTGTCGTCGTGGACGTTAATTACGTGGCCGGCAGTGGCGATATAAAACAGAACGATTATGATATGCTTTGTGAATATAGCATTGTAACTACTAGCTTATCTAGGAAATTACAATAATAGTTTATAATAACATAATTTAAAATATAACGTAACAATTTGTGTGATAAAATAATTCAGGAGATAAAAATACATTATGCTAGTGTATATATTTTCAAAATTTTCTTGAAACAAGCACCAACAAAAATTTTTTTTAAAATTCTCAAGAATTTGCTCTGAAAACGCGACAATATTTTGACTTGGCTGATAAAATTTTCTTCAAAATAAGGTCAATACTACCTGGTTTCTGTATTTTACGTACATTAGTTCAACAGTTGAACATTAACTTTTAAATCACATTGAAAATAATCATGAGGAATTATCTGTTAACAATTTAAATACTTAATGCTCTACAAAATTTTAATGAGGACGCACGAGTAGAAAAAACTGCAGCCGCTAGTAAATTAGAAATTCAATGGACTTTTTTTGTGGGTTCAGTTTCAGCGTAGCCCGCGGCTAACCAAAAAGATTGAATTAAGCCACGAATTACGAGAAAAGTGCACAACCAGCCTAAATTATGCTAACAGTCGTGGCATTTTTGTCTGGCTGTGTAAAGCATACAAGCACAGAGACCAGACACAATGCGTGCATGCTTACCGTGCTGTGTAATATATAAAAGTATGAAGCCTCGGCATAAAAGACACTATATCAGCGCTAAACATATAGCTATTCTCCTACAGCAACACGTAATTTTGCATGCTATTCCAAGTAGCGTTGGACTGAAAACTTACTGTTCTTCCGAGACGAGCGTCAGTTTTGTGCGGTAGCTGCAGGCTTCAGTTTGTGTAATAAAGTAGATATGGCTACGGAGTTGCTTGGATTACATTACCAAAAAGGAGAGCATCTCCTTGGAAACCGCGATAATACTGCTCGATGCAGGAATATCGTGATTATTAAAAAGTTATTTTATTATACCGGCCCAACAGCCGCCTCATTTGTGTCAGATTGACCATAGAAAATAGAGCAAATCCAACGCGGAATCTGGAAAATCCACAGCCACCGTCCACATTCATGTAGATTTGAATGTCATTGTCACGATTCCTTTAATTTGAATAACAAGCAACAAAGTTAACAACTTTAGTATCGCCGTCCCGGGCGAACGAAGTGAATATTTTAGTTGACAGAGCGAACCTTTCTGGCTTTAAACCAAAGAAAAACCACAGCTTTGAGCATCACCTGCCCTCGCCATTCAGAAACTCGATCGGCTTTGCAGAGTTCAGTGAAATTCTAGGAAGTTCTGCTCAGTTCGAGCCACCGGCTCAACTCAAACGAAACTTTTACTAACTATCAGAAATTTGTGTGACTGTCGCGCAGCTGCGAACGGCTGCCGGTCCCGTGGGTGCCCAACTTAACTTGCCTGCTATACTCAGAAAATGGATGGGTCATGTTATCCAAATAGTGCCGAAATTTCAACGTAGTACTGATACGCCTCTAATGCCAGAAAATTTCTCTAACATTCTGCAAAAATTCAAATATTTTCTAGACCCCAAGGTCACCGCGATTGCAAACGTTGCACGTCCCGTAAGTGGCTAGTGCCTCAACTCTTTTGAAATAAACTGTATCTGCTGCTGGTTCCTTCCCAACAACCTCAAACTGAAATATGTTGACTGTTTGACGAACCTGAACAGTGGTAATGTTGGAGATGAAGTATCAGGCATTTGTACATTCGAGACTGAATAGAAGGTTAGTTAAGATGTGTACTATGATGAATTGGATATTCCTTAACAGGGTTCTGCCTACAATTGTTATTTGCTCAAAATAAATATTGCTATAACATTAGTTTCGTCCATGAAGCTTGTGTACCATAGTTTGTATCACAGCTTGTTTCCAATACAACGGGAAAGCTCCTATATGAAATATCTAATATTAGATATTAGAATAATAGATCTAATTTTGAATCTTTCTTGAGAAAAGGCTGTAAATTATTCCTTTGGAGGCCAGTAAAAGGAGACGCGGTGTTGTGATGTTTTTTAATCGGTTTCTGTAATCGATACAAAAACATCATATAAAAATATAACTCAGTACTCACTGCAGAGAGTGCATTTTCTCGTCTACGAAAACGTGAAGTCATGGACGGACAGACGGACGGACGGAAAGACGGACATAGCGAGCAGAGCACAATAGTGCATTTTTTCCATGAATGAGAAAATGCGCTAAAAACGAATCTAGATAACTAGAATCAATATCTGTATGTCATATTACAAAATAAATCTGCTGCAAACGACTAATAATCTATTCTTACCAAATTACTGGACGTACGGCGTACAAAGATCTTAGCTGACGGACCGAGCTCGCCCAGGTTATTTTTGTCTATTAAGTATGCTAAAAAGTGGTGCAGAACGTAGCACTTTAACAAAGGCAATGAAGCTTTCTTTCAGCGTACAAGACTTTTTGCGTTCGCGGGAATGCTCAAGGAAATAACGTTTTTATTAGTTCGGTGCAGAAGATTGACAGCTTTTTAGAGAAAATACTCACGTTTTTCATCTACTTGACGGTCGGTCGCATGTTCATGCCATTACCCCTGCGTGTCAGTGCCGTACAATTATTCTGAGTGGGTTTGTTGAAGAGAATGAAAAGAACGGTTCGTTAATTTTAATTTGCAGGCCACTAATGAAGTGTAAAAAATATAACTCAGTAGTCAGTACTCACTGCAGTGAGTGACAGAGAGAGCATTTTCTCGTCGACGAAAACGTGAAGTCACGGACGGACAGACAAACGGATAGAAAGACGGACAGACGGACGGACAGACGGACAGATAGACGGACAGACGGACGGACAGACGGACGGACAGACGGACGGACAGACGGACGGACTGACGGACATGGCGAGCACAATAGTGCATTTTTTCCATAAATGAGAAAATGCGCTAAAAAGAACAGTGCACCGAACCGTCCTGACGTACAAAAACAATCACGATTTATTTGAAAAAAGGTGTATTGCTCTAGATTTACAATGGACTGAAATGATACTTGGACTAAGTGGAAGAGTTCACAATATGAGAGCATCAAACATTAATTTTCATATAAATAATTTTGTAGCTTTTCATTTTTAATTGGTAGATTTTCTAATTTTATTTTGCTATTTTATTCCTGATTCATCCGGATTTTTATTCGGAATATTTCATATTCGGAACTTATATTTTAAATTTTTCATATCCGAATGGAAAGTCATTACTAATTTTTTAAAACTCTAGACCTTTTGGTTTCGATTAAATTGTCCTTTAACCATTTTTAGTGGAGAAATTTTTTAGTGGAGTTTATTTTTTTTAAGTTGTCCTTCAACCATTTCAAGTTGTCCTTCAACCATTTCAAGTTGTCCTTCAACCATTTCAAGTTGTCCTTCAACCATTTTTTAGTGGAGTTTATTGCCAAAGGGACACATGTGGAATTTCACAACCAATCTAACAGCATGGCTTTCGTAACACTTTGTAATGCAATTAAAAAAATACCTACTACTCAGAACAAAAAGGCATTGAAAGTGATGGTATTAATTTTTCATATCGTGAAATTACGGTACCTCAACCGTTTAAAGCGTTTATGATGTGAAAATTTTCAAATTAATTGGTGCGTTGACAATATTTTGTCGAGTCTGTTGACAAGATTCGACAGTTTTTCATCTATTTTAAATGTTAAGCTTCATAATCCAAGACCAAGCGCTTCATCCTCTAAAGAATTCCACCCCCTCCATATCCCGAGACGCACCCCAATATAACGACCTAATATGAGCGGTCTCAGCTGCCTTGTACACAAGACCAAAACACGTCGCGATGTCGAGGGATACTCAATAAACATCGTGTGCAGATTTTAGCGTAGATGAAGCACATCATAAACACGGCAAATTGCATGCAAATTTTGGTTTAGATGACAAACAAAATATATACACACAGCAACAAAGCCACCAAAAGAGAGAGTTAATTCAATTCTAGCGTTTATCGTTTTCGATTTAGCAATTTTGCAATTCATACAATTTAAGAATTAATGTTTAGTTAAATTTGCCAGATCATTGATAAAAATTCATATCAATAATAATTGATGGACATGATTTTGATTTAATAACTGCGATAGGGATTTGGGCTTGATTATATAGTTATGTTAAAATATGTTTGTGATCCAAAATGTATGTCAATATTGCAGCCCGATTTCTGCTGCCTAAATCTGCCTTCAACATTGCTAGTTACTGCGTTGCTAGTTCTGATGTTTTAATTTCCTAACATAATACCAGTTTACGCAAGCGTCTCGAGCTCATGTCTACTCAAATGTTGCTGTTCTGATGATGTCGTGAGTTTTTAAGAAGCTTAAGTAACTTGTTTACGGACCCTGACGCCGCTCCGAATTTTAGAAGATAATTTTCTTGTGTTTGCGTACAACGCTGCCCGCACCTAATGCGGACAAAGAGCAGTTCTATGTAATATAAAAATAAAATATCAAGACAAGAAAATTGGAAACTTTCAACGCCAGCAAACTTCGAAATGAAATTTCTAAGAGCTCTTAAGTACCATAATTTCACAGCTTCAGCAATAATATGTGATTACAAGTTTGCCATGAAATATTGTACTTTTAAAGAGTAAAATCTTTTTAAATGCACTGAAAAAATTCCGTGAAAAATGTTAGAAAATTCTAAGTTTATCAAACACTCTTGTATGTTCCACTTAAAAAAACTCATATATCACATATATCACAGATCAGTTAATTTTAATGCATTACCAATCATTCTAACGCGATGAAGTTTCCTTCATTCTAACGCGATGCAGTTTCATTTCATTCTAACGCGAAGCAGTTTCCTTCATTCTAACGCGATGCAGTTTCATTCATTCTAACACGTTGCAGTTTCCTTTCATTCTAACGCGATGCAGTTTCCTTCATTCTAACGCGATGCAGTTTCCTTCATTCTAACGCGATGCAGTTTCCTTCATTCTAACGCGATGAAGTTTCCTTTCATTCTAACGCCATGCAGTTTCCTTCATTCTAACGCGATGCAGTTTCATTTCATTCTAACGCGATGCAGTTTCCTTCATTCTAACGCGATGCAGTTTCCTTTCATTCTAACGCCATGCAGTTTCCTTCATTCTAACGCCATGCAGTTTCCTTCATTCTAACACGTTGCAGTTTCCTTCATTCTAACGCGATGCAGTTTCCTTCATTCTAACACGATGAAGTTTCCTTCATTCTAACGCGATGCAGTTTCCTTCATTCTAACACGTTGCAGTTTCATTGATTCTAACGCGTTGCAGTTTCATTGATTCTAACGCGATGCAGTTTCCTTCATTTAACACGGTTACCTTTAGAGGGAAATATTTTTGCAAATTTATATTGATGATTTGATTTTAACTCCTAAATGAAATTCACGCGATGAATCATTTTCCAATGAGCAATAACATAATATTTAATTCATTCCAAAGCGATCATTAATATACGTGGCCACCCATCAGTTATCATCAATCAGCGTCATGATTTGCACGCGTTGTATGGAGCCTCGGCAAGCGCGTTCGCAATGGACGTAAAATTAACGGCGAATGTGAGGAATTCTGATCAGAGCTTCACGAGAACCGCACTCACGAGCGCCCAATTTAAAATTCCAAATTACGACGAGCTTGGAATTTGATTAGGAATACTCGTTGAGAAGCATTTGACGGGTTGAAATTTGAGCCGGCAGATTTAGCTGCTTGATTGACAGTTTTTTTTCAGTTAATTTATATCATAAATTAGAAGCCGTTATTTCCCAAAAAGAGTTTACTAATATATTCGTAAGTTTTAGACATACAATAGAAAATTTGTAGTAATAGCTTGATCGCTGTGCGAGATCTCCGGTACACGAACTATAAATTTGACAAAGATATTGCGCAAAAATTTTTTCAGAAAAATGTGTTCAGTTTTGATTATCACGTAACCTCATTGATTCTTGCGTTAGATCTCACTGGTTAAATGCGAAATTTTATCGCTTAATTCAATTGATCCTTTCAGTTTCCGAAGCAACTATCAGGAGCGTTACCTTCATTACCCGAAATTTATTATTTTCTTCACTGTTGAGTCTCGAAGCCTGACACAGTACACACTCAGAGAAATGAGTTAGACTTCATCCAAATAGCGATGCACTTTTTGCCCTTGTGTGGGTCATCCTGACTCAGTTTGCCTTGGGAAAGGGTGCGCTTTCTCGCTTACTTCTTATGCTCCCCCTCTTTCTTCTCGTGCCAGGGAAGAAAATAATGTCATTATTTGGACAATATGACCCATTCATTTTTTTGACTGCATATATGTTCTAGTCACGAATGTCATCGCTAATTTGTTCTTCAGTCATCACTTTAAACCAAGAAGAAAAACCCCGAATAAGTGATCGTCAGCAAGAAGCCTAGCCAGCCACTGTAAAGTTCGTCGCCTGGCAGCAAAGAAAAAAGTATAGGATTTTTAGGACTTGGTTCAGGAATATGCATGATCCTCCTAATGGGCTTATCTTTGATGGCGTATCCTACACGAGGACAGTTATTCTAGAAAAACAAATTTCCTTGATCGCCTCAAAGCACGAGATGGCCGCCATGTTGGTTGGTATGCAAGAGGAGTACAAACTAAGGATTTTGCTAGGCTGTCTTACCAGTGTGACAATACGCATGTAGAACTGGCGAGCGGCAACGAGTGTTTTTTTTCAAAATTAAGTTTAAGTTGTCAAAATTAAGTTTAAGTTGAGTTTGACTGGTGGCAAAGTGTGTTTTTTCAATTTTAAGTTGAGTTTAACTGGTGGTAACTTGAATCGTGTTGAGCGTGTAAAGATTGCACACAGTACAAGATATGAGTAATGTTCAAATGTTGAATGAAGAAGAATGCAGGCGACAAAATTGAGACAGTAAAATAAAAAGAGGAATAAAAATATATGAGATTCAATCATCAATAATCTGAGAGCAAGGAAATTAACAAAAAATCCTACATTTTAAGTGGAAAGTTTTTCACGGAAAATTGCTGAATTTTCTTGGTATTTTATTTGAACTTGAAATAATGCGATGATTTAAATCAAATAATGTAATAATTAAATTACATCTTTATATACTTCGTTTACTCCCTTGTTGCGAAGGCAAAAAAATCCACAGAGTTATTAAACTCTATACGTAAATTATTTTTAAACTCTTAATTATTTATCATTTATAAACAATTAATTTATTTCTTTCAAGCCATCGGTAATCGAAACTTCTACCGATGATTTCTATTTTAACTCAAATCCGACTTTGAAATACGTCATAAAGAAACGACGCACTCCTACATTCGAAAAAGATAAGTAAAAAACACACAGGAAGAGCATAAAACACTATTGCAGTAATCAACGTAGTACACTCAAAGCAATTTGCTGAACAGTTGTAGTTCTAAAAATATGCCCGACCTCGATTCATTACGCAAAAGTGTTAACTGACAGGCCTCAATTTTCTTTCCTTGGACGTTTTCTCCTGCCAATTTTCTCTTTTGTATGCATGGCGGTGGCCTGGGAGGTGAGTGCTGGCAGCGGTTCTTTTTCCATCACTGCAACAGCCTTTCAGCTTCCAGCGACCACACTGGTAACTTACAGCGGCGACTCTTGTGACGTTAAGGGGCGAATCATGTAACTTACAGCGGCAACTCTTGTGGCGTTTAGTGGCGACTCATGTGACTTCTGTTGCGACTCTTGTGACCTTAATAGACTAAAGCAATGACTTTAAGTGGCGGCACCTTCGATTTAAAACGACAACACTCACCACTTAGTGACGAGACTCGTGACTTGAGCGACGACAGTTACAATTTTCAGTGACTATACTTCTGGTTTTTGACACATGTGGTCTTCAGGAATACGACTAGCAGTTTTCACCGCATCACTTTCATCGACCAGAGCATGGAGTTTTTTTTGCGAAGAGAATCTAAATCTCTTGAGTATGAAATCCCTTTAGAAGCGATGTAAATACATCTGTTGTTGATTCAACAAAAAATACTTTAAACTCAGCCTAAACAAGCAGAAGAACCATCAAAAATTTAGGACCAACCAACCAGAAGAACGTATTGTCATTTTACCTCGCAACAGATTTTTTTGCCCAGTTGCCGTCATTGCTGTAGGTTCATTAATCCGGAAAGTGTAGAGACTTCCTGCTTCAAAAACGTCTCGCTTCAAAATCTCTCGTTTGCCTAAGAACTCACGCGAGGATTTCTTGTCGCGTAGCACTGATCCTGGGAAGCGGCAGATGCTTCCAGGATTTGCCTTCGTTGTAGTCTTTAAAACCGCGGAAGGATTTTCACCGGCCGACCGTAGGCCGCTTATTCGCCAGAAATAAACTGGTAAAAAATGTCTAGTTGTATAAGCAGAAGTGCGGGATTTTCGCGTGCTTGGCAGTCCAAAGACTTGGCTAAATCTTTTCTTGGACTATGAACTCTTAGCCTCTTATTTGCGGCGCTAATTAAGTAGGAATTGTTATTTGCTGCACGTAAATAAGCTATTCTAAGTTACCAGGCAGTTTACGCCGCGTGTTATGCAAATCATGAGCTGATAAAAAAAGTCGTCGGAAAGTGCAAATAGTTTAAAGTTTTTGCTGCAGGGAAATATAATTTTTATTCAGGTACACTGCTTCGATAGGTTTATAGTAATAGTAAACTTAGGGTGAAAAAATTAAAATTTTTCATATTGCATGAATAGGTTTTGATGACTGGATACAACTCATGCATGAATTATAGGCTTCTTCAACGCTATTGAAGTAATACAATTACAGAATCGAATTAGAGCTGGTGTGAAACTTCGAAAGAAAACTTCAGTTGTGAATCTTGGAACATGAATCTAAATATTCGAACTTTGATCTAAAAATAACTTTATAGAAGGGCAGTTAATTGCCAAAAATGGCATAATGTATCGAAACTTTCTTTCTTCTACATGTGTAAAATAATCATAGAGCGAATAAAATATTGCTAAAAATATTTTGTTACAAAATAACGAGCAAATGGCAATGCCTTTTTTCCATTTTACTAAAATGCATATGCGTACTGTGCGCATTAATAAAATAAATTTACCATTTCACATATTTCTGAAAAAATATTTCTCACAAACACCCTAAATTAAAATCATTCTGAAAATTAGTTATTATCAAAATCATTCATTCAAAATCATGCGAAATTATAGGTTTAATAACATTCATGCAAAATATTCCTGTATCATGAAAGTATTTTTTCACCAACCCGATTTAATTCAAGAAAATTCAACCCGGTTCAATCGACTATTATAATAAAATTTTAAAAATTATGTTCACTTTTGTTTCAGAAGAGATAAGTCACAGTGGGTTATGCTTACCTTCAAGTTTTGCTCCGTTGTTCTTGTTCCACTTTGATGTTACAGATCATGCGTGTTCATAATTTTTTTTCACCTATTCATTCAAAATAATCGATGAGGCTTAGTTTTACTTTGCTTGGTGAGAGTACAGGCGTTATTATTAACTTTCCTAGCTTCATTTGACCTTCATGTTCGAAATATGACGGTCTATCCTTGTTAAAAAAATACCTGATTACTCATTATATTTACAAATTAAACATCAAACGGTTCTCGTTGCATCGTAATCTAAAAAAATCAGCAATTAATTCTCAAGGAAAATAGAGACATATTTTAATATTTTTAGCGTTTGAATTGACGCTCCTATTCTGATCATGCATAAGCTGTGTGAAAGGCTCGGACGCTACATCGAGGCGGTGATTAAATGGACGAAAAAAGATTTGTTTTTATTAATTCAATTTCATGTTACATCCTTCGCTATCAATGAATATCACGGTGAAAAATCAGTAGTTATATTACCGTTTTGGCATTTATGGGCTTAACGTATTTATTTAGCAACAATTCTGACTAAGATCCTTCAATCAAACTCTTAAGTATATTATGACAAGTAAAGATCTAAGCTAGACAGTGCAAATCATGAAAAATTCTTACTGCTCTTTATTACTGCGTATGATTTTCATCAGTAAAATATCAGTATTATTATACTTTCTCAAATTCAAACAAGGTTCTCACCGAATCATCGGAAAAACTAGCTTGCTTTGAGACGATACAAGAACGTAAGAAATTCGACGTCGTGGTGCTATAATGCAAACGTTAGACAATCCAACTGAACGTGACGAGGGGAGCGCAGCCGTGCACCACCAATTTTGTGCACCAACGTAAGGGTCGAAGTCAATGTTTACCGCCACAATGTCCTATTATTCACAGGTGAAGACAAAACGGGTGAAAACAAAACAGGTGAAAACGAAACAGGTGAAGACGAAACAGGTGACGACGAAACAGGTGATGACGAAACAGGTGAAGACGAAACAGGTGAAGACGAAACAGGTGAAGACGAAACAGGTGATAACGAAACAGGTGAAGACGAAACATGTTAGGCTCAGCGCATTACAATTCACCAACACGCAAAGTCCGCTTAGATTCAACTCAAATTACCAGCAGACTGTAATGGCTGAAGTTTAGCTGTTATTCTCGAGACGAGCCCTTAGCCTTAAACCTGCATAGGAATTTTAAGGCAGCTAATCTGCGTTGCTACTCGTGTTATAACTTTTAAGAAGATGTTAACTTTTATAATGAACAATTGCACAAATTGCGAATGATACAATTTATATCATGGAAAAGTTACGACCATTTCTTACCTGCATGCCCCAGAAACACTTTGTGTACGAGTCATCTAAATCGGAATTTATTTTTAAACACATAATTTTAGAAATATCATAATGGTTGTAAACGTGCTTCATTTTAAAAGTTAATTTATTCCGGAAGTTCAATGTTAAATAATGAAAAAAATGAATTCAATTGCAACTAATATCGATTAATATATAAGTAATAAAATTACTAGATTGCTTAAATCGCAAGTTAATCAGGAATTTAAAAGCAAAGAAAACAGCCAGAATATTAAACATTTCTTAAGAATGAAAACGTTTCGGAGTCCAGCTCCATCGTCAGTTCAAAGTTCAAAACCTATAAGAAAAGCAGAATCAATTAGAAAACTAAATTCACATCGAAGATAAAAACATAAATTGACAAAAATAAAAACAAATACACATAAGGAGACAGGCCTATCTATTTACAATTTCAAGGGGATAGGAGCTGAAGGCTGCATTTAACCGAGGTTTCTGTCTAAAAATATACAGGGATTCTAAAATTCGTAGGTCAGTAACACCGGTCGTGTAAGCTAGAACTCTAAAATCACTATCGGACACCTGAACATTGCACTGCTCGGCATGGACGCGCACAGCTGAATAAGGAGGATGCGCAAGTAAAGTTCCCGTTCTAAAACTTCTGCCTTTATGCTCCGCCAGCCTAGTGTAAAAATTGCGAGACGTCATACCGACGTACGCTGATGCGCACTGCGCACAACTGTATCTATATACTAGGGACGAACGCATAAAAAGAGGGAGAGCATCTTTATAGTTGAAGAACGAACCAATTTTGAAGTTATTCACCAATATCACCTGCAGATTTACATTCGGAAGATATTTATTGATCAAATCTTTCAATTCCTTAGCCATAGAATTGAAAGATTTGATCAATAAATATCTTCCGAATGTAAATCTGCAGGTGATATTGGTGAATAACTTCAAAATTGGTTCGTTCTTCAACTATAAAGATGCTCTCCCTCTTTTTATGCGTTCGTCCCTAGTATATAGATACAGTTGTGCGCAGTGCGCATCAGCGTACGTCGGTATGACGTCTCGCAATTTTTACACTAGGCTGGCGGAGCATAAAGGCAGAAGTTTTAGAACGGGAACTTTACTTGCGCATCCTCCTCATTCAGCTGTGCGCGTCCATGCCGAGCAGTGCAATGTTCAGGTGTCCGATAGTGATTTTAGAGTTCTAGCTTACACGACCGGTGTTACTGACCTACGAATTTTAGAATCCCTGTATATTTTTAAACAGAAACCTCGGTTAAATGCAGCCTTCAGCTCCTATCCCCTTGAAATTGTAAATAGATAGGCCTGTATCCTTATGTGTATTTGCTTTTACTTTTGTCAATTTATGTTTTTATCTTCGATGTGAATTTAGTTTTCTAATTGATTCTGCTTTTCTTATAGGTTTTGAACTTTGAACTGACGATGGAGCTGGACTCCGAAACGTTTTCATTCTTAAGAAATGGTTAATATTCTGGCTGTTTTCTTTGCTTTTAAATTCCCGATTAATATATTTTTAAAAAAATATATTTTTTGAAATGATTTCAATTATGAGTTCAGTCAGTAATCCATCGCGTATTCCGGAACTTTGATCAGTCATTTCATATGAGAAACCAATCTTGATATAAATTTAGATAGTGATTAGATCGCACTATAAATTCAATTTCATGGGTCTCATTTTCGAAAAAAACCTGTTAAGGATTGGGGTTGTTCCCCCACTGTTCTTAAGATTTATATTAGTTCCTTGGCAGTTCATCATTTCTAATATTAAATGGACACTGCACGCCATTTTTGTCACAAGTCCCCTCGTACTCCTTCAATAAGGGAGCGCAGTATCTCCGAGGACAAAGTCTATTTGTCCGCAGTGTGCCGAGCGAAACCCATCTTATATTATAAACAGATTTTATTTTGTTTTCTTCGTGTTGGGCGAGATCGTTTTGAATCTAGGCAACAACAGCTCCAAGAGAAAGTAATATTTTCCAGAGTAGCACTCTATTGTCTTTTCCTTTTGTGCATCAGCATTTCTGATTTTTCGTAGTACACATGGACACTAAAAGACTTCTTCTCAAGATAATTATGGTCCATGGATGTATTAAAGATTTGTTGGCTGAAAGATAGAAAGAACTTAAAGCTCTTTCTTTCTTTACTATGAAATTCACAGAGGAGCAATGTTTCCGTTACTTATGGTTCTCCGTATTTCAGCATTTAATGTTATCTGGACAGACACTAGAACTAACTGCCTCTCTTCCCGCACCCAATATAGGATAATCTTCACCGAAATGGCCTAATCATGATTTACAGTCGAGCCAAGAATCCTTAGATACGGTATGTTTTTTGAAGAAGTTCTTCAGGATTCAGCCAGGATGAGGTAATTAATTGCCTTCTATGGAGTATTAATGGACCACGAGCCCTCCCAGATAATTGCTTTTTGGTTAGCTCCTAATTCAGTTTCTAGTATCCTAATGATGGTTTCATGCCCAGCTCAGTGTCCGGCAAATGTCTGTTAGATTTTGTGCTTTTCTATGCCATGAGAAAAACGAGATAGCATTTATTTGTCATTTTTAAGAAATAAGTGAAGTTCCTATTGGGGGCCAGTGTTACGGGATGTTTGTTGCTTAACATTATATTTGAAATGAAAAACTGATATGACCTCGATTTTGTTGTTAATTAAAAAGCTTAATATTACATAACTCATATATTGTTCCATTGCATATTTATGTGCGCATTGCGACGCAAATTTTTTCCATTTATTGAAAACATTAGGATTGCTGGAAGTAATTTTCAGTGCAATAATTACGAATATTCACTCAATCCTGATGTTAAATTTTGCTAATTCTATAGCATTTTCAATAGCATATAACTATATTTCCCCAACAGTTACTGTGCTTCAAATCCTCGTCATTAAAACTGTGTTTTTTCTTGTCAATTGCGCCTACAGAATGAACAACTGAAGCGACTTGAAGCTCACAGTGTATTTACTGAGCGCTCTAAGAGGCGTTTTTTCTAGTGACTCGACTCCAATTGTTCGCATCTTCCCTTCAACGTCGGAAATTCTCGTGCAATATCCTGACACGTAACGGTATTTTGAACTAAATCCTCGCACAATATACAGGAAACGAGATGGAAATCAGGGAAACGATATCAAATACACTCTAAAACTCCTCGGGATATACAATACAAGCTACGACTTCACTGTCGGACTTTTCGAAGATATATATCGATATAAATACTTAATTTTCTCCTTTTCAGTCAACTTTTATGGAAATTAAATACGCCCTGAAAATTTCCATGCGAATTTTTTACTTTTAAAGTTTTGTTTCCTAGCCCCATGAAAGTTGGAAAGATTTTATGAGTAGTTGATACCGAGCAGCATTACGCAATTGATTTCTTAACATCCATTGATTTAATATAAACAATTTTTTCGTTTAAAAACCAATTTAATAAAATTTGCATATGAAAACTTTACAGCGCAGAATGTCTGCACTCTGAAGATAAACTGGATTACATCCGATTGCAGATGGAAAAAATAGCTTTATCATTCGATTTATATCACATCAATCATCTTTATCATTCGATTTATATACCACATCAATCATCTTTATTATTCCATTTATACCACATCAACAATGTTTATCATTCGATTTTTAATACATCAATAACGTTCATCATTCGATTTATGCAACATAAATAATCTTTATCATTCGATTTATGCCACATCAATAATCGTTATCATTCGAATTATGCCACATCAATAATCTTCATCATTCGATTTATACCACATCAATAATCTTTATCACTCGATTTATGCTACATCAATCTTCTATATCGTTTGATTTATACCCCATCAATCATCTTAATCATTCAACTTCTAGCCCGGAAATCAAATGATTAAAAATAAACATGTCGGAATAGGACAAAGATTGTGTTCAGGCTGCCTTGGGCCTTGCCGAGCCCTGCAAGTTTAGTTGTTGTGTTCCAGTTTTCAATCAGCGTCACCATTGACCATTTCTGTTTATTGTTTATATTTTTGAACGCCATCATCATTGAAGAAGAGAGTCATTTAGGTACACAATGGCCGATGAGGCCTTACGAACGTCATTGCTTCAGAGTCCAACTGTTTATAGAGTCTAACTGTTTATGTTTATATGTATAATACCTAACGGTATTTTAAATGATGAGTTTCACGATTGTTCACATTATTACGGCCATGATCTCTATTCAATGATTTTTTCAGTTTAAATCGTAAGTAAAAGGTCTTCAATATTACATTTGAAGAAAAGATTAAGTTTTTCGAACAAAAAACGTTCAGCATTAATTTTTCTGAAGACTTTTTATTATAATTTCAGAAAAAGAAATGAACCTAAAATTTGAGTACTAGAGTCCGCGTTCAAAATCAACAAGCAAAAATTTTGAAAGCAACAAGCTTTCATAAGATTTTTTTTTTGCAGAACGTCTAGGAGTGAGTTTGTTGCAGAAGGCTACCATTTACCTAAAAAATTTAATGTAAGCAGTCATATTAAATTTCGTCTGGCTATTAAACCTTAAAATCAAGAAAGTGCATTTCACTGAAAAGAGTTACTTCTTAGATATATACGAATAAATGACCCGAATTATGTTAGAATTTACGAATAAATTAGTTTTGTTTTCTACGCGAAGTATCAGGTTGTCAAAAAAGTAGCAAAGAACTGATTGGCTTTCGACTGGGCTTTATAATAGAAAATGTTCTAAAAAAACAAAAGCGGGGAGTTATTTAAAGATTTGTTTGAAATTCCGTGGAGTTTCAGATGCAAAATCCATCATGTGGCATCCAGCAGATTCCTACTGTTCCATTTTCACTTAAAATCTTCTTTTCAGACATTTTTGTCTCTTAAACATTGCTCTGGTCATGCGTCTGTTCAGGAGGGGCCCCAAAACTTTCAGCGGAACGACATAATTGGAGCAGCTGACGAAGTGCACCCAGGCAATTTTTGAACAGAAAACTACAACAACTTTGATACAAAAAGGAACGCTAATGAAGCCAACAAAGTTTGGCAGCGCGTTGTTAGATGTTGTTGAACTAAAGCCACAAGTTGAGTTTAACTTTGTTTACAGGTCAGGCGGGCTTCCTTTATGTCCCAAATGCAAACATGGGTGAATCAGCGCTGGCCAATTATAAACCACTGGATGGCCTCCTTTAGTTCGCCTATAATAAAAATCCGAATTTGTGCTCAGCAAGGTGGCATGCAACGCTCAATTACCGACATTTGGGGTGAATCAGAAGCCGCAGATATGCTGCAATCTTTTCGTGTGTCGCTGCAAGACAGAAGGTGGAATCATGAATCTCATGAGTAACTTGCTTTGCAGATTATAGGGGAATTAATAATTTGACAAAAATATTACTGGTTACATTTTAGCTATAATCGAGACCTCAAAAATGTAAAAGTCCAGGGTATTTTTAAATGCCGAGTGGATTAATTTAAAGTGGATTAAATTAAAAATGCCGAGTATATTAAATTAAAAATGACGATAATTTATTTATAGTATTATCTGAAAGGACTGATACATAAGGTTGCCGTTTTAGCTCGCTAATTGAAGTAAGGTTCAATTAGTGCTGTGGGATTGCCTGTTTTTAGGCCTTTTTCGTCTAAAATTATGACCATGGGTAATTCCTATCATACGCTATTAAAGCTATTTTTTGAATTGTTTTTAAATAAAATTTATAGTTATCAAATCAATCAAGACGAGCTCTCTTTTGATGAATTCCTCAAACGACTAGATATTTTTGAATAATATCTCACTGGGTTAGTGTACTAGCTTCTTCATTATAAAATATTCATATAAATATTACAATTGGGCAATATCATTATTCAAAGCCGGCTTTTCGGCGAATTTTATTCAGCAAGTTTCGCTCGCTGAAATTATTCACCACCGAAGCCCTTCACTATTGACTGAAGAGCTCTTACACTCGGGAAGAAAAACCTCGGCTTCCGGCCTCGTCGAGTTTGCTCTCATGAGCCACCGTGAGACGTGAATGGATATCTTGGCGCACTATACGCGCACAATATCCATAAATCTGGCTGGAATTTATTCAAGTCTGATTTCCTATGCATGCGCTAGAAAATCCCGCCTATAGGATATCGGTTGGCACCTTCAAGAGGCCAGAAGATGTTCTCACTGCGCTTGAGTCACCCTGACGAGGTCCTCAACTGCAAGAGTTTAGAGCCCAGGAAACGTTCAGGGGAAAAACAGGGGATATCTGTTTTCGCGGATTTGACGATGGTGCAACCTCGAAATAAAATAAGTCGACAATAAGCAAATAGAAACAAGAATAAATAATAATTTTATTAATATATGAAATAAAGATTAAATAATTCATTATCAAGTAGCCAAAACTGATTATCCATCTGCGAAAAAATATGAAAGCCGCTGTGTGCGCGTGTTTCGTGAGTTGGTTGTTTACTTGTAAATTTTGGTATGTATATTTTTCTCATGTAATTCACTCGGTGCTTCGTGGCCTGGGACGATATCAATTCCGAGAGTAATTGTCGTCAACATTCTTCTATGAAGTTTTTTTTTGCATTTTAGAGCCGTGAATAACGTAAAGCATGACACTTGAACCTTTTCAATGGAAAATGTATTATTCACTGGCGTCACTTGCTTGATAATAGGAACGTTTTTTATGCTCTTATAAACTTGAGTCTCAATACGGTGGCAGGCCTCCGTAAGAACGATACAACAAAGAGGCCAGCCTGGCAAGTTATTGATATGAGCAATATCAGCAACTTGCCGTTATTATTGACATGCCTCTCCAGCACGTCAATAATAACGTCAGCAATCCTGAAGTGTCGCACACTCTCTGAGTGCTACTTTCATGCGAATGAAAGTCATCAACGGACTATCGCTTCCATACCGAAGGCTGTCATGAGGCTTCCGATAAGCCAGCCAAAGCCTGAGTTTTCCATTAGATCGGTCAAATAAGATCCCTGATACCGAACGCTATTAAGGGTTTTGGCTGCCGTTAAATTTCGCAGTACGAGTGATAGTGTGCCACTAAATTAGTTAGTTACTGTAATTACGTTCCATGGTGTGACATTAATTAATTTACTGTAGGAGAACTAACGGTGTGACCTTAATTAATTATTTCACTAGAAGACATGTGATATGTCTATATAAATCAAAATTAATTATCATGCACTGAATTTTCGGTAAACAATTTTGAGCTCTAAATAGTGCAACTTGATGAAGGTTGCGAATTATATTATTGAAAAAAGAATGTCTTCGAACTGAATGTAGGAATACCGGAAAATTGGAGTGCCCAAAACAAGATGCTTTCCAAGATGCTTGGTGAAGGCTTAAAAGGCTTCACCAAGGTTTATAAGGCTTTCGTATGTCTTCATTCGGTGATGAATTGGTCAGTAAATAAGTTATTATTAAATACGTCCTGTTGAGTCAATAATCTATCGTTTCCAATTTTGTCCTCTGTTTGATAATTGTGGTAATCGGGGGCTAAAGGACCACTTTGAACTAAAAGTATTGACACCTAATTTATCGAATTTTCTCTCTTCTTTCAAAATAGTTCTTTCGGGTTTAGGCCCCGTTTGCCCGCTCTTCATTCCATCAAAGAATTTACAGGTTTTTACGCGCAAAAAGTCATTTTTGCTGCAGCGTTAAATCACGGAGTGTTTCTCAGCGTCAGCTTCGCCATTAAAAGTGTCAAGGAATTTTTTGGCTGAAGTTTGTATCGGGGAGATTAAATCTATCAGTAATATGGGTCGAAATTAAATCTTTTTTGGGTCGGGCATCTGCCTGAGGCAGCTAATATAAATGCTAATGTTTTGGCGACACAAACTTTGGCTGCCAACGCGGCTCTATTCGCTGCTCTTATCGTACCGATTAGGCTTATCAATCTATTAAATTTGGCTTAAAATCAGTAATTGGTCAAATCTTCACCCATATAGTAATGTTCGTAGCCAAGTTATTCCAGTCAATTATTCACTTGTTACATGAACATGAAAGGGCTGGAGCTTCGCAACTTAACCCATACTCTGCATGTGTTCAATTTTGAAGATGACTTCACGACACAAGCCTCCAAAATATTACAGAGTTAAATTTTATCTTTTAAAAGTCTTTAAAATTTGAAGTTCAGTTCATGTATGAAATGAAAATTCAGGATGGTCCTTGAAGCTCGTGTGATAACTGAAGGTAGAGGCCATGTTTAACAATGAAAAAGAAAACGTCACAAGGTCAATTATAAAATGAAAATTCAAGATGCTCTTTTAACGGAGATGAGATATCTGAAGGAAGAGGCTAATCTCAAAAATAAATACACCTCACCAAATTTCCATGATATCCCATTGTTAAATTTTATCTGTGGGCAGTTCAATTATAAAACGAAAATTCGAGATGCAACTTAAGGGACTTGTGATAGCTGAAGATAGAGGCCAGGTCAGCGAAGTGTGCCCGAGAGCCCTGAGCAATCTTGTCCTTTATGTTCACGGTGCCCGTGGGGGGCGCCTGGCTTTGATGTGAGCGCCGCTACTACGGACATCAATACGCTGGAGTCTTGATACCTACGTGGGCACGGTTGTCTAACAAATTTCATAAATGTGTACTATTTTAGGAGGTGGTATAAATATTGATGACTTGTCAGAAGCTTTATTTTTACTTCTCTTCACTCAAGTGAATATATAATAGTACGTACATATATATAATTAATTTAATAGTTAAATGCATATAAATAAGTGCATCTTTATTTATTTCCTCAACTTAAACTAATTTCATTGTAAACAGAGTGCACAATATCTATAAATCTTTTCATTATTTTTTCTTTCCTGACTACTGGCCTCAAGACTCGCTTGACGTACGCACTCATAAAAATAATTTGTTCATATATCCAGATAGGGAAACACTTCCGAACACTGGCAGAAAGTGGACGTTGCAGTAATAAACTCTTCTGCTAGGCCAAACTGGGTAAGAATGACGCACACAAAGTTCGAAGAAGCTATTTGAACAAAAATGTTTTTATGACAAAGTCACACTCATTTCTCGGAGTGTACCAAAACTCTGAGAAAACACACACATGAAATTCCAGATTGCTCGAATAGATTTCAACGCGAGTGTTTTATCCCGTCGAGACAAGCGTGGCCGCAACAAGATTCTTGCAAAGCTTTGTTTGTTCTGTATGGCTGTGCTCGACACGTTCCTTTGAAACACTCGTGTTGGTCGGCGATTGAAGCTATATTTTTGTGGCGGAGAACGAGCTGAAATAGAAAGTGTATTGCTAACATACAATATTTATTGTTTTACTGAGTAACTGGGCTTTACTACTGCATTAGGCAACTTTGTGTAATGGTTTGTTCGATGCGAAGAATAATAATGGAAAAGTGTTGTCCGGGATTCAATGGATGAGATGAGCATTAAGATTAATGACCGTGAATAAACTTTGATTTAAATTGTAGATAAAAACTTGAAATTACTATTCATCATTGAAAAATTGAATTGCCACGTTACATTAAACTTTCGAAATATTTATTATTCGCATTATTATTATTCTCATTCAAAATCCTCAATCGATAGCAGTTTAATAACCGTTAATAAAAGTTTTATGTCACTTTTAAATTGCAGTTTGTAATTTATGCAAATTATGTTCCTTATAGCAAATGAGCTCAGATTGTCTGGTGCAGATCGATATTAATACCGTCTTGTAAACACTGTTGCGAATTAAATGAATTATTCATGGATACATTTTAGATGCTAATTAATTGATTCCACATTAATGGCGTTCATAAAATTCATTCACAATTTGCCAAAGGAAAAAATTTCCTAATGGCTGTCTGGTTTACACGCAGAAATGTGAGCGGTCTAGCCGCTCGTGCAGACAAGTTAGGCAAGAAAACTTGCAAAGTTCAGGAAAGTTTACTCAAGTTTACACTCTTCTTCTGCCACCTGCCGACGAACTGCGGCTGCTCCGAAGGGCGGAATTCCCTAGTGGAATGCTCGTGTTTTGATAGCGATTTATTGCATTGGCGAAAGCTTGTTTCAGGAACTGAACTTGCTTCCTTTAGGGCTGCCTTGTCTTAAATAAAAAATTTACTCAACGCGATAAAGTTATTCGTTGCCACAAAACGACTTTTTACTTTGTTAATTTGTTCTAATTTGTGCGAACCCTTCTTCTGGCAGAAGGAATTACCTCGTTGATCATCAAATTTCAGAGTTTTTTTTCAGAGTTTCAGTATTAGAATATTTATATGATTGATCGGTTTTGACAGAATTATCAGAAGAAATATTTTTTCTCCAATCGAAATCAATGCAGGCCATTTGAAATGAAAATATATCACAGCTTATTATTGTTTGCACTGGTGATGTAGTCCCGTTCTTGGAGCATATGAAGTGAGGCTAAAAGTTCTAACGGCTAAAAAATCTGCAGTTTTAATGAAATAGTAAAGGTAAGGGCATTCCATTTCGAATTGTGGAAATTATTTTCTGGCGTCAATCTAAGCGAAACAAGCATTTTACATAAATTATTTAAATGGCGCAAAGTGTTTGTTGTTAATACACATTTGTTGTTAATAAAAGTGTACACATACACATTGTTAATATTTTATGCTCAATTTTTTTATTATTTTTCATTTATTTCCACTCTACTGTCACAGCCTCGCAACAGGAACAGCCTGTTATGCTCCAGCGATGCTACCTGTTTTGCATAAGCAATTGTACCAGTTATAGAATAGATATGTAACCAATTTTACGCAAGTAAATATAAAAAATTTACGCTAGCGTTACAATGTGTTTTACATATGTACCATCCTGTTATGCCCTAGCGATGCAATCCGTTTTACATGAGCAGTTGTACCAGTTCTACAATTGCTAAGTAAACAATTTCACATTATCGATGAATGGTTTTCCAGTTTTAGTTTTTGCAAAAGTTTTGGATGAGTGGTTTTCCAGTCTTACATTCACGCGATTAGTCAAGTTTTATATGCCCAACAATTTTCCGCGAGTGATGTAGTCTGTTTTACCGCACGATTCCGCCGTTTTTATATGCGTGATTTTGCCCGTTTCACATGAGTAATGCTACTAGTTTCAAGGTGCGGTTCGGACATTTTTATGCGCATTATTTTCCAGTTTTACGCGTTTTTTACCAGGTTTACACGAGTGATGCTGCGAGTTTTACTTGCGCAATGATGCCAGATTTACATGCGAAATGCTGCCAGTTTCACATGCGCAATGCTGCCAGTTTTACATGCGCAAAGCTGCCAGTTTTACATGCGCAATGCTGCCAGTTTTACATGCTCAATACTGCCAGTTTTATACGCGATGCCATTAGTTTTACCCCCGCTTTGCTGCCAGACATTCACAAACGAAGCCACCGGCTTTAGAGGGCTAGAGCCGCTGGTATCAATTAAAGAAAAGCTCGTGTTGACAGTCGGCTGCTCGACGCTTCGTTAGATTCACGTGTGGATGAGCCTAGCGTTGCCTCATCACTCGAGCATGACACCAAACGCTCCATTCTGACGATCTGGTCTCGAACGAACACTTTATATAATTTTTGCGTTTTTGCGTTTGCGTTCAGGTAATTTTGCGTTTGTCTACCTGAGTTCAATTATGAACATGTTGGATTTATCGTTGTTCTGCATGAAATAATCGCAAGTAGTTTATTGTATTTTTGAAATCTTTTCTGACAAACTTTGAAGATGGAAGTTTCAATTCACTTTTGATTGAGGTAACAATAATATTGCATTTCTTCGATAAGTCGCCCAGTCATCTAAACTTTATTGTGAGTTAAAAGCTGACTTTGCAACGGATTGTGTAAACAGAAGTCTATGAATTAAAGAAGTGGTTTGTGTAATAAATAATTATAATCTCTAATTAGTGCAGAAGACAATATTTTCGAAGTTCTTCTAATCGCCAATGCATTGAGTTAATTATGAATGCAAATGGAAGGCACTTCCATTCGGAATGCATTGTTAGAAATTAATGGCAAGTATTTTTCTACGTCATTTCTAAAGCTAACTAAATTTTTTTTCAGTAGTGACGTTCTCTGATGAAAACCTAATAAAGATCCACCAAAAATTTGTGGCAGCAAAAAAGCTCGGATTATGTCGAGAGTTTGGAAAGTTGGAGCTGCACCGGCCCCTAATGAGGTTACGGAACGCAGTGGCGACTTAATTGCGTCCCATACCGGGACTCCTGGGACGAGCCCTGAGGAGAGACACGCACGGTATGCGTGCAAGCATACTCCTGCTACCCGACTAGTGCCTGCATTCGTAACTAGTCGTAGGGACTGGGTGCATTGCTTATGTTCTACTGGGAATAAATATTTTATATCTGTAATGGATATATGCCACGGAATTACTGCTACGATAAAGACCTATTAGGATTGTCTTTTAAAGACCGACAATTAGCCCAGAAGATAATTGTTGGTAGAAACTAGGTGAACTCATCAATCGGCTGCTCATTTGCTAAGGACGCATTCAACACAAACAAAAATGCAACAAAAGTTCACTTTATATCTGTCTTGTTTTTGCACTAAAAAAAAGGCATCAATAACGCTCATTTCCTTTCACTTTGTAAACATTAATGATGCATGCAAAGAAATGTCACAGTTTGAGAACAATTAATCCAATTCATGTGTGGAAGTCATCAACCAATCTTATTGTCAGTTCTGTACGTCTCTTCGTCTCATATTTTCCAACGTATTTGAGTTTCTAATGTATAACAAATAATAATAAAAACACGACGATAAAAAAGCATACGTTTTATGTAATTAATTGCCTTCATGACCTCCGATATTTAATCAAGATTATTTTCTTATAACAATGACAATGCAGCCGACGCGTCAAGAAGCGCAATTTTTGCGCCGGCCAAAGCAATCGAGTTCATCAATGAACGACAGGGCAGCTAAGTTTTGTCCCGCGCCGCAGGGGGGCAGAAGCAAGAAATTATTTGCACGGCATTACGTGTGAAAGGCTATGGAGAGTCTGGGTTGGGAATCCAATTAAAACTTCGGCGGCACAGAGGAATGCCTGCGGCGTTACAATAAATGGAAATGAAAATAGTTCTGATAAAACGAATGGAGAAAAATTATTGTGTTTCTCCAGGCCGTTGGAATGATAGGAATGATGAAGGAAGGCCGAACTGTTAACAGAAGTTAAGATTAATAACGAAAGGGCAATTACGTGGAATTTTTTTTATTAAAGTGAATAGTATTTTGATTAAAATATTACTAGTTTATTCCAATCGGCTTGATGAAACAATTAATTAGACATTAAATACTTTTATTGAATTATCTTCTTGGAAAACACACAAACAAGAAATAAATCATTACGAAACAAGTTCTTGGCGAAAAAAAATGGAATTGTATTTCGTTGATAAATTCAACTATAATGTGAATAACTCTTTAAAGTCTCTATACTCTGCACGATCTACGATCGTGGATAGCATAGATTTAGCTTCAATAGCATGCATGACAGTTCTCCGATGAAGTCTTTTGGCCTCACAATGCCGTTCAATTTCACCTTCATCCCATTAACTGACCCCTGCAGAGACTGTTATCCAAAATGCATGGCTGGCAGTAGCCTGGAGTTTGCCTTCGAAAATTTTAGTGTTGAATGGTTTTCAAAGACCATACTTTTTGGTAAGTACGGTCTACTTGGTTAATCATATTTTGACGGATTACCACAGAATCCTCTACATACTGCCTAAGTTTGTTACTGCAGATACTCTGCTACGTGGTACAATAGGTGCGTGAATGCTAAGACTTTTTACCTGATCGAGATAGCTGGAAACACATAACCTAAAAAAATTACCATAAAAAATTCAAATACACTCTCACCAAATGCAGAGTTCTCATTCTTGCTTTACATTTAACACTGAATTCCTGTATTTGTTTCTGGAGCTGTATCGTCGCCTGAACGACCGTTACAGGTCGCATCGGGCTCTAGTTTCCTACTTTAACTTGTGTTCTTGAAAGTTCAAGGCTTTAAAAGCGCTTTAAAAGTGTTTTCCTGCTATAGTGGAAGCAGAGAGGCTCTCTCGACCCCTGCTTTGAACGTTGTTGAGTGCCGTCGCAGTCAGCGAGCGCTGTTCATAAATCTTGCTCGAGTCGCGCCCCAGTGCACATTATGCAAATTCCTTCCACGCAAACTTCCAGGCTTGACTTGGCTCAGCTTCACTGCATACAATGAAATTTACTCAAAAGTGATCGATAGCTATCAACGTGATTGCATTTTTAGGTATTTGCGACGCTCAGGATTTTGCATTTGACCACCAAGATGGAGAGCATATATCTCGCTCGTGCGAAAGCTGTTGTTTCAGCAGCGCGTTATTGCGACGGCAATGGGAGATTTGTTGTTCGTTTCAAATTTTATACGCAAAATGCTTTTTCTTCATCCGCATCTGAAACGTTCCATTTTTAAATTTAAGGGTATATTTGCCAAAAGAATTCATTGGAATTCTACTTAAATTCTAATTTCATTATTCACGTCCAATTTTCTATTTAAACAACTTTAACATTATTAAAAAACTTGATTCATGGCTGATTGATAAAATTTAATCCTTTTTCACTGACTGGGATAGAAGACTAGTAGATTAGATTCTATTGTGGTCATGGAAATACACCATCCTACCACAGCTGCATGAGCTATTTATTCTCATTCTTTGAAGTCACGCTTGGTTTCAGTGCAGTTTTCCCTAGAGTTGGGCGTGTCTCTACGGAGAGTGCACAGCTAATTTCGTTACTGAGAATCCGACCACAGCCAAATGGCCTTCTTCTAATATAATATAAAAATAGCATTGATATGTTTTTTAAATATTCAGGAAATGAATGAAGTGTGTGACATCCTGTATTGAGAGGATCCTCTTCTCTTGTAGCGGTGCCGTTAGAAAAATGCGAACAAGTCAGTTTTGTTGAGGGTTTTTTAGTTTCTCTAATTTACTTGTTTTAAAAAGTTGGCCTAATTTCTTAAAAAAAATTAGATGCGGTTCCGACTCAGAATTAGGTGCCGCATAGGACTCTGGGAGCACATGAATCAGCCGCTCTATGTCCTCTTCGGCTCTGAGTTTGAAGGGCGGCCTCTGGGCAGCTTGAGAGCTCGATACGACTCTGCTCGGTCAACCCTTCACATACTCGCAGGTGAAAATAAAATCGGAAAAGAGATTCTGACCAGAAGCTGATTTCGATCGGCTGGCTAAGCAGACTGAGATAAACTTCAAGCTAAGTATGGAGACTCTTGGGAAAAAGCCTAAGAGGTGCCCGATTTTTGCTCGGGTTAAATTTACTATACTGCACATTTTTGTCAATGAAGTTAGTCAAACTGCTATATATAGCTGCTAGTTAGTCAAAACTTTTCAATGCATATATTTTGAAATAAGACCAGTCGGTTTCACTTGTCATTCTACCAAAGAACCACATAAGCCTATTCAGTGCGATTTTTTCAGGAACCTTATTTCATCATTTTTTTTTGGCTGTGTGGAATTTCAAACCAGCCAAATTCTATCGATTTAGTGTTAACCATCAAAAACTGACGTTACGAGTGACTTTGGTCCGTTATTATATATAAGTTCCCTTACTATTATAAGGTCCCACAGTTTTTATCCGGTTCCACTGTTGTTATACGGTTTCACCATTGATAAACGGTTCCATCATTTATGGACGGTTCCACCGTTATTCTGCGATTCTACCATTGTTAAACGGTTCCACAATCTTTTAACGGCTCCACCATTTTAAACGGTTTCACCATTACTATAAGGTTCTACTTTTATTTCCCGTTTCCACCATTATTAAACTGTGTCACCAATATAATACGGTTCCCCCGTTTTAGACATCATCATCAAGCCCAAGGTGTCACGAGCTTGTAACTCTAAATTAATGGACGTCAGCTGCTGCAAGCAGCATGTATTTCCAAAGCGGATTCAATCGAACAAATGAAACACAGAAGGCTTAGCATTTGCCATAGTTACCTCGACTAAATGACAGTTTACGAGTGAGTTTAATATAAGCTCGATTTGAAGTTTTTTATTATTCTTATTACGCTCCAAATTAAGTGCCCCTAGTGTTTACAAAATTTCTTGTAAAATTTCATCAACCAAATACATGTGATTTGAGATACAGCTCCTTCTTGAAGTGGGAGGTTGGCATTGATTATTGAATTTTAACTGGAATTTTTATTGTGTACATTATTGTACACAATATTATTGTGTATTTATTATAAGGTAACACATAAGGTATTACTGAATTATTGAATTTTAGATGGAATTCATTCGCCATCAGGCGAAACAATTGTGTTCTGGTGTATACTAGCAAGAAAAATTATGTTCGACAATAATATTTTAGTTTTTATAATATTCTAATATTTCTACTATAAAACATTCTAATTATTCAACAATAATGCTTTACATAAATTCACATAAGTTTCTTCAAAATCAACGATTGGCTAAAGACCAACATTGGATCCAGCACCAAATCGAGACCACCGGAGTTTCACCGGCATCGTCGTACTTTGGGGAAAGTTAATCTATTAGTCTGTTACTTAGTGAGTTAGTGTGGTAGTTATTTGTCAGTTTGTTACTTGGCACGGTCAGACCAGTGCCAGAAGTGACACTGGGAGTGGTGGAAAATCAATGCAATGTGCGTGACTCGCGTGATGTTGACCTGGTAGCAGAAGCTATACTAGCAAACCAACACTAAATAAAATGAGTGAGACATTGTCCAATTGGCGATGCACATTTTGTCTTGTGTCATCCTGACCCACACAAGAGCCTGAGCTTGACCTGGAAAAACATCGCATTGGACTACATCCAGTCTCTGCTCATGCTGTGGGTAAGAAAGTGTCACTAATTAGGCAGTATGACTCGTTCATTTTTCTGAGTGTATGTTTGCATCCCCACCATGACAGGCAAAAAATTGTCCATGAGTGATAAAATTTGATCGCTATGGTTTACTTTTAATTACTCAAATGATCCCGTAATAAAACGTCTTCTGTACACATGAGAGCGGCAACTGTATCCGAAACAATTTAACCAAATTCTTAGGCCGAAAAATTTACAAATATTACGCGACGTATTAATAATTTTTACATAGATTTCCTAAAGGGAAAGAATTTAGTTTAACTCGTTCGAATTAATGCATTTGAAAGATTCGATTCATTGTTTGAACCCTACATGCAATTTATCATTTTTTGAATGACCATTATTTTGAATGACCATTCAGTCTTGTATGGAGCATTATAACAATAATTATGTCAAAACACAATTATTAAGGCATTTGGTAATTATTTGTTATATCGAATAAGTTCCTCTCTTGATTTTTGTATTTTAAAATTGCATCAACGTAGAAGTGTAATAGTCTTTAATAAAAATGCACATATGAAATTTAATTTTATTTACAATATGAGCCGTTCAAATAATTCTGAAATTAAAAACCTCAAACGTTCCCATGCAGATAATATACTGAAGAATTTAAAAGATCGTCTGGCGCTGAAATGTTAAATCTTCGCACTGAGGATTTTAAAATTAGCAAGGTGAGCCAATCTCCAAACACATTTCGAGTTTTGCAGAACGAAGCTCCCAAGAAAGTTGATATTGGACAACCAAAAGTTTGATGAAAACCTTGAAAAACTCGAAGAAAATTCTGGACGTATACATGAAAAATTTGAAGATCAAACTTTTTTTATCGGCGGCGGCTAAAATTGTTAGTAAAGATGTTTTAGTATAGGATACTAACAGTGTCGTCCTGTTTTGCCCGGGATAGATAAGTATAGAGATTTAGAAATCGAATCGAATACTGAAAAACTACATACTGAATCCTTTAATCCTAAATCTCTTAACTAAGGTAATGTACGTAAATATGAGAATAAAATTAGCTATCCCGTCATGTACAACTGACATTTAACGTCTGCATCGAGGTATGGAGGAAATTTGAAAAGTTTTTATATGCATATAAAATCTGTATATGCAAAATTATAGCAAGAAATAAGAATTTACGCCTGTTGTGCAGTGAACATTTTAAACCACTCTCTCGCTCCGTTCAACAATATTAATCGAAAAATGAAATTTCGGATCCCGGTAATATCCCGAAACGGTTTATACTGTGCATAGCCACACAAATGCCACACAAGCCTCTGCTCATGTAAATATTGACAGGGTAGCAGCAACATTCACAACAAATATTTCACAAATATTGTATGTGCAATTTTCATTTAGATCAGGTGTGAAATTTCAGAAATTAAGACTGTTAAAAATAAAGAAAGTCCGCCTTATAAGATTGTTAATGTATTTAATTACACAATAAATCGTTGTTTTCTCGTCGTCAGCAACCGTTCTTATGTTTATCTATTGAACTGTACGTTGTAAATGTCTCCATTTCTTTAAAATCTTGACATGAAGAAATTAAATTGTTATTGAAATCAAATTATCAATTGCCAACTATAACCTCAAATTTCCTAAATCTAAAAATTTTTATAATATAGGTTTATTTCTGGCGCATGCGAACGAAATCCAGCTTGTCGCAACACATGACTCGTATTTGACATAAGCTGCTCAAGCAAGAATCACAAAGTGAAACATCGGAATTTTTAGTGTTGCTCCGGAACAAATTTCTCCACAGCAGTTGCATGCCTATGACAAACGAGTGTCCGAGGCTGAAGTCTACACGACAGCTATTAAAAGTTGAGGCCGCAAAAAATGCCTTCTTCGCCTTCACTGTAAAAACGAAGCTGTAAATCGCCCGAAAAGTTTCGCCGCCCGAACGTTGTTGCCGGAATGGACGCACTAAAATACATGGTTTATAAGGGCACTTCCATCCCCGTCCACCACGAAGAGAGGCTGGCTACTTTACAATCGTTCCTTGAGGCTTTTTGGGCATTTCACGAACGAGCTTCTTCGAGGTTCTGTCGATACTGCACGAATGGGTACAGAATTTCTCAACTGAAATTTGATAACTGGATAAGAATCCTCTAAATCCGCCATGAGATGCCCATAAGCCAAGCACTGGCCAGGCAGACGCGAGGCTCGGCTTTGGGGTTGAAATTAAATCAAGAACTCCTTAAGTTCATTCCCGGCGCAGAACTTTTCCAACATTTACCACTGAAGCATCCTTGGAACTTTAATTGCCTGCACTCGAAATTCAGAGGGCTGAAGCTCCAGTCTTGAAAAAAATGACAGGAATTAGATGCGAGTCTTTTTCCATTTAAATTTTTGGTTTCTTGAGTATAATGTGATTTAAATTATATGCATGCTTTCTTTTGAACTCATTTTTATGTGTTCGGATTAATGTTTTCAGGGAACTGATTTAGAATGTTTGATACCTCTCAAAGTTAACAATGTAGTCACAAAAATTATGGGATTAATTGCTTTATTCAATGGCCAGGCTTCAATCTCATACATTTATCAGAGCAACTTTAGTCCACTACGTGCACAAATTAAAATTAGATATGAATGACAAGGGAAACAGCAGCAAAAAATATTATTATCACTTAGAAAAAATTCAATGCGTAATTATTAGGAATGTTCTAATAACATTTGCTTAGTTTCATGCTATTGGATTACTTTCATTGGATACACGAGCAGTCTGCCACTAAGCTGCTCGCGTGCTTCAGAGCTCTTGCGCTGATGGTAACTCTGCCTTATTAAGCGAGTCAGGACTGAGACCTTGACACGCACTCGCCATGAACGACTTTTGGCATAATTGCATTATTTTACAACAAATATTTTGACAAATATTTTTGCCGTTGTGTTTACGACAACATTATGAATTCTTCCAAGTTTACTCAAACGAACGAAAGAATTGTATCCTTCTATGTTTGATGCACAGACATATGTTTCCTTATCGATAATTTTATAAAGATTAGTGTTTACCACGAAACAATAAAATTTTTGTGTAATATCTTATGAGCTTACTTTCAACAGTGAAAGTCTGTGGAGCGAGCAGAAAAACTTTCAAATTGCCTCGAAGCCGTTGGCTTTGCTGTTTCCAAACATTTTCTTTTTTAGCTCCAACTTTGTTTATACGTATTTTGTTAGGTTAGGATTGTTTGAAGTACTTTTTAATAATCCAATTTTGTGTTGGTCGTAGAAATTTTGTATACTTCAAGAGAAGTTCAATTAAAGTTTACATAACAAGACGTTACTTGGATTAAGTTCAAGTTTTTAAGAGAAGCTTTTATAAAGAAGTGCACGATTTGTCGGTGAGTTTCAATTTGGACTTAAAGTCGAGCCTTCCAATTTTGATTGTTGCCTTATCTGATTCCTTTCTTTTCATTTTTACGTACAGTCCGCGTTTTTATTCTGTTCTTATTATAAAAAATAAAGACAAAGCCAAGATTTATACTCAAAAATTCTTTAAGACTTTCAGCGTCGTCAACACAATTAATGTCTGCGTAATAATACTCATGCAACAAACTTTTGTTGTGTAAATACATGTATATGCTCCATACTGATTATATATATTAACTACCTTCCATATATCCTACATACTGATTATACATATTCATTTTCCTATCGCCTCCTACATCACAATATTGTTGGCTATTTAGCACGGATAGTTCTTATCTTCTCGCTCCGCTCATTTCGCCGTTGGAGCTTTAGCCGAGGGTCAATTTTTGTGTTCGATTCTGTCGATCGGCGAACTGCAGGGCCTCAAAGCCCCCTCATTATGATGGCCTAAAAGAAATCCCCTTCATTAAAGTGCGCCTCATTAGACTCGTCGTTAATTAATGAATGTGTCTTACGCCTCATCATTCACTGGCTACTATCATTCAGTTTGCTCATCATCCGTAAACTCGGTCTTGGTTTAGGCAAATCGGGTAGAATAGACCCGGATTTCTAGCGCAAAGGTATTTTTGTGGCNGCTCCGTGCTTGACTTGAGGCTCGAAATAGTGAATGAATGAATGTGCAGGTATTGTATAGATGTTGATGGGAAGACGGTGGATAGATGTGCGTGGGAAATTATTGGATTGATTTGGGTGGGAACATAAATTTTGGCTGGAAGGAATTTAATATATTTCTTTGGAAAGAACTCGTGATAGAATAGTGATTAGAAAGTTTGTGAGAATAGAAAACGGAAAAGATAGTAAAATACTATTCAACATCATTTTGCTCCAAGGCAGCAAAAAAGTATCTTTAGCAGCAGAAAAATTATTTTTATTTAATGTAAAATAAAACATTTTGACTCCTGCACTTTTTGGAATTGCTACTCATCCTTTTAGTTATTTGCATGACACTAACTGTTTTAGCAATTAACTGTGTGTGTTTGCACTCACATAAAAATACTTACTTATCATATATTTTTATCCAGAAAATTTTGCCAAGCAAACATGCGAGGTCGAGCTATTTTGGTCACGACCATTCATGTCAGGAAAATTCTCTCAAAGATAATCCTTGTCAGAAATAATAGGATATTACCATAAATTTTTCAATTTATCAGTAAATATCTTAAGATCGAGTAAAAATCTTGATTTTATTTTGCAATAATTGCTGAAGCATTCAATGTTTAAAAATTTTCTATGATTTCAACTCTATATAGTTCAATATGCTGTAATATCATCAACCAAAATACTGTGAATTAAAAATGCTCATCAAAGAAAATATGTCAATTCATAAGCGCCCCATTTCTATCATGTCTTTGAAGTCAATAGTATTAAGTTCACGAAATATTGACCTTCAGTTCTATTGTAGGGGTTTGCCTTAAAACTACCATTTTAAAAAAATTGGTTTCTTCTCTGAAAAATCTTCATAAATACTGACAATGTTTGGCTTCCTTCATAAACATAAAATTTAGTGTACGAGAAATATATATAACTCAGTCATACCTGCAAACTGAAATTTTCGTTCGAGTTTCACAACGATTTTTCAACTACAATTTGGTTACAAATTTTCGTGGTGTTACGACGAAGTTTCTGTTGAACGATTTGAAAACATCCTGGCTTCCGGGCCCGAGATGTGTTTAGTGTCCCTAGAGCTCAAAGTTTTTGATGTATTTAAAAAAAAACACAAGTAAAAGGTTTATATAGGAGAACCTGGAACTCTCAACTCCTCGGAGCTTTCAAATATGACATAGCAGCGTTGTTCAAGGCTTCCTTGCTTCTTTGATCTGTGGATCCTCAAATATTGTTGGAAGACGCATTTCTTCTTAAGCTCAAGAATGTTACGAGTTTTGGAAAGTTTCCTTGCCTTTTACCATCCAGGATAATAAAAAATGCCACCAAGTATGCCGACGTTGTTTCGGCGTGATCCTCAAACGAGTTTGAGCGGAATAACTCAAAATCCTTCGTTAGTTTTCACGCGCGTCTAAACGGGAAAAGAAATTCTTAAGAAGGTTTATGTGAAAAAGTTGTGCTGTTTTCAGCTGAAGTTGCCGGTATTTGACTGCCGTGTTTTGAATATGTTTTATTCTGTTGAAGTCAGTGAATGTTGAAATTTGCTCGTTACATGACACGGCTATGATATTGGATATTTTGAGAACCAAGTTACAAATGATTTTATCAGTAATTTAAGTTTTTGCATAAACTTTAAATGTGATGGACGGAATGAAATGTGTTAAAAATTCAATGCAGATTTTGAATTTCCACCTCAAAACCACAGTTTGCGAACAATATCCACTAGAATGGCTCAGCTGCAAATGAACTGCGAAAAGTTACCACTGCCTCCCATTTGCTCAGAAATTTTCAGACGACCCTAATTTAGCTTAATTTTTCCTGGGACGACCGGATAATCTCAGTTAATTGGGGGTCACTTACGGAAAATGAGTTGCAGTTTCCCCTGCAGCGAAGGCCATCAAATAGTCATTATATTTTTTTAGCGTAAACACTATAAGCGCGAAGGGACAATAGTGAATCCGAAGGCTATATCTCACATTTATTTTACCAATGCGCTTTAAATCGGCCTTAAAATCGATTTAAAATCCATTCACCAAGGGGGTTTGAAGCCCTTTCTACTTCGTTAATCTGATCAAATAATTTGAAGTCATGAACTTGGTTTGAAGTGGGAATGCAGAGCAAGAAGAAATTAAATTTGAATATGGTCCACATAAATGTGTTACAAGTGTCAGTGCCTACAAAGAAGATAAGAAATATTTCAATTAATCAAAATTATTTAGAATAATACTGAAATGAAATGTCAGGTAGGGCTCCTGTTTGCTCGCTTGTAATAGAGTGACATGTAAATAACACTACCTGATGACACAACAATGCTGAATGATATTAAGTCCACTTATGTCTATGCTTTATTCTATACATTAGAACATTTAATTGAAATTTTATGATTTCGTAAAGCATATTCATATGCTGGTAAGATCCTGAACTCATTTTTCTCGCCAATTGAAGACGCGAGCCGATGCAGGAATTTGCCATCTCGGGAACAAGCTCATTTGAATAATTGGTCCGGCCACAAAAGAAACTAAAGATAAAATATTTTTATTTTTATTCTCTAGATATGCAAAGGAACTGCTAAAACGCACACACAGTTGCAGGGCCCGAAGTGGTCGTCTAGTGAACCAAATTAGCATTTAAATTACCACACGCGGCCACTTGCACTTGATTGCGCGAATTGCCCCATCTTGAATGGAGCTACCGGCAGGGCGGCTGTCATGATGCTCATTGGCTTCTGGTAATGAAAGACTTAGAATAATGCACGCTGCTCGGTGAAAATTGAGCATGTAAGATTGATCCATAAGTGCTTCACTGTATCGTGTTTTCATTATTCGAGTGCGAAGATGTAACTCTAGATTGTATAAGCCTGAATAAAAGAATTCCACACTCATTTCTTTCTGAATAACCTCGATTTAAGTTTTTAATCGAGGAGTATCAGAATATCGCTATTAATTAAAATATTTTTCCAAAAAAACTCATGAAAATAACTAAATTTATTCATAGAGAGTTGCGTGCACCGCTGGCAATGAGCCGCGCTAATCCAATCAACAGCCAATCAGTCGGTGGGCGACAGCGACTCAATTCGAGTGAAAACAATCCTCATTATATGTGCGTTGTGACGCGATCAAAAATGAAAAGCCCTCAGTTTGCTCCATTGATATTTCCATCACGTATTGTGTTATAGCTTCGAACTTGATTGACAGGATAATTGATTGCACGGTTGAGTGATTGGCACGTCCGAGAGGCTGGATTTTCTATTGGCAAGCCCGTGTTCACGGATGATAAAGAATGAATTTATCTATATTGCAATAATTACTAGAATTCAAAATTTATTTAGTGGTAAAAATTCAATTTTGTGTAAAAGATTATCAACAGTATGATTCTGAAAACGATAAAAATGTGTAAAATTTATATTCCCTCGAAGGTTATTAAACACTCAATAAAGCTACGTCACGTGGAAATATAGAGCCAACAAAAAATCATACAGGGATATACATTATTCAAAATGATATATACATTTATAATACTGTATTTACAATAGTTTAAGAGCTTTTTGAACGAGTAACCGGGAAATGTAGGGGCAAAAATATACTGTAATATTTTGCGTGACCGTGCGTGCACGATAGGTTCATGTTTGTGTTGAAACTAACATATACACTATAATGTTATTAACGTAATTTGAAAATATATTTATTCGTGTGCGTATGAGAAACGTATGTGTATGTGTATCATTTGGAATGAGGAACGTTAGGAATTATTTTTTCTGTTGGTTGGGTTTCATGTAAGCACTATTATATTTTTATTTTTTATTTGAATAAATTAATTTTGATATGGAATATTTTTCCTCAATAGATAAATTCATTTACTTTGATAATTTTGGTTACACTAGGCTTATGCCAGTTCGTACTTCCATCAAGCCGCTATGTATCCCCCCGTAGCTTTGCACACATTCTCAAATGCAAGTCTAGAGCGCAGTGCCGGCCTCTGTGTTTGTTTGAAGCTCAAAGAAACGTGTTAATACGTTAATACGGATGGTACTACGTTAGTGCGGTTACACTGGATAAAAAATTGGAATTATTCACTTTGGCTGATCAGTCCGTCCTTTGCAAAATTGGCTTAGTAATGCTGGGGCGAAATGGCTATCTTTGGTTTACAGTTTAACGCGTTCATATTAGAATCGGCCACAATATTAAGCCATTAGACTTAAACAGAAAAATTACAACTACGTTTGTAGATTACAAGCCATTCGTGCACGAAAAAAATACTCTCTAAAATGACGAATAAGATGATGCAGCGACTGACTTAGCAATAGCTTGGCATTCGGCACATGGCTTGGCCATTCCGGAGATCGAGGCTAGATGCTCTGACAAATCATCAAGCTTTTAGCCTCCATCCTTCAAGCCTAACCCTGAGCTCGGTGAGGCTGTCTCGCTCACGCCTCACGCCTCCCTTCAGCACCTGGTCGTTGGTGAGGCTGTCTCGCTTACGCCTCACACCTCCCTTCAGCACTTGGTCGTCGGTGAGGCTGTCTAGCACTAGTTTATGCCTCACGGCTGCCTGCAGCACTCGTTCGTTGCTGAGGCTGTCTCACTCGTGCCTCAAACTTCCCTTCATCACTTGGTCGTCATTCCTCGGCGAGAAAGTTGACAAGATTTGGTCTCTATATTTCACTTCATTAAGGTTGCAGTCTCGTCGGCACTACTTCAAGTTATTGCCGCTTCTGGGAATTCGTACATAAAAGTGGTATATTTAATTCTTGAATATACATCAGATAGAAACGAAGGAGTCGTACCCAACCCTCACAAGTCAAAGTTGCAGTATGAATATAACCCACGGCCTCTCAGTCAAACTTATTTTTACTGGCTGTTAGCGACACTTGATACGTTCATAGATGAAAATGAATTGAACATTTTTATGAGTTCATGCTTGCTCTCTTGCATCTTTCAGAAAAATCATAGAATATTCATACTCCTTTGGGATATACTGTATCTTGAGTGCCTCTTGATTTATGGTCATAAGACTAGTTGAAAGGTTTTACTATATGATATAGGGTTATAAGAAGGATGTATTGTTATAAGATAGAATGTAAAATTTGACGATAAGATTAAATGACATTACAACACAAAATTAGCTTCACGCACGGCAGGGCTCCGTTCCCGGCCTAAGTAGTAATCGTTTACGAAGTGTCAAGAATAAGACTCAGTTGAGCTCTGTATGAATTATGGGGGGGGGTCTTTCAGGACATCATCTCATTAGCGGATGTCTCGTGAGGTGCATGTCTCACCTCCAGAATTATGGCCCCCACACCTTCGTGTGCCAGAATTATGGCCTTTTGGCTAGAATAATGGCCTTTAAAGCCCTGCTGCCGTCAAATGAATTGCTGCGTCACTAACGACTTGTGTACGAAGTAGAAGCGGTGCGAATGATACTCGGCAAAGGCTTTCTGTCTGCCTTCGTAATTAACGATTCCTATGAAAACATTGCGTGCAGAGACTACGTTCAAAACAGATTGAGGTTTTACTCTACGCTATGAATGCTATGATGTTGGTAAACGTTACACATATGGATTACTTGAAAATAATTCGCAGTGATGCCAAAGACCGTACGTTTAAAAATGTTTATAGCCAACGGTATCATCATTCCCTGTGAGTTATTTTATTAAAAAAATTAACTCATGATTATTAAGGCAATTTTTGAGTGGCAACTGTACGTATAAATTACTGAGGATAAGAATATAGTCGATATCATTTCATTGCAAAATCTATGGCCCATCAGAAATTAATCATAAAGGCAGAATTTAGTTAAAAATCATTTCCAGAGAAATTAAAGAATAACCGTCATTTCTGTAAATTATGGGCGAAATTAACACTGCACCAATTAATAAAATTATCGCTATGCTCTATGGTCGGATAATAAATAACACATTTTATTTTGTAATTGGGGCTAATTACTAGGACGGAGAGCCCACAAATCCTTTCATTTTTTTAGCTCCTCTAAATGCACTGCATTCACTTTTTTGGTCCCTTTTTTGGAATAATAAAAACAGCGCCGTGCATTCCTGACATTAAAACATTAAAAACAGCGCCGTGCATTCCTGACATTAAAACATTAAAAACAGCGCCGTGCATTCCTGACATTACCACAGCTCGGGACCGCTGGCAGTGTCGCCCTGCGTTGACAGGATTCCTTTCCAATCGTCAGGCCCCCAACAAAAATGTTATTCATTTTCATATAAAATTGTTCGACTAATAATAAGATATTATGTTCGATATACAATTTTCTAAGGAAAATATTGATGTGTACCTCGAAGAATTTTATTTTAATTATCATTTATGCTCAAATTTATTCATGTGATTTTAGTAGTTTGACTGACAACTTTCACTGATTGTTTGTTTGTTATCAAACAATAACAAAATCGTTAATGAACCTTAAACAATGGTGATACCTAAATTTAATTTAATTTATTTTAATTTACCTCAAATAAACATTTGTTATGATTTTGCTGATGGCCATCAGCAATACAACGTAACATAAATGTAAGTTGCTTTAAAGAACGATAATATAAAAAATACTGTAAAGCGTTACCGCAGAGAACGTTACTGTAAAATGTTACTGCGAAGAACGTTGTTGGTAAGAACGCTACGGTGAAACGTTACTGAAAATAATGTTACTGTCGCACGTTACTGCAAAGAACGTTGCTGTAAAACGCTACTGTAAAGAGCGTTACTGTAGCGCGTTACTGCAAAGAACGTTGCTGTAAAACGTTACTGTAAAACGTAGCTGTAAAGAACGTTAATGTAAAACGCTACTATAAAAAAGTTACAGTAAAACGTTACTGTAAAGAACGTTACTGTAAAACGTTACTGTGAAGAATGTTTCTGTAAAGAACATTACAGTAAAACGTTATTGTAAAATGTTAATGTAAAACGTTACTGTAAATAACGTTACTGAAAAACGTTACTGTAAAACGTTACTGTAAAGCATTACTGTAAAACGTTACTGTGAAGAACGTTACTGTAAAACGTTACTGTAAAGAACGTTACTGTAAAGAAAGTTACTGTAAAACGTTGCTTTGAAAAACGTTACTGTAAAACGTTACTGTAAAGTTGTGTGGTCTATAAAAAAGGCAAAACTTTATGTTGGTTGCATACATCAGCATACTGTGTCAGTTGAGCATGCACGACATAACATAACAAAAAGTTTCCTACCCAAGAGCTCACATTATTTTCACTGAACAGCGGTTCTAGCGACATGATGATATTGCATCTTAGAATAGTTCGTAATAAAAATTAGAACAAAATTGAACCGCAGAGTTTGTAAACTTCCAAGTTCTTTATGACTCTGAAGCGCGATTTTGCATTTTTAGGCTGAAATATCCTACTTAATCAAGTGGTATATGCTCTTGATGATTTACTTAGATTATATTATCAGTACAGTTTCAGGTTATACTATTGGAGCATAGATGTCTGGCATAGACAGCTCTCTCTACGAAAAAAATTAATGGTTTATATTGTCCCAAAAGTGATTTATATTTTTACGAAAAAAATGAGGTGCATCACTATTGGACAATGACTCTTTCATTTCCCTGAGTGTTGAATGGCCCATGCAATTGCCTGTTCTGCAACGAGATGGATTGGCGCTCCATCGGACATGCCGTCTATAGGCAAGGCTGTCGATTCGAGACATCAGTCTTAGGGACGCCGATCAGGTCCTAACAAAGGGATCTAAATACATGAATATTTGATGCCATGCAACATCACAGAGACTCTCATCCAGGCTAAGCACTGCGCCAGCTTCTCGGGATTCATGGAATAATTGTTAGTCTGGCAACACTGACCGCGTTGCTGTCTTACACATAGCATTAAGGCCAATATGAGACTGAAAATTGAAAATGACATAAGGTCGTAAATTGTCGCAAATTGAAAATGACATAAAGTTGACTTCCTAATAGCGTTCAATTAAGAGGGAAAAGATGAGAGTAGTCATTGCTCTACACACAGAGTGATTTAATTGATTTGATAAGAGTTAAATAATATAATTTTTAATTTACATATAAGATTTACATACGCCGCCCACAATATTTCTCATTGAATATTTAGAGTCTGGTAAAAGATTAATAAACGTCCTGGTATCTACTGTGTAAGAAGCAACCCCACAAATTTGAGTCAACTTGCAAAGCTGGTTTTTAGTTGAATAAGCGAATAAATTGGTTCAAAATTATTTCGCTATCTTTCAGTAAAAAAAGATTGGAATGGCGGAAATAACGATGCCACGAAAATGAATTTGAGAAGTAAGACAAATATATCTCTTGCAACCCTTCAAGCACTCAACTTAATTGGCGTAGGAAAGCCTTTGAAATCAGTTATTGTAATGAAAACTATGCATAGGGTAGTTAAAAGTTTCCACACTGTTCATCTCAAAGACTTGCCTGACAAGCTCTATATTTTTTTATTATCATCAAAAGTTCTAAAAACATGAAAATACAGGCATTTTGTATTTAAAGGTGCATTCAAAATCAATTGTTCACCCAGTTCGAACTTGAACGCAAGCTTCTATTTTTGATTGCACATCTCTTCACTCTCATTCTCTCTTTCAGTGTAGTTCTTTCAAATTTGTCTGGAAAGTTTTACTCGGTGTAGGCTCTGCTGCCGATAACTCGCGACGAGAGTCCCAGCGACAGAACACGAGAGTTCAATGGTCCTTTCAATGGTTCCTTAAAAGCGACGTCCTTTCGCTCTGCAGTCCAGGAAAATATCAGAAATGCTCGTATTTTCTCTGATTCTCGAGAATCCTAACAAGACGCGCTCTATTGAGACGTTATTTTCGATGGATTTCACCAATAGGAAGAGCAGCAAAACAAGTCGACCCTTCTCATCTGAAATATGTAAAATTGGTTGCTGGGGTTTTTGCGTGACTCTCCATGCACGCTCTTTTGAATTCGATTAAAATGCGAGGAAACTTTTGCATTTAATTTGATTTGTTTTGAAAGGTCAGCAGAGCAGGAATTTATTCGTAATGGAAGTTAGTTTTTATTAATACGACAATGAAAAATATTGAACAACTTTGCGTATGGTTTGGACCCTAAGTTGCCAGGTACGGATTTATGCCTGAGTTAAATAGGAACTCATTCACCCAGGCACATATATATGTCACCAGTGCATATTTGTTAGGGACGGAATTATGCCACGGAAGCATAAATTTCCATTATTCAGTTATGTCAAGGATGCGTTTATGCCATTTCGCACCACATCCCAACACACGTGGCATGTATCCGAACCTGCATTACCAGCCCGACATTCTCACGTGACACTGCCACGTGTCGAGCGAAGGTAAATTTGTTATAATGATGATCAAGAATGATTATTAGGCCGATGTTTGTGCTCACTTTTAAGAAAAACGAAGACTTTTCTTGCAAGGCTAAAACATGGTTGGACTAATGAGTGAGAGGAAAATTTATTTCAGAAAATATTTTAATATAGATAGGCGCGCATGGTTAAAATCACCATGATTGGAGCCGCGAATAGGGGGGATCGATCCTCACAACTAATTGTCAAATTCTGGTCGCAATGAGTTAGATTAAGAATCGGCGACTGGCTAAAATAAGCTTTTTGAAGGCCTAAATAGGCTATTTAAAGTGAACATCACTATATTAAATAATATTAAATAACATATTATATGCTTCAGATCAAAGTATTGTTAGCGTCAACAATTTAAAAAGCCTTGCAGTGGGGAATGCTCATCATCTGAAAACAGGTCAATTATCATAATATTCATGTGGTGCTTCTGAATCATAACGACAGATTATAGTGTTACGAAAGCAACGATCAGCACGACAAAAGCTGGGAGCAATGCTGCCTTATCTCCTTGAAAGAAGCTCCTCTTAGATCCCTGCTGACGGACCTAAAATGCCACTCTTAAATTGCGCAAAAAGAGAGCGACTTGCTACCGTCACAGCCCTGATGAAAAAGCTCATAGAATTACGTCACAAGACAGAATTATTGCAAGAATCTTGCGCCTGTTACTCAGAGACTAGCATGAATAGAAGCCTGGGTCAGTAAAAACGGAAATATTATTGAATATTATATTAAAATTATATATATAATTAATTTGACCGTCCTGGAACAAAGTTTCATTAATTTTGCGCAGTGTTGAGCATATGGATTGATTTTTCGTAGTTTGACTCTATGATTTGACTCTAATCGCACGAAAGCCATGTTGCATTGATTATGAATTTAATTGATTGTAGAATTTGTCAGCGTCTGCGCCAAATTTATCCTATTTTGAAACCGGCTATTCCATTAAAAAATCAGCTTACGAAAATACAAAATATTTTTTGGATGTGAACCGCTAGGATATTTTTTATGCCAAATGTCATTGCCGTGATTATTACTGTGTACTGTTTTTGAACGTTATTGTTTATAATGACAAACTGCTCAGCATTATTTATTTTCGACACAATGCTTCGTCAACATTAGTCAGCAAGTGAGACATTAAAATGATTAATTTTTAGCCTAAAACTTTATTATATTTTGGGTTTAGAATCTTGGGTGATGGTGAATATTGTTACTCACGGCAGTTGTGCCCGATTTCCAGGTGTCCAAACAAGCGCAATTTTTTGACACGCATCAAATTGGGTTTTAAGTACTGCCATAGACAAAATTTTTACAATATTACTCTACGAAGGATTATTTCAAATTGAGACTTTAACTGTTTTGCGTAATTCAACTCAAATAACTTCACAAGCAACGTATCTTGATGGCCTGTTGCTCTGCGAGTTCACCTGTAGCGAGTGCACAAACTATTACGTTTTCATTTCCCGGTCACAGCTCACAATTTGGAAGTAATTTGGTGTGGAATTTCGTGTTGAAAGCTCGGGCTCTCGTAACCTACTGCTAAGCCTCTGAGCTCTCTTGAACCAATTTGCCTGTTTGCTCGATTTAGTGCGGCTCGCTGAAAACCAACAGCAAATTTCCTCAAGTCACGAACCTACAGCTTCTGATTTAGATCAAATGAATGACTTAAAGTAGATACTCGTGTTATTGTGGAGCCAACTTACAGCTATGAAATGTACGAAACCTTGTGTGTCTTTGCTAATGATGGTGCTGGAAAAGGTAGCTTGTTGTCAAGCTCATGAAGTTTCCGGTAATAAAGTCGAACAACGTGAGTTGTTTGGCTGAGCTCCTGAGTTCATATAATTAAATAAAACGAGCTAAAAATGGTATTAATTTCAACATGTATATTGCGTTCGAGAAATTTTTTCGCTGAAAATTTATGTTTGTTCTGCTATCAAAATGATAGCCGTTGAACATATTGACCAGACTATTTAAACTTGGACATAAAAATTTCTAGGCTCATTCACAATAGGCCTAAAGCTATTCTTCTCGCATTTTATTATTTTCAATAGAAATAATAATATGTAGTATATTAGAATAGACAATAATCAAACAATAAAAAATAACAATATAATATTCGGATGCAGTGTGGCAGACTCGGTGGCAGTCGTATATTATAAAGACATCGCCAGTTTGTGACCTCCTTTCGTTAATTATGGTCATCGTTCGTTAGGATGTTTTGTGTCGTCCACCCACAAGGATGACAAGGCCAACGATATTTCTCATCATGCCGTCCCTCTTAGAGGTTTTCGAGAATTATATCCGTGGATTTATCTCACAAGACTATCAAAATTTTGGTGTCATAGTTGAGGCTTGATTTAGTTTTGGATTATTTCACTTCTCTCGATTTGCTATTTCTCAGTGATTATAGTTTAGTTCAACTTATCATTTCCCTTTCTGATTCTCTTTTATTTGGTACTTTCTTGTTCCAAGCCTGTGACTTTTTCTTTTATTGTTGAATCTCAGTTGAAATTTTTTATACAAACTAAAACGACTTTACCTCATGCAATTCCCATAAGAAATAATCACATGGCATTTTTTTCCAATAAAGTTACTCATAAACTTGAGTTCCTTCAAAATGAAAGGAAAGAAACATTTCTAAATATGGCTTTACTAATTTCATCAATTTTATATCTTCGCTATCGTTTTACTATGAACATTATTGGCATTGTACCTCAGGATATTTTAATTTATAATATTCCCTATTACGCAGTGTATAAAATCAAAGAGTCGCTATAAGCATCTAAAAAATCATTCGAAAATTCAGAAATAGCTGGAAAAAACAATAATTCACCTAGTGAAAACCCTTTTCGTTCAAATTAATAATATACCGAAATCCTTGTCCTTTTTCGAGTCTGATTTAAATTCCAGTTCAATTTTTGAGAAAGACGAAATCACAAAATGTAGCCCACTCTATTTTTCCTCTTAAAATTCATGTCTTCAGTGACGGCGATTCCGGTAAATAAAAAGGCAACAAACCATCCCACTTTCAACAAGCTTTAGCGTTGAGATAAGTTAAATAAATACCGTATGTAGTCTTGCCATAGTTCAAAATGCTCTCAAAGCCCCCGTGTGTTTCGCTTGCATCGCGAGGGCTTGAAAGCGAGCTGTATTTACCGAACGCCGACCAGCGCTTAGTCGCTTACTCTGAACACTCGCTGAGCCACCTTACTGAACTTGCGTTGATTTTACGTTACATTTAATATACGTATGCTGAGTAAGCTTAGGATATTAGGTAATCTACCGAGTCCTTTGCGTTGATTTTATGTTATATTAAATAAACGGTATTTGCTGAGCCCTCACATTTAGATACAATTAATTAATTATTAAACTCAAAAATTAAACGTGTGTACTCGGCCGAAGCTTAGTTTATGTGATTCAGTGGATAAAGAACTCACGGCTTCCCAGAGCTGGATAATTACAACGTTTGCCTGGAAACTCATCTATTTTTAATGTAAAATCCATGAATAATTCATGAAGGATCGAACGCCCACTATTGAGCATCAAAAGATTTCGTCTAAACAAAATGCAAGAAAAGTGAAAAGCCACCATATTAATTATTATCTAGAATTATATTCATTATAATGTCTAGCATCATGCGATGGGCGTTCATTACGAGCAACAATCATACAATCATCTAAGATCAACAGACTTATTATTTTCCTGAGGACGCACGTGTATTCTGTCATTTAAAAATTGGGTTGTGAGATCAAGAGGTGCAGCTCGAAGGTTTATCAATAAAAAATTAAACTTTTGTTTGAATATAAGTGGGGTATTAAACATAAGTATTACATATTATAAATTATATTATGTCATATATTATAAGTGAGGTATTTGAACATAATTCAGTATTCATAAAAAAGTTTTTCTAACAATTATTACCACCACAAAAGAGAACTTGAAATATTCTTTAACATGAATTGAAGAAGTTGTTTGATCCTGAGAGAAAGTGGAACGCATCCTACGGCGATGTCTGCACAAATTACGATGGGATTTCTTAATTGGTTTTCAAGTAATTGTTTGATTGCAAGGAATCACAATAACTTCAATGTAGCTTTGATAAGATGCACGTTAATTCAATTTTTATTTGTTATATAATCTGCGAGAAACTTACTGAGCATTTAAATGTATTTTCTAGTTTAAACTTTTTTATGTTAGAAATGGTTATAATTTCCAGGTGGAGAATGTAAAATACGCAATGAAATTTATAAGTGAATTGAACTTAACTTATAGTACGTGTTGTCGATGTATACACTGCGAGAAATGGGTGAGTCTAGAGGACCCACTTACGTGAGTAAACCGCGTACAGCGATGCACTTTTTATTATTGGAACATTGCATGTTGTAGTTTGGCAGAAGTTGTTCTTTTATGCAGGTTTCGTTGAAGACCAGAGAATATTTCTTATTGGCAATTTTCTTATTGCTTTTCTCTATTCGGCGAATTAGGCTCTCGATAGGAACTGAAAAGTTCCTGTCTTGTGACTTCCTTTCGTTATGATCATCGTTCGTTGGAATGTTTTGTGTCGTCGATCCACAAAGATGACAAGACCAACGATATTTCCCATCATGCCGTTACATCGATGGTTCGCTTTTATTCTTACAACACTTCTCTTTAACTTCACTTTTTATCTGTTTGTTTGGCTGCTACAAATCTTATAATCGATAATTAACATACTTCTACCCGTCCAATCGATATAAAATTTTTGCACACTTGCGTAAAGGTAAAGTCAGAGAAAATGCTTGAATCAATTGACAGAATAAATAATTAAAAAAGTTTTTATTTCTTAAATATTAAAAAAATTATGAATAATTTTATTTAATTTTTAAAAATGAAATAAAAAATTCATTGTACATGTGCAACATCAGAGACACTGGCCTCTTTGGAAGTGTTGTCATTAAAAAGTAATTTTCAAACGCATATTTGAGTCACGTGCCCCATTTATGGCTCACGGCTGCCCTATTACTGGCCCATTAAATTACAGGTATGAACAGGTATTAAATTACAGGCTTGTGGCGTCAAATCGCTCTCACGCCCATATGCTCTCTACGTATCCGTGCTACGAGAGGCTTCAGAAGCGATTTGACGCCGAAGGCGAGTCATGCCTGAAACTTAAAGGGCCATTAATAGGTCAGTATGACTCACAAATGGAGCAAGTGAGTCAAGAAATGCATCGTTTTTTGGACGCGGTTGATTCCTCTAGGTGGGTCATCCAGACTCACCCATTTCAGTCAGTATACTTTGTCAAGATTCTCTAGAATCCAAACAGTAAAATAAACACAATGCATATAAGAGCTTTGTTTCTGCCAACTCTGTTTGTGCTCAATCATTAGCTTGTAATGGTTATTAAAACTGCCTAGGTAGTGAAGCTATATAGGTGAGCTGTGGTGGTGCAGTGGTGAGAGACTCTGTCTCTCGCACCCAGCTCCCGAGTTCGAGTCCCACTGAGGACAAGTTCTACCGGAAAGCTCAGCTCATGGTCAACTCAGCCATTCATCCAACTTTGGTTGATAAATGAGTACCTGGCTTGTCCAGGGTGTTGTGTAATGCAATCAAATGGTTCTGGCGGGTCAGCGAGCCAGTGATGGTCGTAGAACTACCAGTGGCACCAAGTGCCCGGAAAAACTGACCTATCACCCCTCTCCCTTACCTAGTTGCCACTGCCAGGATGGGCAATTACAACGACAACAACAAGCTATATAGGTTCTTGCATTTTCTTAGCAGGTCCTTCATCTCTGATTGGGAAAGTAGGATATATTGAAATTTACACGATAATAAAGGTTATGGTATTATGAGAGCGCTAATTTAACATTTAATTCGTTCAAACATAATATTAAAGAAAAGTATAATACGTACTTGAAACTTTGGAATAGATAGTAAAAAGTTGATAAATAAAATTTAATTCTAATTTGAAGTTAGAATTAAATCTCAGAGCCCAAATATTTTCACATACTCATGCGTTGGTCCGAAAAATCCACTTAGGAATATCGTGTCAAGTTGGTTACGAACGAAGCGTTTGAACATGCATCAGCTATGGATCTATGGCGTCAGCACTCAGAAAACGAATGGGGCATGCTGTCGGACTAGTGACTCATTCAAGTGGAACTAATACGCCCGATTTCAAAGGCAAGAACTATTTCTGAGTGACTCACACTGGACATAGAGTGCAACGCTATGGTAACTCATTTCTTTCTTTCTGACTCACAATCAGACAACGATATTGGGACAAAGTCTTGCACATTTCTGTGAGCGCAAGCCGAGGTTTTCAGGGCGTAGGCATCGATGTGTTTGTTCGGTGATCCAGCCTCTCTGGACCACTCAGCGAGATGAGCCGGGCTTCCGTCTCTACCAACTTACCTCATCGCGTCGACTAGACGAGATCCGGTATGATTTTTTTCTTGCAAAATCTCCTTCTCTAATGAAATAACTTAGAAGACGGTCTTGCAGCAAGTGGCGTCTTTCAATCCATATTGATCTCTTGTCTAGAAAACTTTGGGCTTGGTTTCAATAAAATCAGAAAACAATATGCATAAATTTAAGCTGAATGAAAAAGTTTGCTTCTAAAATAGGAGGAATTTGTCAAATTAGTATGAATTTGAAGTAAAAAATAGAACCCTACAAAACTTCGATAATATTATGAACAAATATTTATGTGTTTCAATAACGTTTCGATCAGCTGGAATACAGCGCACTCGATGCCGTTAACAAAACAAAAGGCATCCAATAACCTGCCTTACATGTTATCTCATCACAATAAACATTTCCGATCGCTATTTTGGAAGGAACGCCGAACGCTTCTGGATAAGATCCCTGACGAGTTTGTGGGCATCCTAGCCCGTATTTCTCTCGAGTCGCAGCTGTGAATCCTTGCCGGGATTTTCTTTTATTGATATGAAGGTGAATCCACTCCAAAACAACGCCCACCGGCAGACCGCTTGAGGCTGAGCAAAGTTCAGTACTTATTTGTCTGCTGAGCTTCTTTCCAATATCGGTTCACGAGGCTCCTGCAATTAGCTATCGGTAAAGCCATGAAACCAAAACGACGTGTCGAAACGGGCAACAAGCTTCGAACCCATCGCTTCTGAGCGCCGCGAAGCGCCCAGACAATAACACGTTATTGGTAAAAATAAAATAACTTACGTCTAGACGTTAATATATCTTGGGGATTTATTGCCAAGCTATTTATTTTCTTACCACAAATATAATTTATAGAAAACCTATACTGTGTTAAATAAACATCAAAAATGAGATATTTGTCGTTCAGAATTGAATAATTTATGTTGTTCCTAGTGAACAATATGTGAAGGTAATTTAATTAAAGCAAGAATGAAGCAAATTTTTATGTGGCTCCAGTTAAACCTAAATGTATGGTAACTCCATTTATTGGTCCTTATAACTGGTTTTCCATTAAAACTAACCGTACATGATAAGGAAAAGTTTTTGTATTTTTTTTCAGAAAACCGGGCCTCCTAAGTTTATACTTTACTTGAATGCACGTGGCTGGTATTCGTGAAATTCGCTGCATTGATATAAAGAAGTCTCCACCTTCGGTCTTCTAAAGGCGTAAATTTTCACCAAAAGCTCCCTTGTGAGAAGCGAGTGCTATTGATACCAAACAAACTGGCCTCTTGCTTTCTGCCCATACAGAAGACGCGTACGGAAATGTTGAGAATAATCGCGACTGCTGTGAATAAACATGTACTAGTTTCCCTTACAAACGCTGCTCTCTCTCTCAAAGTGATTTCACACATCGTCCAGTTTCTAGATTTTTAGAAGTTGGGTTGAGTATATTATAGAATACATATTTGTTAATTTTAAAGGAGTTCCATTAACGTAGGAAAAGAAATCAGGATTGCCGGATTGATTATCAATTATAATTTTATAATGAATTTTTTTATATTTTTTGTACAATTTTCCAATAGTACATGAACGTTGGATTTGTTTAACATTCTTCTCTGGAGTGAAACTACAATATTTTACAGCATATGTTCGTCAAAACCCAATAAAATCCAATACCGGGCCATATGCGGCATGAAGACTGTAACTAGTATATATACTTTATACTTTAATTTTTAAACTTGATTTTTTTTAAGATTGTCATATCACACCAACGAATTCTTGCTCGATGTATGTAGATTCAATGATTATAAATCGATAAAAAATCGATGAATAATAAATATTATAAGATAATTGATAATTTTATTAGCTGAAAAACACGGCCGTTAGTTAAGAAGGTAGATCGTTATCTCGTTCTATAGCTGGAGAAAGGAGATCAAGTATTTGAGGCTGTCATCTTACGGGCTCTTCACAAAGGATATCTCAAGAAAGACCAGCTCATTACTGGCTCTGATCTTGGCAGCGCCAGAGGCGTCGTAGCAGACATCGCGCGCGACTAACAACGCTTGTGATGGCAGACCCTGCATGGCTGTAGTAGGAAGTTCTGATGACCTTATGTCAAGTTTAGAACTTCCTGGTCCAAGGCCACGCTGATGCGCCGCTTTCGGCGCCCACCGTCCCCAAGCCCTCGATAGACAGGTCGTCCGCGCTATCAGGTCCCGGGGGTAGCAGCTCAAGGCCTGCATCGTCTGAAGTCCGCTGCAGAAACAAGTATGAAGAGAGCATTTGTAGGCCTGCATCGTTAAAAGTCCGCTGCAGAAACAAGTATGACGAGAGCATTTGTAGGCCCGCATCGTTAAAAGTCCGCTGCAGAAACAAGTATGTCCAGAGCATTTGTAGGCCTGCATCGTCTGAAGTCCGCTGCAGTAACAAGCATGTCGAGCATTTGTAGGCCTGCATCGTCTGAAGTCCGATGCAGAAACAAGTATGTCGAGCATTTGTAGGCCTGCATCGTTTGAAGTCCGCTGCAGTAACAAGTAAGTCGAGCATTTCTAGGCCTGCATCGTGTGAAGTCCGCTGCAGTAACAAGCATGTCGAGCATTTGTAGGCCTGCATCGTGTGAAGTCCGCTGCAGTAACAAGCATGTCACAGACCCTGCATGGCTGTAGTAGGAAGTTCTGATGACCTTATGTCAAGTTTAGAACTTCCTGGTCCAAGGCCACGCTGATGCGCCGCTTTCGGCGTCCACCGTCCCCAAGCCGTCGATAGACCGATCGTCCGCGCCATCAGGTCCCGGGGGGAGCAGCTCAAGGCCTGCATCGTCTGAAGTCCGCTGCAGAAACAAATGTGTCAGTGTCACACATTAGTAACATTACTAAGCCTACATCGCCTGAAGGCACTCCCGCGGGAACCGGTAGGATTTAACAGGCCATTACCAGAACATTAAGACCGAGTTCAGGCACTGGAAGAAATATTCCTAGAGAAGTTTTGGTAGAGTATGACTTCTGCACCATTTTAACGTAATGATTTACAGCTTCAAAATGGTGTAATTTCATATAAGCATTTTTGAATCTAATGCATAAATTCTTCGATCAAAGGTATTTTTCGTATTCTTTTATTTATTTTTTTAATCTGTACACTGACACTACTACCAAATCATAAGGTTATCCAGATTTATTACGAATTTTCCTCATGTAAGCTTCGATGCAAGAAAAAAAAATAAGAGAAACAATCTTTTGAGCGATGGTATGCGCATTTGGAGTCTCGTCTCGTTCTTCTAACGCGAATATCATGAGTTTCTTGAGCGAGAATATGAGAGCGAGCCTGAAGCGATCTAACATCGCATTTGCCGGAAAACTTGTTTACATTTGCAATCGCTCTTCGTTATTGCAAATTTTCTCAAAATTTGGGCAAACGAGGTTTGGATTCCTCTCAAGACTAAATTCAGATTTACCGATTTCAGCAATTCGTTCCAGAAAATTTACCTTCAACCCCAATCAGTTGCTGGAAAAATGCATTACTCAAATAAATGAGTTCAGGTAGACGCCAAATGAACGTTTGAATTGCAATTTTCATTTGGCTGCGGTATGGAGATGCAGGTGGTGACTGCGGAGATAAGTGAAGAACTATAATGAAAATTTGGTCTGATTGACATTTGCTATAAAACGATTTGCCACAGACAGAATTGGCACGCGATGATCGAACGATACTGGCAAAAATAAAAAAAAATCGTGAAAAAAATTCAATGTTGTTCAATTTAGCGGTTTCATCAATTAGGTGTACGTTTTAGTCAATTTTAATTATTCCAAGTTATTACAAGGCAAGTCAGAATCTAATAGGCTATCAAAGCTAGGATACTATACGAGAAGTAGAAATTCACCTTATAAACTTTTGATTGATGTGCCACTTAGATATATTCAGATATAAGTGCCAGAATCATTGTAGACGTTAAATTTTTAGTTACAACTGTCTTTCCTTGAATCTAAGTGTATTTCATCTTCCGTTGCCCTAATTCGTGCATATTAAGCTTCAAAATTTATCAATTAGAGTAGTTTAGCCGAACAATTATCTCATTTGTAGCAAAGTTTAACCCAAGCTATTCGACGTTTCCGAACAATTGCACCGTCGGTGCACCGTCCGAACCCTTACTTGGCGCTCGTACGTTAACCTTCGCCGCTGCGGCTTAAATCCTGCAGCTATAAAGGAACTCTTAGGACGCTCTCGCAACTGATCCCATAAATTCAGCGACCGCAAATTCAAAGCTGTGGTCGTGGACGCGGCGGTGTGTAGCAAATCATGACGGAGATTACTTCGTGCTGGCTGCATGGCTGCCGGCAAATAAGCTATATGTGTAGGATAAAGGAGCCTGGCTTTGTGTCTGGTCCAGTAAATGAACCGCTGTGATATTTTATATGTTGCTGGTGTAACAGCTGCTCGTACCGGCGAAGTTTCAAAACTCTACAAGAGTATGTTAAATAAAGTTTTGAATAAGAGTACACTTTTTAATGCGAGTATACATTTTTTTGTATGTTTGATTACGTGATTTTTTCTTTAACTGAAAAAAGGCCTAATAAAAATATTGTTAGGAAAAAATCTAAAATTGCCGTGAATGGACCTTTACAATGCATAGCACAATCTTTTAGAAGTTATTGAAGACTTTAGGTCCACTGGCTTATAATTAGGCTCACGATAATGTGGCTCAATATTTTTTTGTATTTTTCAACCTCGTTATCAGTCATCCTATCATTGCAACTGATTCGTGTTCATAAAAACATTTCGGTTTAGTAGGTTATATCAATCTCTGTTATTTATAACTATCGATCAATGCTTTATTACCGCCCCTACTGTTTTTCATTATCAAAAATGTTCTTTAGTATTATAGATATATCATGAAAATAATGATTAATTCTAAAAATGGTGATATGATTAATTTTAAAAATGGCGATTTTGGAAATAATTTACGATATTGATACAGAAACAATGGTTCACTCAAGGACAAGTTCACAAAAAAGTTCACACACTTCACACTCAAGGCCACGTAAATTTTTTATCTCAGCATGTTCGCGTGTTGGGGCGCAAGTTCTGCAAATATTTCAGGCTTGAAGGCCTCGCTAAGCTTAGCAATTTTCAGTGGGCAAGGTTTTTCTGAAGCCAATCCCTGTTCTACGACGAGCTTTTTGCGCTAAGTTCAGGACAGATTTAAAGACCGTCCATTATTGCTAAGGACATCTCGTTTGCAGAAAAAGCTAAAGTCATCAATTTCCGTTAATGATGCCATATAGTGTAGATATGCAGGTGTTTTTAAATGTTATTGTAAGAATATTTATCCTAATTAATATTAAATATCGACAAAAGTAGTTTCGCAAAGATTGCATATTTTCGCAAAAGAGTTACTAGCTAATTTTAATTTATTTCTTACTTGTTGCTTTAGATAAAGCCCACTTAGAAATAATTTTATCCACGCAGGTGCTGCTATAGTTAGAAGCGGTGTTGTACTCAATAAGTCTACCTCTGAATGAAGATGATTCAGAGAGGCTTACAATCATTGTTAGCTTGAAATTTTTAAAGTTAGGTTTCGATGGAACCTGAACAAGATAAATATTGAGAACCACTTGAAAAGTCTCTTATTTGAGTGAAGTTCTCATAATCGCAGAAGCAACTCGCTTTTTTTTTATCAAAGTCATCACGCATTCATTTACAATTAATTAAAGTTAAAACTCATACTTAGCAGCGTATTGAAATGAATGATGGAAATAAATGATTAGAGATTGTTTAAAAAATCGTGAATTGCGGGTGGACAGCCGAGTGCAAAATTTTAGTTTACCTGCAGAAGAGTTACCGGTTCAGCTTCTGGTGATTATTAAGAATATTTTTTATTTTGTGTTGCATGTAAGTATCCGATTGAGAAAGAAAACTTTTGCAAAAGCTTGAAAAGTTTTAGTAGAAACCATTCAAACTGGATGCTTTGCCATCCTCAAGTTTTAATTGCCTGCATCGGGTTCGGGCCGGTGTATCACCATCGTTCATCATGACTAAGAGTGTTTCAAATTTGGGTTTTATTTTATATAAAGCTGACCGATACGTCATGGCTTTGACGGAAGCCGCGCTTCTTCTCCGAGTCTCGCTCGATAAGCACGCCTCCATAGGATTTTTTTCCAGGCTGCCAATACATTGCGGCCACTCCAGCCGCCTAGAACCTTCACCGCTATATACTCTGGCAGCGCTCTCGAATAAAATATATTATGTTTACTCGCACGATTAATAAAATCTGGAATTTCAGAAAAAACAAGTAGGTGAACAGCTGTTGCCGGAGTGCTCCATGCAAAATGCTTATCATTACGAAGCCTTTTCTGTACTATAAGCGCTGCGCAATTTATCGATACTCACAACAAATATAATTCCATTTTTATTCTGCACTTTCGTGTCAACAACAAGTATATTTTCGAGTTGAAATTGATGCACACTTATTTTTTTATTTGAACGATTTCTTCAACATGTACGTAGAGCTAAATTTGTATTATGAATATAATGAATTACTAACGAACCAGGTAGGCGCGTAAGAGAAAGTTATTTGAGAGAGATTACGTGATTTACAAGCAATGATTTAGTATTTGGTGGTATTTTGGTATTCAAGTGGCTGATCATTTGTTATTGTAACATTTACAGGTTGCGCGCTATGCAAGTAAGTGTTTTGAAATACGGCAGCACTGTCGTGCGTCAAAGCTTTAGTTGTATGTACAAAGCTCGTCTTGACACACTACGTATCATCGTTTGATGTATACCGAGACACTTGAGGCTGAGTTTGCTTTGAACGGAACGATGCTTTGCATTGTGACAGGCGTCATAGACACTGTATTTTCTACAGCAAAAACTACATTGCTTTTATGCGAACATAAAGAAGAAGATATCACAAGTGACATAACGCATTCATGAAGTGCACTTCATTGTTCATTCAGCCGATCAATGAATCTGAAATTGCCCATGCTTTGCGGATAAGCTGTCCAATGTCTTTATTTGAAGCTTGAGAGAGAAATGTCCTCTTGTTTTCCTAACGATGACAGAGAGAAAAAATTACTACCTACAGTATATGAGGGTAAGTAGTTTTATCAGAGAGGAACTAAGTTATGTTAAATAATTTTTATTCGCTCAATTAACAAGCACATGACAACATAATTATTCTTATTTACTTGAAGATTGTATGAGGCGATTGTTTAACAAATTCGCATTTCTGCGCGGAAAAGTCAAAGTAATCAGTCCAATTATTTCCATGTTCGTTCTGCCGTAAACTTGTTGATGAGCGGAAATGCTTTTGATGAGTTTTTCTGCGCCAAAGGTTGTGCGGGGGATAATATTTTCTCACAATTTCATCTGATATATTCAGCCATAAAAAAAAAGAAAAATATATTCAGAATTCTTCGTGTACCGCATGTCATGTTATTCCTTTTATTTAACTTGTTTTAAATATCATTCCTTTTGTAGAATGCCGGAGCCATTTGCCTGAAAGTAAATATTTTCGCACCCCTGCCAAACGTTTCTCAAGTTCATGGTTTTTGCTCGTCTTGTTGTTGCGTGGAACGACAGACAGCGATAAAAGATCGCTCTGCATGCTGCACACAAGGAACTTGTGTCATGGCTGTGTCTGCTTCTTGTGTTGAGCGATCGTTGCTCTCTGAATATTTTATGACAATGCTACTGGCCTCGAATTATAAATTGCTTGGAAATTCAATGCATTGTTTTTAAACGCAGAGCATAAACCGGGCGTGTAGGTTCGTAGGAATGCCCGTGAACTTCTTCAGTGCTTGAAAGCGTACTTTGCTCCCGTGAAAATCTACACAGCTATGGAAATTAAAATGGATAAATTTTATGTGTACAGAATAAATGAAAAAGGGCTGAAGTAAAATGATGAAGCTTCATTGAAAATACTGCTCGGATACTGCTACTAATGCTAGTTAATAAGTGTTAACTGGCAGTTCAAAAACGAAAAATTGAGTATTACTGATTTTAATTGATCTTTATAACCTCTCTTTCTAGTAATATTTTTGTTTAAGCATTCACGGTTGAACTTTAGTTTCCATGCAGCAAGGAAATTTATTCACTTTTATTTTGTTTCCAAATTTATCCAACTATTTGTGTTTTCGCTTGTATAATTTTACTAACAAAATTACCACTAGCTTCCCGCACACCGCGCACTCAGCTACACAATTCTGCCTACCCAAACTATTCTTACAAAATTCTAACTCACCTCACAGAATTCCTCATAGCAACAAAATTTTTTGACAGCCTACAAAATTCTCATACAGCATACACAATTTTTATACAGCCTACATAATTCTTATACAGCCTACACAATTCTTACAGTCACACAATTCCATCACGCCCTACACACTACAAAGCCATCACAAAGTACCATTTTTATTGTTACCATGGCGAATTGTTATATTCTAAGCATTTTCCTATGATCTAAATTTTAAGATAAAATTATTTCGCGCGAGCAAATTCACTAGAAATTTAATTGATGTTTCGTTGCAAGGTAATGTGTTCCCCAATTTTATCAGAAATATTTGGAAGTGTTAACTTTGCCTACGATTAATTGTTTCGCATTCGAATTTTTGGATACGAAATTTCTTCCTGTGAATATACTAAGCTAAAAGCCTACTGTAGGAATATGTAGGATCAAATCAGAATATTTTGTTCGGGGTTCTTAAAAGCAGCATAAAGATTAAGAGCAAACCGTATTGTTCGATCTGACGCGATTAGAGCGGTTTGACGATCCCGTAGCAGATAGCGAACTTTGTGCCAACTTACCTTGGGGTTAAAAATCTACACAGCTATGGAAATTAAAATGGATAAATTTTATGTGTACAGAATAAATGAAAAAGGGCTGAAGTAAAATGATGAAGCTTCATTGAAAATCATTTTCATGGATACGGCTACTAATGCTAGTTAATAAGTGTTAACTGGCAGTTCAAAAACGAAAAATTGAGTATTACTGATTTTAATTGATCTTTATAACCTCTCTTTCTAGTAATATTTTTGTTTAAGCATTCACGGTTGAACTTTAGTTTCCATGCAGCAAGGAAATTTATTCACTTTTATTTTGTTTCCAAATTTATCCAACTATTTGTGTTTTCGCTTGTATAATTTTACTAACAAAATTACCACTAGCTTCCCGCACACCGCGCACTCAGCTACACAATTCTGCCTACCCAAACCATTCTCATACAGCCTACACAATTCTAACTCAACTCTCAGAATTCCGCATAGCAACAAAATTATTTTACAGCCTACACAATTCTTATACAGCCTACACAATTCTTATACAGCCTACACAATTCTTATACAGCCTACACAATTCTTATACAGCCTACACAATGCTTATACAGCCTACCCAATTCTTACAGAGCCTACACAATTCTTACAGTCACACAATTCCATCACGCCCTACACACTACAAAGCCATCACAAAGTACCCAAAATTCAAAGGATTCTGCTTTGAGTTTTATTTCACGTTAGGATTTCCATTATTTAATGCCAGTCTTTTAACTTGAGAGCAGAATTTAAAAGCTCCTGAGATTTGAATGTTTTCCGAACCGTCCCGTGAGAAAAATCTTTTTAAGGATCCGCCAAGACAGCAGGAAATTGACCACATTCAGGGACTGGTGAAACATTGACTTCGCTGGTTCACAGCTTCAGATGGAACGCTGCTTTTACGTCAGTGCATTTCCTAGACGATATTTGTTTGACCGACCAAAGAAACGGAGCGCAAGTAGACAAAGGAAAGGAATACTTGTCAGTCACAATTCAAAAAATTGAGTGGAAGCAATATTTTTTACTTGATTTCTAGGTCGATCATCGCTTTGAATTCAGTTAAATCATAATTGATATTAATTTGATATTTCTGTAATCTAAAGACCACACAATATATACTGCTATGAACGCCTAAAACTCCGTTCTCTGAGCTCCATTTCACTGTATTCTCGTTTTTTTCTACTTAGCGATATTCTATAGGAGAAAAAATATTTTTTATTGTTACCATGGCGAATTGTTATATTCTAAACATTTTCCTATGATCTAAATTTTAGGATAAAATTATTTCGCGCTAGCAAATTCACTAGAAATTTAATTGATGTTTCGTTGCCAGGTAATGTGCTCCACAATTTTATCAGAAATATTTGGAAGTGTTAACTTATGCCTATATACGATTAATTGTTTCGCATTAGAATTTTTGAATACGAAATTTCTTCCTGAGAATATACTAAGCTAAAAGCCTACACGTACCAAAACCTCGACGCCAGCTGAATATTCTCCTGAATAATCTGAGTTCAAAAGAACATGATTACCTTGCCATATACGCTGCTTTAACTTTCACCTCGGCCAGCTCTTCAAGTAGATGATGGAAGACTCTCGTAAGCAAGGAACGGTACGTAACTCGGTGCATGCATGCTGCTCACAACAGTATAAATTTCTCGAGGGTCTCTCAGACAACATTACTCGCCTGATGCCGGGGCTTTGAACTTTAACAAACGATCGCAAAGCGAGGATGGATGAGACACCAGCACGCTCTTCTCCCAAGCTGACCTCGACTGCATTCTTGAACGCAAGGCCCTGTTGAACGTGGCGCTCATTGAGATGGATGAGCTTTGGTCTTTGGTGAGGTCTACGTTCTCGCTTCCCTCACTGCTTGAGGTTCTCAAACGCAATGCGCGTGCGTGGTTGTTTGGCTAGCATCAAAGACTGAGTCACGTGCCGTCTTGAGTTAAGCATGTTATCTGGCATCATACTTGGCTTTAACATGTTCTCTGCTTGGAAATAACTTTTTATGACTTAAATACTCCAACACTGGTCATTTCTTTTGAATTTAAAACCCAGCTGACAGACAATATGTGTACTGCTGAAAAGTAATTAAAGTAATTGTGTGAATTTTATCAAATTAAATGTGCATCCGTAATGAAGTATTGTTTTTTTCGATTTTAGAACAGAATACATGGAACAAAGAGTTCGTCTGTCTGGTTTCAGTCTACCAATAAAATAAATCATTCACCTCATGCATTAAAGATGAATTCAACCGAATGCAGCTATATGCCTTCGGAATTCTTATATTATTAACGGAATCCTGGTAAAAGCATAATAAAATTGATGCGGAATTACACCTTCTTTTCCAAGATTCTCGCCATTTAGCTCTTTCAAAATTCCTGAAGTTCTGCTTTCTGCGCAAAAAAAACTTCGTGCAAGGAGATCAAAGGATTGTGCGTTGGTCGTGGCTAGCTGCAGGAAGTTATAATTTGTTATTAAAATTGTTACAATATATTTAATTACAGTATAAGTTATAATTTGTTGAGGTAGTAGATTATGAGATATTTCAGGCCTTTTAATGTAAACTCGTCTCACTGGCAATCCGATGCGAATTAAAAAAAATCAAGTTCATCTTCTTACCGTAAGTAAATGGAAATATATAATGATATTAGTAACGAATTACATCGGTTTTTTATTCGTTCTCTTTGTTATGTTCGCGCACCTTTAATATAGCCGCTCCATTATTAATAATTGCAACATAAATGTCCACTGACGTAACCTAATGACATCCTAAACCCGATAATCATTTGTGAACGCTACTGCAACTCATTCATCACAAACGTCATTTCCCAAATTCATCACGCGCCGCATTCAACTCGTGTTTGAAATTAGCATTAGCACGCATCGAGGAGGTGGCCCGTTATCACTTGCAATGAGTCACTAACCACATTATGCAATGTTAGTGTACGTGTCGTGCCTGCAAAGCTTGATTTCTGATGGCAATAATGGATTTCCGGGGGCGGTAGGAGGCTAGAGAACGTGCCTGGGGCTTAATCCTTTGCTTCAATATGCCATCAGCTTATGCAGTCTGTGCAGCTCCCGCCCTCAGCAATACACATAGGCGAGGTTGATCCTATACTTCAAAAACATGTTCTTGTCGTATTATTCCCTGCAATAACTTCGTGAATGAATTATGGATCGCACGCTATCATTTGGAATACGAAATTTCCAGGAGGATTAATATTTTTAGCGCATTTTCTCATTAATGAAAATAAGGCGCTATTGTGCTCGCCATGTCCGTCCGTTCGTCTGTCCGTCTGTCCGTCTGTCTGTCTGTCCGTCCGTGACTTCACGTTTTCGTCGACGAGAAAATACGCTCTCTGTCACTCACTGCACTCAGCACTGAGTTATATTTTTTTCTTGCGGCAAAAAATCTGTTATAATTTCGCAAGTATCAGTTCAGTCGTTTCTAAAATAGAATTAGTATTCATAACTTTTTAAATTCAACTCGAAAATTCTCCAAGCCTAGAAATTTATTTACTTTAAAGCGGAAAAAAGTCTGATAAATTTCACAGGTATCAGTTCAGTCATTTCTAAAATAGAATTAGTATTCATAACTTTTGAAACTTAACTCAAAAATTTTTCCAAACCTAGAAATTTATTCACCTTAAAGCGGAAAAAAGTCTGATATAATTTAATAGGCATGAGTTCAGCCGTTTCTAAATTAGAATTAGTATTAATAACTTATGAGAATTGATTCGAAAATTGATGCGGAACTTCTTAAATTCAACTCAAAGATTCTCCCAAACCAAGAAATTTATTCAATTTAAAGCGACAAAATGTCTGTTATTCAGCCGTTTTCTAAATAGAATTAGTATTAATAACTTTTCAAGTTCAATCCGGAAATTCACCCAAACCCAGAAATTTATTCCTTTGAAACGGCCAATTTAAAAAGTTATCAATTCTAATTCTGTTTAAAAAACCGTTTTCAACAGAACTTCTGCGATTTTTTCTTTCGCAATATTAATACTAAAGAGCTGGAGCAGGTAACCACATAAGAATAATGTGTCTAAGTTAGAATTAAGTTGCCTACATATGTGCTCAAAAAGTTGGAAAATCAAATTTTTGGTCTAATTTTAATTATCAAATTTCTTAAAGAAATAATTAACATGTGAACTGACACACGTGAAATTATGACACCCTTTTTGACGCTTTAAAAGGTATAAATGTCTATGTTTGGGAGAACTTTTCACTTGAATTTAAAAAGTAATCAATACTACGTTATTTTAGAAACGCCTGAAATGATACTCGTGAAATTATACCACAATTTTTGGCGCTTTTAAGTGAAGAAATTTCAAGGTTTGGGAGAACTTTCGAGTAGAATTTAAAAAGTTATGAATACTAATTCTATTTTAGAAACGGCTGAACTGATACTTGTGAAATTATAAAAGACTTTTTGCCGCTCAAAAGTGACTAAATTTATAGGTTTGGGATAATTTTTTTAGTTGAATTTTAAAAGGTTATTAATGATACTCGTTATTCGATTTATGAACCGACTAATCTGGCTCTCATAAAAGTATAACAGAATTTTAGCTGCTTCGAAGTGAATAAATTTCTAGGTTTGAGAGAAGTTTCGAGGCTTGAGAGAATTCTACTTAAAAACCGGCGGAATAGACACTCGTGAAATTACTCAGTTTTTGCCGCTTTAAAGTGAATAAATTTCTACATTTTGAAAAATTGAACCAAACCAAATAAACATATTTACATTTCAACCAACCAAATAAACATATTTACATTTCAACCAACCAAATAAACATATTTACATTTCAACCAACCAAATAAACATATTTACAACATTATTATTGAAGGGATAATTATTTGTTAAGTTATCCTATCAGAAAATTTGATAAGTTGTCTAAACCTCTAAAAATTTCTCGTTCGTGAGCTGAAGTTTCTATCGGATGTCCGATGTCATTCAATTATTTAATTACATTTCGTTTTGTATGTGTAGAAAGGCTCCGAAATAAGGGCTTGATTAAATCATTATTGAAAATAGTTTGTCGGCCTAAAGAAAGCGCACGGTTTTTGTTTTGTTTTTTTTTCATGTTTTGTGTTCATCGATAGGTTGTTTCAATTATTAATTTTTTGTTCATTTATTCACTTTTATTCATCCTTCTAAATGGCGATAGTTATTACAACACGATCATCAGTAAATGTCTGGGGCCACTGACGGCTTTATTTCTATATCATTTATTTATTGAATGGGCCCCGACAACGTTCGTCTGTGGGTATTTCCAAAGCGTTATCGGCATCACCGGTGTATCGGCGGGAATTTTTGTGTCATCGTAAATCTCATGATGATATATAACTGGCTCGTATCATTGATACGCATGGTGACAAGCAAGCGTGATAAATTAGGCTATGTGCTACAGAATCCATCATTTACCTTAGTTCTGTTCGGAAGTTTGTACTAACACACTTCTTACCAACCGCCCCACAGAGAATAATGGTCAATTTAAATTGATCCGCTCAATTGCTTGTCAGGCTGCGATAATTATTTCATTTTAAAAGTGCTGGTGTAACATTCTTTGAGTCGGTTAAAAATGTTCCAAATTAGAACTGTCCTAATAGTATCAGAATTTACATTAAAAATGTAACCGGCATTTTTCGCTGACAAACCTTTAGGTAAATCTAATAAATCTTCATTTTATTACACAGACAAATAATGAAGGGACATTCTCAGGTGAAAAAAAGCGCGACCGTTGGTCGAGTGTGTAGTTAAGGCGGCAGGTTGCCCATTATACGCTCTTACACGTTCATGAAAATATAAGATCGTACATCTTAGATCTATTCGAGGCATTATGTAGAAAGGAGTGATAAATGAAAATTTAGGACCGTAGATCTCAGATTTCTTCGGGCGCACTTTTTAATTGAAGTAAGGGGAATGGAAAATCTAAGGTCTAAAAAGCATTTGCGCACTCTCTTAAGTCTAAAGTATGGCAAAGTGAACACTCAAGAGAGCAGATTTTACGCGCATTCGTGCGCACTCCGAAGTCTATAATACCGCAAACTGGAGAACTGAGATCTTGGATCTTATAATCATTCAAGCTCAGTCTCTAGTCTTAAGCAGAGAAAACCGACTGTATAAGATTGCAGATCTCAAAAACATTCACATGCTTTCTCACGCACAAAGTATTATATTTTAAAGGCAAAAATAGAATGCGATGATAGAAAATTTTTTGTAAATAAGTAGAAGTGTGTTAAATTTTGATTACAAGATTTGTAGCAGACAGACAGACAGACAAACAAGAAGTGAAGTTAAAGAGAAGTGTTGTAAAATAGAATGCGATGATAGAAAATTTTTTGTAACGAGTGTCGTACAACAGAGAACAAATTTCCTTTGCATGAATCGGTCTATTACAACAGCAATGTTGACCTCTGGCAAGAGTTGGCGTTTTTAGCGCTTTTTCTCATCTATGGAAAAGATATAACTCAGTACTTACTTCAGTGAGTGACAGAGAGCGCATTTTCTCGTCGACGAAAACGTGGTCACGGACGGACAGACAGACGGACGGACGAACGGACATGGCGAGCACAATAGCGCCTTTTTAGCGCATTTTCTCATTTATGGAAAAAATGCACTATTGTGCTCGCCATGTCCGTCTGTCTGTCTGTCCGTCCGTGACTTCCGCGGAAGGACGGACGAGAAAATGCGCTCTCTGTCACTCACTGTAGTGAGTACTGATTTAATTTTTTTACCAGTCATGTTTCTGGTTAGCTTTCTATGCTCTATTTTCACAAGGAGGTAGGTACATGGAAGGCTTGTTTATAGCCATCAAGCGAGATCAGGACAAACCAATTTATGAACTTCGGTCTCTGGCAGTTCTAAAAATAATATTCTCTTGCTCAGATCCATAATTATCTTCCTCAATATTCCAGAAATATTCCATCGATATAAACGAAGTAATAATTAACATGAGGGCTAACACACAAGTATGGTGCTGCATAGAGTTTTAAGCTAGAATTATTAAATTAATTTTTATGTGCATTTCAGATTTATTTATTTTTTATTGTAGTGCTTTGTATCGTGGATACCAGCCAGCCGTAGAATACAGCGTTAAAGTAGACACTTTGCCTCCCACGAGTAGTCGTTCATCCGCGGCATGCATTAGGAAAACGCGCACTTTGCGCCTCTTATAAATAAAAAAATAATCGATTCTCCTACCCCCACAAAAAAGTCCCTTTGGACAATTAAATTCTTGGCTTGTAAATAAGAGGAACAAAGGTTAGTTCCGTCACAAGCTCTCATTTGGGAAGCGTATATCGCAATTTATGCTCGATTTTGATTCCAGATTGGATTTATCGAAATTTCTGACGTTATTGCTCATGAATACCAAGCTTCTGCCTCCCATCGAGACCGAGAAGTTTACTCTTTGAAATATTTGAAATTTTCATTTTGATCTTTTCGATATTTGTACGAATTTATTCGAATTTATTTTTAGGTTCTTTAGTGACGTAGGTAGCTTCTGGAACGCAAGAAAATTGATAGCTGAGATTTATTAACAGAGATTTAGCTTAAAAGTTGTGTACAAACAATTTCAGCTTTTTAAGCCCTCTTTATAAAGAAAGTTTACTCGCTTATAATGCTAGAAAAATTTTAATTTGTTTCAAAAACTTGCAGTCATCCACTGAACCAAGATTGGAAATTATTGATGGTTTTCTTATTATAATATTTACGTATGAAAACCATCATAAATTTTTCTTAAAGCCCCATTCAAAATCAATCCCAAAACAAAAAATAAAAAAAATACTACAATAATATACGTTTAAAAATTACTTTTTAAAGACAACACTTCTAAAAAATCCGGTGTCTCTAATGTCGCACATGTACAATGAATTTCTAATTTTATTTTCTAATATTAAAAAAATATTACTCAGTACTCACTGCAGTGAGTGACAGAGAGCGCATTTTCTCGTCGACGAAAACGTGGTCAGGGACGGACGGACAGACAGACGGACGGACATGACGAGCGCAATAGCGCCTTTTTTCAATAAATGAGAAAATGCGCTAAAAATTAATTTTCCAATTTTTTAACATATAAAAAAATTTCAAAATTATTCATTCTGTTAATTGATTAATGCATTGTCTCCGGCTTTACGCAAGTATTCAAAATTTCAGATAGATTGGACAGGCAGAAATTTGTTAAATATGATTATAAGATTTGTAGCAGACTAAATTATTTTTCAATTTTTTCCAATATTAATTTTTTTATTTTACAATTATTTATTCTGTCGATTGATTCATGCATTGTCTTCGACTTGACGCAAGTCTGTAAAATTTCAGATAGATTGGACAGCCAGAATCGTGTTAAATATCGATTATAAGATATGTAGCAGACAAAATTATTTCTTCAATTTTTTAAACATTGAAAATTTTTTCCAATTTTTTAAATTATTATTTTCTCAATTGATTCATGCATTGTCTCCAAATTTACGCAAGTTTGCAAAATTTCAGATTGATAAGAGAGGTAGAAGTGTGTTAAATATCGGTTAAAAGATTTGTAGCTGACAGACAAACAAACAAACAAACAACCAGAAGTAAAGTTAAAGAGAAGTGATGTAATAAAAAACTATAACAAAAAGTATAATACAATACATACATAGTACAAAGCCTTTCAGTGATTAACCTGCTAATTTCGACTGCCTGCCGGATATCTGCTACTAGACACAATATCCTTCGAATAATAGAGGATATTGGAACATCTGTCTTCCATATATAAGTTTATAATTGTTTCACAAATTTAGATCTATTTCATTTATGTCGATGAAAGTGTAGAATTTCTTTGGTATTAAAGGGAATTGGCTTTCCTAAAATGGACAGATCGGACGGCAAGTTTTCCTTACGTTAAGTCTGTTATGGCAACCGCTCTGGCAACAACAGAGGCAGGACCGAGTTTAAATGGAGTGGCAGTGTTCCTGTAGCAATGTCCGGCTTTCGAACTTCGCCGATGACCAGCAGGCAAATTGGGTTTGAATGTCTCACTCGATCTATTACAATAACAAGGAGAGACGGAAGGGCAGTCAGCAGCTGCCACCAATGGACTCGATTGGGAAACACGAAGCAAGCTACCGATAAAAGTTCGATACCATCGACAACGCAATCGATGGACTTGAAGCAGCTTTTCGATATCGTTAGACTTGTGGTGAGCTCGCGGTCCAGGTATTGCAGCTGCTACCAAGCAGAAAAGAAAAACTGGAAGATTTCTTCGTTTAAATTTCGTTTCCATTCCGTTTTACGTTGTTTTCCATGTCGCGTCTTTTTGTTCAGTCAAATAACGATATTCTCCACATTGCGTCTTTGCTTTGTTTTTTGTTCTAGGATTTCTCGGTATCAACTATCACTGAAAGTCTACGAAATTTATCTCCCCGTAAATTAATTTTAAATGAAATTTTTACATATGAACTGATTTGAACATCCATGAAAGGCTTCTTGCTGCTATATTGGACTATCCTATGGTATTCATGATCATATTTTCAAAAGAATTAAGACGCTTTTTCCTCGAATTTTTCTATTTAGAATGCATATGGATTGACGAAAACCAGACTTATATTTGCTTGTATACTACATTTTGGTACGTCTACAGACTATAAACTACACACAAAATGTATCAATTAACCTTCCAATCAACAGTTTAATTTGCTTGTATACTATATTGTGGTACGTCTACAGACTATAACAACACACAATCCTTAATGAGAACCTCTCAATTAATCATCGTATCATTAGCCTCAAGTTTCTCATGTAATAGAGATAAAAAGAAAACACTTTCTGATTAACGCTCATCCATTTTAACCGCTATGTCTATTTACGTCGTGCTTGATCTGTACAAGTTTTTGTTTAAGGCACAGAAACCTCATGAAAGATGCTTCAAAATATTCCGCCTATAAAGACTCCTCACAAAATTGCATATTTGTCTTGTTTCTTGTACAGTGATATAAAGTAATGCAATTATGCTGCAATAATATACTTGCAATTAAATAAATATTTGTAAGGATGTTTTTATTATATGGCTGCAAAATCATCACAGCAATAACAAGCGCTTTATGCGTTAATTTTGTTCGCTTAAATGACAAAAAAATTAAATACAAATAATTTAGTGTAATCGAAAACAACAGAAGAGTCACATAAATTTTTGGAATCTTAGCCTGTAGTTCCAATATGTTACCAAAGATCATTTAATATATTTCAATATTTTCTGGCAAACCAAGTAACACGAAATATTCTACTCCATTTTGACCATTTTATGTAGACTACAGGCATATTGGCCATAAGGCTTTGGGATTTGAGGCTTTGTTGAAATACACCTCCGCAGGTTGTAAACTGCGAGAGCTGCATTAGCTTGCTTCGAAATACTCGAATTCTGGACCCCAAGTTGGGGAAGTTGTTGGGAGGACCGTAGGAGTTTGACAAGTTGGAGTACATCGACAACGCAGGATCCACTGCACCCGTTTGACGACCACTTCATAGTTACTGGCCGTGACATTGTCGTATTCCTGTTCTCCTGCAACGGTGAGATCTCCAATCCTGCCTTCATGGGTGTCAGGATCAGTGGCGGCTTCGAAGAGAGCTGCTTGGTCCACTGGAGACAAAGCAGAGTCCGGGAGCAGGTACGGGGGCACGGCGTGCAGTGGACATAAGAACGTCACCTCGAGGCTTGTGTCGACGAAGGCGGCGCAGCAAGAGTCCCGGCAGCTGTTGCAGCGCTTCGCTCTGTAGCGTCTCTGGCTCACGCACGGGCCAGCGATCAATCGCTCGGCTCGCTCGGCACGCAGCGTTGCTTTGCAGTGGTGGCTGCGCTGCTTGAGAGAACATAAGTAAAATATTTAATATGCTGGAATTTAATATTGAACGCAATCATATGTTGTGTCGAACTGTTATTTTTAATTCTGGCTCAAATACGGCCTGCAATCAAACGCTCGGCACGGTCAGTGCCGAATGGTAAATGGCAGTGATGGCAGTGGTAAATTGATATGATGAACTGCATAATGAATAATTAATGCTAAGTATATACGCTGGTCATACTCTACTACTGGTCGAAAATTATTTTACTTTTTCTCCCATGAAAGGCCAATTCAATATATGTAACAACTTAAACATTTAAGCCTATATTTCTTGCAGCAGGTAATTTGAGTCTCATGTAATTAACCCCCACCTTTAATACGGTCACCATACTCTGATCGTGTTGAACTCACTCGCTGAGAATAGCGCAGCACTTTAATGCGTGTATAACTCACCCTTATCAACCGGCGCCGGCGTTGAGGTTCAGCAGAAACCATTGATGCACAAGGTCTGAGTTGGCAGAGCCTGGTCTGCAGCTCTGGTCTGCAGGTGATGCTGTCTGTAGCCCACCTCTGGGACAGACCCAGACCGCAGGAGAGAGACGAGCATGCAGACCAGCGACTCACGGTTACGTCGCACCTCGAGCTGCCCGGCGCCATCGCATCTTGGCGTCAACGGGGAAAGTTTAATTATTCAGAGGTCTAAATTATTTCAATAATACTACTACGCTCTTGTATAGGAGATAAAATTTGTTAATGCACTGCTTAAACGTTAAATTCAACATTATAAGCATATTTTATGGCCCTTGGCTTTTCCATTAAATGGCTACAACAAGCTTGAATTGGAGGTGAAAAACATTTGAATCAAGTATGGAAATCAATCATTACATGAACTTTTGTGTTAGTTGCATCAATTAAAAAATATAATTCTGACGAACCAGCGATTTTAGGACTAGGGATGGAATGACCTAGTGTCGTCACTTTGCTGGTGCCGCCACAATACTACTGCCATCACACTACTAGTACCGTCACGATACTCCTGCCATCACACTACTAGTACCGTCACGATACTAGTGCCATCACGCTACTAGTGCCGACACAATACTAGTGCCATCACGCTACTAGTACCGTCACAATACTAGTGCCATTACGATACTAGTGCCGTCACGCTACTAGTGTCGTCAAGCTACTAGTGCTGCCACGCTACTAGTGCCGTCACAGCCGTCACTATGCTGGTCTCGTCACTATGAACTAAGTGATGACTCACCAGGATCTGGGTCACAGGTCCACTGTCTGCAGCATTGCTGTCCTGTCTCCTGCAGCGCAGGGTTCCTGCAGTGCGAGGATGGCGGCAGCGCCTCTTCAGGACACAGCGACACGCATGCGTACGCGCCGCCCTTAAACGTAAACAAGTAATTTATATTTAACAGCATCATCATCAAAGAATGTTTAAATAATAATGCGTTCTTTTTGTTACTGTCACATGGTGGCAACCCACTGAACAAAAGCACTCAAATTTATTTTTTCGCTGCCTTTTCGTTAATGATTCAACAATTTATTCATCAATAGACAAAACCACACAGTACGCGTCAGCTGAGCCATCATTGCTGATACCTATATTCATCATTAATGTGAGTCATTTTGTTAATGTCACATGGTGAGGCACCGCCCTGGACTAAAACACGCAATTAATTTTCTTTTTCTGCTGAACAATTCGTGGTTGTTAAGGTAGAGCAACTGAGGTAGAATCTTATACAAATAACAATACTGTATATTGTTCACATTTATTTCATGCAGAAGCTAAGGCTATGATTAATAAGGAGAGTGTCTCCCCTAAAAAAGAACTTTTTTATTTACCGATGGATCATCTTGAAACTCGGTACACGTATCTAAAACGGAATTCTAAGACTTTTTTGTTCGTGTGAATTTAAAAAAAATGAAAGAAAACGTGAAATTCATAGAAAACGAGAAAAAAGGGGGTCCTGTAGAATTCTATCAACTCCTAGGATTTTCAAGCTACAACATCGAGACACGAATCATTCGATTCGTCTTTTCATTTTCTATCGATTGACCGTTCAGTTTTTTGAAATTCGAATTTGTTCGGGGGGGGAGAGTTTTTTTCTGAAAATTCACGCGGTTCAACCCACCCCCCCACTCTTTTGCATATATAATCCGAACTAAAACGAAATTCAAAAAAGTGAACGGTTGATCGATAGAGAATGAAAAGACGAATCGAATGGTATATCTCTCAATGCTGTAGCTTGAAAATCATAGGAGGAGATAGAATTTTGGTCCGAAAAAGTCAAGTTTTCAGGAGAGCCGAAAAACCGCGGCCAGCAATGTAAAGGCATGTAACGTAGCTTAGATACCAAAAGTAAGCGTTGTCTCACTTCAAAGTCAGTTAGCTGTGCATAGGACGACTACATCAACACTTTTCCGCATGATGGCTGAATGGTAACTGAGCTGCAGGTCCAGTGATAGCACATTTTATATGGCTTGGCCCTAATTATCCCCATAGACTTTTGTGGAGGGACCCTACCACCCTCCCCCTTTCGGGATCTGTCCTGAACGCATAAATCAACGTACAGAGATGGTTCTAGTACCGTTCGATGCAGCAGAAAGTAAGCTTTAAGATGAGTTTAAAAACCGGAAAAGCCTAAAATTTTGATTTTTAGGGTAGACGCTCCCCTTAAAAAGAGTAAAATAATAATTTTGTGAAATATTATAGTGGAACTGTGAAAATCTATTGGAATTAATTTTCATCTCAGAATAAAAAAATAATCAGCTCTGGCATGCATTAGAGTATACATTCTGTTTGACTTTCACGCAGTTGTAAACAATCGAATGACGTAGCCAGCATTTGAAGCATTCAGGTTTCATAAAGGCTTTAAAATAAGCTCTGCAATTAATGCTACTAATGAGATGCTGCAACTTCCAGTCATTGCAGTCTGCTAAAATTTTCCGACGCTTCTCGTTTCTTCGAGTTATCATACATGAACAATTGCCTTAGTTATATTTCGCCACTTCTCTAGTGCCAACAGGTGTTCCGCTGTTGAAAATCTAAAATTTGTTGCAAAATTTGGGAATTCAAATAGTATTTATTGAATGTTGATGATATTATTGCATATCTGACAATATTTAATTAGAGATGAGAGCACAAGCAATTTTACTGCAATCGTAAAAATTTCATAACAAATGCACATGTGTCAGAGCCTTTTCTGTGCATACAGTATTATAAGTACTGCATAGATAAAATTATATGAAAAAATGGGGAGTGCTTAACAATTAGCATCTTTTTGAGCAGCGTATTCACATCGAAAAAAATCCTAACAAATCCTCGATGTTGAAAAATTCTTGAGCTTCTTTGAAGTATTCAAATTTGTCATTGCCTGGTACGTCTATGCTTATTTTGCTGCTTGCCCTATTATTAAAAATAAAAACAAAATTTTCCTGCCCAAATAAACTCTGTCGATGTCGGTGCTAATACGTTATTGAAAATATATGCCAAGATATCTGTTTATCTGCTAGCTTACAGATAGCGGGTTCGATAATCAGCTGTTGAATTTATCATTGTTATTTGTGCTGCCGCTTTTTTGCATTAAAATCCATAACAATCTCGTTGAAGCGAGATCTGTCCGGCGGTTCATCAATTATTTTATATCGTGTGGAAGCTGACGTTCATCATAGGGAGGAAGATTTGCGGCAGCCATGCCCGATTTATTTTACTGAAACAGAGCTATAACGCAATGATATTTACAATTGACTAACGATTTAAAAGTGTACACTGTTCGAAATAATGAAAAAAACGGTCTGGCTGCATTTTAGTGCTCGGGTGCCCCTTGAAAATAAACGCTTTTGCCATTTTTTCCAATGATGGTAAATTATAAATTAGTGTTGAATAAAAAAAACGGTGACAAAGTATTTTTTTCTCGTGTCGGCCCAGCCATTAATGTGATTTTTCGAACATTGTATGTGCGGTGTTTAAGTTGCACTCGACTTATGCAAATTTAAAAATTAATAGTTTATTTTGATTCATTGTTGGGATATAATTGTAATTGAATTGCATTCATATACGGTTATGCTTTTTCTATGGTATTTCTATTTGTCAAGTGATATCAAATGTCGACAGAGGTTCTTGAACAAAATATGTAAAATTGAACCCGACCGGATCAATTTTAACTGGCTACCAGTTTGATCGCACCCTAGCTCCGTGACTAGACTAAATTTTATTGGTCATTTGAATCTCTGACTTCCAAGGCAAATTCCATCGTGTTTTTTAATAAGAAGCTAAAAGATTTAGATGAAATAACATTCAGTTTACCTTGTACAATTCTCTATGCTACCATAATCTGTCACTCTCAAAAGCGTCGCTTGCTGTAATTTAGTCTAGTGTAAATATTCACTATTTTCTTTAGTGAATCATTCCTTTTGTCTAGTGTGAATGTTCACTACCCTTAGCAATCGTATTTACATTTATGTTGTTTCAAGGCTCGTTAACTCACGCTTACACTCAGAGAAATGAGTGAGACTGTCTCGAAAAAGTGATGCACATTTTCCCCTTGTGCTGGTCATCCTGACACAATTCGGCAAATGTGTGTAGCAGTGCTACGTCCGTTCTTTGCACGTGATGTGGGTCAGAGAGTGGCACAATTTAAATATTATGACCAATTCATCATTCTGAGGGTAACTCCGAACGCGGAATTTCTCGGTCGGGCGGTGCGGTGGCTTGAAGCCATGCAATTCCCTTACAGCGGAAATTTTTATTTTCTTTTCCGTCGCCCTCGCGAGGGTGAAGCTTTAAGAAAACGAACCCTGAGCTTGCCCAGCCATTCTTTCAAGTTAAATGGTGGTGCGGGATGATCGTGCAAGGCAAACGCATCCCAAACTGCGTCGTACCTCTCAACATAAACCCTCTGTGTTGGAAAAACTAACGCACCTCCAAACACACCCTAAAAACACCACAAACGCACCCATAAATGCACACAAAACTCACCCCAAACGCACCTCTAAATGCACCCCAAACTGCGTCGTACCTCTTAACATACACCCTCGGTGTTGGGTGAACACACCAAGCCCTCAACCGCCAATTTAACGCTCAGAGCTTCGTTGGCTCTAGCTCGCGTTGTGCATTTAATCTGTTGTTCATGCCGTTATACTGATAAGCCTCTTGAATACGAGGCAAATATTTAAGAAAAAAGATTATAAAGCGAAAAATGCCGAAGCATTTAAATAAGTTTTTTATAAAATGTCAAAATTATTTGCTGATTAAAACATTTCCAAGTGGGAAATTTTTTGTTTAAGCCAACTATTTCATTAGAAGAATTATAAACTATTTTGAGAATAAAATTTATGATAAGCCAAGTCAAAAAAGACTAACCGCTTGTAAATAAATCGCCTGAGGTTGAATTCAGTATGTTGCTGAATTTTTTCACAAAACTGCGTCACTTTTTAACAAAACAGTCTTGAACAAAAATTTTGAGAAAATAAAAGTCTAGATAGCGAGCAGATCATATAGCAAACATTTTATTTCTTTCGTCACTTTGAAGAATAACATGTCGTCTGTGAAAAAAACACTCAATAAAGGAAAATAAGGTTGGCGAGTGTGAGGTATTCTCAACTCAGTATTATTGAAAACATATAATTTTAGATTCACATTCTCAGCACAGGACCTCATTTAATACACGACTACTAGAAACTTCATTAAATACGCGACAACTAGACGCTTCAATTTGATTCTTTGCAAAAACGGCTTTGCCTTCAGTCTCTGTCAGAGCCTCGAAAGTAAGTCATTTCTAACAAAATAAAATCATTTAAACTTCCTAATTTATAATAGGCTAGGCTGTCTTCGAAGTGTGCACATTTTATTTTTTCAGAATATCTCTGCACAGAGTCTTTTTGAAATGAAGGTTGGGATTCAAAGTGTTATCAATGAAGTGATGTTGCACAGGTAATTAGCTTGATAATGTGGCTAAGAAAATCATTAAATTCTATTTTGAGTTGAACTGAAATGCTAATTGACAAGAAAAGTGTTTTTTCAATGCCGTTTTATTTTTTTGGTTGAAAAATAAGTGTGAAGATTTACGGTTCAGGCCGCAATGGGAGTTTTGTTTGTGAGGGTTTGCCTCTGTTTCTATAACCAAATAAACATTTTACGATGCCCCTGTACGCGAAATGAAAGAGCATGTTTCTATTGGCTAAGCAGATTTTACTATGTTAGCCTTACAGTTTTTACATTACAGACCCGGTTTTCAAACTAAAAAAGTAAAATGTATGTTTTTTTATTTTGTGGTTGCAATTGTTTCATTAAAATGAAAGCCTAAGTTCGTTTACCATGCTGACGGACAAGTAAGAAAATTTTACTCTGAAGCCATTATTGTTCACTAGTCTCAGTTAGTTTGACTTGGTCAAAATCAAATAGGAATCACTGATTTACTTTAAAACATTATTGATCTCTAGCATCAGCCCCCGTACCATCCTGAATAACATATATTAAACAATGATTCTCTCTATAAGGCATTATTATTCGCTTAGCATCATCCCGCTTACCATGTTGAATAACAAATAGGAAACAGTGATTAATTATGAAAATATTTTTGTTCGCTTCAATGCCGTAATACTCACCGTGCAGGTACACTCCGTTCTGCAGTCCAGGAGGAAACTCGTCCCATCCTCGTATGAAGTCCCGTTGACAACGCACGGCAAAGACACCGCATCTTTTAACAAATGATTTGCTAATTAAAATAATGGAATTAATCTTAAAGAATGCTTATAACACATGCAATTGAGTTGTGCACAAACACAACTTTAAATTTAAATTTACTCTTAAATGCAAATCGAATGCAACGTAGTTTGTACCAAATATCCCCTACATATAAAGCAACTGGAACTGGAAGCTACTGAAGCCGGAATTTGAGATGTCTTATACATTGAATTCTAAATCAAGTTAGCGTTGTTGGTATTCTAAAGGCGATAACGAAAATGAGCTGGAATTTATTGAAAAAGTGCTTGAATGAAATGAATTTTTTTGTCCGTAAAAATAATTCTTGAATGTGCTTAAGTTTGGTCATTCATCTTTATGATTTTCATTCTTGATACAATGAAACTTTTAAAGTCTTGACACGGTTTACTAGTGTTTCATTAAAAATAATGCTTAAAACCGGCAAAAAAGCAAAACCGGCATTATTTTTAATGAAATGTGCATAAACGAAAGGGTCCATCCAAGAAATACTAATTTTAAATTGGTGTACTAATGGCTTACTACTGTCATTGCAAAGTAAAAAGCTCATGTTTCCTTGTCCAAATAATATTGCAATTTCATAACAACAGTACAAACATAAAACAAATGTAGCACTGATACGTAATTTTTGCCGGGCCCAACAGGGTCAGGATACAAAAGTCGAAAATTTTATCAGCCGTTGGACAAAGTCTTTACTCATTTCTCAAAGTGTAAGGTGTATTTTGACAGATAGAAAATAATTTAAAAAAATGAATAATAATTAAAAAATGAACGATCAGTGGATTGTAGAAATAATTTTAGAAATTCTATCCCTCGCCTGTACAGACGCCGATGGTGCCAGGCACGCGGTAGCGACACGTCTTGCCTTCAGGGCAGCTCCTCCGAGGGCCACAAACTTCTTCCTGTTCGGCAGGTCCATTCTCATGGCTCTCTCTTGGTCCTTTTTCATGGCTCTCTCTTGGTCCTTTTTCATGGCTCTCTGCTGGTCCTTTTTCAAGGCTCTCTGTTGGTCCTTTTTCATGGCTCTCTGTTGGTCCTTTTTCATTGCTCTCTGTTAGTCCTTTTTCAGGGCCCTCTTCTGATCCTTTTCCTAGGAAATCTATTGACGCCGCCTCCGCTCCGGTCACTTGAAACTCTCGAGACTCTGTTGCTCTGATCACCGAACTACTTGCAACGGGCATGTTGCCTCCACCCAGGTTCTCTAGTTTCTGAAAAATTACACAAAAATAGCACAGATAAGTATATTTATTTACTAACAATCATTTCGCGAGGTTTAAAATTGTTATGCCTGTATAAAACCGTTATAGACTGAGTAATTTTACGATGGGTTAAAATAAAATTTAGTTCAAATGAGTTTATTTGTTATATATTTATAACTGACGCTTGCACGGTAAGTACTAATTAATTACCTCTAAATAACGAATCAAACCATGCTAGGGATAACCTGCTTCTAAATAAAGAAAATGATCGCACCAAAGATCACTAACCTGTAAATTAAGAAACTAACCTCATCATGGATACTTCTGTGAAGTTCGGCTGTTCTTGCAAGACCACACTTGAAGCAAGAAGGCTTGGAAGCTTGCGCTCGCTCACTTATAGTTACTGTCATCAAAACCGTTACAAAAAGAAGGCACTGCAATTTTAACGTGTAATGTCCAAATTTACATTTAAACCCAAAATCTTCTTTTGACATAAACATTCCATCTCTCGGTTTGTGAGATACTTTTGAAGCTTTAGATGAAACTTCACATCTGCTAGAATGTATGTTTCTCCAGACCGCGGAAGAAAAACTGCTTTCTTTTTCGAGCGTGTGTGCGTGGCATGCGTTCTTTATGTCGCCCGCAGGTCTATCCAATGTGTCGTCAAACAGCCTCCCTCGAGTCGTGTGTTCCATATATGATGGGCTATGACCACTGCTAGGCCATTTTTCTACTTCCGGACGTAGGCCCACACGGCTGAAATGTGTTGTTGTATTTCGCCGTGTCCCGCGACGATCCTCTGGCAGTAAAATTTGCTTTACTGCCGCTATTTGTTGGCCAGTGTGAAGGTCTCCGGAGGACAACACTGAACTATTTCGAAATTCCATCGTTGAAACTATATTTTGTTGGATTACTTGTTACCGTTATCCTGGTCACCTGAAAAAAGAACATTTCCTCATAAATTAGCGTAATTAGGAATTAATTAGCCAATGAATGTAAATGACTCATCTTAAATATCTATTTTACAATGAAGAAATATTTTCTTATCGGCGTTAAGGGTCTTTCTTGTCAGAATGATTTATTATATGCATTATCCCATATTCACAAATAAAACGTATAGCACAGAATAACTTTAAATAGCCCCGAATAACCTGCTTTAGCAAAATATTTGTGATGAAAAAGAAAATTCCACCTTAGAAGCAAATTATTTGCACCCATAAGCTACACACATATTTTGGCTCAAAAAAATTTTACAGAGGAAGCATGCAGGCAAAAGACAGACAGGGAATTTGACCTCAAATCCCCGCAGTCAACTGCATGCCCAGAACAAAAGCTATTATCTGTGTTTAACGGAATATTTCTGCGCGCAGACCGCAGATCAATGCATCGCCATGAGAGCGATTCCATCACATCAAAAAGTGATGTTTTTACTGATTTCTGTCATAAATCATTCGTAAACTTAATGCACCGCTGCTGCCAAGCGAGTCCCGCATGAAAACTCTGTATTTGAGTTGGATTTCTTCAAAAATCTTCACAAGAAAACTGAAAGCTTCGCGAAGGGTCGGCTTCGACTTCTATTGAGCCTCAAATTGGGCCAAAGATTAAAAACGAAAAGCTTCGCTTCCGGGCGTAAAAAATTGCCAAACTCCGTCGAAAAATAGAGTGATCGATGCGCATGGCCTTTTACCTCTCAAAGGGACACCCAGTAAAGAGAATGAGAAACAATTATCTTCAAAGACCAAGTGACATTAACTGTAAAATACTCGCTCTAATAGTTCTTCCAGCGCCGACCTCCGCAGACTGAAGATTCTCTCTCATCTTGACTTCAGTGAGTTAATATTGTTTCGATAAGAACGCTTCAAAGGATTTCATGGCATCTTTTCTCGGTAAATAATTGCTTGGGCTGCAGAAACTTTTGAAGCTAAGAAGTTATCGTCAAAGTCGATACTTTTGAACCAAATTTACGCGTGATTACAGCGGTCTTGGTAGCACATGATTTGGCTACAAAGCATGAGCTTTATTCATGCGATAATTCTTTAATTTTCAATTCATGTGGATGGATATATGTATTTTTATTTCGTGTGTTGTGTCTGGCTTCTTTAAAATATAAATGATTTTTTTTATTTGAATGAATTTGCGATGGTTTCAGACTTTATAGATGATGTTATATTAGGTAAATTCATTAGGTAAATTTACAAGTGAGAATACATAATCATAAATAACAGATTTCGGGGGAGATAAGATACACATTTTTGCCACTCAAATAGAAAAAAATATATCACTGACAATTATTTACAATTGCAAAGTCACGTTCAGTTTTTTTCCTGAAACTTTGAAAAAAGTCACTTCTATACAAAATTTTACGTGCGCACCTGCGCGTGAGTTAATTTAAATAAAAAGATACCAAATTAGTAGGGCTTTGCAATCGCTCACTCCGTGTGCGTTGTACAATGTTTGCTGCTCTCTGAGGTTCATGTTGTGCTGCTCTGTGTGGTGCTGCTTTGTGTTGTGCGTGCGGTGCTGCTCTGTGCGAAATGTGTGAGGTGCTGCTAGTGCTGCTTTGTGTTGTGCGTGTGATGCTGCTAATGCAGCTTTGTGTGGTGCGTGTGGTGCTGCTAGTGCTGCTTTGTGTGGTGCGTGTCGTGCTGCTAGTGCTGCTCTGTGTGGTGCGTGTGGTGCTGCTAATGCTGCTTTGTGTGGTGCGTGTGGTGCTGCTAGTGCTGCTTTGTGTGGTGCGTGTGGTGCTGCTTCTGAGTACTCTCATCTGTCGGGTTTACTGAATAAATGCGCGAAAAATTCGAAAGACCGTTTATATTTTTTAATATAAATAGAAACAATTTAAAAACTGCAGGCATTTAAACTTAGATATGCCATAAAAGAATTAGTCCTCATGTTTTACAGCCCCAGGAGGATTAATGATAATTTAATTTCGCAAAGTTGATTAAAGTAGTAATGGGAAGTCTCTATTGATATATATTGTCCGACGGTGTGTAATGTAGATATTTTGGCTTATGTTACGGCGGGAGCGGTACGATAGGGACAGCGGCGGATGTCAGGGCAATCATGTGGTAGTAATATTTTTTAAATAATGTGTGTAAATAATATGTTTGTAAAAATATGTTTGTAACAATTATGATTTAATACTTTTTCAGTACTCAAATATTGCGCTTTCAAGACGAGGCTTATGGGCTTATTCATGTTATAACGAATGAACACTCATTGTTCTTAACTACTTAAATACAGTGTACTTAAGTTCATAAATTGATATTTTATAATATGTTGTAGAGGGAGAGTTTCATTTGTGTTATCGCGCCTATATACCTTGAAGAGATATCTGATAGATCTGATGATAGATCTTGAATGCAGCATGCTGCGTATAACTCGATATAATTAACCATAATAATACAATTACCATATTGTGTAAAGCTTTTAGTTTCAATTTGGCATTGCGTGAAGAAAAGATTTTTAAATACATTTTCTTTAAAATTCCAAAATTAAACTTGCAAAATGCCTAACTTTTCTGAAGAATAAATGAAGCATAGAACAAGTCTCTTGGTGTGGGAAAGTGCTAATGTGAGCTCATTGGAAGCAAGCAGTTTATCACCAGCGTTGAATTCTCTTTCGTTTGTTATATATTGAGAATGTTGAGAAATTTTAGAATAATGATTCAGTAATGTTGGAAAGCATTTCAATTGTGACGATCATCATGTACTAACTGAATACTTTTATTTTTGAAATTGAAAATTGTAGTCTGATATATGTTGATATTTTGGTTTATTTTACGAAATAAAAACGAAAAACACAGCTCATCAATGCAGCGGCAAGCGGTAATGAAATAGCCTCTACTTTCATATAAATTTTTGATCATGACGAGTGGTTTGTGTTCATTGCTTTCAATTTTAGCTCACTGAAAAAAATACCATTTACATAAGAAAATGTTTACTATACTACCGCCAATATCTCCCATTTTATATTCTTTCCAATTAACGACTTTTTCAACCCAAACGCGATGAGTACAAAGAATCTTTGCTCGAAATAATTGTTGAAAGGAACACAATACAAAAAAACGCATGAGTTAGTGAGTATAAATTATTTAATTTATAAGTATATTTTCACTTTTAAGTTATCCGAACAAACATAAAATTGCACAAACAAATAATCGCGACAGCTTCTAAATAGACTAATTTTCTATTTTGACAGAGAATCTCAAGCTCTAGTTTGTGATGTAGTCTGGGCGAAATGAATTGTGTCCAACATCTGGTCGCCTTTATCTCCTTTCAGTCGTATGAAGTTTCAGCTTAGGAAAGGTAGCAGAAAGGCTGAGGGAAATGAAAGTCATTTATCAAGTGTCGCCTCGTCCGGCAAGCGCATAATAATGTCGCAGCTTCATCAGAAGTTTACCCCACAATGCAGCTGACCGAAGCTAATGTCTTCATACGACGACCAGCTCCAGAAAATTAAGAGCAAACCGAGATATGCTCTCCTAATCAAGCATAATTGCGCCGTAAATGTGCCCTAGCAAAGCACAGTACACTTCAAATGAAGCAACTTTACGCTAATGGCCCCAAGTTATGAACTGTAACTTAGACAGAAATGATCTCTATGAAGGGACGAGCGACTCAATGAAGGCGACTCACACCGTAGATTTCAGTCTCCTGAGTGGGGCATTGGGACATTCGATTACTACAAACATGGTATTTAATAAGTAGCTCTTTTGTAGAAAATCTTTCAATTTGGTTTCACAACATGTAGCTTTATAAATTTTTTGTGTACATGTGAAGAATGAAAATTGGCTCGAATGCACTATTCAATTCGCGTGAGTTTTTGATTAATTCGTTATTCATGCCATGTGTTTTAAATCGTATAATTATACATATAGAAATACATTCGTATTACATACCATCCGGCATTAGAGGATTTGAAGAAAAATTTACGAAACGGTGCATATGAGTCTGTTAAAATCTTACAAAAGTCTAATTACAGTTAAGAGTCATGAATTCTCCGTGTCGCGTTGATGGCTTGATGGTGACCATTCCATCAATTGCACTTTAGGTGTACATATGTATAACTGAACACCGACAACGTTACATTATCTTCAGCGTCTCTAATTTCATCGTCGGTGCGTGTAAATTCATCGCTAGTGTCTGGAACAGACTATTTCCATGGGCATTTTTCACCGCCAATAAGTTGAGTATAATCACTGCTCAAGCCCAAATTAATTAATGGAAAGCTGTGATCGAATGTGGCTCCATTAATTTTAAATAAGTTCGGACGATACTGCCAGTTCAATGACGCCAAATTTACGATAAATAAATATAATTAGGATGCAAAAATGTGACATCCAATAACCTCTGTCCTGATAGGATATACTTGATTAACTGACACGCGAGAGTCTGAAAGATTAAAGATTAAAGTGATAAAATTTAAATGGGATACGTGATTACACTCTCATTATTGGAGTGAATTTTCATGTACATAAAGCAAATAAAGTTGCTAATATAAGTAATAAAGTAATTCTAGTGAATTTTTTCAGTATTTTTAAAGCCAACGATACGCGCTTGAAACGCGGAGCTCGGATCGAGGTTAATCCTGTTAATCAGCGAGAAACATAAAACCGCATAATGAAATGTGCACGAGTAAAAAAAATTAAATATTGTCATAGTTTCAGTAACGGGAATTTTTACGTACATTGATTGATTCTAAAGCTTGAATTAAAAATGTTATCACTCGCAGCTTAAGTTTTGTTTCCAATTAACATAATAAAATTTTGCGTTGTGAGAAGACCGAAGGAAAAAAACATTTTTCATATTCTAATATTTTATAATCGATTCCTGCGTAATAAATTTATTCGCTTGCCAACGTTTAATTGGTGGACTAATTGTGCCAGACTTGAGAATCCTTCTGTTCAAGACGCTGGAAAGCTTGTCACAATCAATACGTAAAAGTCTTATGCAGTCGTCAGGGTAAGACTGCCTCATGTTTCTTGTAGAATAGCAATTCTTTATTCACTTTGAAAATACGAGTTGGGTTCATACGTGAATAGCAGAAGTAATTAACAGATTAAACCAAAATAAACTCTTATCCAATTTCAATCTCTATTCATTAAAGAAGTCGCAACCAAAAAAACAGTCAACAAATTCTCAATGGCACTTTCAAGCAGCATAAAACTATAAATATATTTCCCTTACTATTAATGACAAAATGATTCAAGATTTCTCTTAGCTTGAGTTGCTGATATTAAAGTGATGAATAACTCAAACCATTCCCGTGATGGTAAACATGGCTGGGGTTAGTGCAGGGCGTGTTGTGTACGGCTTCTTAGCAATGTACAGAGACTAACTCTTATTTTTCTCAGTCTTATAAGTTAAAAGCAACATAGTAACCAGCTTAGTCCTTGTTTGTAAAGTTTGTACCACCCTTTGAGATGAAATATTTTATCGATAATAAATTCAAAATCTGTTTTTCGTTCACTGACCTGAATAATGAAAGACTACTTGTCAATAATATCGCTCACGCACGTGAGTCAATAGCTTCCTAGTACTCACCTCAGCCAGTTTTATTCAGCTCGTATCAAAGGGATTATGGAAACCTCGGCAAGAATTTTTTAACCTTTATTGAGTTTTAATCAATGTAATAAATGTCGGGAAATTCTCACTTTAGCCAGGTAAGGCTATCGAGGGCTGCGGCGACACTCGCTTGTGATCAGCGCACATAACCTCTCACCACAACGGCCAACAGCGCACTGACCTGCTCCAGCCGCGGCAATTCTAAGTACAAATCTAGCCATGCTCAAATACACATGTGCATGCATATCTACTGTATATATGGACTCTTTTTCTGATCCTCTTGACTATAACACATTAATATAATCAATCAGTCATTATAATCGATTTTATCATTACAATTTTTTTTAATCAGTCATATTTATTTTCATAATTCGGATTCATTTTAATCATCCATATCATTTGATTGACATTAATCATTGAAAACCATGTAAAGTTCTTTTTAATTTACCTTATCAACTTGTCAAAAGTAACATCTGCCACCATTTTCCAATAAACCTAGCAGATACTTAAATGTATGATTTATTGTCCGTAGAGTTTTTGTATCATCTTCACATGCCTCGTATGATCAGCGCTGTTCTTTGTATTCAAGTTCTTATTGTTTGATATGCTTAGTCGCTCTTCGAATACAATAATTTAATCATTTGGTAAATTTTTGTCGATTACATGAAATTACGAATAATAGATATATAATAATATTATTTTTATTACAAATCACTGTAAAGAAATTAATCACTAATTAATCTTCCCTATTTGCCCCCTATATCTATTTTGAATTGTACAAACTGGGTTTTAATAATTTTTTTTAATCGGATTAAAATAATTCAAATTCAATCAAGAAGCCAATTATGCTTTTTCTAACTTCATGGAAAGTTATCCATAAGAAGTAGTGCTGAAATTAAGCACATTCTTAGAAATATTCTTTGCACCAAAATTTTTTAGACCTGAAATCGCACTAGGCATGCTTCTGATACAGTTTCATAGGATCCTCAACCCATTCTTCCAAGACAAAGAGCTTTGCAGCCACCGATTGTTCGATGGGCCAGCCCCAAGCCGCAAAAAATGGGGCTAAATTTTTCTTGACTTGGTTGGAAAAAACTTGAGCGTATGTGTTCATTTTGGACTCATTTGAGCTCCCGGTGGTAGAGGCGATGTACCTCAATGAAGGCGTCCCAACCAAAGGCCTCCTGCAGCTGCTCAAAAAATATAAATAATAATAATATAATGATAATAATAATATCAATAATAATAATAATAATAGTAATAACATTAAATAAATATTAATAAAGAATCAAACCTTTTACAATACATCCAGATTTCGTCAGAAATTGCTTTGGAATAAATGGTAATATGTCAGATAGGAGGAATTCTCGTTAGGTACAAAAACCTTCCTATCTTTGTAGGCTTTTCAACGTTATTGTATGACTCAAACTTGCTCCCTTTCCGACATGTTCTTCGATTCTTTGGCGCCGCTGTTCGGCTGCTAGATGGATGTGTGCTCGATGTGAGGGAACATTCAAGACTTTCTCGTGCACGTAAACTGACCAGAGGTTGCAAGTCGCTTCGGTGGTGTGAGGATAGATCTCCCATTTGGAATTTTGTTGGTTGTGGCCGAGCTCGTGGATAAAGCCCCACATGCCAACTGAAGAAATACGATTCAAATCCACCATTTCTTTCGCCGAAGTGTCGTGAACCATAATGGGGTAGCCACTGTGCATGAAGCCTGTGGGGTTTTGTTTTTTATTATAATAGATTTTAAGCTTGTGATCATAGTTCATCCATACAATAATTATGCGTACTGGTGAGAGGGCAGGGTGGCCGAGTGGTTACAGTTCAGAGTATTACGATTGGAGCAGAGGGTTGCAGGTTCACTGCGACAGTTTCTGGTCAGAATCGGCTAGGAGGCCGGGCGGTTGAGCACAACAAAATTGGAGCAGTGAGTTGCGTGTTCGAGATCGCAACAAGCTGTGAAAGTTCTGCGACGTTAAGAATCGGCGACTAGTCTAATGGTCAAATGAAGACTGGCATCGCTATACTGGACTACTGTAAAGCTGATAACAAACTCATAAATATTTTTATGACCCATTTCATAAACATATTGCAAGAAACGAATTTTTTTCCAAATGCCTCCGTGAAACATTGATGCAAAATAATGAATAGGCAAAATATTCTTGATAAACCATAAAAAATTATAGAAATCCGTTAGTTAGCTACAAGTTGAGGTGATGTGAAGATAACGTGAAATGACCAAGTTTAAATCTGATGAACTGAGCACTTGCAACTGTCAGCCAGGCGGACCTATTTCGTAGTGCCCTTGAATGTTGTACATAGCTGTTTTTTTTTTATTATTATCCATTTTTGTATCTCATTTATTGCTCAACTTTAAATATATGCATAGTTTCCTAAGTTGTGACGTGCCTTCGAAGTTTTGTACCAGAGGTCACGATAATCTCATCGTAGAATAATAATGATAATCACCTGCCGAAATCTGGACAATATCATAATAAAAAATCATCGTCCAGTTGACCAGAGACTCGCATGTGTTGCGAGTAGAATATTTTATTTGAATTATTCGAAACAACGAAACAATGCTTTTATCTAGCAAGGACATTATCATTTGAGCAAACAGCGATGAAAAATTTTCGCCGTGGCCATCTGACTGCTTCCCTTCCGAACATCATTCATATCTACGCGAACAATTGTCCTTGATTAAGAGAAAAATTAATTTTTAATGGATTTTCTTACAATTTGCATCGGTTTTTACATGATAATAAACAGAACAGACATAAAATAATCAGAGAATCAAACCATGTTGCAACATTTTGTTGTAACTTCCTTCAGTTTCGGCTTCCTGAAGGTATTATCTAAATCTCCCTAATTAGCTCCATGTGAGCCGTATTAATCATTAGGCGTAAACCAGGAGATGTGAGGTGTAAATCAATCAGCGTGTATATATTTCAAAAGACTGAATAGAATACTGATAAAATAATACACTTTATCAGTATTCTTACTGATAAAGTAATACATTTTATCAGTATTCTATATAACAAGGCCAAAATTTCTTAAATACTTGCATTGGTTTCAGTAAAATCTTTACAGCCAATAAATATGTTAAGAACAGAGTAAACATTTCTCTCGGAGTTTCTTCTTCTCGATATAATAATATTATCATAGCGAATAATTATAACTATTAGAATAAAGCAGAATAAGTTTCCTCCAATATACCTGCCACTTGCCATCAACAACTTCCTGTGGCACAATGACTGTGATGCGTGCCCCAGGCGGCGCGTACAGGCCGGTGCTCTCCCATCTGCCATGCATTGCTAGTGCAAAATGACCTTTATTATTGATTGCATCGCATTATATTTTAGTTGACAGTAATTTTGCGTCGCATCAAATGATAAACTTAAAGCGCAGAAAAATTACGGTATATAGCTCAAAATTACCTTTAACGCTGCAAAAACATCTTGAGCAAAATCATTAATTTAAGTATTTGACTCAATAAACGTTTGGAGTTTAAAAAAAATGCCTAACGTTATCTTTTGCTCATTAGATGTGATTTTTATTTGATTAAATTGTTAAATAGTAACAACTAGGACTGTTTAAACACAACAACTCGGAAGCTGAGAGGTATTTACCTGCATTGCCAGCCTCGATTTTGATCGACAGTTCGCTTTCAAGATCAAAACTCTGACGATGAGGAAGTAACGTCGCTCTGTCAAGGAGTGCGTCATAAAGATCCGCCGCGACAGCAAGAGCTAACTTTTCTTTGGGCTTTTTAAACTTTTTTTTTATTTTGATTCAAGATGCCATTGTCTACAACCAAATTTTTTAGAGTGGCCACCAGGTTTTCAGAGCAAGGGTTGCAATGATCCCTAATATTCAAGGTCTCAGCGATATCTTTGACAAGGTTTTCGTAAGACTGAACGACATCACTATCGTCTTCGTTAGAAATAAATTGACATAGCATTTCATTAACGCTCGCGCACTGAACGGAGTTGAAAACATCTCCGTTCATCGTGGGTGGCAGAATTCCTACCCCAAGAGGATTCAACACTTTGTTTCCTGGAAATTCCGACACACTTTTCTTCATTAGCTCGAGGTCTGACATGTGCCAGTCACTGCCGCACCAGAGCAGACCTCCTCCCTCCGCCACAAAAGCTTCTATTGCAGCTGGCTGATGTTGAGTCATCGCGCTACAGCAATAAACTCGCACATTATCCAGATCATCTTCCGTGCATTCGAACTTTGGATCCAGTATTTTAGACAAACTGTTCATTTCATCGTCGAAAGCGATAGGTCCTGTAACATCGCTCTTCAAAAGCCATTTGAGGATATTTTGAAGGAAGATTTGGCCGTTCTTAGTCTCGAAGATCGTGCTTTTTGAAGTAGCTACGAATCGGCCAGTCCCGAGTCGTCCAGCTACAGCCAAGCCGCTCCTCTTACACGAGACCGGTACGGGAAAATTCTTCTGGTCGAATGAGAACAACACCGGAGAGTTCCATTCGCATTCCAGGTCTTGGCCGTCTAGTTCACTCAGTAAAATCTTCAAATCGTCGTCTGCTTGGAAATTGATCCTGAGAAGAAATTATTGCATAAATTATTTTGGCGACATCATGCTGCAACGAATATTATTGTTAGATTTGATAGACATTAGAAAAATTTCATGACACTCGAGTGAAATTCCTGTCCACCTATTCAAGCATATATTTAACGTATACATCTCATTCAAGTAACATTTCAAATCATTATACAGTGGTCATTTCAAAGCAAGCCTTGCTCGAATTATACCTGAGAGTTGACTGTTGACAAGGCCTTCGATCCGAAATGTTCACAGGGTTTTCACAGGAAAGGTTCCGTCCTGAGATATAAATTCCCGCAGGAGCTGTGATTAGGTTGCCCGGGAATTCTTCGAGGAGATTCTTGTCCTCATTCTGATACGCCCAATACCAAGCTTGGCCGCCTATCAGAAGTCCCCCTCCGTTTTTCACAAACTGGATCACTTCTTTCTTTTTAAAATTTTCATACGCAGTGCAGCAAAATACGTCTATGTTTTGTAAATCGTCGGAAAGCGTCACTGTGAATTCCTTCTCATCAAGAATATTCTTGAGCCTATGTAAGCTTCTGCTGATACCTATAGTCTTTCCATGACTTGTTTGAAGCCAAGCCAAGGCATTGCGTACAAATGATTGAAACTCTTCCCTGAAGAGGTATGCTTCGTGTGATAGGACGACAATCCTTCATTTACCGTGTGTCGCAGCTGCGATCAGAACCTCGCCAGTTTCGAGAGCGCTTATGGGCACAGGGTTCGCTCCTGTTAAGATCAGTTCGCAGGGAATACAACTGATGTTGTGGCAGAGCTTGTCGATGCCGCTTGTTAGGCATTGGTAAATTTCATCGGGATCCATTCTGCATTAAATGGTTGTTAACCATGAACTCAAAGTGAGCATGTATGTGATGTATAATTAACTAAAGCTGACAGAAGTTTTTAAAATTTCTCTGCCTAATGAACTTGCTTTCATTCATACTGCAGTTGATAAAATTATAGATTATTAATAGCATTCGTAATCTATTCCGTTATTCAAGTCTATTCCACATCATAAGCGTTTTTTTTTCTTCAATGGGAGTTGGGTTTATTTTTATTGACTAGGTCAACGGGATGTTAAAGAATGTAAGAAAGATATATGAAAGATAGGGAAAGAATTTGATTTAACGGTTAAGAAGCAGGGAATGGAAAGACAGGCTAGCCTCAAACTATATAAAATGAAAGAGATACCGAACCATGAATGCATGAATGATGGTAGTAAGAGTGGGGAACTGAATGTTCTGTGTGAAAGTAAATGCCTTAACCTTTTAATTTCAGATATAGATTTACCGTCAACAATGCTATTCGTACCGAGTGGTTTGTGATAGCCAGTCACGAAAGTCACGTCAGTCACGAAAGGGTTAAGTGTGAAGGGATGTAAATTGTACATACAGATGCGATGAAAGTAGAAAAGATGGGTGCTTCATGTGTGATCGAGATGCAAGGGAAACTGTTGAATAAATGATGATGATGGAGTAAGATGCATATGAGAGAAAGACTGGATATGTTGAGAGTGATACTGTATGCCAAGGGTGAGGGTGATGGCGCGGTGTACGTCGGAAGAGATGTTTAGAGAATATAAGAAGAAAGAGGGACAGGGCTAGATTGAGGGGATTGGAGGCGGTAAAGGTTTATGGAAATAAGTAATAATAATACAAATAATAATGATACAAAGCGACAATTTGTTATGAGGTTCCTATGGATACGTCGATAACGCAGGCTTGGAAGCTCGGATAATTAATCTTACTTCGTTAGACTTGCTCTGTAAGCCAGGAATTATACCTGTTACACCTGTTCAAGCTCCGGTGACCACACAGCGTTCCAAACTCCAGGTGAGCGCGTGCTAATGTGACAAAGAGAAGCTTTATAGTCTCCGTTTTGTTTCTTATCATGCTCTTAGCGTATGCTCTTATCTTATCGTAAGCTGCACTAACAGCTGCACTGACTGCTGAACTGTCGGCTGCTCTGACTGCGGCACTAACGGCTGCACTAACAGCTGCACTGACTGCTGATCTGTCGGCTGCTCTGACTGCAGCACTGACGGCTGCACTGACTGCTGAACTGTCGGCTGCTCTGACTGCAGCATTAACAACTGCAGCAGCACTGACTACTGAACGTTCGGCTGATCAGATTGTAGCACTAACAGCTGCACTGACTGCTGAAAGGTCGGATGTTCTGATTGTAGCACAAACAGCTGCACTGACTGCTGAAAGGTCGGATGTTCTGATTGTAGCACAAACAGCTGCACTGATTGCTGAAGTGTCGGTCTGAGTGTGCGGCCCAACCCGGTGATATTTCACCCAAAACGTGGGTACGTCTTGACGTTCAAATTAGTACTAGCGAGGCAGTAAATGGAATATTAAATTAAACGTACTCGTTGCCGTCACATCCTTGGAAGCAATAATGGCAACATTAACATAACGTACGATGCAGTGATGGCAACATTAACATAGCGTACGATGCAGTGATGGCAACATTAACATATCGTACGATGCAGTGATGGCAATGAAAATCGGACAGATTCCTGAAGTTTATTTGTTAAAGTCAGCGTTAAGAATCAGCCCATTTTTGGCCCATAGCAAATATTAGGAATCGTAGAATTTTTATATCAAGCTGCGGGCGTCGATACTTCAACTCGCTGGTTTAATTGTGGTGATCTTAACCACTCTACATTCTCGAAGTTGGGGCTAATCGAAACCATCGATTCAACATTAACATAGAATTAATAAAATCTGACTATGCTTTGACAACACATGATCCCCTATCATAATTTAAGGCAAAATACTTCCCCGGATTTAAAAAAACTCTTCGTTTATTTTTACACGACTTAATCGAATTATAATCTGCCAAGAAAAGAGCCCCAAATACCAAATAACTACAATTCTACGCTACTTATTATGAAATTTGAATGTCGAAGATAGAAGCAAAGCTTCAGAAATTATGAAACAAAAATTATTAGGGTATATTTCGGTTTTAAATTACTTCACTTGATTCACTAAATCTAAGAGTTTTTCATCACAGGCAACATAGAACATTTAATTTATCTTCACACGTTGAGTGTGGCTCGACCCATCACGGTTGCCAAATGGCCTAAAGACGGCCAAGTCCGCGGACAGAAAAAAAATATTGTTCAATTTTTACTAGTAAATTTATAGGTTCCGGTGCAAAAATTTAATTTTTTTTGTTTATTAAAATTTCATAAGAAAGTACGCCATCATAAATTTTTTCCGTCTAATGCAATTAAAAAAAAAATAAATAGCGGAATTTAACAGAAACAAATTCCCTGCAACTCCTCGATGGGTCTTGCCGTACTCAACGTGTTAACTTGTGTATACGTGAATGTGAACAACAAGCTTAGAATGTTCTGCGATGTTAAGAATCAGCGACAGGTCTGACGGTCTCATGAGCTGTGTGGTGCAGTGGTGAGAGACTCTGTCTCTCGCACCCAGCTCCCGGGTTCGAGTCCCACTGAGGATGAGTTCTTCCGGAAAGCTCAGCTCATGGTCAACTCAGCCATTCATCCAACTCTGGTTGATAAATGAGTACCTGGCTTGTCCAGGGTGTTGTGTAATGCAAAAATGGTTCTGGCGGGCCAGCGAGCCAGTGATGGTCGTGGAACTACCAGTGGCACCAAGTGCCCGGAAAAACTGACCTATCACCCCTCTCCCTTACCTAGTTGCCACTACCAGGATGGGCAATTACATGCACACACACACACACGGTCTCATGAAGGCTGACATCGCTATTCTGTACTACTGTTCCATACTAATAACCTTGGTACTTGGTACGTGGTAATCTTGGTACCTGTTTCGGACGTAGCAGTCCCAGGCCACGATGGATCGCCGCCTCTGATTATCGTTCATCCGCCCCTCATTTGGGCCACCTGATGCACGATGTTGTTGCTTGCTTCTCGCCGCTGGTAGTGTTGCAGTGGAGGTCGATCTGGGATTGTGCCCAGGAAAAGGTCCAGTTGTCTCTTGAAGGTCTCCAGGGTGAATTCCTCCTCTCTTAGATCCTTTGGTAGGACGTTAAACAGCCTTTGCCCTGCCACGGAAAGTGATCCTTCCCGCAAGGATTGAAATCTGACTGCGGATCTGTTACGTAGTGGGGGGATCTTGCAGAGTCCCCCCCTTCTCTCGTTATGATATGTCTCAATCCTGAAGGTCTCGCTCTCGAAGTTTGGCACCATTCCGGTTATCATTTTCCATGAGTACAGAATGACACACCTCTCCCGTCTCCTCTGCAGAGAGTACAGACCCAGGCGCCTCAACCTCTCACTGTAGTTCAACTCTTCCAATCCCTCTGATCCTGGAAGCGAAGGATCGCTGGACACCTTCCAGTTGCCGCACTGCGGCGAGTGTGACGGGGTCCAGAGCTGGCAGCAGTATTCAAGAATTGGTATTACAGGAGCACTAAAGAATGTGATCATCGGTTCCGCTTCTCTTGAACAAAGTCGTACCATAAATATTTGTATGACCTCTTCCATAAATATGTTGACTAAGAACGAATTATATTCAAAATACTTTAGCAAAAATTGATGCAAAATAAAAAATAGGTAAAATGCACATGATAAAACATCAGAAATTCAGAGAAATATGTTAGTTAGCTACAAATTGAGGTAGCGAAAGGATAACGTGGAATGACCGATGTACAATCTGATGAAGTGAGCACCTGCAACTGTCAGCCGGACGGACCAATTTCGTAGTGCCCTTGAATGTTGCACTTGAATGTTGCAATGTTGCCATGGCCAATATCCATTTTTGTGTTTCATTCTTTACGCACCTTTGAACAAAGTCATAGTTTCCTAAGTTGTATCGTGTCTTCGAGGTTTTGCACCAGACGTCACGATAACCTCATCGTAGAATAACAACGATAATCACCTGCCGAAATCTGGACGTCGGCAACAATGCGTTCAGGTCTCGGGAACTGCTCTGGAATGGCGGAGAGACGTGCGACGTGACGCATTATATATCAATGCCAAAAACTCTTAAATATTAAGCTGACACTTCCTTCAGTTTCGGCTTCCTGAAGGCATTATCTAAATCTCCCTAATCAGCTCCCAGTGATAAGCGTATAAATCAACAGGCGTTAATCAGGAAGTGTGAGGTGTAAATCAATCAGCGTGCATAAATGACAAGTTTCCCAGAATACATTTTATCAGTATTCTATATCAAGGCCAAAAATACTTAAATACTTGCATTGGTTTCAGTAAAATGTTTTGCAGCCAATTAATATATTAACAACAGATTAAACATTTCTCTCGGAGTTTCTTCTTCTCGTTATAATAATATTATCATAGCGAATAATTATAACTATTAGAATAAAGCAGAATAAGTTTCCTCCAATATACCTGCCACTTGCCATCAACAACTTCTTGTGGCACAATGATTGTGATGCGTGCCCCAGGCGGCGCGTACAGGCCGGTGCTCTCCCATCTGCCATGCATTGCTAGTGCAAAATGACCTTTAATATTGATTGCATCGCATTACATTACATTTTACTGATAGAAATTTTACGTCGCATCAAATGACAAACTAAGAGCAAAGTAAAATTACGATGCAGTGATAACAACATTAACATAGCGTACTATGCGGTGATGGCAATGAAAATCGGACAGATTCCTGAAGTTTATTTGTTAAAGTCAGCGTTAAGAATCAGCCCATTTTTGGCCCATAGCAAATATTAGGAATCGTAGAATTTTTATATCAAGCTGCGGGCGTCGATACTTCAACTCGCTGGTTTAATTGTGGTGATCTTAACCACTCTACCTTCACGAAGTTGGGGCTGATCGAAACCATCGATTCAACATTAACATAGAATTAATAAAATCTGACTATGCTCTGACAACACATGATCCCCTATCATAATTTAAGGCAAAATACTTCACCGGATCTAAAAAACTCTTCGTTTATTTTTACACGACTTAATTGAATTATAATCTGCCAAAAAGAGCCCAAAATACCAAATAACTACAATTCTACGCTACTTATTAGGATTTGTTAAAGTCAGCGTTAAGAATCAGCCCATTTTTGGCCCATAGCAAATATTAGGAATCGTAGAATTTTTATATCAAGCTGCGGGCGTCGATACCTCAACTCGCTTGTTTAATTGTGGTGTTCTTAACCACTCTACCTTCCCGAAGTTGGGGCTGATCGAAACCATCGATTCAACATTAACATAGAATTAACAAAATCTGACTATGCTTTGACAACACATGATCCCCTATCATAATTTAAGGCAAAATACTTCACCGGATCTAAAAAACTCTTCGTTGATTTTTACACGACTTAATTGAATTATAATCTGCCAAAAAAGAGCCCCAAATACCAAATAACTACAATTCTACGCTACTTATTAGGGAATTTGAATGGCGAAGATAAACCCAAAGCTTCAGAAACTATAGAACAAAAATTGTAATGGTTTATTTGTGTTTTGAATTACTTCACATGGGTCACTATTTCTAACAGTTTCTCATAACGGGCAACATAGAACATTTAATTTATCTTCACACGTTGAGTGTGGCTTGATCCACCATGGTTGTCAAATGGCTTAAAAACGGCCAAGACCTCGGACAAAAATATTATTTCAATGTTTACTATTAAATTTGTAGGTTCCGGTGTAAAAATTAAAATTTAAAATTTTTCGTGCTTATTAAATTATAATATGGAAGTGCACCATCATAAATTTTTTCCGTCTAATGTAATTAAAAAAAATGAATAGCGGAATTTGTCCAGACAAAGAGTCTCTGCAACTCACCGATGGGTCTTGCCGTGCCTTACTTAACGTGTTAACTTGTGTACGTCACAAATGACCGATGATGGTGTATGCCACCATCATCTCTTCACATCCGTCACTAACACAAAATGTTTGTGTCTTACAAGGACACCAATATATATTGGTCTATATAAACTTGTATATCATTAACTTAAATATCTATATATTAAAATATATGCCTCAAATGATCATCATTGTTCTACACTCTCTTAGTCTTTATTTGCAGACTTACTTCTTTACTCCATCATAGTCCAATAAATTAATCATATCCTAAATGTTCAGATATTACAGAATATTCTGCTAAATTTTGTAAATAGGCTCGAGCAAGAAATAAATCATGCTTTTCTCCCCGCCACTATCTTTTCTCTGCAAAATTGGTGTAATTCAGCAGAAGCTTTTCTTTTATGCAAGTTTGATTGAAGACCAGAGCATGCTTATTATTAATAATCTTCTTCTTCGTTCTTTCAAAGAGTCGAACAAAATTTTTTGCTGGAGCCGAAAGATTAAAAAGCAGGTTAACAAAGGACATTTTAATAGACTGCAACGTTTCGAAAATACAATATTCGCTATCAAGCAGGTGAAGGTTTTGCAAGACTTGAAATTGAACTTTAGGAAATGACAGGAGTACAAATCAAGGGTATTGTGGATACAGTTAGAAGTCCAAGCTTAAAATTACTCTGAAAACTAATTCAGCGTCCGGAAGAATCCTGTAGTTTCGAGGTTGATAGCTGGAGACTCGTCCTTGATAATGAGGGCCTCAGCTATCGCCAGTCTCGATGGGTCAGGGCACCGCATAACTATGCTGGTGCAGGCCTCCAATGTCGCTCGGGTGATGGTCTCATTGTGAGCCTCCCGCATGTGGTTCTTAGGTCCTCCAGATTGTAGATGGTCTTCATGCATGCTCTGCATGACATGAAAGCATGCTCAAGCTGGTCTTACATATAACTATTCTCTGCAGTGGACGAATCTGGCGCTAATCATGAGCTTATTATATGATAGAACACTTATGATAAATTTTCAGCCAGGAAGCCTGTTAGGATTTTCGAACTCCATCAAAAATAATTTACACAAAAATCGCAAGGGAACGTTACAATTGCATAAAAGCTAAATTATTTACGATTAGTTTTACGGAACTTACACTAGGCATGCTTCTGATATAGTTTCATAGGATCCTCAACCCAGTCTTCCAAGACAGAGAGCTTTTCAGCCATCGATTGTTCGATGGGCCATCCCCAAGCCGCAAAAAATGGGGCTAAATTTTTCTTGACTTGGTTGGAGAAAACTTGAGCGTATGTGTTCATTTTGGACTCATTTGAGCTCCCGGTCTCCTCCATGCCGTGGTAGAGGCGGTGTACCTCAATGAAGGCGTCCCAACCAAAGGCCTCTTGCAGCTGCTCAAAAAGGCACTTCTTAGCAATACATTCAGATTTCGTAGGGAAATGCTATGTATAAATAGGTTATAAATCAGATAGGAGTAAACCACGCCTGGCATAAAATATTTCAATTTATTTAAGCTTCCCAACATTATTGAAAGGGTAAACCTGTCATTCACGACAAGATCCGAAGTATAGCATGAAGTTTTGAAAGATTATTATATAATTTTGATCTCTGCTTCACATTATATTCTAATATAATAATAATAATATTTATATCAGCATTAGAACGGCAAACAGTTTCAATGAAATTTTGCATATGGTTCATATATCAATGAGCAATTCCGGTTACTAACGAAGAGTTGTGCAATTTCTACCACTGATGTTTTAATTTCATCAATCATTAATATTTCTATCACTATAGTGTTGGGAAGCGAGCTAGTAATTCTCAAATAGGTAATTAAACGCAATTAAAACATGCATGGATACGTGACAAAGCATCCAATTAAAAAAAATGTTCAATTTAACCAAATTACACAAAAAAACTGAACATATAATTTTAACTAAACCAGCACTCAGAATATCAAAAAATTGGGAGAATAAAAGACTCACGTAGTAGCCATGTTGGTAAATGCTCAGGCAAGAACAAGGCATAAACGTTTTCGAATTAACCATAGTAAATCAATGTAATCCGGTAAATGTTACAAGGCCTTTTACATGTTGTAAATGTTACAAGCTTTACAGAAAACGCACCTGCAGGTAAGTTTCAAGGCAGGTCCACACATGCCATGTACTCAAACTTGCTCCCTTTCCGACATGTTCTTCGATTCTTTGGCGCCGTTTTTCGGCCGCTAGGCAGCCGTGTGCTCGATGTGAGGGAACATTCAAGACTTTCTCGTGCACGTAAATTGACCAGAGGTTGCAAGTCGCTTCGGTGGTGTGAGGACAGATCTCCCATTTGGAGTTTTGTTGGTTGTGGCCGAGCTCGTGGATAAAGCCCCACAAGCCAACTGAAGAAATACGCTCTAAATCCACCATTTCTTTCGCTGAAGTGTCGTGAACCATAATGGGGTAGCCAGAGTGCATGGATCCTGAGGGGTTTTGTTTTCGGTTATAATATGTTTAAAGCTTGCAATTATTGGGCTCCCACGTTGAGAATAATCTCATACAGAATTATGTTTGCATTTGATAAACATGATAACGTGCAATCGAAGCAAGAAGGAAGGAACGTTGTGCAGGGAACAAATTGTTTCGAAACTGAATGAAAAATTTAAGTAAAATAATAAAGAAAAAGAAGAAGCCTATTACTCGTATCTATACCACACGACGAGTGTGGAGTAGAATTCAGATTGTAAATGAAGAATAAATCTCCGAAAATGGATGTGCATAAACATTTTGAGATGAAGATTGAGCGAGGAAAATAAAAAACCTCCTGACATCGGGAATGACAAAATATGTAAGAATTTTTTATTTTTTGTTCATCTAAGCAAGGCTAAAGTTGGCTTTATAAAAAATGTCGTCGAACAATAAGCACAGTAAAATCATAATGTATTCAATCATTAAAGGGATCTCATTATAATTTAAAAGGGAAGGACAAAGAAAATGACCGAAAATGCAATTTTATGAACAGAGCATCACCTGCCGAAATCTGGACGTCGGCAACAATGCGTTCAGGTCTCGGGAACTGCTCTGGAATGGCGGAGAGACGTGCGACGTGACGCATTATTTCGTTCCAGAGTTGCAGCACCGGGCGAGGGTCGTCCAGGTCTCGGATGAAGCTGGAGGGGAGCGTCAGGATGATGTTGTCGGCCGCAAGCTCGGCCCAAGGTGCGGGGTGGTGCCGTATTTCTTGTTGCCACTCGAGCACCGTGTTACTGCCTTCAATAAATAAAAATCAGTTAATAAACAAGGCGAAAAATTACTTTACTTAATTTTTAAGCGTATTTTTTGTTGACTTCAATTGAAAATGGTTCGGATAAGTATCTTAGTTTAACAGAAGCAGCTAGTATGATTCACTGGGTCAAAAAAATCTACAGTTTTTTAAAAAAATGATCTTCTTAAAAGTTCAAGCAATCTTTTGTTCGATTTTGGCTTCTAAGGTCAGTTCTTGACGGTCACATCCAGTGCTTTATATCGAGATTACAAAACTTTGAAATGTACTTGATATTTTTTTATTTTAATATGTTCCATTCAGCCACGGCATGCGAGATAAAATTAAATGATAAAAGATAATTCCACGGAACGCACGATAAAACAAGACTATGAACCCAACCTTTCAGTGCAAAGTAGGGAGCTCTGACGACGTTTTTAAATGTAACCTCAAGTTGACCAAGTTTGCTATTCGCCGGCACGATGAAGTAGATGAGGCCGCCCCACAGATATTCAATCTTGAGAACCTGTTGCTTTATTGGCACACGTCGCACCGCCACGGGAGCTCTCCTTAGCTCGGATATATTAAATAGATTGTCTGTTTGACAACCAATCTGCACCTGCCAGCATATCATTGAATTCTACTTATTTTGTATGCTAAAAACCGTTTATTGTAATAATGATTAAATAATAGTCTTGTTGATATTAAATAATACGACTGATCAGATATTCGCACCTGCGCGAACCAGGATATCGTTGGAAATTAGAATAACCAGTGGGATAAAGAAGCGGAACAAATTAGCAGTAGAGCAATGCCAGCCATTGAAATCTGTCTAGTTGATCTAATAGTGCTAGTACAACTAGTTGAATAGCCAGCCTATTAGTTGCAATATATTGCCTGCGAGCACCGTAGGAAATTTATTTATTTATTGTTACGACGATATTCTTTATGACTGTTGATATTTTTAATGCTTCGTGTTTTCTATTCATTATCCATTTTTAATAAAGGCTTGAAATATTTTATTTGTAGCAAACAATCAGTTTTGCATACGAAAAGGCTTTTTTCGTATTGTCTACTGCCTTATTTTACTCATGAGAAAAAAGCGCTATCGTAAGCAAAACTGATTGTTTACTACGAATAAACTATTTCAAGCCACAAATTAAAAATGGAAAATAAATAGAAACACTAATCATGGAAAATATCAATGAATATATTGGGAGCAAACGGTAATGAGAAATCTAAAATTTATGGTCTGAATATCCCGCAATCAGCAACTGCGAGACTAAATCCATTAGGGTATTCGTATGAAAAGTTCTTAAAATATACAGTTTCAAATTCAAAAACAAGGCTAGAAACTCTGTAAGACCTTCACTGCTTGGTTGCTGTGAAAAGATTTGTAGCCTATACGTACATAGTTTGACAACGATTTGGTATTTTCTCTCGGAAATGGTGGTAGCAATAAATTAGTAGATATCAATAAATGATGATTATAGCGAAAGACGATGATAATCAGAATGAAGACACTAATTATTTATGCTGCTAAATACCTGCCACTTTCCGTCTACTATTTCCTGTGGCACAACTATAGTAATGGGTGTTGCAGGAGGGGTGTAGAAGCCTGTGCTCTCCCACCTACACTGCGCGGCTGAAAAAAAAGTATACGATTAGTTTACGTCGCACCAAGCGATTATTTCAAGCGAAAATAAACTCCCAATGTATAGCTCGAAATTAACTTTACAGGTGTAAAAAAGTGTCTTGCGCAAAATCACTAAGTTACGTAAGTCATGATCTCAATAGGAGTTTCGTAAATTAACATTGGCTTATTGTTTGTGGAGTTAATTTTTTGAATTTATGATTTATTTTAAAAGATAATTATATATAGTAATGAGGACAGTCAGGCTACAACAATTTTGAAGCTGAGAGGTATTTACCTGCATTGCCAGCCTCGATTTTGATCGACAGTTCCTTTTCAAGATCAAAACTCTGACGATGAGGAAGTAACGTCGCTTTGTCAGTGAGTGCGTCATAAAGATCCGCCGCGACAGCAAGAGCTAACTTTTCTTTGGGCTTTTTAAACTCTTTTTCATTTTGATCCAAGATGCCATTGTCTACAACCAAATCTTTCAGTGTAGTTACCAACATGTCATAGCTTGGGTTCGGATAATCTCTAATTTTCAAGGCTTCAGCGATATCTTTGACAAGGTTTTCGTAAGGCCTTACGACATCACAATCGTTTTCGTTAGAAATAAATTGAGATAGCATTTCATTAACGCTCGTGCAACGAACAGAGTTGAACACATCTCCGTTCATCGTGGGTGGCAGAATTCCCACCCCAAGAGGATTCAACACTTTGTTTCCTGGAAATTCCGACACACTTTTCTTCATTAGCTCGAGGTCTGACATGTGCCAGTCACTGCCGCACCAGAGCAGACCTCCTCCCTCCGCCACAAAAGCTTCTATTGCAGCTGGCTGATGTTGAGTCATCGCGCTACAGCAATAAACTCGCACATTATCCAGATCATCTTCCGTGCATTCGAACTTTGGATCCAGTATTTTAGACAAACTGTTCATTTCATCGTCGAAAGCGATAGGTCCTGTAACATCGCTCTTCAAAAGCCATTTGAGGATATTTTGAAGGAAGATTTGGCCGTTCTTAGTCTCGAAGATCGTGCTTTTTGAAGTAGCTACGAATCGGCCAGTCCCGAGTCGTCCAGCTACAGCCAAGCCGCTCCTCTTACACGAGACCGGTACGGGAAAATTCTTCTGGTCGAATGAGAACAACACAGCAGAATTCCAGTCGCACTCCAGATCCTGGCCGTCTAGTTCACTCAGTAAAATCTTCAAATCGTCATCCTCTTGGAAATTAAGCCTGAGAATGAATGAGTGTTAATAATTCTGCAATAATAATGCTGCAGCGAACTCATTTGTTAGTTGATGGGCAATGATCAAGATCTTGTTTGCTCCAGTGAAATTTCTGATCAACTAACTACTATGGCATATATTTAACGTATTTGGAATATACAGTAAGTTAATTCAGAACAAAAAATAGGAATTTACACGAAAGAGAGTAAAACCTAGGTATAAAAAAATGAAACCGGAACATTAAAACCTGTCAATACACCATGGCTTGATAATTCGTATAGTTATAATCTTGGAATTGTGAATCGATAGCTTTATTGTTCCGGTATCTTATTTTCTTTATGTATTTAATTTATTTCTTGCATTTTTTCGATTTAGCATATTTATTTTACACATCATTACAAGCCATACATTGCTACTGGTCCTAGATAATCTCAAGCAACATTGGCCCAGTACCTGAGACTGGGCTGATGGCAAGGCCTTCTTCCAGAAACATTCACAGTCCCACGACAGCCAACACTGCGCCCGGAGAAATAAATTCCCGCAGGAGCTGTGATTTGGTTGCCTGGAAATTCTTCCAAGACATTCTTGTCCGTGTTCTGAGACGCCCAATGCCAAGCTTGGCCGCCTATCAGAAGTCCCCCACCATTCTTCACAAACTGGAGCACTTTTTTCTTTTGAAAATCTCCTTCACATGCGCAACAAAATACGTCTATGTTTTCCAAATCATCGCAATGCGTCACTGTGAATTCCTTATCATCTAGGATATTCTTGAGCCTATGTAAGCTTTTGCTGATACCTATAGTCTTTCCATGGCATGATTGAAGCCAAACTAAGGCATTGAGTATAAATGATCGAAACTCATCCCTGATGATGTATCCTTCGTGTGAGAGGACGACAATCCTGCCTTTACCGTAGATGGCTGCTGCGATCAGAACTTCGCCGGACTCCAGTGCGCTTATGGGCACAGGGTTCGATCCTGTTAAGATCAGTTCGCTGGGAACACAACTGATGTTGTGGCTAAGCTCGTCAATGCCGCGTGTTAGGCAGTGGTAAATTCCATCGGGATCCATACTATTCTGAATAGGATTAGGCGTGAGCTATCCCTGGACAAATTATCGACATATAATAACCTAAAGAATGAAAAAGGTTAATAGTTTGGAATTACATTAATATCATTCATGCTGAAACTGATACAACTGCAAAATATTCATATTAGCTCGTAATCTATTTAGCAGTCACGACGTAATCGTTTTTATTTCTAGCTATTTTTGCAACATTAACGTATTTTTATTCGCTGAAAGCGACTTACCGATACTAGCTAAGTGTTAATGTGATCTAAATTCAGCCTATTATCACTTATCGACATCTGATTTCACTACTTTGGTGCCATAAAACTACTCAGCGTTACTGAAGTACACTGAGCTCTTCTGACTGAACGCTTCTCACTGAACGCTTCTCACTGAACGCTGCACTGAACGCTGCACTGAACGCTGCACTGAGCGCGGCGCTGTTGGCTGCACTGACGCTCAAGTTGCCACGCAAGTGTTCGGCGCGCAGCTGCTATACTTGTGTGACCTTGTATTATGAATGCTTGTGTGATGCATGATTGTGTGTTCCTAGTATTAGTCAGAGTCATGCACGAAACAGTATTTTCTTGTATGCAGGCCTGCAGGCCCCAACGTTCACACCTAATCAAGCGAATTCTAGTGACTATACGAGTGAAGGAAACTTTAGAATTTTTTGCTGCCTTCGTACAATCTGCTTGCTCTGTCCCGCAATATGTATTTTTTCACTTTCTTCTATAAATAAAATTTCACTGTGGAGTTTGGGGCTAATGAAGCAAATGTAAACAGAGCGAATACTGTGAACATGATTAGCAATAAAAGATTAAATTGCAGGGAACTTGTTTACTAAAAGTTAAAGCAACACGTCACTTAAATTTATTCTATCAAATTTATAATAAGATTATCTGATGTAAAATATAATTAGAAATTTCTTTTTTTTAATAGTGAGTCGCATTACGATGGGAAAATCGCATAATTTTTGCGGATTATACTGCTATAGATATCAATAATTAAAGCTTGCACATCAAATGGAAGTGATCTGAAAATTTCTGAAGTGATTTAGAGAAAATACTATGTATTAATCTATGTATTGTTTGAGTAGCCGGTAACGGGTTAATATCGCCACATGGAAGTGGTGCTCTTCAGATGTCAACCACAGAGCCTCCTCCGCAGTGGTTTCCTAAAAGTCGTTTGGCGTTGAAATTACGTCGATTGAATCATGTGTTTCAACGAAATCAATTCATAATCAACGTTGTTTCAACGGCATTTGCTCCGGGGAACTCGCTTCGTTGGTCACGGCATCTTCGCCCCGACGCATGCCGTGGCCCAGCACTTCATGTAATCGGTGAGCTGCTCATAGATCAAGATAATCACGATTATAACAAACGATAATCTCCATCACAGAATTTACTCTGAAATTGAAACGACATGCAACTCTGCAAAGAACTCTGTTTGATCAAAGTTTTTGTTGATTAAAAGATCTAGCAGATTTTGATCACCCACTAACAATTTGCATTAAACTTCAGAAGGAGCAGACTGAGTAGTTCGAATAGTTTCACTCGTGATAAATTAATATACATTTTGGCCCAATTATATGAATAATCTCCGTCGTGCTGAGAGTTCTATGAAAAAACTAGTGACTTGTAAATTTTATCAGCCTTGCCTCATTTAATTTGATTTTCTGTAAATTTATGAACCAAAATCGAAATTTACGACCACAATTTTCCACTAATACACTATGCCTTTGCCTACACTTTACACATAATTATACGCTTAAATTACATTCTACGAAAGATGCATCCTACCTCACATTTCCAATATTAATGAAACGTCGACGAATGAAACAAATTGCGTATACAATTAATTCCGTTGCGCACTCAATATTACATACTAAAGGATCAAATGATTGGTTGGATCGCCATTTTCTTGGTTTTTAAATTCCTCAAAAGCTAATTACGTTAGGGACAGCAACCGCCGCGCATGACAAATAAAATTCATCGAAATTCCAACAGAAACTCATTACGCACTGAAAATTACTTACGTTTGGGACAGACGCGGCCTCGCAGGTGCCCATAGCGTCCTTCACAGCAGTGGCCACCACAGGCTCGGTGATGAAGGCCACGGTGGCCAAGGTTTGGAAGGCCGTGCGATTCACTTGACCGTCTGGCAAAACCTGACAAAACATTTTGGCAATAATCAATGAACGGTCAAAAGTAAGCTGAAACGTAGTAGGTACATGATAAAAACAGACTGGTAAAAAAGTTTGTATGTTAAGTCATTTTAGTCGTGGCTTGAATAGAGGTTGACCTAAAATTTAACTAATAATTAGTAGATAAATAAATTAGTTTATTTACACTTTAAGGTTACTATACGAAGCGTTAATTGTAATGATATGGATATCCCAGTGTTTGACTATCACAACACATATGCATTATGTGATTATTATTCAGAATATCTTAGTAGAAATAATCGTAGGCAATGATCTGCAGCAGTTGACATCTGCCCACATAAGAGGGTGTACCATTTCATTTATATTTACCAGTCCTTCCTCCTTCAGGACGCAGAGTGTGTAGTTCTGCAGGGCGGCCGGGTCTTCAGTTTCCAGGTTTTCGAGGAACTCAGCGACGCTTCCCCAAGATCGCTTGCCGTTGGGTCCGCCCCGGGGTCCCGGACGTCGACCGTGACGTGTGTCTCGAGCGCGGCGGAAGACGGAGGGCGCTAGAGAGAGACCAGGCACGAGATCGCGAGGGTAGGAAACACCTTCGAGTGCTCGTTTAGGACGAAACCTGATCGAGGACACTAGAGAGGGTAAACTGAGATCGGTACTCTGTAAGGGGGAAACGTTTTCGGCTGTTCGTCGAGGACGCGGGCCACGAGGAGGGAAAAATGACCTCGGCCCATGACGGAAAGATAAGTCGCATGTTACATTCGAGCCAGCTGAAAAAAAAATTGTAGAAATACGTCACAATCAAGATGGACTGTTTTTACATAACTTGAAATATCGATTAAATGCCCATTTCACTTAATTTTTTAATGCTAGGCATAAACATCCGGTCTCTGCTGAACCATCTATGTGATTAGCGAGTAAATTAAAAAATATTTATAGAATAGATTTTTTTGATAAACTTATTTAAATAAAAGTTTGTTTCTAATGAAATTTTGGAAGATTGTTGAAGACATGAATACCACCACTGCACAAGCATATTCAATATTCAAAATAAACATTCAGTTTCAATATTCAAATAAACATTCAGTAATGCTCACATTAACGGCTATCATTTTCAATGTCACAGACATACAGACAACCAAAAATAAGGATTAAATTCAATAAAGTCTCAGTAAGCTGAAGAACAAGGTTATTATCTTTCATCTAACTCAGGTTCAATGGCCTCTTTGTTAGCTGAAGAACGAGCTTCTGAGCCCTCAACTTGTGAGGATTCACAACTTTTAAAGTGTTCACAACTCACTGCCGGTTCAACCCTCTGAGGGTTCACGTCACACGGAGGTTTCCAGCTAATTGTGGGTCCAGCGGTTTCACAACTTCCTGCCGGTTTAAAACTCTGAGGGTTCACAACTTCCTGCCGGTTTAAAACTCTGAGGTTTCATAACTTCCTGCCGGTTTACAACTCTGAGGGTTTACAACTTCCTGCCGGTTCTCAACTCACTGAGAGAGCTCCAAGTGACGTTCAAGTTAGCTGCCAGGGCGCACGTGTCGAAGTTCTGGCGCCTGTCGTTGCATCGGTCGACCAGAGAATCAGACTCGTTCCGTTCGAGCGACTGGACGAAAGCCTGCGCTTGTCTCAGCTGCCAGAAGCAGCGCTTTGCTGTCGCATTGCATGTGGTGTTGGTCGAGCACATGTCGGCTGCTCAAATGAAAGAGTCTTATTTTTTTGAGTGTACAAGGGAACACTATTGTCACCTGACAAACACTGGTCGATAAAATGTACTCTAATGAATTTTTTTATTGTGGGTTTAGAATTTTTTACATCACGCAGGTGTTAATTTTGTAGAGCATTACGAAATAGTTATTCAAAAATGAATAACACTTAAATTTTAAAGTTGTTTAATATTTATTCAAATTGAGTTCAATAAGACATTCATAAAATAAACATGAAACAATTAAGGTTTTAATACTCACATGCCCATTTATCAGACTCGGAATTGTCGAAGACGTTAGTGTTGACCCACGAGGCTGCCACGGCTGCCATCATGGCGCTCGCCGCCACGAGCCCAATACTCGCATGCCACACGCGTGCCATTATTGCCACGGAAGACCGTCACGCGTCCACGGTTCAAAGTGAATTTCTGTGTCTAGATTACAGAAAAAAATTAGGTCGGGTTGATCCAACTTCTATCAAAGAATTTAAAAGTAAACAAAAATCCATTGAAGACATGGTGAATTTACTTGACGTTTTCTAGGTCTTCTAATTTTTGGCGAACTTGTAGATCACGCAGACTAATGTTATAAGTACATCTATTATCTTACATACATTTATCAAGTTTTCGTATGCGTGGCTGAGGCCAGGGGCACCGCAATGATATTGGGGCTGTTGGGGACGCTTATTCCCGATGCTTTTAGTTTTGGGATATCACCTGAACCTTAAAGTTACACATTGTGATAGAATAGAAAAAGATTGTTTCAAAAAATTGAAATTTGATTACGAAATCGGTAATTATAAATTCAAAGTAAACGACGCGGAATACTTTTGTCCGATTTATGAAACGAAAGAAGACGGGAGTCCTACCTTTTACATGAAATGTGAGTTTGAAAAGGAAGCTATTCAATTATAATACATAATATAATACATATCAATAAATACATATAATACATATCTTTTTAAGTATAATACATAGGCTTCTTTATTTTAAACTGTGTATTAGGAATTACGGGAATGACATTATTTGGGATAAAGGGATTCCAAAAAGGGAGGAATTACCAAAGCAGGGTTACGCCGTCAACCCGCTAGTTTTAAACAGAGAGGGCCTCAGTTGCGTTAGATTTAATTCTTAATTTGTAAACGATGATTAGCGCTTGATCAGAAAATTTTTTATTGGCTGGTGTTAGGTATAAATCAAATTTTAACGGTAATGATTTAAATTATTAAAGCTTACCTGCTTAGAAATTTCTCACGTGCTTAGGACTGTCCAATCGGTATTTATTTTTGTAATCAACTGTCAAGATTCAAAAAAAAATCTGCTGAATGGAAATATAATGTCAACGCAGAGTTCAAACGCTATGGTTTTAGATTACAACGGTTCTACCATAGAATTATTCACGGTTATTAAATATTGGCATTAAAAACTGAGGAGGTTATTGATCAGTGAGTATTAAGAAGGGAAAAAAGTGTGCAATTCAAAGTTATGTCATGAAACTTTTCTGCTCTCGCGATTTTCTACTCTTTTGCGATATAACTCAGAACTTTCCGAATCAATAATTACTTCGCATTACTTATACTATTCGCCGTGCAATATATTATTGCACTGTATTACATTCAATTAATATTGTTTCTCAATATAAAATTTGTTCAAATTTGTCGTTACGATAATGACAAGACCAGAGAACTTCTACTCTTTCAAATTGATTTGATCTTCAAATTTATTAATTACAACAAATTTAATTTTATTTATAGAGAATATTATTTTTGTATAACACAATCTCTGTGCATTGATTTTTAATAATAATAATTACTATTATTTCGCAATCAAAATGAGTGATATGATTCGGCCAGACCTACACTCCGCAATAGAGCTGTCGCTGAAGTCCCTCATTATTTATAGCGGTCTGAAACAATGGAGCATAAATTACGACCGGAAATGCTGCCTCATTAGACGATATCTTATTCAAGATCAGGCGTCACTGGACTCGCATCATGCAGCGTGCGTGCTGTTCATTTTTATCTCCCACGCAATTGAATGAAAAACTGCACTCAGAGAAGTGAGTGGGTCACATGGTCAAACTAGAAACACTTTCTTACTCACAGCACAACCATAGAGCGGAAGTATCCGCCTGACCAAACAGGGTTAGGATTACCAACACAAGCGCAAAAAAAAGGCATCACCATTGCCCATTGGGACAAAGTCTCGCTCATTTATCTGTGCGTGCGGCTTTATTCAGTTACAATTTCACTCCAATTCTCCAAACGTACGTACGTCGAGATGTTCAGTCTTCGTGCGGCCGTTAAAGGATTATTTAATGAGACGTATTCGTTACCGTTAAATAATTGACATGTAAAAATTAGAAGTAAGTAAAATAACCGTAAATAGTTACGTTGAATTAAAATAATTTATCGGTAGTGATAGAACGTAGGCGTGCCATGTGACACTCGTCGTAATGGCATGCAATAACGCATCAGCAACGTGGATCTGCACCATAGTGACGCGGTGTACCGCCAAATTAAATAAAAATAAAGTATTTAAAAATACGAAAAGATAGTTAAATATAGTGTTTTCACTCGGAACAATGACGAAGTTCCCGCTGAACTCTGGACAATAGTGCGAGAGCAGCGACTTGTCGAGTCCCACGAGTACAATATCATGGTTGCCAGCAATATCATTCATAGGCAGAATAAAATTTGAACTAGATCAGGAAATTAAAATGAACCGGTTTCTAATCTCCTGATTTGCTTCAAAATTTTGTTCAATTGCTTCAATTTTTCTCAAGTTGATGCTGAAGTCATAAAATGGTAATGTTGAAGTTGATGAACAGTGCGTGCAGCAACGTGCGCAGTTTTTCCGCCATCTGATTCCGTAGAAAATTGTTCAAATAGCCGGCATTACATCCGGCAAGGCGTGACCAGTTAGCAGGATTGGTTTGTAAACAAAATAATATTAAGGTAAAAGTATAGAAATTAGTGTCATTTATATATTCATTCTCTTCCCAAGTCAGTAACGGGGGGCAAATCAGACAAGTATTGTGATGACTTTTTATTGCAAGCATTTCCCAACTTTCAAATTCGCTAAAAATATGTGTTCAGTAAATGGAACTTTTTTTCCGTACACATAAATTGTAGAGTAGCAAAAAAAGTTCAAAGGGACCATTTCCGTAGTAGAAATGAGAGGATACAAAATAATGTCTACTTTCAACATTAATAAAGATATACCGGTACATAAGGTACGTGTCAGTAGTTGCAATGATTATTGGGCACATCTCTGCTAGGCATTAAATATTATCATATGGCGCAAAAATCGCAATTAAAATTTTGCTGATCTTAACCACTCGCGCACACTAAAGTTGGTGTTGAGTTGGCGATGATCAAAACTATTGCTTTACTGTGTTGTAAGAAATGATAAAATCGAACTAAGCGATTAAAAATAAAAATTGTGAAATATTATTACATCCATTAGTAATATTGGTGACGGGTAATAGGAAACACTCGAGGTTTTATTGAACTTGTAGCAAATGTGCGAGCCCACAATACCTGATAAATATAATTTTACACTTCCATTTCAGAAATTTGAATGCCATGAGATGAAGGAAAAGCTTCTGCAAATGTGTAAAAAAATTCTGAACATTCATTACTGGATTAAATTTCTTCACTCGTGCTCAACAAGGATTCCACTCACAACATCTTCAACGTACAGTTTCTCGTCACATGCAACATAGAACATTTAAATTATCTTAACTTGTGCACATCACAAATGACTGATGATGTAGTATGCCACCTTCATTTCTTCACATATACGTATCACTAATGTAAAACATTTCAACCTCTGACGTCTTAAACAGCGCCTCTGCTCCTTAAATCATAAACATCCTTATAATGAACATTACAATAAACAGTTCAAAACACATGTCTTCACGAACAAACATGCCCACAAAAAAAAAAAACACAGAACTAAAATAGGTTTCATTGGAAAATCATAAACGGAGAAGTCTTTGTCCGCGAACCAAAATTTAAGAATGAATTCTTTAGGAAACTAGAAGTGGCAATGGGTGGCATTTAATTCACGGAAATTAATGCCAATTAACTGACACAGGATGAGTGTTTTTTAAATGTCCGCAAATTCTAACGAAAGTTCACAAACTGTTGTAATTAAAGTTAGATCTTTAATAGCACATGTAAAATAATCTTCATTTGGCCAAAACAGCACATTTCTGAGACTAGAATAATAAGATTTACGAATAAAATACGACGAAATAAACTATTCCCATATTTCTCAAAACAAAATGTTTTCACATGATTTATTTCTACCAAAACGAATAGGTAGATAAAAGACTTATAAACTAATCCAAAAGCGCTTATTTGCAGAATAACATAAAGCTTCAACAGAATATAATAACTGACCAACACGGGGGCATTCAGAAATGCCTTTTGGAAAACATAATACTATACTCATCAAGAACATTAACAATGATACCGTAACTAGTATAAACAGTATGAAACTCATGCAAATGCTTATAACTACAAGGAACGATGTCAGAGTACATCCGATACACTGCTATTCATGAATTAACTTTCTCAACTGTTTATGATACCATAAATAATACCAAACATAAAACACTGCAAAAGAGAGCTGGGAATTTATTACTCATCAGCATCATCACATCTATAATTAATTACGGATAATAGGGGATAACTGCAAACAAATTAGAAGTTTGTCACCGAACAATCATTCGTGGACCTCTTCAGAAGGAGATGGCTGACTAATGCTCACTTATTTGATGAGTGAAGTTGCACGCTAAATTAGTCCCTAAACATCAACTGAATCAGATAAATGCGTGGTGTGTGACTTAACTCTTAAAAAACAATTGCACCGCAAAAGGCTAGGTAGCTTCAATACAGTTTAATATTAACGAACGAGTGCAGCGAGGTGTGAGAGCAGAAGTAAGAGTATAATATTACGAACAGCATGACAGCTTGCGTGGACTAAACTTCTATCGCACTCCGTGAAAAATGGTTCTATGAAATAGACTCTCTGGCAATATCCAATAAATATAATTTAAAATACAGAACATTGTCAATATCATGAAATTGTAGCAATAATAGAGTGGAAAAAAGTTAATGGTAGTGTCGAGGCAGTCTAACATCCGGCAATCGTTCACCGCCAACAAAACGCAAGATCTTGATAGTAAAAATTTGTGACTGATAGGTACATTATTCATCATCAGTTAGCTGGAGGCTCACAATTGCCAGTGCACCCACATTGATCAGGTAGAGCTAGCATCTCCGGTAGACAAAGAAGCTGATCAACAGCAGAAGAAAAGGAGAAAAACAGAAAAAGATTCCTATGAGATGTCACGGTACGTCAGGCGCTCAGATGATATGATACACAGAGACGAGATGTGCGTGGAATGTCGTCACCACAACCTATCCTCACACCCGAGACCTGAATAATATACACTGCATATGAATCTACTGGCAATGAGGTTTAGCTTAGCAATGACCGAAATCATGAATAACTCACAAAAAGTGAGTTATAGCACAAGAAATTGCAGAAGATTCATTTGTCACTGGGCAAAAGTTGTTCAAGTAGCCATGAAGTTTTTCATGTAGCTGTAACCGGCGGAAATTGAAAAGGAAACCAGTAAGATGAATTGCTCACTTAGAAAAGCTACACAAACGTGCACTCGTAAGCTAGGCGACACACTGGACAGTCCACTTATAAGATAGTACGTCGGGCAACATATCCAGCGAAGGTTGTACTTCATCAGACGGCAGTGTTCTGCAAAACCACAATACCGTTAGCAGGGCATGTATGAAAAGCAAAACTTACTTAAAATACATCATTGCTTTAAAAATTTTACGAGTAGTTTACATCCCTCCACTCAATGCAAAAAGATCAACATAAAGCTAAGACATATGCTCTAAAATTAATCAAATTTAAATGATAAGCCAACTCGGGACATAGGTAGTAGTTTCTACCCTGAAACTACTATGGATCATAATTACAAATCCATAACATTTGAATACTTGTAAATCTAAATAATTGCTGTAACGAATGCATGGTGAAGCGCAAGACTTACTTTGTATTTGTTCAGGCATCAAGCTTGGCAAGCTCGGACGTGTAGACGCCTATGCTCTCCATGTCGTAGAGAACAAAGTAGACTTGCTTCAGTGATGACGACATGGAGCTCACGAAATACTGGTGAATGCTCTTGATGATGGTCTGCGCAGCCGCCTGCTTCGGGAACCCAGCACTGCCACATAAATTTCATCATTAGATTCTGTAGTAAAATATTCTGAAAAATAATTCTTTGAATAAGAATAAACTCCATAAGTTAAGCACACTCTGATTTGAATATCCAGACAGTCAATACTAGTTAACATCACTTGCATCTCGTAAGAAGAAAACTGTGTTTTTGCTTTGTTTTCATTTTACCGAAGTAAATTCTGCAGAGCGGACACACACAGCACCGCTGTTCCAACTAATTAATCTCGTACGCTAAAGATGCAGCTTTGCAAGAGACCAACTTACTGCTTCAACATTTTATAAGATCAATTTATAAAATTAAAAAAAAATTCACTACTGGTTTTTAAAAGAGTTGTCTTGAATTCTTTGTCTCAAGGAATACCCTATTTCGTTTTAATTTTAATTTCAGTCCATTGTAGTTATTTTTATTCAAGTTAGGCTCCAGGTTTTTTTGCATAATCTTCGTATTATTTGATATTGAACCTTTCAATTAATTCTCCCAAGTCTCTTAAAAACAACCTATAACAGATAAAGGTTAGAATAGCTTGCTCCTCCAATAGCAACAGCTGCACGAGAAATTTGGCTTAAATTAGAAATAAGATTTAATCATAGGTCTCGCTATGATCAATGTTCAGTCAATAGGAAAGACCCAAATTGGAAGGCCACAACACCATTTAGTACAGGACACTGCACATAAAATTTCGTCTAAAATGCGTAATAACTCAACCATATGTCAAGCAACAACTAATATTTAGCCCTTGGCAGATGAAGATTAAATACTGGGCACTGCCTATAAAGTTCTGCTTCAAATATATATTAGCTTAACCAGATGCCGGCATCGTAACAATAAATATTCAGCCCTAGCAGATCAAAATAGGCAGCACGGTCACTACCGGCCACTGCCAATGGAAGGGAGCGCGATGGACTTGAGATTGTGGGACTCCGCGAGGACGAAGCAGTTCTTGACGCAGCGCTCCAGCCGCCCATACGCGTCGGTGTCCGAACTGGTCGGACCGTTCACGTGGATAACGAACTTGGCTGGTAAACTCGAACCTCCAGGACAAATGGCAACTGGAAAATGTGTTGATTGCTATAAAATGTACTATAATATCTTGCTATTTTATGTAATAGAATATGTAAAACCTGTGATAAAGCACAGTCAGACTTGGCTGGTAAGCTCGCACTCGCAGGACATATGGCTGGCAACCGGAAAACATATCTTACAATTAAGTTTTGGGAGAAAACGTACATTAAAATATGCATAAAAAACCGGTTATATAAAAAACGCGAGGGAGGTATTTAGATACGTACATTGAAAGATGTATCTAAACCTGTGATGTAACATGAATTTGGCTGGTAAGCTCCACCATCCAGAATATATGGCCACTGGAAAGCAACTCTGTTCATACCAATTCAATATATTAGAGGAAAACACAGTAGTTGGGAGACGTAAAAACGGCGATAGAATACTAATGTCAATGAAAGCGAAAAATTTTATGAGATAGAACAAAGCAAGGAGCCATTAAATTTTCAGAAAGAAAATGACCTCAACATCAGTGGCAGCAGTTATCATCCGAGAACACAAGAGATGAAGCCAAGGAGAAATTATTACAGTTTATTAAAAGGAAGGCACTTCATTCATAAAATATGAACCCCTACCATAAGCTTCGCAGGACCAAAGTTCCAACATTAAATCCAAAAAAATTAGATTAAAATATTTTAATTAAGAATTAAAACTATCATGGATGATCTATGAGCCTCACCATCTGACTGGGCGAGTTGTCCATGACTGGCGCTGATGTCAGCCACGTTTTTGGCGAATTCCTTGCCTCCTTTTTTCTCAAGCGCTCGGCCACACTCGCCGACCAGCGAGAACGAAGAGTTGGTTGGGTTGACGACGGCATCAGCTGACACTGAGGCGATGTCTGCCTGTACCACTGTCAGCTGTGCAACAATGGGTAATTCTAGTGCGTGCCATGGTATGGATACAAATGATTCACCATGGTTAAGAATAGGCAACAAGTCTAACGGCCTAATGAAGGCTGACACCAATATCTGATTAATCTAACTCAGTGCCATTGATACATTTTATCAGTTTTTATTAAAATGCAATATGGGGACATAGGTTGTGGATGATAATATGAAAATCAGGGTTGGCAATGATTAAATCAAAATGATTAAATCATGTGATTAAATCACTTGATTTTTTTATAAAAAAATCATGATTTTTTTTATTTTTTCGATTTTTTTTTATTTTTTCATATAATTAAATATATTGAGTGGCAGTCTTTAATTTATATTGAGGTATTGTTATTCATGGTTTAGTATAAATGTACTATAAATGACAAATTGGTATATAAACTTGTTGCCTTTAGTGTGTACCAGTATTAGGTTCCAATAAATTGAATGTTTTTGGTACAGAGGCATCAAGTGTGCAATACATTGTACGTAGCTAGCAGCTTAGCTAATTCTTATAAGGCTANTATTGTTAGTAGGCTAATTGCAACATAAAAAATAACACTTCAAAAAGACAAAAAAGTTGAAAAAATCAAAAAAATCAAATAAATAAAAAAAATTATGAAAAAATAAAAAAAAATCATTGATTTTTTATTTTTTTGATTTTTTTAAAAAATCAAAAAAATCGCCAACCCTGATGAAAATGGAACTGAAATTATTGCGTAGGGGAAATCCTAGTCATAGGGCTAATCAGATGAGGTGAGGTATGACTTGGATAACTTATATACGTAATATTAATTATTTAATTTTCCCCTTTCCAATCTTCAGAAAACATCTTCCTGGCCTACATTTTCCTTTCATGAGAATTATGCTCGCCAATTGAGTGATTTTTTGAGAAGGAAATCTATAGCTGATATGGCACATACTATTCAGATTAATGAATGTCATCCGCTGAATGCCTCCAGTGTCCCATCTGTATAAATAAATATCTAAATATAGAGACACCTTTTGGCCAAGGAAAAGCTTCTTCTCAGACAACACAGAGAAGGAGTTGGGGGCGGTGGGCGCAGAGACTGATGAGCTGGTAGCACTGGCATCTTTGCCTCGTCGCAATTTGGCGATTGACGTGCCTGCAAAGGTTGGACCGGATGAGTAAAAAGGTGAAGTTTTAGTGAACAGCTAATGCTTCAAGAAGAATTGAGTTATATTGTAGGTAGTACTGCCATGATCTGAGATGGTCATGAAAAGGCAGATAAAGTACAAAAAACTTAAGATGATATTGAAGTTTTTGTTCTCGTCATATACAAAATATAATACCTAAAATTACATACATGTTATTAAAACATAGACTTGCAGCAAATTCCTATGAATATAATAACAAATACGTTTTGCAACTTTTTTAGCTACAACAAACATTTATATATTTGTTCATTCACTTCACCCATTTAGAATACCGTATGTCCCTGCATACTTATTGATAGGTGAGGCACTGATAATCTAAAGTAGAGGCACTATATCATTTGTTATATGAAGCCCAACCTGCAGCTTTGACAGATGCAACGGGTGCAGAGTCGCTGGCATCTGTGCCTGGTGGACCAACTTTTCCTGGACTCACCTAGACATGGAAAAAGCAGCTCTATCACAAATTTCTCTTATTGTTAACAACATACAAATATTTAGATATTTTCTACAATGTTTCCTTTACAACATCAACATTTTCCGGCATGAAATAAAAGTAAAAAATTAGACTTATTCCATTCTTTGGCCATGCAAAGAATTACTCTTACAATTAACTCAAAAAATAATTTTCTCCACAAAAAATGGATGACCAAAATACAGAAGTAATGAAGAAATGCAAGATTAAAACAGGGGAAATGTACAAAATAATATAGATCGGAAAATTTTCCCAGCTGGTCAAATCAACATCACCTGATTTTTGAATATTTATTCACAATATAGAAAATTTTGCGCTCACTTTTTTGTGAGTGACGGGTTTGGTAGCAATGGCCTTCTTGTAAGGGACTGTGAGGGGTCCATTACTTCCTGTGATGAGCTTCCCCCCTCGCTTCTTTGCTAGGAGCTCGGGATGAATTTTGGGCAATACACCTCCAGAGGCTATGGTGACTTTGCGCAACAACTGTAAAATGTCAACACAATACACACTACACATTAAGCAAAAAGGGGGCTCTAGGATTGATAAACTTCCGGTTAGAATGATGCAATGAAAATATTACTAGACATAATTCTGGTATCATTACCACTATCCCATGGTATTGAAAATCAACTTTAATTGTACTAGCAAATAATATTTCAAGAAGAGATTTCAATTGAGATGCGTTTATTTTTCAAATTTGTGGCACAGAATCTAATAACAAAATGAACAATAAAGCAGACTAACAATAGAGCATGTAATGAAAATTTGTCATCATAATTTGCTTACATGCAGCAGTGCTTTAAATTCTGTATGGAATTAAGCAAGCTGCCAAGCATTTATAAAACTTAATACTTCAATATTGAATTTATGGATGAGTCAAGTATTTACAAAAAAACCTAACTTGTTCCTAAAAGGATTCAATAATACCCATCAATCACACACAGTGTGAAGTTCCTCATCATTAGCAATGGCCAGCAATATATGGCGAGGAGTGATGCGTGACTTCTTGTTGTCTCTGGCAGCATTGCCGGCCAACTCGAGCACCTCAGCTGTAACAAAATAGGAGTTAATAAATTAGCAAGATAAATGATTGAAAACTTTTTTCTCCATATTTACTAATGATGGCCAAGGAAGAAGGAATGACAAGACTGATAATTAACAGGGAGATTTTCAGGAATTATAGCGAGTTAAACATGAATATACTGTACATACCTTGCAAGTTTAGTGACTAGCAGTCAACTAGCAGTCAACTTGCAGTCTAAAACTGACTAGCAGTCAGTTTTAGACTAGCAGAATTACTTGCAAGTTAAACTTGCTAGTAATTCTAGCAAGTTTAGTGACTTTGATCTCAAAAGAAACAGGTATAATTTTTCTCAATACAGGGACAGCTTACTAGACATATTGGTAAAGCTTAGACGTGATGTACTTGCATCATTATACATATGGAATGAATGAAAACCTAAGCAAAAATTGGCCAGAGGGACTATATTCCTAATATGAATGAGGATATAAGGAGTATGTGCATACAAAAATTGCTATTATATGGCAGAATAAGCTTGTTTAAACATGGGTGGTTAATGACAAGAGAATTCGTTGATTTATATTTTTAGGATCGAAAAATATTCTACCAATGCCTTGGTTGATCAAATTGCAGGTTTATGATAAAAATTACTTTTTAAACCTGCATTTTGATTAACCCATATCATATGAAGCAAGGTTGGTGATTTTTTTTATTTTTTTTCAAATCAAAAATCAATGATTTTTTTCATTTTTTAAAAATTTTTTTGATTTATTTGATTTTTTCAGTTTTTTCATCTTTTTGAAAGGTTATTTTTTATGTTGCAATTAGCCTACTAACAATAACAGTATGTGGATCATAATGGGTGGCTAAAAAGGGCACTTATTGCCTTCAATATAATGGCCAAGGTGGTGTTTACCACCTTGGGATTTTTGGGTAAACAATTATTGATAAGTCTATTCATTAGCTTTGTAAAGTTTTTATGGAGCAAGGTAACAAGCTAAACATTGACCATTTAACTGGCTCTAATATACAAAAACACTTCAGGAATGTAGATCTTCTAAACATTGAAGAGTCACACAACAAATACTGAGATAGGTAGCTGATAGCACAGTGCACAGCACTATCAATAGATCTACTAGTTTCATGTCCTATAAATCTACCAGACTCTACACTCTAAACACACCAACTAGTAGTGACTGAGTGACTGACTGCACTGTTCCCATTTAATTCAAACCAATACTAAACATAAACTGAGCAATAACCAAATAAACTACAAATGACTTGAAACGAGAATTAAGTTAAGAGAAAAGCTAACATTGTTCGAAATAAACATTTGCATAATTCACACATTTTATTTCGATTCACTGCATTTAATTATTTTATATATAGTTTTATAATTGTAATTGTTATGTTTCTAGTTTTAAATTCACATATTTAAAGATTGAAATTAAATATTTTAATTAGGATACCGGTACTACTCATATTAGGGTGAAAAATCTTTCAAATTGTCTAAAAGGCAGGGTTGGCAATGATTAAATCAAAATGATTAAATCATGTGATTAAATCCCTTAATTTTTTATAAAAAATCATGATTTTTTTTTTTACTTTTTCAATTTTTTTGATTTTTTCATATATTTAAATATACTGAGTGGTAGTCTTTAATTTATATTGAGGTATTGTTATTCATGGTTTAGTATAAATGTACTATGAAAGACAAATTGGTATATAAACTTGTTGCCTTTAGTGTGTATTAGGTTCCAATAAATTGAATGTTTTTGGTACCTACAGAGGCATCAAGTATTGCAATACATTGTATGTAGCTAGCAGCTTAGCTAATTCTTATAAGGCTATAAGTTTTCTTTAATTATTTGACTACCGTAAAATGGGGTAACTTAGACCGGCAGGGTAACTTAGACAACTTTTTGTTTTTTTTAACAAAAACCCCCACAACTCAAAAACTATTTGACATAGAAAAATTTTGTTGATGGGCATTAAAGGCCTAATACTGAGGCTACATAACACAATAGAAAGATTTAAAAAGTTTGCATATCTAATAGGTTAAAAAATTAAAAATGTGACCCACAAACAAAAGCTATTATTTAAAGCCTGTCAGAGTACCCCCTCCAATTTTTGCACTTTTTGGTTAAATAACTCCAGGTTTTGATGCATTGTAGTTGAAATCTTCTAGTTACATATGCAAATGACAAATTTTAGGAAAGTGTCATAGTTTGCAAATGGGGGGCGCTGCCCCCAAATGGGGTAACTTAGACCACCTAATGTCAGCCCTGACGGGGTAACATAGACCGGCTTGGAAGTTACATATGTAACTAGAAGAGTTCTACTACAATGCACCAAAACCTGGAGTTATTTGGAGTTATTTTACCAAAAAATATAATTGACTTTATCACCCGGTCTAAGTTACCCCAAGAGCTGGGGTAACAAAGACCATCACTTTTTTTGAAATTACATAAAGACTATGAGAGACAGGAGCCAGCAATTTATGGTGAGTGAAGGTAGAGTATAGACCTGTATTTTGCATGTTTCAATTCAAGTTTAATTTAGCTAGTAAAAAAATGGCATCATTTATAAAAAAAGTGGTCTAAGTTACCCCATTTTACGGTATTTGTTATACATTGATTACAATATACAATTTAAATGTGTTAGCTAGCTTATACAGGGTGGGGCAGAACTGATTGAACAGTTTTAAGGCAAAATAAGAGTAATGGAGGTACATAAAGGAGAAAGTTTATTTTCCTCAAGATTAGCAAAACATACCATTTAAAATACTTATGTTTTGAAAAAAAATATCAGGAAGATGGGGTTTGTTAGCTGCATCACACTGTTGGGAGTTGTTTTCGGAAGTTTTCTACAGCACGTTCACACATATGGCGTTCACATAACCTCTGCTGCAATAATCCATTCCCTTAGCTGTGGTAGGGTGTGAGGGCAACTTCTGAACCCCTTTCTTTTAGATGTCCCCAAAGAAAGAAATCACAAATGCTCAAATCGGGTGACCTAGTAGGCCACTGTAAATCACCCCTCAGAGACACCAGACATCCGAGAAACATGCGTTTCAAAACATTGAGTGACATTCGGGCTGTGTGAGCTGTAGCCCCATCCTGCTGGAACCACACGTCTCCCAATGCTTAATTTTCATTTTTTCAGAAAAAAAATTTAACTTCACAAAAAATTAATGCATCATCGGTCTTCACAAAATTGTGCAGAGAATGTCATAGATAGAATTGAGCACTGGGCAACATAGAATGAAAGTAATTAACCTAAACTATGATTTATTTCTATAAAAAATATGATGGTTGTCACTAGAATATTCCTTTCTGTTTCATGTACCGTAAACTGGCGTAACTTTGACTCCCGGGGTAACTTTGACCACTTTTGGTTTTTTTAACAAAAACCCCCAAAACTCAAAAACTATTTTACATAGAAAAATTTTGTCAATGGGCATTAAAGGCCTAATACTGAGGCTACATAACACAATAGATAGATTTAAAAAGTTTGCATATCTAATAGGTTAAAAAATTAAAAATGTGACCCACAAAAAAGAGCTACCCGGTATTATTTAAAGCCTGTCGGAGTACCCCCTCCAATTTTTTTTATTTTTTGGTAAAATAACTCCAGGTTTTGATGCATTGTAGTAGAACTCTTCTAGTTACATATGCAAAAGACAAATTTTAGGAAAGTGTCATAGTTTGCAAATGGGGGGCCCCCCCACAATGGGGTAACTTTGACCACCTAATGGCAGCCGTGATGGGGTAACTTTGACCACCTAATGGCAGCCATGATGGGGTAACATTGACCGGCTTGGAAATTAAGTTAAAATCACCATAGGTATCTATATAACATATTTTATGTTTGATACACCTATTAATGTTTTTTTTCTTCATGTTTCAGACTCTACAGAGTCTTATATATGGTAATTTTAACTTAATTTCCAAACCGTGTTTCAGACTCTACAGAGTCTTATATATGGTAATTTTAACTTAATTTCCAAACCGGTCAATGTTACCCTGTCACGGCTGCCATTAGATGGTCACATTTTGCCCATTTTGGGGCGGCGCCCCCATTTGCAAACTATGACACTTTCCTAAAATTTTTTTTTGCATATGTAACTAAAAGATTCTACTACAATGCATGGAGTTATTTGGAGTTATTTTACCAAAAAATAAAATTGATTTTACCACCCGGTCAAAGAAACCCCAAGAACAACAAAGTAACAAAGACCATCACTTTTTTTTAAATTAACGTACCTACATCAAAACTATGAGAGGCAGGAGCCAGCAATTTATGGCAAGTAAAGCTAGAGTATAGACCTGTATTTCGCATGTTTCAATTTTTGTTCAACTTATCTAGTAAAAAAATGGCATCATTTTGAAAAAAAGTGGTCAAAGTTACCCCAGTTTACAGTATGTTTTTTATGATCTGTTTTTCATTATAGTAAATTCACTTGACCCAATTAAAATGGTGTGAAATTACAAGCCGTCCTGTAAGCTTACAGATACAGAAGAAATGCTATGTGGCTGCTGATATGAAGCTTGCAGTGGACAAAGTTGTTGTAAATGCTCAATGGCATGTGCATGGATATGGTAATATCATGTCATAAAGGACAAACAAGTATATATCACAGAAAATATCATTTAATCTACATCTACTACAAAGGAAGAAGAGGTCTTCAGAGCACTCTTAGTGAAGGATGAGTATGCATCACAGGCTTAAAACATTTTATTTTATAAGTAAGTTTTATTTTAACTTTTAAGTGTTCCAAATTACTCCATTCCCAGGGGTAATTTGGCACAATTTTATTTTGCTTCTGGCACCTTACAAATAGCATATGAAATTTTTAGAAGAAGCCATACAATAGTTCTTGCAAAGAGCTATAAAATGAGCCAAAACTTGTTTATGAAATCTTTCATGATTAGAAGTTAACAAAAAATGCTCAAAACCATCCCTCATTACCCCATTTGACAATATGTGAAAAAGAAACATTTCCATAAAAAATCACAAATAATGGAAATGAGTAGATTTGGTGCTAGGAAATTTTGTATTAGACTTTAAATATGCGACAAATTTTAGTGAAAAAGGATGAGCTTTTATCTGCCTCAAGACCAGGGCTAGAATAGGCATACCATAGCCACAAGTTTGGATATTTTAAGATTTGCCTTGATACAGAAATTTAGCAACTTGAAAGTGACATATCTTGATAACCTGGGAATCTTGCAGCTTAATTGTACATGTGTTTTACCCAGTGTGGAATTCAAGTGGGTGTTAAATTAACCAAAACACATGAGCATATTGGAAAGGCCATTGCACAAACAATCACAGTCTGGATAGGATAACATCACAACCCTGCCAACAGGATGGAATTCTAAAACTTATAGGGCTAGTTCATATATTACTTTTGACCCATGTAGGCCAGCATTCTGATCTAAAAATTAAGGTTTGAAAAATTGAAAGAAAAGGTATAATAATTTGAGAAAGTCATAATAACTCCTTCAATGTCATACCTATGACAATCACTTGAAAGTTCAAACAAACATTAGAGAAATCATGCAAAAATACAAAAAAAATTATATTTGGACACAAAAAAAAAATATAATTTGGTACTCACTGCAGTGAGTGACAGAGAGCGCATTTTCTTGTCAACAAAAACATGGTCACGGAGGGACAGACAGACAGACGGACATGGCAAGAACAAGAGTGAATTTTTTCCATAAATGAGAGAATACGCTAAAAAGTGTTATATTTCAAAATCTTCATTTAAATCTCAATGCAGGTCAAATATATTTATAGTTGGGTTGAGTATGTAGCTATGTCAAGTTTAGGATTTAGATTTTTGGCTTTAGCAAAATACTAGACCAGTTTTGAACTCAGGGTTTTCTAGGTGACATATCTGCATTTCAATGTCTATCAAAAATTACCTCAATTTACCTGTATTTGATTCAAATACGGGTAAATTGAGGTCCAAATAATTTGAGGTTCAAATAATTTTAAAAATGATGCATTTTACTCAATTTTGTGGGCTCAAAATTGAAAATTTTGGAAACATTCAACTTTTACAGCTCCTTTATGCAGTTTTAGCAAGCGTTAGACATGAATCATCTCACTTCAACTTCTGACTTTGAAAATGGCAGATAGGGTAAACGCGGTATATTCCGTCACATTAAGGACGCATCGAGAAATGAAAAACTATAAAAAAATAACCGTATGCGTTACTCAAGTTCTTTTTGCTTTATTTGACTCGCAAAACACCGTATACTACGCGCCAGCAACAACGAAACGTTACAAAATGTTGCAGGGTGGAATTCTAGAAATAGAAGTTCACTTAAAAAAAAGCTTTCCACCCAAGGTGGAATGCTTTCCTTAGATACAGGGCTCTGCCAAGTGCCAGGTGACTGACTATAAATGAAAAGGAGGATCAAAAGTGGACAAACTGTTTCAACTTTCAATTGTACAGTACCGTACCTCAGATTTGTTGTAAAATTGTTTGATAGATATTTTCTATTTTTCTTTTATTTGATGGATTTTTTGAAAATTATCCAGGCTTTTTCTTTGTAATGATCAAGTTCAAGTTGAGTACCTATTTAGTTAACCAGTACTGTAGACATATATCATATTTGGGGGCGGGGCTTATGGGCACAACCAATCACAGCTTGAAAGCATCTCCATCAACCAATCACAGCTTGAAAGCATCCCCATCAACCAATCAAAGCTAGAAAGCAGATAACCTTACAATTCCATTAACCAATCACAGCTGGAAAGCTGGAAGGGGCTAAATCACAATCCCATCAACCAATCACAGCTGGAAAGTGATAGGTTATGTATATGATATGATGGACTGAAAGTGGAAAGTTCCTGGCCTTTCCAAGCTTTCAGGTCCTGCTTTCCAATATGCTATGTGTATTGGTTAATTTAATATCCCTCTAGAATTCCACACTGAAATGTTGCCATATTTATTTAAAAGCATTTAGAATGGAAACCTACCAAATCCCTATATTCCGTCACTGTGTGTGGCAATATTCAGCACGTGGTGAGGCGTATTACGTCCGCGCTTCAAATTCTACTGATACCTAATGCCGTCACTACGTGTTCGAATTCCGTTTGCTGTGTGAGCTGTATTGGAATACAACACGGCTTTGAATTAGAACACTAATGAATATTGAACACTACTTAATTACGCTTTTAATTAACAACTATTAAGTTTTTAATTAAGCAAATTTTAATTTTTGTACACAGCTTGGAACGATCTGTGTGACGTGTGTCCAATTAAAGTTGTGACGGAATTAGTTTTCATGTGTCTAAATCCATTTCTCAACTTAATCATCTATTAATTTATTTACCACTTGAAATCAGCGAATACAACTATACAAGTATACTTAAAGGCTTCCTAATATATTCACAGACATATTTAAAAGTCTCAAACCATAATATTCTTCCTATACAAACAGTCATTCACTATTTGGTAGAGCAAGGTCAACTGTCAAATTTGACACATTTTTCGATGATCTCACTGGGTAGCGTGTATCGTCTCTCTTTGGATCTCAATATTTTCCCACTAGATGGCCAAGACCTAGTGTTTTTGGCATTGGTTTGACGCGCAAATGTATGACGTCACGGCTAGTATGGAATATATCTACTTGGCGAGCCGCGACTGAATTTTTTGAGCCGTGGTTTTATGGATTTGCCAGCCGTGATTCCATTTCTACGAGCCGTGATTCTATTTCACCGAGCCGTGAATTCCATATCTCGGCCATGAAAAGCCATTTACGAGGTGCGAATGCAAATTTCTTAACAAAGTTTATGCACGTGTTACCCCAAATCTCTAATTTTACCCTTAAACAGTCAAACGGCAACAATAAAATTTGTCTCTACTGTAAGTTCAGCACGTGTTAATATACAGTCTGACCGCTTCGACATGACCGCAACTATGCGCGATCTTCAACAAACGTTTTGTTTATTTGTTTACATTACGATGTTTATGTTTTTTCTGCAAGATATTTTTGGCGGAAACGGTAAAGCAATGCGGATTGCGGAAGTTGAAAATTTTATGAAATGACATGTTTGCAAAGTGCAAACCGAGATTTTTTAATCAAACAAAAATTTATGACATTCGAGCCGCGAGATTTCATACCTACTGAAATTATATGATATTAGAGCCGCGATATTTCAGACAAAAATAGGACTTTTCCAGACTGGCGTCACGGTGTTGACTGACGTCACCATTTCAACCATCAACGAACGCATGGAACTAAAACAAAGCTTAACATATAGGAAAAACTAAAGAGGTGACGGAATTACCTACTATGACGAAATATACCGCGTTTACCCTAGTACATAGTGGCAAAGCAGGGAGTTTTTTAGACTCACCCTCAAGTTCATTTTTGAGTCCCATAAGTAGACCAGTAAAGTATCCTAGATACCAGCCTTATCATACATAAGAAATTGGTTTAAATCTTGGGTAAATGAGTAGGGTAAACGCGGTATATTCTAACACTTTAAGGAAGCATCGAGAAATGAAAAACTATTAAAAAAAACCATATGCGTTACGTAAGTTCTGTTGCCTTCACATGACTCTCAAAACACTCCACTATGCGTCAGCAACGATGAAACGTCACAAAATGTTGCCATATTTATTAAAAAGCCTTTAGAATGGAAACCTACCAAATCCCTATATTCCGTCACGATGTCGGAATATACCGCGTTTACCCTAAGTTAAAAATGAACTGATTCTAAAAAATCTCTGGTTTGTCACTATGCCCTAGTATTAGAATTTGGCAAATCTTTTGTTTTCATTGAAAAAGAGATTTGAGTTGTCAAGAGATGCATTGCAGTTGCGCATTTTAAAATAAAAATTAAATAATTTGTGTTACTAACACAAGTTCATGAAATAAACTTGTCATTGAAGTTAGAATGCACTGCAGCTTGCAGGTTGCACTTTGCAGCACTGATGAAAAAATTGAAAATAAAGGAATTCCTAAAGCTAAAGGAAAAGGAACCTTTTAAATTCACCACTCTAATCATGGTTAAGGCCCTTAAGGGTATTCATCTAACAAATCCTTAGAAATAAAAATGTATTCATATCCTACCTGTAAGATATTCAATCACAGCAGCAGCATAAATAGGGGCCCCAACTCCGATTCTTAATTTATGTGTGCTTTTCTTCAAGTAACGATGCAATCTGCTGACAGGAAACAATAAATTTGCTCTTTGTGATTTACTCCTATTTTTTAAACGCTTTCTTGCACCACCGCGGGACGACATAATGGAGTAAGTAGAAAGTCTTACGTGTCACTTTGCTTTAACAAGCTCGGTGACAAGACGAACTCAAGATCAATAAGCACAGGAGACTAAATTCGTTCCCATTGCTACGCTCAACACAATGGCCGTATAGATGAATGGAATGAGCGGACAAACGGTTCTTCATGCTCGGACTAACTTTGCTCTTCAATTCATATAAACCGGGTTTTATTAATTTCACCATCGCAGACTATTGTCGCGAAAGTATTGCTTATTCCAGGATATTTAGTAACTGAATAATGTTTTCTGAAAATACACATGCCTTGCCATTTCTGAAATCCAGCCGGCGGTTCGCGGAGTTCACGATTTTCATTTCGTTTATTGGAATTGTAATCGTGTTTTATCTTGTTATGAACCATGGTGCAAGAATTTTTTCTGATTAGGGAGGCAACCATACTTGAAAATGCTACATGTCTCTTGGCACATTAGAACTTTTTAATTCCGATAATAATAAAAAAGCTTCGTTATAAATCTTCAGGACATATGATTAGATGTTTATTTTTACGATTCATTTTCGCACCGAAGTCTGCATACTTTGACCGATTATTTAATAGAGTAATTAATTTCCCAAAAATATTCGTTTCAAAGTATTCTTTTTCGATAATATGCAATTGATTTTTGCATAGTAGTAGGTCTCATTTTAGAAAATGAGACTTCTATCATTATTATATCCAATTACCTCTGACTATAATTAGAATAATAAAGAAAAGTGAGAATTTTTACTTCTTTGGAAGTGTTGCTAAATACAACATTGTTCAGTAACTACAGTTCGGTCGGCTATTTCGCAGTGTGAATTCATTATACACAAAAATCTCAATTGTCAATCAAGTACATCAAAGAAGATTAAATTATAAAGTCTCGTGATAAATAGCATGACCTGATAACGTGTAATCATTATAGTGTATAGGTTTTCAGCGAAAAATTGTTACATTTCCTGAATTATGTTCTATAAATATTTCAATTTAGCGGCTCAAACCCAAAGAGTGAGAGCTAGTTAATTAAACTTCGCCATTTTATGCTAAAGAGAATCGATAATTTTCCAATTGTATAGGAAAATAGTTTCGCTGTACCAGGATTTCAGAGAAGTAAATTTAGAAATAAAAAAGTCGTGGCTGAAAATTTTGAAAAGATTAAATTTGAGAAAATTGCAACGTGGATGAAGAAGAAGAAATGATTATCTTGTCAGTTCCTGTCTTTCGCAGACGATTTGTATTGCAGGGAAAACAAATAATTTCTCAGGCTGAAACTTTTATTCACGATCTGCGAAACACCCCATCAACACGATTGGGCCAAATTCCGAAGCGCTTGTTCGTAGATCGATACTTAAAACACTAATCAAATCCCTACTACATCAATACTGAATCAATGTACATGATAGCAAAAATATAACTCATTGTTAATAATGCCCTCCTGATAGCAGAGGCTTAATTTTGTTCGTTGTCTTTTGATCAAAACTATATTTCCATGAGAGTTGGTTAGGCTGGGATGGGTTAATTAGCGTAGGCTTCTTGTTATTGCGGTATAGTTTTGACCTAACCTGTGCTAACAAAATCTTCAGAAAATTCTAAAACAGTTTCAAAATTCAAAGAGTTATTCGCTATGCTTTTGTGAAAAACGCGCGTTTTGTGTATTAATAAAAGTATAAAAAATACAACTACAGAAATTAATTTTTTTTCTAGCGGGGGAACTTTGCTGCGGGACAATCGTTACTTTAACCATCAGGTTGTGCAGTATATTAGTAAAAGGCATATAATTAAATATGACATAAGTTTTCAATAGTCAAATTGAAGTTTGAGAGCGAAGTGAACACACACTGTATCTAACCCTAAAGACTAAACAAATAGAAAAACAAAGTTATTTTTTTTTTCAAAATACTTGGTGCATTTTTTGGCATGATGATTGACTTTGCTCATTATTTGTGAAATTGTTTACTAAATCACGTATAATAAAAAGGTTAAATATTCGGTGGCTCAAATGTCGTAGCAGGTGGGGCCAGACTTGTGTCTAATCTGTGATTGTGCAATGAGAAAAATCCCGTGAACTTCTTTTTGGAAATAATGAGCGCGACGATTGCCACTACAGCGACGAGGAGGATGAGGCCTGAGACCACCCCGAGTAGGATTAGGAAGAAGGACTGCGGTACCCCGGCCCGCCAGTCCTGTGATGCAGCCAACACCTTGCTGTAGTCTGGCGAAATATGAGGGATAATGATAAGGACTAGGATATTTTGTGATAGGGGATAATGATAGGGAGCAGGATATTATGTGATAGGGGATAATGATAGGGACTAGGATATTTTGTGATAGGGGATAATCATAGGGACCAGGATATTTTGTGATAGGGGATAGTGATAGGGACTAGGATATATTGTGATATTGGATAATGATAGGGACTGGGATATTTCGTGATAGGGGATAATGATAGGGACTAGGATATTTTGTGATAGGGGATAATGATAGGGACTAGGATATTTTGTGATTGAGGATAATAATACGGACTAGGATATTTTGTGATAGGGGATAGTGAGAGGGACTAGGATATTTTGTGATAGAGGATAGTGATAGGGACTAGGATATTTTGTGATAGGGGGTTATAATAGGGACTAGGATGGTTTGCGATAGGGGATAATGATAGGGTATAGGATATTTTGTGATTGGAGATAGTGATAGAAAACACTTAGTTGCAGTGACGATAGGAACTGCCGTGACTATCACAAGAGTTGCCACCATGATATTACGCTGCCATGTAATAAATGACAGGAAAATATTGAACTGATAGCACAGGAGTCGCCCACCACAGGTAACTATTTTTGTAACATATTATATATCAATAGGAATTTTCTGAAAAAACAATCAGCGGATTATATTATTTTTTTGTTAGGACTATAATACAAAGACACGTTTTTACCACTGCTAATCAACAATATGAATTTTATGTCGTGTCTTGTAATTGAAGAATTTCACATTTGACGCAGTGGCGACATAGTATCGTTGGCGATACGCTAATTTTCAAGTAATATTATCGTCTACAATTCTATATCACATGATTTTGGATACGAACAAAAAATTCTAAGGTTTGAAAAAGTCAGAGTTTTTTTAATATTGATCGTTCGATCTGTTACTCCTACGTAAAATTTTGAAACAAGTAAATTTACATAAATTTACTGCGAACAAGATTAATAGTCATCTAGAGCGCGAGAAAGATTAGCAATTTTTCATTAGTATAAAGCTATATTTTGGACGAGCCATTCGATGGGACTGAAATACGAGGATTCTGTTTTCATTCATAACTAAATGAATTATGATTCCATCTATGAGATTCTTTCACAATTGATAAAAATTTTTGCTACCCCCACCTTTTTCACAAGACGCGAATCCGTAAGAACCTTTATCCAGCGCCACGATGGTTCCAGGACAGATTATTTCTTGTCCACCCTTCTCCCGATTATCCCGATTAATTCTCCAATCATTGTAGGACGAATACGTCGTGAACGTGAAGTGCAACCCCTTATCTGGTCCTGATTGTTTCTTCTGTACAAAATACAGTACGTTGTTCTGTAGCCCGCATGCGTACTGAGGCTGCGCGTTCCATGAATATTCCATCCAGAATGAGTCGCTCACCCAGGTCATTCTGGCCAGGTTTAGGATGTTGGCGCTGAGGAGACCCACAGGGTGGTCAATGCCTGTCGGTAGATCACAATCTGCACAAAAAACTTCATAGTAAAAACATACTTGAAGATAACAATTGTGATGAAGCTTTAATTAATCGTTTGAATTGCCTTTTACTGTTAAAGCCGATGTGTGTGACTATAGAGTTGCATGGCCACCGACCGAAGCGAACAACCGCGTCGGTAGATCAAAATCTTCACAGGCAAACTTTTCCATTAAAAGTAAAAAAAAAGAGTTTAAGTAATGAATATTATTTCGATGATATTCTCATGCATTTAAAAACTTAATAAATGTTATAATTGCAGCACATGATTCTGGCCGGGCATGCTGCAGATGAGACTAGCCAATTCAAGATAACTTTGTAGAACTGTTCATATAATAAACTAATATACATATATCGGGAATTACTTTCTATAAGGCTCATATCCGTGTGCTTTATCAGCCATTCTGAGAAATTGTCCATATAGTGATACTATCTTTACGTACTAATATTGCAGTACTATTATTGAACGATATATTTATGTGTGATCGAAGGAATTCTATGTCTTAATATTGGCTGAATACCAAGTAATTCATCGTTGTTAACGATGCGGCTGGCCAGATCAATGCCGTGGCTAGAAACAGATATTTCAAGGCCCTCATGTAAATGAACGAAGTAAAGTGGCTAAAAACCTTCATAAAAATTCCAATAACGAAGCATTAAAATATTAAAATCGACCACTAAATTGGGTAAGATTATGTTCGTACGAATTATAAAGAAAGCAAAGTCGTTCACGGAAATGCTTAAATAATTAACTTGGATAAACCGGTTTATAACTACTGGTCCGAAACATGCATGGTTGGTCACTCATAAAAAAAAAATATAACTCAGTATTCACTGCAGTGAGTGACAGAGAGCGCATTTTCTCGTCGACGAAAACTTGAGGTCACGGACGGACAGACGGACGGACAGACAGACAGACAGACGGACATGGCGAGCACAATACTGCATTTTTTCCATAAATGAGAAAATGCGCTAAAAATCGCATAAAAACAATTTTTAGCCCATCTTCAGAGTATATCTTTCTATGCCACATTTTTAAACATAATTATGATCCTATTGAATAAGATTGCTTACAGAAAACCGAGAATGTATTAGAAACCGCAATTCAACTTCTTACTGAATGAAGTCCGACAATGTAACATCGCCAAGTTTTCTAGTGGAGTAACTCAAAACAAATTCGCGAGACCGATGTTATTTATTCAGCTTTCTGATCGAAATCATGGTAAACATAATATCCATGCCTGAGCTAAAACTTATTATTCACTATTCAGTATTCACTTAGCAACTAGTGAGTGCTCCATGAGGAGGATACAAGCTTTTCCTGCCTGATGTTGAGTCGACGTTTGGATATTTCCCGAAACTCACCTTGTATAGTCCACAGAGGATGTGAAGATAGCACCACATGCGTCATGTTGAGCAGTAATAAAATATATCTTAGAAGTGATTTCCGAAGAAATATATTACATAGCATGCCGCTCTTTGATCCTAATTAAGTTTTTCTTCTAAATATGGTATTTGGTTTATGTAATAATATTTCAAGTATATCGGCAATAAATAGAACAATTATTTTCTGATCTGCGTCGGAAGTACGCAAAGTCAATATACTTTTCAGAATTAGATGACGACAGCGATGCATACGTAAGGCCATTCTCATTACAACGAACATTTCATAAGTAAAAGTTTTTGATTCCAGAAACGAAAAGTGCAGTTGAACAAAATAATTGTGCAACATACAGGACTAAATTTTTCCCTAAATTAACTTATTTTCATAAGTTTGATTCGCAATCTCAATCAATAAATTTAAAAAACTCTATAAAATATTAATTTCGCAACAAAAAAATACATTTTTGATAGTATGAGGTACATTTATTTCATACTACATTCATATTTATTTCCCATGTATTTCACGTATTTCACCGCAGCTTCCACATCAACTTCAGAGAGGTGCAACCGTCCATATCAATCAAGAAATGCACCTCAGAAAAAGCACCGGAACCCAAGTTTCTCGAGATTGAAAAGTCAGAGCATCTATATAATTTTCTTCTATTCGATAGCGAAGTTCACTTTGGTCACACATAAATAAGTTAACAATTAAAATGAAATTTTTTTCCTAGTAAATGATTTATTTTATTTTTTAAACTTAGTTGATAAGGAGCCAAATGTATGTGATCCTTATTGAAGCTTTGCAGTCAGTTATTAATTGCCAGCAGCACTGAATAAATATAAAAGTGATTCTCCTACGCGGTTATTTGGTACAAGTATAAATTATATAAACACCATATATAATTGATTTCTGGTTCACACCTTAACGCCTTATTAAATTTTAGTTCAACTTAATTGCACCAGAATTCGCCAGCTTGCGGAAATGTCGGGGGGAAATGCGCAGGCTCAAGATGACGTGTAGGAAACCGCTTCATTAGAGCAGAGTTTGTGTGCCAGTGTGAATGGCCCAAATCAACCTACTGATTTCTTACAGGCATAATCTGCGAATAGTTCCAATAGACAAACCGAATGATTTGAGGGAATTTGAACAGTCCAACGGTATTATATGTACACGCAGTGGTTACATACACAAACTGTATTATACATGTAGCGTCTGAGTAGACAAACCATGTTGTAAACGCTGAGTTTGAATAGACAAACGGTATCAATCACGTATTGAATTTGAATTGTCAAACAGCATTGGCAAAATCGCATGTTGCTCCTCATTTGAACTTATTCATCATTTTATTTACGCCTCGTAATGCGACTTGCCTGCATTTATAAATATAGTTTTGATAGTTCAAATAGATATTCATGTAGGTAATTATTATTTCATGTAAATGGAGGTATGTTCATTGTGCCAACAGAGAATCTCAACTGAGGCACTATACTCGGTCACAAAAAAGTAACAAATTCTTATTTACGTATTATCATTTTGATTATAATTTCGATATTTATGAAAATAATGTTTAACCGAGATTAAATGATTTCTTCACCAGTACATTTGATAACCATAGTAGGTTTTGTAAATGATATTATATATCATTAATTTTGATGAATACGTACAAAGACTTTGCACGTTAATCACAAAACATTGTTTATTGCGGTACAAACAAATATAGTAGCAGCCACTGCTCGCCCATGTTGAACATTTGAATGCATGCAGAAATTAATGATTTGAGGCATCACGAATAAGCCAATAATGGAGATAATCACATAGACTGCATGAACTTTGTTCATAATTAACTCAATATTCACGTATACTATAAGCGTTATAAATTAATCAATCGAGAGGACTTGCCGGGTCACCACACGCGTCTGGTGCCACAGTCCACACTGTAGCAGGCAGCGTTCAGGTGGCGCGGTCTGGTGTGGCGCAGGATGCATCTAATCTCATCAACAGGAAAAAGCTGATGTATCGCTGCGAAACTGCACTTGGACAAATAAACGGGTAATGTTGTCCAATTAGTGACACGCTTTCTTACCCATAGCACAAACGGCGAGCGGAAGTAGCCCTGATACGCCGCTTTGATCCGCCAAACATGGGTCAGGGAGACCCACACTCAGGCGAAAATTGCAACACTAATCGGACAAAGTTTCACTTATTTCCCTGAGTGTGGTGGCAGCTAAAGCCCGTCAGCAATGGAAAGTGGAACATGTAATCATGAAGCTCTTGCGTAAGCGAGGGATTTGTACTGTAATAAAGCGAGGACTTTGAAGGGAGCAAAGATAGCAGAGATTTTATATCTGTGGTATGAAATCGTTGAAATGAGGTAAACTTGATAGCCATATTCAAGGACTCATACACAAATCAACTGACCTACTCAACAATGTGGCATGAAACAGTATATTAGTATAGGTTGGCAAAATTTGGTCCTTTAAGCAGGTTTCATCGAAGACCAGCGAATTTGTTTTATTGAAAATTATCCAATTAGTTGTTTCAATATATCGAAAGATATTTTTCGTTTGCACTGGTAAAGCAGAAATAAGGGTACATTTTCATTTCGTTAAGAAGGTTTTGAATGTATCAGTCATTCATCATCAAGTTACAATACGAATTGAGAGATGAAATTTGGATCGACATTTGTACAATATCATTTAAATAGAATACTACTCAAAAATCAATTGGGTTCGAAATAATTGAAAATATGCAGATGATCAAGAATTAAAGCACCAAAAATTTCTCCGAAAACAGTCTCAAATTTCTGACAAATCCAGTAGTTTGAAGGTTGATGGCTGGAGTCCCATCCTTAATGATGAGAGACTCTATAAGCGCGAGTCGGATGGCGTCGGGGCATCGCATGACAACGCCTAATTGTCAGTAAAACAAATTATCTGGTCTTCAATGAAACTTGCTTAAAGAAACAGTATGTCTAGATATAATAGGCATATATATAAACATTGCTGAATTCAATTTAATTTGCGTGTTGGTGCAAAACAAACTTTTGCGTGTTGGTGCAAAACCAAAAACATTTATTTTACATTATGCTCCAAACATTTGCGGACAAGCAGTCTACTGCTCGCTCAAGAATCTTATACATTCACCAGGCATCGCTCATCATTCTACTGAATATCACAGCCTTGCATATACGAATAATAAAATATAACAGGATGTTTCAGATTGGAAATTCTCAAGTGTTGAAAAAACGGCGGAGTTATCATCGTTCCGTATATATACTCATTATGAAGTCGTAAATTGTGCAGTTACAATCCGCATGTTCGGTATCCCTTATACCAGCTACCCATGACCTTCCCGTTGCCTCAACCCAAACTCGCATTCGCATCAATGATAATTTCTTCATAGATTCAGTGAAAAATTTGATTAATTCAATCATAGCTATATTGTGTGTTCATAGCTATGTGCAAGCATTTAATGCTTGCAATGTTAATGTCGAGCTTAAATCACGATGATGAAACCGGTAATTTTTTCATTTTTTGGGGGGTATTTCCTATGTTCGATGCTACATAAAATGTCAATGCGAGGGGCATTGTTATAAGTACGAGTTTTCTTCAACTTCCCGCAGGCTCTCTCCAAGGTCCGCTGCCTGCGAGTCTGTGTTGAATAATAACACATTTCATTGAATTTTACTTAAAATTCAGTGAGAATAAAAAAATATTAGTCATCTAGGCATGATTGAAATGCTGTGTGAAATGACTAGTTGAATTGTGAATGTGTGGAAACAATTGCCCATGTAAGGTCAAAATTCATACAAAATCGTTTATTTAAAACAGCTATAGATCAAAAATATTTCTTTTTGAATTTAATATATGTTTGATTATATAAAATAATTCTAATATATAATCCTCATATTATGAACATCGACTGTATGGCTCTGCAATGTGTTGGAGACGCGTAAGGCTGGGGACCTTGATAAGGAGACGCGCTTCATCCCACTGCATCATAATTGTTCGGTATCCCTTATCCCAGCTGCCCATAACCTTCCTATTGCCTCAACCCTAAACTCGCATTTGCACCAATGATAATTTCTTCATAGATTCAATGAAAAATTGGATTAATTCATATATAATCATAATTGATATTGATATTGATTAATTGATATTGAATCATAACTATATTGTGTTATAAGATTAATGCTCGCAATGTTAATGTCAAGCTTAAATCACGATGATGAAACCGTTATTTTTGCATTTTTGGGGGTATTTCCTATGCTTCGATGCTACGCAAAATGTCAATACGGAGACAATGTTTTAGGTACGAGTTTTCTTCAACTTCCCCCAGGTTCTCTCCAAGGTCCGCTGCCTGCTTTGTGCGAGTCTGTGTTGAATAATAACTCATTTCATAGAATTTTACTTAGAATTCAGTTAGAATAAAAAAATATTAGTCAACTAGGCATGATTGAAATGTTGTGTTAAATGACTAGTTGAATTGTTGTTCGTGAATGTGTGGAACAATTGTCCATGTAAGGTCAAAATTCATACTAAATCATTTATTTAAAACAGCTATAGATCAACAATATTTATTTTTGAATATAAAATATGTTTGAATATATAAAATTATTTTAATATATAATCCTCATATTACGAACAGCATCGACTGTATGGCGCTGCAATTGTGCTGGAGTCGCGCACGGCTGGAGGCCGTGATACGGAGACAGGCTTCATCCTACTGCATCATATGGGCCACTGCACGCCCCACTGCACGCACCACTGCACGCCCCACTGCACGCCCCACTGCACGCACCACTGCACCCACCACTGCACCCACCACTGCACGCACCACTGCACCGTTCCACCGTTGATTTTTAGTTTATAGCCGTGGCCCCTGGTGTTGGTTCTTGTTTCAAATTCTAGTAATCCTTCTGGGACCTTGTATAAGCCATGAGTATTCTTGTACACTTCAATGAGGTCCTTACGCAGACGCCGATAACGGAGGCTTGGAAGCTTCATAATCTTTAATCTTTCCTCATAGGACTTGCCTTTCAAACCCGGAACTATCCTTGTTGCGCGTCTTTGAACACTCTAAATTTTTGTCCTTTTCAAATTTCGGTGACCACACGACGGTGACCACTTTTATTACTTCCCAGGCAAATTAATTAACTGGATTTTATTGCTAGCTAGTTTTAACTAGGAAGTCTGGTAATGCAAAATTTTAAATAATACGTTTTTGCTGAAACTACATTAATTAATTGAATTATGTTTTTGATAACATATTAATCGATTTAGGAGCCAAAATGTCTGCAGGTTTTCTAGGCACAAGCCTACGGATTTTGCTCCCTTCGTTTCATTGCGTCCCTGCAGTTATTTCATAGACTTGAGTGCGCACTTAAGGTTGTGAATAATTTTTTCAGACTCGTTTTATGGAGTTTTGTGTTAGTATAGTTTCAAGAAGCATAGTGTAAGTAAATGCCATCTAAAAATTTATTGATTTTTATTATATTACACTTTTTTCACAAACTTTTTCTTTATTACACTCTGCGGAACTACATGTAGAATGCAAATTAGATTATCACCAGAGCTGAAAATAATGTTAAACTTACTTTTAAAGTAGGGCTGATTTAGCAAAGTTACCAAAAAGCCCCTAGAATTTATTTATCGTAAATGTGAGAGAATTTATTTATCATATGACATATTTAGTAAAACTGTCTTCCAAAATCTAGACGAAATTGCATTATACGAAAAGTTGACTTGCTAAAGAGGAGATATATGTTGGTCACCTTTTTTATGCCAAGTCTTTATGAAATGCCCTGAATGATTATGGATATGAATGATATTAAATGGAATTAAGCGGAATCTGTGAACATTTATATGACCACGTAGTTTCTAATGTTCTAGTCTTGAAGAAAGGTTGAACAGACGAATATATTCATATTTAATCACCGACTCCAGGGCTCATTTCCACGGGTTAATTAAGAAACATCGATTTGTTCACTAACGGGAAAAGTACAATTTCTGACGTACAATTTCCGATTTTTATCGCAAATACGATATTAATTTTCAGCCGCAGTCTTCAGCTAGCGTTAACTTTGACTTCAAATTGAAATTTGATTGCCCGCGCAATCGAATCATTCTCGCCAATGTCCTTTGAAAAATCTCATCTACACAGACAGGGAAAAATTTGTTAAATTCTTTCAACTATCGCGCAAGTTGGTGGAATAAGAGCGGAACATTAAACCTTGAGTCTTAGGTAATGACATAGCAAAGTTAGGTGAGGCAATGCCTTGGCAATCTTAGAAGTTGTTTGTGAGGCGCAGGCCGCATCAGTTCACGCCTGCTGGACGCCATCTCTGTAAACTTGCTGCGCCGCAACTACACTCACTAAAATTAGTGGGTCAGATTGTTTTTTTCCTCGCAATCACACTCTGGAAAAAGAAATTAATGGGCAATAATGTTCAAATAAAGATGGACATTTTCTGCACGTAGCACCGATACATAGGCTCTTTTTTTGCTAATATAAACTGGCCGAGGATAACCCACACAGGGACAAAAATATTATCGCTATTTGGACAAAGTTTCACTTATTTCTCTGAGCGTGCAACCCGCTCATTGCGCTAGCAATTTAAACCTTAGATCGGCGGACCGCTGAGCTTCTTCCTCCATAGTCGCGGCGCTGCCGACCGTCGAATTTCATTTGTGAACTTCAAGTGTTTGTACAGAGATGCAATATTTCGATTTCATTTCGGCCAAGGGCGATTATGTTATTATCAATATATTTCTCCCATGGATATTTGCACTTGTTGATGGTTATAGTATTGATTGTGGTAATTCTCGTCTTGCAGGCAGGTGCACTATGAATTAGCAAATTTTTTTAAAGTACAATCGAGCAACATTAAATTAATTGATTTTGATCTTAGTTTGTAGCAGCTCTGCGTTATTGAGCTACGTGAACTCTAAGAATGTTCTTCTAAGGGTATTTATAATTGAAAAATTCAAGTATTAAGTCTCGCCCGACGCAAGTAAAATAACCGTCTTTTAGTGAGAAAGACAGTTGCATAAAAATTAATAAGACTTAGTACTATATCTACTTGTAGGCTATACATCTTATTTAGTAATAGATGAGGACGAGGTTTCGAACTTGCATTGATATACATGAAGATCAATTGGTAATAAATAATTGTGATCGTTCCCACTTCATTATATGCGCTGAATTTCGGCGCAAGACGTTACCAAGAATTTTATGCGAAACACGCTACTCGCTTTGTGCAAATGCTTCTCGAAATAATTCAGTTGAGTACACATTTTCAGGGTGGTATGAAACGATGGACCTGAGACGGCAAAGAACGAGTTTTATTTTGTGTCCTAAAGGCCACTGCGATCAGGAGATTTGTCCCCGTCCAGACCTAACGCCCGCTTGTCCCGGAAAGTCGCTCGGGTCTATTTTCCGCACCGCGACGACACTGAATTTGATCGCGGCTGTTGGGCCTCAACTCTTGGGCCCACTGTGCCCCATCTGTTTGGCCCACAGCAGGGCCTCGGTAGCTCCTTGTCCCTTCCTACGGGCCTGCGAGGTGAGGGCCTGTGGAATTCTTGCCGAAATTATTTTTCCCGTTTGATTACTGACACTTGAAATATTATTGATTTTAATGACACATTGCCAGAATTTTATTTGCTACCTACCTCATCGTTTCAAATGAAACTCAAATAACTTAAACAACCTGCTGAGTGAAAGCATCTTGATTTTCAGGCCTGCAAGTTGAAAATTTGATAACCACCGAGTTTTCTTCTTGGAAATCTTGTTAATTTTTCTGCCTGCCGTTTGAAACCTAACAGGTCTACCGGAGAACTAGTTGATATTTTATCTTCCACTCCCCCTTTCTATTAGCTAATTTTTGAATAATTTCAACAACCTTCTTTTCGAAATTCAGTGGTAGATTTTCCTGTTCAGAATTGCCACTTCTCGATCATATGCGGCAATGTAGCTTATGGTTACACGAAGGAAAAAAGTGTTTTTATTTTTTTAACACGAAAGAAAAAAGTGTTTTTATTTTTTGATCTTCATGCTGCGATTCATGACTATAATTTAAATTTAATAACGTTGCAAACGTGGGCAAGCTTATGGTCGGAGCTATGACGACGCCATATACGCGACTGCCGAGCGGCAAAAGAACGCAACCTGAAGTGTAACCTTTAGCCATTGCGATGCGAGAAATTGTGTTTAATTTTGAATGGAGTATGGGGAAAGAGTCGAAAGAGACGGTGTTAGGACACCATCAGCATGCAGAGGCGGCGCTTTGCAGGCTCTCTAATTAAATTAGGCTCGACGCGGCCTGCTTAATAGGTCTTGTTGGTGCACTTGCTCCCCTTCTTCGGAATGCCAAATGAATGCACGCTTAAGAAAAGCCAAGATACGACCACGGTTTTTCTCTCATTTGACTTAAAGGCCGTAAAAGCCGAGGCGTCGCCCGCGAGTCTCACCATGGATCAGTAAGAACAAAATGCCCGTTCTGTTCTTATTATGAGCTACTTTTTAAAGCCAGTACTAGATTTCTACAAAAATTACTGAAAAGACTCGTTTACAGCATCTCGCAATTTACTATTTGCATTAACTATCAACCGGATAAAATAAGTGTGTAGTTTTGGTAGCAATTTTTAAGTTTTTTTTCTAATATGGAAGTCATGTTCTTACTAAATCTTCCATTGCATTGATTCGATACAAAGTGATCCTTCGAAAACTTTAATTCTCTTCATTAATTTCTTAATGCTGATACCAATTGAAGGTAATGACTGAACGCAAAAATACGGAACTAGTAAAAATTTTATTCATATGACGATCTTCGCTCAGGATTGTAGTTCATGTGGATGTGAAATTCTAAGTCGTCCTTAAGACGGCAAATTCCGCATCACAAGCGCATTCAGAAGTTATTCTTGAGATGATAGCGAGCGCCGCGTTCGCATTTTTCCTCTTCGATGACTTCGCTCGAAGTTCTGTCTGACGGACTTGGCTTGGATTGTGAGTCGCGGCAAATCGCTTCAAATAGTTTTTGATCAGAAAATCTACCCTGAGGGAGCTCTCGAATAAAATTACATTGCTATTAAATGTGATGCACAACATTATCAGTGCTTCTAAGTGCTGTGTTCAAACACTCGGCTAGGCAAATTCAGTTTCACTTATTAGAAATGAAACTGTGTTTATAATTATCTTATTTTTTTGCTGAGATGCTGAATGTTGAAATAAAACTTCAACTTGCAGGACACTAATACAGAGTTAAGTTTCCTAATAAAGGCGAACATAGCAAAACGTGCAATGCGTTGAGAAAGGACTCATGTGCTTGCGACACATAACAATTGAGATTATATTGCAGTGATGATGGGGCATTGCTATGATGATGGAAGGTATTGCTTGCTGTGATGTAGGTATATTAATTGCTATGTTGATGGGGGGATCGCTATGCTGATGAGGGTTTAGTGTAGGTAGGCAATTTCTGAGATGTTCTCCTTTAATAGTGACGCAGATTATTATTACTAAGAAGCTCAATTCGTTTATTCACGAGCGGCCAAAGCAATTGTACACTTGATTATTGACCCTAAGGTGCATTATTAACTCGATGTGAGGGCGATAGTGGGCCATAGAGGTCTCATATTTGCGGTTTTAACGGCCATACTTATTTCACTCTGAGCTTTATAGATGCATTTACTTCGCTCCTGCGGAGTTATAATTGCTGTATTGATGAGAAGGACGAATAAAATACCTCCATTTTCGGCGAGCTTTCCTTGAAGACTCCTCGTTATCAATTGAAATGGTCAAGATAAAAGCCAATGCTCGGACGTAATTGAAGCAGCCTTGAAAAATGACATTCACCACGGGTCGAAATATAAAAATATAACTTTGAATTTCTTTGACGATTCCATTAAGCCAAGTTTATGCTAATTAAAAATTTTCAAAACCAAAATAAAAGACCTCTTTTATTGACGTAGCTTTTTACTTTATAGAATCGTATATATCACTTTTAATTTTTTTTTATTTTTCTTGGGCCATTTTTCATTACCATTTATAGAGAACAAGTTTTTCAACATTTCGCTTATTAGTGAAAGATTCATTGTTCCGCTGTGATAATTTCTTGACATATAGAAAAGTTCCTCAATATCGTTAAATTCGGCTCTTATGGAGGTAGTGACTTATTCCGACGTTAGTCGCAATTTTTCAGTCACTGTAGGCCGAATTCTTTGTTAGCGTCACTGAACGTTTCGCTTCTAGCTGTCGGCTCTAATTTCACAAACGTCAGAGCTGAATTCCGTATGAAAGCCCAGTTTATGCGAGATTTTTCCGCGTTCTCGCCAGAGAAGAAAATAAATTCTTGGACCTAAATCAGGCGATTCTTAGGTTTGGAGATAACTCGTTCACAGGCGTTGACAAACTGCCGACTAAGTTACCGAAGACCAGATCATGAGAGGCCAGATGTGCTTGGCTGGTATCACAGAAATTGCGAAGATGGTGAACTTTTGCACCACGCACATCGGGACTCGTTGCCACAAAGACCTGTCGTAAATTGTGGCTCTCGCCAAGCAATTTGGCTTTGGTCTCTCTCGGGGACAGCGAAGAAATAATTAAAGTTACGCCTCCACCTGAGCTGATCGGAGAGGGAAGTCTTGTGGACGTTGAACCTACCCTCTAGGCTGGCACTCGGGTGCTGAGGTCTTACTTCTATCGATGGCTGGACCGAGCCTAGAGTGACTGTGTCAAAGTTTGTCTCATTACCGTCCCTTCAGGAGACGATTTACTCGAAAAGTTTTCTCGGCCAGGATTGCTTTATTGGATCTCGTGCGCTGATGGTATTTGGTGGGCCACCTTCGCTAAATTACACCGTGGAGCTCAAAAGTCATCCCAATTAACTTCACATTCTTTCTTTATGGACCTCAGTGTTTTAATCTAAACTGAGATGAGACCTTGAAGGTCAGATAATTGCCACGATATTTTGAGATTTTAATGGTGATGCCGGTGAAAATTACACCACTTAGCTTATACCGGAGAAAAAATTCCAGCGGAGACATTTTTCATAAATTTGGAAACTTGCGAGTCTTGACCTTCGTAATTGCCGAATGCTTTTCAACACTGTCAATAATCAACAGTAAATGCTAATTGGAAAGCTAAAAAAATTACCACTGTTTCAATTTTTAAACGCGCGACAGTGAAGTCTATGGCAAGGATGTGAAGTGTATAGTAAACGCCCACGTGCACTCAGTAGCTCAGTTACCGCCAGAGGTTAAAGTTTGTATAAAAAATTTCTGACTTTCACTTGGATTCGTTGGTTCAAAAATGTCCGGGAATTATTAACAATTCGCTGAACTGAGATGAGGCCGCGCGTTATATTCGTCGCACCATTTAACCTGCTCGCTATGAGCAACTCATTTGCAGGCACGGATTACATTCAATTCTGTTACATTACTTCAGCCTTTTTATTGAGGTTAAAATTGGTACAACTGTGCAGTAATTCCCGGCCTAAAATTTAGTCCTCATGGCTCTTGTTATAATTGATGTGGTAGATGAAGCCGTTTGCATTTGCGTGCGAGACAATTACGAAATATGGCTACCCGCATCATGAGAATCTGTTGGATTTTAGAAATAGCCTGGTTGTTCTGAAATGGCCCGTCGAGTCTAAATTAAGGACGTTGCAGTTTTGGCTGTTCTCAATTCTCGAGTGAAAGGTTAACTGCAGGAACAACGGGAATGCTGGGCACCTACGACGAGATTTAATTAAAACTAATGAACTGAAGTTTGATTCGGACAAGGACTGGACGCTACGGCCCTCATACCCGCGCCTGTTGTTGCAGTTTGAGCAAAGTTGGTGTACAGTACCGCACAAATTGTACATGTCAATATAGCATCAAAACCATTTTAAATAAGATTCAACTTTCACTTTCATGTTTAACTTTCCTTGATAGTTATAAATGGGAACTTAACACATATCCGCCACTGTTTTCGGTGAAACTTGATTTTTCTAGGTAAGAGATCTCTGTCTTAATATCCGGCTACTGAATGATTAAATACACCGTTACACGATTGTTTTCCAAGCCGTAAAATGACATCACAACATTACATCAGAAGAAAATTTAAATAAATGAAAGAAAACCACTTGTAAAAATGAAATATTTTCATAAATGCATCCTTGAATTTTCCTTAAATAATCGGCGAATTTATAACCTTTTGATGTCAGCTGTGATTTCTATCTTTTTTTCTCTTCATGCCATTTCATTCGTTCAGCTACAATACAGTATTTATCAGTCGCTGATTTACTTATACACTTAACCTAATTGTCAGACCAATAAATAAAGGATCCCGAAATACAAATAAATTCATCCATTCAAATGCATCCGAAGCTAGAAAACTGTGTAGTACGCTTGAGGCGAGCTTCTACAAATCAATTTTTTATGTGAATATACAGGTTGACAGGTCAGAACAAAGTAGCTCTGAACGGACATTCGTAATATCAAAGACTGCAAGTTTTCCGACGACGAACAACGTTCTGTAATAATCAATTGTATGGCTTTTCTGCTCGATATATAGCAAGCTTTGAACGGATGTTACAGCTTTTCAGTAAATTGAAGCCACGAAAAAAGTTACCCCATGCCTTACGGCAAAAAGCTTTCAATTCGATCAAAATGCTTAGCGTTCGTTTGAAGTTCTGAGTCTAACGATTTGTATCTAAACAATGATTTTATCTATGAATAGGAACTGTTCTGTATTTAATTCAATATATTAATTGCTCTTTGGTGTGGGCAATGAATCACAATCTATGAAGTTTTCTCCCTAGCTCCGGTTGTAGGGTTAGGGTCAGATATCTACAAATGCCTACTCTCCTTACATTGCTTTCAAAATTTATTTCTAAAATGGTGAATTATTCAATTTTTCAGCTATATCAAGATTATTGGAGCTCGTGTGCTCGAGAATGAGGTTTCTACATACAGGTAATACACATTGAGTTGAGGTTTAACGAAGAGACCAAGTTTCGTTTCAGCCGACCACCACTCGCATAACTCAACAGATTGTTCCAAACTCTTTCAGAAATACTTTTTTTACAAACAATGCTTGATCTATAGTGTGATAATACGAAAAAAATAGAAAAAATAAAGAAAATATCTTGCATCGTGCTTTACATCGTGATTTGCAGGTTAAATTTGGTGCAAATTTAACTTGTATTGTCTGTGCCATACAATACGAAAATTGTAGATAATAAAACAACATACTTGAATATTAGCACTTTAATAACTTTGCAAGATGACAATGAATTTTTGATATTTTATATTATTTTAAGATCGTATGTTTCACAAAAGCTCTTTTAACGAAGTGCTCATCGACCTTAAAGCAGAACGACTACCACAGCTCCTGTGTAGTCTAGAAATACTTAGGAAATATGCTTAGAGGTTCCTGAAGAAGAAATAAGTTGAAATATAGCAACACATAAATATACATAAATTTATTTATATGGAATAGAATTTAGTCTCTGAAGAACTCATACAAGTGGGTGCCCCTAAAACGCCGATTTGAAAGTTTTTTCGCCATTTTTTCGAACAATGTTCACAGGCAAAGTGCTACGCAAGTTGAGTTCAATACTACAACTTTGTTACAGTTTTGTGTCTTAACTACCAGGCCATAATGCTGATTTCAACCAGAATTTTGGCTAGTTGTGGGTTTCGAACCCTCAATTCGTTGCACCAACTATGGTGATCTTAACAACTTGGCCAGCCCGAGCTCAAAATAGTGGTATAAAAAGTGCAATCGTTACATTATAACATCAGAAACGAAAAATGAAAGTCAAAATTACTGATGCGAATCTCCCGCACTGTTGTCCGCTGTCAAAACATTCTCTCTCGATGATATATTATTCATGTTGTTAGTTTCATGTGATCATTTAAATGTGCGTAAATGATTAGATAGTAATCTAGTAGGTACTTTGTGAAGTGACTCTCTGTAAGGAAGGAATATTATGCCATCGGAAATAAACATGAGCGGATATAATTTATTCAGACACGTGTACATGTGCTGCTATCTCGTTGCATATAATCGGCTGATTGAATATATGCAGCTGCATTGAATTTCAGTATTGAATCTAAACAAAATATTTATTTTGCACCTTTTCATCAATTTATATTGTTTAACATTTTAATATTTCTATCGGATTAATTAGGAGAAGAAACTTGATAAATCCTCCACTAAAATCAATCCGATTAACTCGAGTAATGGAAACATACTCGATGGTCACGTCGGAGTTGTCAACACAAAGTTGTTGCGGAGGCTCATACTAAAAGAAATAAGGGAAGTTTGTCCAAATGGTGATGTAATTTGTGTGCTCTTGTTGACAGCATGACCCAGATTAACCGGGCAAAAGGACGTATCAATGCGAAGTGTTGAACGTGCAACATTATTTGGACTATACGACCCATTCATTTTTCAGAGTGAAGCAAAGTTGTCTAAGTTAATAAGTTGCCTCTGAAAGAGAACAGGAAAACGACTTGTATGATTTTTTTAAGATGAAAAATGTATTTTTTATTGCTTTAATTTTTATTCAATGATACTTACTTTATGTTCTCGGGCCTATTGTTTTCGTTGCGTTTATAAACGATCTGCCAGAAGCTGTGTCTAGCGTTTGCTCGATGTATGCTGACGACACAAAAATTTATAATACAGTGAAGAATACGTCGATATTATATTATGTTATATTACATTATATTATATTATATTATATTATATTATATTATGTCGATAAACTGGGGCGATATTGAAGTAACTCAAAGCCCCAAACATTTAACTGACGTGGCGTGAACGAGTAGGGAGTTGAATTTCCAATTAGTCTATATAAGATTTATAAATTTAAAAACTATTATTATGGTAACCAAACTTTATTGAGGGGTTTGAAAAGTTCAAGCCTTTTGAAGCTTATTTTTGAACGCGAGGAAATGTACTGAGCCGAATTATGTATTAATGTAGTTATTCTCAGGCATTTTTTGGCTATGTTTGTGCACACATTTGTGTTATTCTTGACGTGACAACCAACTTGGAACGCGACCTTCTGCCTGATTTCCTCTGACAGTTGCCGCAACTCTCCTTGGACCAACTCGATTGCAAATTCTCTTCGCATTATTCATTCAATTCAGTTTTTGAAATCAGTTATTCATTGCATTCCAAGACTTCGGTTGCTACTGAGAAGAAACTGTACGACAAATTCCAGGCCAGTGGTCAGCATACGCAGTCGAGGCTATTTTCCTCCAGCAATTTTTGGGAGGAGTTTGGGATATTTCCTTGAAATAAGAGTTTCATTCCCGTGTTCAGTAGTCGAAAGCTTATTGAATGCTTGAATATCTGTCATTAAATTTAAATGTGCATTAAATATATTTGTCTTCGTTACATTTACTGTGACCTTGTTATATGGTTGATAAATTTGAGAAAATCAAATAATCGAAAATTCAAAATTATTTTTAGTGGTTTAAATTTTACGTTGAAAGTTTTAATTTCCTATAATTAGGCATATAGAGATAGAAAATGTTTGCAATATTGGTATGTACCAGTTAACCGTTAAAATTCGTCGAAAAATTAGAAAAATTAATGGGTATGGATTACAATTTAAACAATATTGCTGACTGCCTGTCTACCCTGAAGCTCCATATCAGCTGGCGCTGCTTGGCTTTTGGGGAACCAAAGACGATGGACATCGAAGACGGCACTTCAGCGTGACCATGGACGCGAAGACGTCTTAAACTTGACATAATATCTAGACGTGGAAACCTTCTAACCCATCGATCGTCCGGTTCAACGACAGGCTTTAGAATTCCAGTCCGTAGTTTCAGCAAATAATTTAGAAGAAATTCCCTCTCACGATATTTACACGGTTCAATTAGAGTTTAAACTTTTTTACGCGTCAATTAAATAAAAATATATTGATAGATTTCCAAGGAAATTTCACTCCTCCGTTCTCAAGCCCCGCTAAGTCATTTTTCAACCACCAAAGCCACTTCAACAGCTAGTATGAAAGTACAGTGTCTAGTGCGGCGTTGTTCGTAACTGCAGTGGCGATTACAGTGCTTGTAACTGCGGTGGTAATGCAGTGGTTGTACTTGCAGTGGCGATTACAGTGCTTGTAACTGCGGTGGCAATGCAGTGGTTGGAACTGCAGTGACGATTGCAGTGATTGTAACAGCGGTTACAAATGCAGTTGTTGTTACAGTGGTGGCAATTCGGTAGTTGTAACTGCGGTGGTAACTGCAGTGTTCGTAGCAGTCTTTGCGATTGCAGTGGCTGTTACAGCGGTTACACTTGCAGTGATTGAAAGTGCGGATACGGGCAAGACTTTTCCACCAGTTGCCGTCCGGACGTCGAGCTAAGCGGACGCGAAGTGTCCTCTCTGCCACTCATCACACGCTGCCTAGCAATCCTCCAACTCCAGTGATTTCGATTCGGGTCAACCATGCTTGCCGTGCTAGAGGGTTTAGCTGAACAGAATATGTTCATTATACTGTCACGTGATAAATGATCGTCAATGACACACTTACTTTACTTAGTTCAAGTGAATTGAAAATAAATACTCTCTTGTGAATTGGTGACGCTAATCAATAATCTGTTACCGAAATAACAGTTAAGATCCAATCCTTAGGTCGACTCCTTTGATCGTAAGTGGCTAAAGTTAGGCCATTAAATGTTTAACTTGAGATTGTATGGTCTTCAGAAAAGAGACAGCGTGGTCTCATGAAGGTATTTGGAGTGAAGGACTATAAACGACAATTGGCTGTTGCAAACCTTCACTGGCTCAGCGACTCTAAAATTTATTATTGATATAAGTGGTAAACAAATGCTTATTTGTTTCATAACGCTAAAAGTTTGACGCTGTTTTCCAATTAGAGGCAGACGGTGCTAATAGCTGTCTTAACTTTCGCACTTGTTCTTGATGAAATGCTTTGCACTCGGAAATGAAGCAGGAAACCTCATTCCATTTTCGCTAGTTGTCAACTTCTCAAAAAAGTGTGAACCGCGTCACTCGCTCTCTGTGGAAGACGAAACTTCACTAACAACACTTCTTTTCTAGGGCCAACTTTTATTTGACTTTCGCCCTGAAGTTAATTGGTCTTTGTTTTTTCTTCGGCCCGGTTTGGTGATGAATAATCAGAGGCGATATGCCATGCCAACTTTTTTTTAGTGGGAAATATGGGCTTGTTTGTAAATCATTCTATTATTGACAGCAGCGGTGCTGTCCGGGAAAATAAGAATTAGCCGACATCGTTTTTTTACAGGACAGTTGCGCTGTCCTGAATTGCACCGGAAAGAATGATTAACGGGCCAAATTTTCGTTATAAATCATAAACTCAAAAACACGAACTTTAAAAAACATTGCGTACAGGAGGTACGTCTGTCCAAGGAAGGTGGGTGGTGAAAGTCCAGCGTTTATCGCGAACTGCATTACAGAAGATGCCTAATTTCTCTTGAACAATATCCGCTCTCTCGAAACTTTCGTTATGTGCCGCCTAACTTTTGGCCTCAACAAGAAATGAAGAGCAAATGCTGTTTGGACCAAACCCTGAAGTTTGGTGCTGTGGAAAGTATAAGGGCAGTGGAAAACTCTCAGTTGATGCTAAGAATTTCAGCCACACATGATGTTACGCATTAAGATATTTTGAACTGTGATGAATTAAAACTTGTGATGATAGGACGATATTAAAAGCGAAGAATGAATATGTTTGACACTCGCTAAGAAAAGACACGTTTCCGCCTGGAGAACTGGTTTAGTTTAATTAAAGTTATGGTCATTTATTAGCGTTAACCACTAACCATCGAAATCAACTGTAAATGTGCGATATCACCAATTACATGAATTTTATCTCGTTGAAAAATACAACATCACAGCAATAATTGGAGATATATGTAGGCAAAGGACCTTAGACATTTACCGAATAAGAACCTTTTTCATGCACATGTTCTCCGCAACGGCTTAGCGTACGATTGACTACGCAATGCAAGTCATGCCTTTTGTGTGAAGAAAAATCCGAGTTTTGTACGCGACTAACAAAAGGGGAATTAGTGCCCAGGTGTGACGTGAATAGCAACTCGGGGACGAGCTTCTGAAAATTCCCGACGAGGGGAGACGAGGCTTCCCAGGACTGGGCAGAGCATGACGATGTCGGCACCGCGCGTGGCACTCCTGGCACTGACCGTCCTCACTGCCGGTGCCAGCGAACTCATCAGCGGCCAATTGGACGCAGGTCAGTCGGTAACTCTGGTGATTCTGTCGGTAATTTTAACGCTTTTGTCTATAAATGTAACGATTCTGTCTGTAACTGTAGCGATTTTGTCGGTAACTTCAACGCTTTTGTCTAACTGAAACGATTCTGTCGGTAACTGTAACGATTCTGTCGGTAACTGTAAGGATTCTGTCACTAACTGTAACGATTCAAACGGTACCTGTGATACTTCCATCATTAACTGTTATGTTCTATCGTTCACTGTAACTCTTCTATCATTAAGTCATGTTTCTATCGTTAAGTTATGTTTCTATCGTTAATTTATGTTTCTAAAGTTAAGTTATGTTTATATCGTTACCGTGCGGTAAATGGTGAGTTTTAGTCTTGATGTTGAAGATTTAGTGTAGATTTTAAATCTTCCGCTGGTAAAAAGTAATGGTAACAGGAATCATTGAAGCGCACATTTTGACTCGAGAATTTAATTATCTTTATAACAATCATCAATTTTTATTTGCTATTAACTCAATAGGTTTGATCACCGGGCTCAACTCTCAGAATTTCTCATTTTTATGCAGAATTCGCAAGCGTCAGTTCTTCCTACAAATGTTTAATGATGCTTGACATATATTTTAAAAAAATTGTGATGTTGAAACTGAAAATTGGCTCCAAATGCCTCATACATTTTCAATTAACAAAATATATCATGTTACGACGTTACGAGCGTTTTTTACAACGCACCTTTGACCGAAAGTGTCGTTTCAAATCTGGTCAATCTTGCTCGCAAAACGCGTGCTGCAAGTTTTCTATTCTCGCCACTCCCAGTTTCCGAGAATAAAACTTTGAAAAATGGATCGCTCCGATCGCTTTCTCTAAAGGATAAAGTGACGCGAGAGCTTTTAAGATATTGTCCTGAGAAAATTCGATACCTTTTCGCTGCATATATATTGAGTGGCGTCTTTCATAATGCCTCTGTCGCTTGTATCGATCTCCGTTACTCCAGCGCATTCCATACTTCAATGAAAACTTCCGTGCCTACAGAAATATTAAGCGGAGCTTGGTAGCTATTGGATATTTTACCGTCGTCCTATTTTGTTATCGATAATTCAGCGATAATTTTAAATAAGGGCAAGCTTGTTTGATCTTGACTTACTTGCTGCTGAATGCTGGTGAGTGGTGACCGTGAGCTGCTGGCACAAGACGTTATTGATGCTTGAAGAAATTATGAAGATATTGGTTTGGAGCGTGAAAATCAATGGAATATTGAAGAGGTGCGTTGAATGTTTATGTTAACTTACAAGAAAAGTTAAAAAATTACGCTTTTTACTATCAATCAACGCTCCAATTTCAAATTGTTTTCATCATTTTTAGAGAACCGAAAACATACATATTACATCATGATAATCTATTTTCATATTTGTGCAGCAGTACATATTTTCATTTAATAAAACTGAGCGACTTAAGTTACAAACATCACACGCCAAACATCACAGACGTTCTTACGGACTTCTAATTTTGCTACATTTATCAGTATATTCTTAAGTTAAATGCAGCTATATTCGAAGATTAATTAAGCATACTCTCAAATTATACGCATCAATTATCGCGATTAATTAAGCATACTCTTAATTTATACGCATCAATATCCGCATATTAATCAAGTATTTCCTCAAGGAATCTCTCCTGATAAAGTTGAGGGCGACGGCCGCCGCTGCGCTCCTTATGACCGACTTCTTCCATCATCGCTTTAATAATTTAGGGAATTTTTATCCTTTATTTTTTCTAGATATTAATGAGGAAACTTTCGCAGCCTCCCACAAAACTTTTTAAGTAATGATTATGGCCACAAAATCAACTTCAAAATGCATAGATTGATACATTTTGAAATACTTTATGGGAACGATGGCGCGTTGGTCTAAGTAACCATTGATAGTCATGATAGTAATTTTTATTCCTCACTTATTAACTTTTGTGCGTTTTTGTATATACAATAATGAAAAATGTTTCCTCTTCAAAACGTGAGAATGGAAGTACGTTATTCTCACCGCTTACCTTTTAATGACAAAATAAAACGATCTTGGCTTAACAAGTTATTTTCTATAAAATTACATATTTTACCATCTTTTTATTCTACTAAACTCTTAAAATATGTAACAGAATATCACTAATTCAGCTCTAAGTAATTATATCCCGCATTTCTTAACATTAACCTCGCGTTTCTTAATGAAAATTCAGATGAAGGAGCAGTATGATGCAGCATACACCCAGAAAATGGATGGTCACATTGTCCTAATAGTGACACACTGTTTGCACGTAGCACTGATACGCCCTTTTTCGGCTGCAAACTGGGTTGAGGTGACGTACTTAAAGGCAAAATATGCATTACAATTTGGCCTTGTCTCACTCATTTCTATTATACGCATCAATTATCGCGATTAATTAAGCATACTCTTAATTTATACGCATCAATATCCGCATATTAATCAAGTATTTCCTCAAGGAATCTCTCCTGATAAAGTTGAGGGCGACGGCCGCCGCTGCGCTCCTTATGACCGACTTCTTCCATCAACGCTTTAATAATTTAGGGAATTTTTATCCTTTATTTTTTCCAGATATTAATGAGGAAACTTTCGCAGCCTCCCACAAAACTTTTTAAGTAATGATTATGGCCACAAAATCAACTTCAAAATGCATAGATTGATACATTTTGAAATACTTTATGGGAACGATGGCGCGTTGGTCTAAGTAACCATTGATAGTCATGATAGTAATTTTTATTCCTCACTTATTAACTTTTGTGCGTTTTTGTATATACAATAATGAAAAATGTTTCCTCTTCAAAACGTGAGAATGGAAGTACGTTATTCTCACCGCTTACCTTTTAATGACAAAATAAAACGATCTTGGCTTAACAAGTTATTTTCTATAAAATTACATATTTTACCATCTTTTTATTCTACTAAACTCTTAAAATATGTAACAGAATATCACTAATTCAGCTCTAAGTAATTATATCCCGCATTTCTTAACATTAACCTCGCGTTTCTTAATGAAAATTCAGATGAAGGAGCAGTATGATGCAGCATACACCCAGAAAATGGATGGTCACATTGTCCTAATAGTGACACACTGTTTGCACGTAGCACTGATACGCCCTTTTTCGGCTGCAAACTGGGTTGAGATGACGTACTTAAAGGCAAAATATGCATTACAATTTGGCCTTGTCTCACTCATTTCTCTCAGTGTGTACACACGACAGACACTCAGGTGACCGTAATATGATGTTAACGTAGCAATGTGTTAACTGCAATGAAAACTAAACGTAATAAACACAAATAAATGATATTTTGAAACGTATATTTAAAAATACCAATGTCAAATTAAATGCCCTAAACTATAGTGTTTAGCTTTTAACAACCTCCCCTTGCCATTGTTTTAAATAGAAATTTTCCCAACTAGTTCCCACATAAATTAACTTGTCGGTTTGGTTTTTTGGCGCTGCCGCCACGATCTCCATCCTAAGTAAATATAAATGTTTTATTTTCTACAATAATTGCAGAGAATATCAGTCAGAAAATCGACTACGTCTCTTCGGAGATATAAAACATCAACGATGTTGAAATGCTCAACATTATTGCACTGGCAAGAATTCTAGTTTAAAAATAATGATGGTAATCCAGGTTAAATTTTTTTATTCTGAAAATTGATTTAAAACGATGTCTTGCTGCGCCGTCGATCATTTAGAATTTATCGAAACTGTGAGCGAGTGCATACTGATAAACTTTTTTTGATCCCAGTTCATTAACGCTCCTAAATTTTTCCATTGAAATATTCTGACCGCATGCATTCTAAACGTACATCATTTTGCTTCTTAATAATAAAGATTATATTTTCAGCTCTTGGTATCTCGTTTCAATAGAGTTTCTTTTTCTTGGTCAAAAAATATTTGACGAGCAACGTATTGGTTGCGATATTTTGCAACACCAGCTTTTGATGCTGGCTTTGGGGAGCTGTGAAACACGATGGCTTTACTTATTCATTATTTTCTTCAATGAATTGCTTTATACTGCGTCATGTGAGTCTGTGCCAAGCTCCACAGTATTACGTATAGATAATAATGAGAGATTAGTGAAGGAATTCGGCTCCAATTAATTGGTCGATCTCGAATGAAAGAACAATTTCTAACAATAAAATTATTTAGTACGTAAATGAGCGTTAAATTTTGATCATATGCTCAACGTTTTAACGAATTTATAATAACATTTATTTATTCGTCGTGTTTACTAACTCAAACTCATATATTTCATCATCTTATTACTTATTGAATTATCGTACTTATTTACGCAATAATCACTCTTATTCATATATTAACGATGTCCACACATGCCGTTGTGTAGGGTAATGTATGAAGGCTAATTTCCTTCTTCGTTGAAATTTCAATTATAAAAATACAGGAGATGAGCGTCGCGGCTGCCAATCAATGGCGGGGCGGAAGGCACTAGACCAGCCTCCTTATGAATCATTTCCCGCGTTTGCTTCATAGCCCGAAATTAAAAATCTATTTCGCTCCTCGACATCGATTGGCTCGTCCTTTACGCCGTCACTTCCAGACGATAACAGAAACTATTTGGCCAACGATAATTCGGCGAAGATTTGCCACTGGGGTGACGTTAAAGACATCATTGGATTCTTGGATAAAATTTTAGCCTTAAATATGCGTGAGAAAATTTTATATTTCGATGAGGTTGCACCTATCTTCATAAAAATTAAAAAAGTTCACGTGTTTACGTTCATACACGTTCATAAAAAATTAAACTTTCAATCATGCGCAATGACTTTTTCCATTATTTTGACTACATTATTATTTTAAAACGAAACTGTATTTTTCGCTCCTATACTGCGCCGCTCATTTTATTCAAATATTGCTGGCATGAATTTTTAGTATTTAGGCAGGATTCGATTTTCGTGAACTAAATTGCAAACTCGCATAAACAATCTTACTTACGCAAATCTCCAAAGTCTGTACAGTATTCTTGTGGCTGTGTGTAGAGCTGTATTAGTATCCAGCACCTTATAAGGCTGTGTAGAGCTGTATTAGTATCCAGCACCTAAAGGCTGTGTGTAGCGCTGTGTTTGTATCCAGCACCTTAAGGCTGTGTAGAGCTGTATAGTAGCGCTGTGTTTGTATCCAGCATCTAAAGGCTGTGTAGCGCTGTGTCTAAGGCGCAGAGAGTCCCAAGAGACGACGACCCACAAAAGTCATCTTCCGCCACTTATCATTCATCTGAGGGGCTTCTAATCTCGCCCAATACACTCTTAGCTGCTCTTATGAGCGAGATAAAGCCATTTCTTGTCGTCAGAGCTATTTTTAATCAGCCTCTTGGACTTGATGTTTCTTTTAGTGCAGCGCGATAGCGATAGACTGCCACTTTGGGAGCCAGGATGGACAATATGGCCGCAAAGATCGAGCTTTGTTGGACCGCCTATCTGGCACTTGGGCTTCAATAATACACTGCTTAATGACTTGACTATTCATGGTTGGTAAGGATTGTTTTTAACCAAGAAATCAAATTTTCTGTCTATAACCCGCTGGTGTAATTAAAACTTGGATGGTCGGGATGGATTTTTACCCAAGAACTCGAATTTGAAGTGTGCATGGTCAGCAGATTTAATTAGGAGATTATTAACATAACTAATCAAATTAGCAGAATACTTTGTCGTCAACATCAAATAAACATAATCTTAACGATCGAAATTAATTTGTTTATGTTCGTATATTAATATAATGTTCTGGTCACAATTCAAGGTAGATTCGTCTGAAAAATTCTCTCGAAATTACAAAAAAGATCATTTAATGCTATTTTTAGATAAAGTTTCTACGGTTGTCACAAACTTGAATATTGTAAGCTGCTGCATAGCTAAAAAATAATATACGTTTCAAAATTATTTTTTCAAGACAACACTCCTATAGAATCCAGTGTTTCCATTGTTAGAGATGTACAATGAATTTCTCATTTTATTTTCGAATATTAAAAAATTAATTTTTAAATTTTTTTAATTAATAAGCCTTTTTCCAAAATTATTTATTCTGTCAATTGATTTATGCATTGCTTCCGACTTCACACAAGTGTGCAAAATTTCAGATCAATCGGAAAGGTAAAAGTGTGTCAAATATCAGTTATAAGATTTGTATCTGACAAAATTATTTTTTTTCAATTTTTTAATATTAAAAAAATTAAATCATAGATTTTGTCATTTGATTCTTGCATTGTCTCCAACTTTACGCAAGTGTGCAAAATTTCAGATCGATAGGATAAGTAGAAGTGTGTTAAATTTCGATTATAAGATTTGTAGCAGACAGACAGACAGACAAACAAACAAGAAGTGAAGTTAAAGAGAAGTATTGTAAAAATAAAGCGCAAATCTATTTATTTTACCTTTTTGTATCATAGATGCAGGTAAGATATAAATCAGATTTTTTGCTGTTCACTCATTCACAAAGAAAGCTGCCAAGAATAAGAATTTAAGAAATTGTTGATGTAACTGTATTGTATGTGAATCAGGTTGCGAACACGTCATCAGGTTACCACATCGTCAGCTTACTAACACGTCATCAGGTTACTAACACGTCATCAGGTTACCAAATCGTCATCATATTACCACCAAGTTTTCAAGTTTTCAGCGAAGAATAATTCCCGGACCACTCCTAACATTGCGGCTAAAAGTTCCTAATCGCGGCATCAAGGAGTGGGGATCCATTCCGTAATTGGACAAGAGCTCCTGAATTCAATGGAATTAAATAATTAAAAATGCGGGATCGAATAAATTAGAGTTGTCTTGCCGCCAGAGTTTTTTTCTCAGTAGGAAGAAAAGGAATTTTGTCTAATGAGTTCTCAGTTCTTGGGATTAGTTTTATATTCAAATGCTTTTGGACACTTTAAAATTTCGACTGATTTCCTGATCTTCGTGAATACGTACTGATCTGTGCTTCCTTAATTATGAATTGTAATGGAAGAGTTATGATTAAATGTGAATGTGCTGGAAGGTAACTAGATGAGTTAATTTCACCACCAAAAAGATTTCTTTAGTCCATGCCTATTTATTTGTATATATTCCTCAAGTATGCCTGATATCGATTTCCTCATATCCCTCAATCCCTTCCCAATTCATCCTCTCACGCCCACCATCCACTGTTCTTCACGCGTGCCTGAAATTGGCCACTTCTGAATGTTTTCTTGCATGTAACGCCGCTGCCCGGGCCTTTGACTCGGGCGCATCACGATCTGTTCACTCGCTGAAGTTAGCGCTCTGGACCGCCTTGTTGTATTGAAGTCAAGCGCTCAACGATACGACAGACTTTCCCCACTCATGAAGCGACAATGAAAGACATTTCTTTTTCCCTAGACATGCAGAGGGCGGATATTTTCAAGACATGCAGAGGAGGTTTTGTTCGCAAGACTTCCAGAGGAGGTCTTTTTCAAGAGGTGTAGAAGACGTCGTTTTCCAAGAGGTGTAGAAGACATCTTTTTCCAAGAGGTGTAGAAGACATCTTTTTCCAAGAGGTGTAGAAGACGTCTTTTTCCAAGAGGTGTAGAAGACATCTTCTTCCACGAGGTGTGGAAGACGTCTTTTTCAAAGACGTGTAGAAGACGTCTTTTCCCTAAATTGTAGACTGCGCAGTCTTTTCCCTATTCGTGCAGAGGACGCGTCTTATCCTATGGGCGTAAATTCGAGATCCTTTTCCTGCTTAGAGCAGCTGATGGTGGCGACAGCTGATGGCAGCTGATGGCAGCTGATGGCGTGAGCGATGGCAGCTGATGTAGGGTGACGACGCCGGCATTGCTATCTTAGTATCGGTAGCATTTAAGCTGGCAATGTCTCGGCCACATTTGAAGAAAAAGTATTTCAACCTTATTCTTGACTGAAGTATATTTGACATTCTTGAAGTATATGTTTATCGTTATCGACCATTTGTAACGTCTCTATGTGAATAACCATCTTAATTAACTGAAAAAATGAGTTAATTTCCAAATATTTGGTTTAAGCAATTTTCATGTATCAACCGAACGAACTTTCTAGGTTTATTTCTTAAAATGTAGATGATTTTATGATTATAAACGTTTCGATGAGCTCACAATTTCTCGCGTCTGTTATGTGTTCCCTTCCGGGGTCTTTATCATCCTCATGTTATTGTTGCTTGTTATTGCGGTCTTCATGTTGTTTCTTTCTGTTCTTTCAACTCCTGTTGTTCTTGATGTGTTATTCGTTTCACGGTAAAGTGTTATACTTTTTGTGTAGCGTCACAGTTGTTGTCATGTCTGCGGTGTTGTTGCAGGCAGGATGAGGCGCTGTCAGTGCTACACTCTCGTCATTAATTTTCTTTCCATTACGCGGACGGCGCAAAGATTGAGTCAATGAATTCCGGGTTTCTGTCGACAACGGACGTTACTGTGCTGCTTCTGCTGTGCGTTCACACTGAGGAGAATTACCGGGTCATGTTGTCAACATAGTGATACACTTTCTGGCTTAAAGCACGAATGGACGTCGCACTGATCGCCCAACTGTTACGATGACCGACACTTGGGCAGTATATGCATCGCTTTTTGAGCAAAGTCTCACTAATTCTTCTGAGTGGGGTGCTTGCGATCCACCTGCATTGATCTTCCTTTTGGAAATCATTTCTTTTTATTGAATAGTCTGAAAATTCACAAAATATTTAGTTACATGCCCTCACAGTTACATGCCCTCACAGTTACATGTCTTCACAGTTACATGTCCTCATAGTTACATGTCCTCACAGTTACATGCCCTCACAGTTACATGCTCTCACAGTTACATGCCTTCCCAGTTACATGTCCTCACAATTACATGTCTCACAGTTACATCCCCTCACAGTTACATGCTCTCACAGTTACATGTCCTCACAGTTACATGTCCTCACAGTTACATGTCCTCACAGTTACATGTCTCACAGTTACATGCCTTCCCAGTTACATGTCCTCACAATTACATGCCCTCACAGCTACATGTCCTCACAGTTACATGTCCTCACATTTACATGTCCTCGCAGTTACATGCCCTCACAGTTACATGCCCTCACAGTTACATGCCCTCACAGTTACATGCCCTCACAGTTACATGTCCTCACATTTACATGTCTCACAGTTACATGCCCTCACAGTTACATGCCCTCACAGTTACATGTATGTGTAGCTACGCTCGCGACACGGGGCTTCTAGGTGACGAGTTTGAAATGTTAGCTTTATTGGTCATATATTTGCAGCCTCATTCTAGTAATGATATTTGTTGAATGTTGCTAATGTGCGGGAAATCAAGACCATACATCATATATATCGAGAAATTTCAAGAATTCTGGCAGTTTGGGATCGGCCTAAAAATACTTAGATTTTCTTTCGTGTATTTTAATTGGCATTCTTGTTGACTAAGTATCGTGTAATGCAAAAATTAATTCATATACGCACAATTTTCGTCGTGTGAGAAGTGATTTTCCTATAGAATCTCAGAATGAAGCGTTTTGCACCTGCAGAGGCCAAGACATTAGTTTTCTTATACGCAAAGAGTATAAGAAAAGAGTATAAGAATTTTTTTCTTATGCCTAAAATGAAGCACTTAGTCTAGGACCTTTTCTTTGCACTATTGAATCATACATTACACTTGGACAATTTCAAAGCACTTGAATTACATTGCGTAACCATGAAACCGTTCATCATGACTCTGTCAAAGCAGACTCAATATTTCATGTTTCTGAAGTGGAGCGAGGTAACAGCGTGGCGTTATTGCTGCAGCTGCATTGCAGTGCACGCCTGTAATACAAGCCATCGGTAAAGTATTGCCAAATAACAGCTAACGCAATTATAAATCGTTCGTGAATATCAATAGCCAACCGTCGGTCTTCCATCTATATCAATTGGGCAATTTTTCTGAGTGTTTGGTCGGAGCTCCGGCTGACGCCCGTCTGGCATTCAAACCAATCAATTTGTACAACAATTCGGCAATAAATTCTCAATTACCTGCAAAATAGCTTTATTGCAGACAAATAATGTCAAAAATGAATTATCCGTAGCTTCGTCGTGTTGCTGTTGAAGTTTTTCTATTCACCATATTTATGGCTAGTGATCGTTCTAAATGAGAACGCCTGTCTGTAAATACTCACTGGCAGTAAATAAAAAAATTCTAATTCGTGCATTAAGAATCTATTGCTTGGGAAACGGAAAAAATTTACCCCAGCGCATTTCTATGTGGATCAAATTAGGCGACTAATGGCAAAATTTGCATTCAAGTACTTTATTTTATGAAATTTTCTGAGCATCAAGTCTTAATTTCAAAATTTCATTTTTCAGGGCTTATTATTTTTTTTTAACATAGAGATTGTTCAGACTCGGAATCTAATTTAATGTTTCGATCCACGATACGTTATTTACTTTTATCACAAATATTTTTCTGGACTTTTTCATGGTGTGGAATATTTGATTAAAGACCAAAGCACGCTTTCTATCAATAATCTTCCTATTCGTTTTTTCAATTAGTCGAACAAAATTCTTTGCTAGCATGCACCGGGAGATCAAAAAGCAGGTTACCAAATGACATTTTAATGGATTGCGACGTCTCGAAAATACAATTTTCATTATAAAGCATTTATCTTAATAATTTATCAAATGCCATCTACAATCTGGAGGACCTAAGAACCACATGCGGGAGGCTCACAATGAGACCATCACCCGAGCGACATTGGAGGCCTGCACCAGCATAGTTATGCGGTGCCCTGACCCATCGAGACTGGCGATAGCTGAGGCTCTCATTATCAAGAGCGAGTCTCCAGCTATCAACCTCCAAACTACAGGATTCATCCGGACGCTGAAATTATTTTCAGATTAATTTTAGGTTTGGATTTCAAATTGTATCCTCAATTCCCTTGATTTGTACAACTGTCATTTCCAAAAGTTCAATTTCAAGTATTGCAAAATTTTCGCCTGCTTGAAAATGAATATGGTATTTTCGAAACGTCGTAATCCAGTAAAATGTCATTTGGTAACCTGCTTTTTGATCTCCCAGCGCCAGCAAGAAATTTTGTTCGGCTCGTTGAAAAAACAAATAAAAAGATTATTAATAAAAGGCATGCTCAGCTGGTCTTTAATCAAACTTGCATAAAAGAGAAGCTTCTGCCAAATTACGCCAAGGTGTGGAATATATACACAAATATGGTTCAGTTTAATAGACGTTGTTCGCCCCTGCCTTTTGTTTATGAAGAAAATCTCAGGATGTTTTTGTTGGAAAATTTCCTGTGCCTGAAGGAGGATTCTTGGGGGCGCTTTGCTGAGCAACAAGAGGTCGCTCTGCCTGGTCCATTATGGAAGAGGCTCTGGAATAACACTAGTACACTACATAGTGGGACACTTCTTGCTGCCAGCGAATATATTCAACTACATGTCAAATATAGTGGGATCTGCAAGTAGGGTGAAGATACAGGGATCTGCAACTAAAAGTTGAAGATACAGGGATCTATAACTAAAGGTTGACGATACAGGGATCTCCAACTAGGTTGAAGATACAAGGATCTGCAAATAGGTTGAAGATACGGACATTAACTACACTAAAGATTCACAGATCTTCAGGTACACTGACGATACAGGGATCTTGAACTATATTGAAGATACTAGGGTCTTCAGTTATAATAATTATATTTATTCTACGAAGAGATTATCGTGGCGTCTGGTGCAAAACTTCGAGGGCACGTAACAAACATAGTGTGAACGAACAATAAGTGACACAAAAAAGAAGATAAGCAAATAAAAATAATTGCAACTAGGATGAAGACGCATGCAATTGTATCTTCTAATTGAAGAGATAATTATATCTTCTATGATGAAGATACAATTACTTTGAAGATAAAGAGTTGGCCCTCTATAGTATCAAAGATACTATACTGAGTCATTAAACTTAAAGTAATCGAAGATGAGATAGACCCTTAAAACAGAAACGGATATTTTAATTGTAAAATACAGATATTTTGCATAATATCTAATGTAGAGACATTTCCAGCTAGATCAAAGTTACAGAGAGCTTGTTGCAATATATGGAAAAAAGGGATCTCAGCTGACTTTGAATATTTTGAATTGTGGTATTCATTTTAGGCATTTTTGCACGGTAATTTGTTATGATGAATAAGGTGTGGATATTTGGAACTAGTAATATTATTTTTAAAGGGGGGAAAACATGGTCTTGAAGTTGAAGGACTTCATATAAGACCATCATTATTAGCTCCTTGATATCATGTTTTGATTGGACAATAATGAGTGATTGGTTAGTAAGCAATGATAGTCGAGAATGGTTACAAACACGATATTAAATTCGATAACGACTACATTGCAGGTCGCTGACGTGCAAAATTATTTGAACTTTCTCACTGGAACATCCTAATTACTGTCAGTTCGTGGCTATTTTTGCAACCAATAAACAAATTATCGGATTTGTGCTCGGCAGATAATTGATTACAGCAGCGCCGTTCTGACGTCAATAAGATATTTGACGAAGAGTGAATGGTTGTCATGCTGTCCAAGTCCAGGATTTTGTTCCCGGACATCGGTCGCGTTGTCCAAGTGCCGAGTTTCGTTCACGGCAAACGGTCGTGTTGTCCAAGTCCTGAGTTTTGTTCTCGGCAAACGGTCGTGTTGTCCAAGTCCTGCGTTTTGTTCCCGGACATCGGTCGCGTTGTCCAAGTCCTGAGTTTTGTTCTCGGCAAACGGCCGTGTTGTCCAAGTCCTGCGGTTTGTTCCCGGACATCGGTCGCGTTGTCCAAGTCCTGAGTTTTGTTCTCGACAAACGGCCGTGTTGTCCAAGTCCTGCGTTTTGTTCCCGGACATCGGTCGCGTTGTCCAATTCCCGAGTTCTGTACTCCGTAATCCGCTCTGATTTGCGTCGTTGGATTCGTTTTCATCCTCCGCGGGAAATTCGGCTTACATGCGCTCGCTTTTTGATCCGCTCCAGGTAACCCGCGCAAAACACGCGACTCGGAAATACATCAAGCTGCTTACTTTTGCATCGCTTTGGTCGGGGAAAGTCGGACCTTTTCTTTTCAAACGTAGACAAATTCAGCCGAATTCTTCTTGTTGCTGACAGTTTTTATTATATCTGCGACGACCCAAAATATCCTCGTCTATTGAGGGAAGAATATAAAACTTTTACACAAAGTTTCCTGTGAATAATATTGTGCTTACCATCAAGTGATCTGAGAAGCGTTCTTGAATTCATGGACTTGTCAATTTTGTTCTCAGTTTCATGTTTTCTAATGTACATAAGGCTTTCGAAAAATGTGAATCAGGTTTAAAATACTACATAGAAAATTCCTTTGCTGATGCAGATTCCGATTTCCTCAACAATTTTACTGTTTTTTTTTTAGATTAATATATAGTGCTTTTTAAGCCCAAAGATTCAGAACAAATTATATTGAAAGAAATCCCCGTTGATTGACTGAGGGAGCTACTCGTTAGTTAAGCTGTATCTATCGTTCTCTGCGGAGTCAAGAGTAAATCTTCCTATTTAGGTTTTAACTCGCGAACTCGGATCACTCCGTGATTTTCAATATTGCCGTGCACTTAAAGAGATAATTCTGCTATTTCAAGAATCAACGTCAATGTTGCGCTTGCGATGATTTTAGCAAGTCTTCTGAATTTCCCGCAGCTGCTTGGGACAAATACAAGACCTATTGTGCGGATGTGTCATTTGCGGGCCGAGATTTCGAGTGTATTTTAGCAAAGTCGCAACAAAGGGACCACTTGGTCGGCAGCCCTTCAAACTCGGTCTATTTTGACGTAAAGTCTGAGCTTTTAGCAAGCTGCTGCTGCCGCTAACTCTCGTCTGATGTCCACAATCAGCAAGAAGAGCAAATGTGTTGTAGCTCCTCAACGCCTACAAGATAAATATGGCGTGCTAACGCAGCCGTTTCTCGAGATATGGAGCAAACAAACATTGCAAATATAGCGATCCCTGACGACGCTTTGCTTTATGGCAGGAATTTTTGTCCTCGGATCTGATGCTGCGATTTTACGAGGGGCTCCTGCAGGAATGAGAAGAATGTTCTCAATATTTGGTGTGGACAAAATAGAGGGTAACGTCTGCAGGGCTAGCTTCGGTCTCGACTTGAGAGGCGAGGACTAGGACTAACTGCCGTTACACTCACAGAAATGAGTGGGACGTTGTCCGAATACTGATGCACAATTTGCATTTGTGTGAGTCATCCTGCTCCAGTTTAGTCCGCTAAAAGAGCGTATCAGTGCCGCGTTCGGTCTGGACTCATAATGCTGATAAGAAAAAATGTAATTATTTGGACAATATGACTCATTTCTTTTCTGATTGCATATATGACTACAGTAAAATATGACGCATGGGTTGAAATGTGTTATTTGTTATTATGGTACGTAGAAATCGTCTTGCTGGAAATAAATATACATTGGGCTGTTGAGATTTGTTGTTCTTTTTTATTAAGACATTCGTTCGACTATTTTTTTTAATGCAGAGCGTTCATTAGCTCCCTCTAGCTTGAAATTATTATGTGTATTTTAGCTTCGGTATAAAATTTAAAGAAGCGTTAAGATTTCATTCTCGCATGTAGTTCTTTCTATTTTGCTTGATTTCATATTATTTGGTGAAAATGATTATGTACATATTAATTTTACGATTCTGTCAATGTAATTTTTTCAGATAAATTATTATGTAATAACTACAATTTTATTTGTTGAGCGGGTAATCAAAATCAACCATGTATCATAGTACTACGATAAAATGAAATTCCACACATGTATCGCTTATTCCAGATAAAGGAGTTATCAAACTGGAACAGTAAAATTATAAATAAACATAACACTATTATAAAAGGATGCACGTTTCCAACCCACGGGAGCAACATATACAGTAAGAAAACTTATTTGTTTTGATTTCGAACTCTAAGCACTAATACCGTACCCGGCAGCCAGCCTTTGACAGCGAATGGGTGATTATGTGCTCTGAAATTTGCCGCGTGCGCTTGACGCTCTGAAGCTTAAAGCGGCGCTATCGATGAGACGTTCTCACGGGACGACGCCCTCACCCTCTTGTCTGAAGGCTAGTAATAAATATTAGCCTCAATTATAATACTTTTATTTTGCTGAATAATAACTAATGTATTGTGCGTATTTAAGCATCATTTTCTCCGATGAGTAACAATGATATTGCTTTATTTATTCCAATGTCAACCATTTTTTTTCCGTGGCCTCCGAATTCCGAAACAAATTTGGCGGTTGGACGCTGACGCAGCTGGTGACTTAACAAGTGGCCTCTTTTAATAAGACACTTATTTTGACACCATAATCAGTACACGTGTCTTATGCCTATTCAAAAAATTTAGATACTGATAATCGATATTTGTCCAACTCTGTCGATATATTAATTTTGTGTCGTTTCTTTGGAAAGTTTTTCTTTCGGTGCTCGGGCTGCATTCACATTAATGGCGCAATGATACGTAAGCCGATCGCTGACCGCGATTTCCCTGAGTTGAAGCTAAATTATTTAATATAATCTAGCTTGAGATGAGATAAAACCTAGCTAGAGATAACTATTACCGTTGTACCGTCTACAATATCTTTCATCTTACGTCAATTTTGCACCATGTAAGTTATCTTGTTTGTGCTGTTGGTAGAGCAATATATCTGCACTTTAATATATAAGCCAATAATGTAACCAATACTTTTTTATTCATGTACTCATATTTTTAATGAATACGTGATTCGCATTCGAGAAAATATGAAGTATGCGAAAGACTTGGAAGTTTAAGCGCTCCAAGTATGAACGCGTTCAAGAACAGACTAGATAAAGCTATAGAAAAATATATGTTCAGATTTGAAATGCCTAGCACCATATCGAACCCGGTGGAAGTCGAGTAGCTATATCAAACTATCGTCAGTCATGCAAAGATCTGGTCAAATGACACTATTTTAGATCTTCTGTGAACAAGTCACGAAAAGGAAAAGAATCGGCTACAGATCACATCAGACCTACACTTCAGCGCCGAGATCACTGTTATATGAATAAAAAATTTATTCATTGGCATTCTTCAATCCCCATGTTCCTATTCTCATCTCATATGAGTTAAGTTCAGCAGAGCTGCAGGATGAACACCTGACTTTTTTTCTCGGCAAGCCGCTGCCATAGACAAATGTCTTCAAAGTTCCCCAATTGCCAGAATGCTACTAGGATCACGTGAATGTATGAGCAACGTCCCGGTAAAATTTAATCAAAGCTGGGCTCACCAAGAAATGGTCGCATACAAAACAAACGGAGCCATTTTTTAAAGTCCTAAAGTTGAAATTAGCAGAAGTTTGAGACTTAATGGAAATGACTTAATTGGGGCGCAAGATAAATTTCAGTGAGCGTATACCCTGGACTCCGCTTCATTACACGCTTGTCTCGCATGAAGAGTGGAGAGCCTGATGAGCGGTGCGCGGCTCTGCAGCCGCGTCTCTTTGCCAAATAAAGTTCGGGAATTACAAAAAAACAATGAATAATAAAAAATTACTCTCATAGAGGAACAAATTATGCAAAATTTGAGTAACTCGAAAAATCGTATCCTATTGCAATCAACTGACTAAACTTACTCGAAATGTTTTACCCATTCAAGCCGTTAAAGTGGTTATTGTTTTAATTAAAATTATTTAATTAAAATTGCAAATTTTGAATACAAGTGAAACAACAAGTCTGGATCAAATCGATCTTTTGCAATGGCCTAAAGCCAAAATCAGTAACTGCAAAATACAAAGACCTTAAGCTGTTAACTAACATATTGACTGCTGACATAAAGTTGTGTTTAATTAGCTACTTAGTTTTTCATAAAATTCTTCGGAAAGAATGCAATAACACCAAGTAAATGAAACACTACCTTGCGTAAATTTTTTCAATTTAAATATTTCCAAAGACAAATAGGCGCAATCATTGTATTATAGGGATCTTTTGATACTATTGTGCTAAACAAACTTATTCACACTAGTATCTTGTGAACCTGTTGAGACTGTATTATTGTTCATTCTGTACTGTTATTGACTGTATTATTGTTCATACTGTAACTGTTCATACTGTACGTAGTATTGATACATATTATATCATCCTGTCTACACACCACTCAGTTGTTCCATCATTTCCTCTTTTTCGATTTTTGTTTTAAAATTAATCCGGGAAGCAAATAGCTTCCACTCACTAACAAAATAGGGTAAGTTTTCACATGGCTTTGAATATGATAGAATTTAATGCTTTTTTACTAGAAAAAGACGATCTGGTAATACGTATGAAGCTTCCATTAATACATATCCCTATTCGTGCCCGTGTTGCTGTGAAATACGTTAGTGAATGTATATAGTTTAACCTCGCTAATGTACAGCCCGTGTCTTTGATCTGCACTACAACAAATGCCACATCGATCTACATACACAGCATGCATGCATAATCGTTGAATAAGTAAACTCTTTCAATAAAATACGAGAATTGCACTGAATGGTTTAGTTCAGATATTCGAACTGCTGATTTGAAGATCTTTTTGTTGTCTGCTACTGTGCAGAAGACTCGGATATTAGTAGCAAATGTTTGAGACTTAATCGTCTAATGACTTGAATTTTATTAGGTAATTTAAGAGGCTCAGTATTATATTAACAATAAAAACACTAAACAAACTAATACAGAAATTGTCTCATAAATTTGTGTACAATTGATTGTGCTCGAATAGTTCGAGATTTGACACAATTGAAATATTTACTGAAGTTCAGTAAATATTTCAACTCTCTCTGAACTCTCTTCAAAAATTAATGTGATGGAATAATTAAAATATTTTTTCCGAAAAATGTTTGGGTCGTATAGTCCAAATTGTGGCATACGATACTTCCTTACCCAGAACAGGGTCCGGATGTAGCACTGATACACCCTTTTGTCAGGCCAAACTGGGTTCTGATGACTCGTATAAGGGAAATAAGTGCATTGATATCTGGACAAAAGCTCACTCATTTCTCTGAGAGTATTGGGTATGTGGCGTTTTCATGTTTGAATCTCGATCGAAATTTTATCGTCGAAGATGTTCGTTACGATTTAATAGCGAATGTGTCGCGAATAATCACAAAATCTTCACTCATTTAGCCTTCTGAAGTCCAGTACATTAAAATTACATGATTTTATGAAGAGTAGAATGTGTTGCTGGTACATAATCATCATTTATTATCAGTATAAATATATAGCTTGTGAACAAATTTGCAATATTTATTCTCAATGATCATATATTGAATTTTTACCTACTTGATTTAACAGAGAAATTCAAGGTGATAGAAATTTCATTTATTTCACTTATGCATGATTTGTTAAAATAATTCAGGATTGAATAAAAAAAATGTATCGGGTAAATTGTTGACATAATTGTTCATTATTCTTGCTGCTCTGTTTTCAATCTGCATTGATTAGGCATGATTACCTTTTTGAGTGGCAAAGCAAGGTTTCGTTCAATTTTCCACATTTATTTAAAACATGAACATATTCGTTGTTTCTCCCGATGCAAATCCCATTCGTCAGAACCCGACCCCTAATGAAATGCATTATATGAGCTCCACTCTATTCTAAGGCGATTCTTCATCTAATTTACATAATGAAGGGCCCTGGCATTAAAATGACACCCCATATATCTTCTAGCTCTGACATTACAATATTGAAGTCTCTTATATCACGGGCTTCGCTTACCAGATTCCAAATCATACGACCAAAGCCGAGCTGGCGTGGACGACGCGTCTAACTTACACCGCATCATTTAGCTAATGTTTCATTTTGACTGCCCCTAATTTCCGCCATCCCTTACAAAGCTTCGCTCTTAACGATTCGCTGAAGCAGGTACTCGACTCGCCCTCGTCGTCTCTCGATCACCGAGCGAGAAAGAGGGAAGAGAGAGTGAGGGTCTGAGGGTCTAAGTCTCCAGTCAGAAGCCTCTAGTCGCTGGATATGAGGGTCTAAGACTTCAGTCAGAAGACTTTAGTCACTGAAAGTGAGGGTCTAAAACTCCAGTCTCATGACTCTAGTCACTGAAAGTGAGGGTCTAAGACTTCAGTCTGAAGATTCTAGTCACCGAAAGTGAAGGTCTAAGACTTCAGGCAGAAGACTCTAGTCGCTGAAAGTGAGGTTATCAGACTCCAGCCAAAAGTCTCCAGTCACAAGCCTCCAGTCAGAAGACTCCAGTCGCTCCGCTCTACACGGCTCTCATTTCAATGGGGTTCCAATTGATTCTCAAGGTAACTTTGCTCCGGGTTTCTATTCGCAAAGTTTGATTAGAATTTTGGCTTTGGTAAATAATGTCGCCATAAAGTTGATGAAGTTTCGCACAGCGAGGATGCGAACGAGAGTGTATATGCGATCGAGGGAAACTCTTTAAACTGAAGCATTAAAGGCAGCTCCTTCTTTGTATGTGAGACTCCGAACAAATGTGAAGGCGGCCATAACTTGAGAATTTGAGTCTAGCGGCCCTGCGACGCCGGGCGAGGGATTTTACTGTCAACGTGGCCGCTTGCATTTGAAGAAATAAGGCAGAAATTGTCTAAATAAAGATGCACTTTTTCTTTTTACTTTTATATGGATTATCTTGACACAGTTTGACATGGCAAAAGAGCGTACCAGTGCTTAGCCCATTCTCTGCTCACGCTAAGGGTGAGACATTTTTTGGGCAATATGGATCGTTTATTTTTCTGGGTGTGAGATATCGAACTGAACTTCCAACCAGGCCTTTTATTGCAGTCCTCAAGAGATTTATGCCATGAATGCACGGGCTGAAGTATTTTCGCTTCTATTTGTATATTAAAACGTACAATATGCTCTCCGTTTTTGCAACACTAAAAACCATATAGAGCTCGTAAATCAGCTGAAGTAAATTTTGAAATATTACAGTGTAAATATCACGCAAACGCAAATGATAAATAATCATTAATCCGCGAGCAAGGCAACATGAGTTGATAGAAAAATACAGCAATTCTTAATATAACCGACGTAAGTAATCTCTGTTGACTTCGTTTTATCGCTGAAATACCAATTCTCTACGAGCTCTTCACTTGATCGTTTCTCGACACAACAACTTGAACAATTCCGACTTAATGACTTGCCGATGCTGGTCGCTGAAGACCACGATCATCGGGACGAAGTTTGCCGGCGCTGGTCCCAATAAAATTGCTTGCTTCACGCCGCGCTGCAATAATCCAGGGAGAAAACGGTCAGAATTCAAGCCGAGCTTCAATAATCCAGGGAGAAAATGCACCAACTTCACGCCGGACTTCAATAATCCAGGGATAAAATGCACCGACTTCACGCCGGGCTTCAGTATCCCTGGTAGTGCACCGACTTCACGCCGGGCTTCTATAATCCAGGGAGAAAATGAACCGACTTCACGCCGGTCTTCAATAATCCAGGGAGAAAATGCACCGACTTCACGCCGCGCTTCTATTATCCAGGGAGAAAATGCACCGCCTTCACGCCGGGCTTCAATAATCCAGGGAGAAATGCACCGACTTCACGCCGCGCTTCTATTATCCAGGGAGAAAATGCACCGACTTCACGCTGGGCTTCAATAATCCAGGGAGAAAATGCACCGACTTCACGACGCGCTTCTATAATCCAGGGAGAAAATGCACCGCCTTCACGCCGGGCTTCAATAATCCAGGGAGAAAATTGCGCTGCGGTGCAGCCATTGACCGGGCGACGCAGACTGTCATTTAGGTCCTTCAGCGGCAATCGAAGACAAGTGCTTGAAGCCACCGACACGCAACACGACGTAATGCCACCAGCACTGGACTATTTCCTAGGATCGTCAACGGAGGTTGCCGCTTCAATACGCCTTATTGGTCAATTTTGTGTGTGTATCAGCTGCTTGTCTATAGCGTGAACGCATACTTGAGCCGCTACTTGCATGAACCTGGTCATTTTTTTGCGTAGGAAGAGTGGATTATTCGTTGTGCCAAGGTTCTTAACTTGAAAATTTTTAAGCTCCGGTAATAATTTGTTAATCATTAATTGATAAATGGTTCCAATCACTACGTGTCACCCTGAAGTCGATTGTATTGACTTACGTTCTGAATGCTTCATCTAGATTTCGTCTCAAATGCAACACTGATTCTGTATTATCTATAATTTTGTATTATCAATATAAATGATCACAATTTTATGCTGAAATTGAAGGCCGCTATTTCATTCTGTCACGAACAAACTGGTCTAAATAACATGTTTTCGATTATCACTCTTGAGTTCATATTCCGGTTATAGACCAAGGACCTCAGTAAATTTATTCCCTACATTTCCCACTTTTCGTCTGGCATTCCAAATCCTCATTGCAGTTTAATGACCAAAAAACTCAATGTTCTACTGGATTTCCTTGCCCTAATCAAGCCCTGCAGTTATGCCCTCACTCTTGATGTGATGGCAGTTACCCTCAACACCTGCACTTGAGCGCTCAGGAAAATGAGTGAGACTTTGTACAAATAGCAATGCAGGTTTTGTTCATGAGCGGTGCATTCTGATGAAGGTTGGCCAGGCAGAAGGGCGTATACGCTCACTGCTCGTGCTGTGGCTTAGAAAGTTTGTCACTAATTGGACAATTTGACCCATTCGTATTCCGAGTGAGGGCAGCCGCCCTCTGCGCTGCAGTGTGTAATTATCATGCCCTTGGAACCCTTGGTTCAGACCAACACTTTAGCGTGACGTAAGAATATTCGGACGAACACTTTAGAGTGACGTAAGGATTGTAGGACATTTTAGCGTGACGTAAGATTGTAGGACATTTTAGCGTGACGTAAGGATTGTAGGATATTTTAGCGTGAAGTAAGAATTGAGAACATTTTGGCGTGACGTAAGGATTGTAGGACATTTAGCGTGACGTAAGGATTTTAGGATATTTTAGCGTGGCGTAAGGATTGTAGGATATTTTAGCTTGACGTAAGGATTGTGGGACATTTTTGCGTGACGTAAGGATTGTAGGATATTTTAGCGTGACGTAAGGATTGTAAGACATTATAGCGTGACCTAAGGATTGTAGGATATTTTAGCGTGACGTTAGGATTATAGGACATTTTAGCACGACGTATAAGGTTATTCAGACGACCACTTTAGCGTGACGTAAGGATACTCGGACCAACACTTCAGCGTGACGTAAGGATCGTACGAGCTCCGATTCTCGTGATCCCGAGTTTGACATAAATATTTTGTGGTTGTATGGAATTCATCGATCGACTATAAGTGATGTAGTTTTATATACGTAGCTCGCGTAATAATCTCACGCTCACTGAACAATTTGCTGTAGCAACTGATTCAAAGACCAAAGACTCGCTCCCACAGCTAATTCCGATCATGACATACAGAAAAGGGTTACAAAGCTTTAAGCCCAGTTATGTTCGCATAATTTCGCATACATGTATGCGAAATTCGTGGTTTTTAAGCACAACTCATGATATGCTTTAAATGTATTTAAAGCATATCATGGATTGCGGTTAAAAACCATGAATGCGGTAAAAACCATGATAAAAACCATACACTTAAAACACACCATGAAATGCCGCGAATTAGGCTTCTGAAACCTAATCATTGCATCAATATTGAAATTAGTTTAACGAGTACCCAATTTTGAGAAACCAATTAACGGGAGCTAACGTGAAAGTGCATGGACTTAAGATGCAATAATTTTTTGTTCGTTAATTTTTTTAATTCAAAAATTTTTTAGTCGGCATTCTTCATATTTCTAGTTATCGCGTGATCTCTCTACTTGTTTGTTTGATGGTCATAATTCAAAATTAATTTCATGACATTCAGAAACCCAGAAAATTTTATGAATTTTAGTATCATCAGCGCCATGGAACTGTAGAAGTGAGATCTGATCGAGCTTCTTGAGTGACTATAGCTCCCAGTAGCAGCGAGATCTGGTCCAGCGTCCCAATATTGTAACTGTAGCTTCCCAGTAGCAGTGAAATCTGATCCAGCCTCCTGATCCTGTAACTGTAGCTCCCCAGTATTCGTGAGATCTAGTCCAGCGTCCCAATACTGTAATTGTAGCTCCACAGTATCAGTGAGATCTGGTACAGCGTCCAGGTACTGTAACTGTAGCTTCCCAGTATCAGTAAGATCTGGTACAGCGTCCAGGCACTGTAACTGTAGCTTCCCAGTATCAGTAAGATCTGGTCCAGCGTCCTGACACTCTAACTGTTCACCGAGTCCGGTTAACCGTGTCACCGCCTGGCGTTATGTCTAACCTGACGAGACGGCGCGGCGCCCGATTTGCATTGAACATTTCGACACGGTCTGCTCTATGGAAATGTAATGTGACCGTAAACCTTTGAGACCCATGCCGTAACCTGAGTGCTGACCTCACGATATTTCCTTCACGTATACGTGACGTATAACTTCGACTCTGCGTGATGTCTAGCCTCTGCATGCATGCAATGCAAAGCGAAACAGCAGAATTTTTTTTCATCCTCGATGGCATTCACGCGGTGACCTCCCCAGGCTGCAGACTAGTCGCATCCCTGGTGGAGTTCAACGATGCACCGCCATTTGTGGCTAAAATAATCAGGGTATCTTGATATTTGCTACGTGCTTCGTCATATGTGTCAATTTCTTTTATAACGTTTCTCAGAACTGCAGCGTCAAATTATCTGATGTCCAATACTTTATAAAGTTTTTTTTGTATACTCTGAGTGACACCTACCGGTCATCAGGCCACCGACATGTAGGGGCAGTTTCAAGATCTGCGAGCAACTTTATCTGGAAGGACCTGGCATGCGTCTCGGTATCGTTTCCTCGAAATAAAGAGGGACAGCAAAACGAGAAACGTCCGGAAAAATAGCAAGAAGAGGAAAAAGATTGTCACAGAGGTAAGTTACGTATTCGTACACCAGAACAATTACGATTTCTGAAATTCAAAAATTGTTTCTTGGATATTTTAAAACGTTGCTTTGTAGTCGTTTGTAAAGAAGACCTTGCATAATAGTTTTAGACAACACTAGATACTACATTACTATGAGAGACCAAACGAGACATTCCTAACGCTTGGATTAATGATTACCAAGTAAAACTTTTTATTATAAACAGGCAGTTGCGGTAGTAGGTGGCGTTTGGCTACTGGAATGTTTATGTAAAAAAATATTATTAAATTTATTATTTGAATTTCTCATTAACACTATTAATCTCGAGACATGTATACCGTGAAATGTATCACTATGATGTCAGTTTAGAAGAATTATGCTGCTCCTAGTTTATGTGGAGCATCTCGTCTCGGCTCTCCCTCGAAATTTGAAAATTGTCTCGATTTTCATCTCTTTTCGGAACAAAGCTTTTAGGATCGTTATGGTCTATAATGAAAAAAAATGCAGATCCTAAAACATGGTTTCTAAATTTTTCTTTGCGCTAACCATGCTCATTTGCTCTTCTTTTTCTTGCTCATTTTGCTCACATTGACTCTCGCCACGATAATATTGCACTCCCTCGTATCTCCAGATTAAAGATAATTGACTAGTTTGCATGATAAATTTTTTTAGTAATAACAAGCTTTTACCCACTTAGTCCATAGTTCGTTAACCTTCAATGCGATTTCTCATTACCATTTTAGTTGCCACTCTATGATATGTTATTTCTTCCCCTTATGTTGTGACGGATTTTTACCCTATGAGGGATAGTTCTTTTAACCTCTGTCACATCTCTGTCACATTGCCCACATCATTATTCATCAACTTAAACCATCGCTTCAATGCTCTTCCTTTACGAAGATCGCGTCTCTGTCAGCTTTATTAATTAGCTGTACGTTTTTCAACTCGATCGCTGCGGTTTACTGCTTAGTGATTACTTAACGAAGCGAGGGGAGCCTTGTACAAATAGCGATGCGCTATTTGCCTTAAAGTGGGTCATCCTGACCCTGTTTAGACCGACCAGAGCTAGGACGTACCAGCGATACTTACGCTTTTTGTTTGTGCTGTGTGTTAGAAAAAGTGCCACTATTTTTCTATAATGTTACCATTTCATTCTTCTGGGTGTGTCTTGCAGTACATTCCTCAGTCCGGTCCCGGACTGAGAGTAAATCCGGCGAGGCACGCATGCACGCTTCAATCGATTGATGAAAAGCAACGAAACGCCGGATGGACTCTCTAGTAACTAGAGTCTAGTTGACAACGTTTATTATTGCTGGTAACTCAGTCGCGGCTAACTGGCTTTGCCCAAACTACTGCAGATTGGCGGCGGAAACGATGGATGGATGGCATTGCAAGTTTTAATTCGTTCAACAGAGAATGGGCAGGCCGATACAGATGATATTTAGTACGCCTGTATATGCGTGCGTCCATAAATTCGACATCTTCCATTCAATAAATTATTACCTAATGGAAAAAATAAATACACCATGAATTACGTGGATTAATTCGTGCGTTATGTGCTTTCTACTTCGAACTCGATGGCATATAAATGTGGCTGTAAATATCCCATGTGTTCCGCGCGCTGTTGTTTTATGGAATATATTTCAGCTGCCCACTATATCTATTACTTTTCAGCCTCATGTAGCTAAAAAGTTGTTATTACAAATATTAATTGAAGTTTATACGTTAAATTCCCGAAAATAATTCCACATGAACAAGGTGACGGTATTCTGCAAGTGAAGCAGTGACCTAAAAATTGTGCTACGATTGTCTATGAATTTACAACGGCTTACAAGTACCGTAAATTGACCAAATAAAATTATCTCACACAAATTTCATTCAAGACATATCACGATTAATTGTATTCCTCATGGAAAATATCAACTTACTTTGATATTGTTAGCGACCCAAAATCAATTGAAATCAAAAAGCTTTGAACTAGTCGGAAATATTCTTAAATTGTTATCAACGGAACAAAATGAGCTGTATCATATCTGCACTGTAACGACACTTCTTTTTTCTTGATGACAAATTTTATTACAGATCCGTACCACCTTGATGCAAACCTTTACACGTGTGAAGTCGTCGCACTGACTGCATCAAGCCTCCGCTTCATTTTTTTTTTTTTTGAGCTTTTGGAGGCCGAGCTAACTAACTTGGTCTTAGGAAGTCGCCCGACTGCTCGTGAATCATTTGGGATCTCAATGGCGCTTTAACAAACTCCCAAGGTTTTCACGCTGGATAATTTTGCTCGTTTTGGAGCCGGATGATTCTATTTGAGTGGGTCTGGAACGCCCTGTAACTCGGGCTGATTGCCCCGTACAGAGCAACGCTAGTACCGCACCTAGGCACTGGGCATGACTGCCATGATGCCGTTAGAAGGAGAAATGTCCTTACAATGATGAGGTTTCGAGGCCTTCTACCGACGCTTACGACTCCTGCTGAAAGCCCTGAGCTTTGCTCGAGAATGACGACATCAGCGGCGATGTTAAAACTCTCCTGGGTGAGAAATCCTGCATTGCAAGTCTCGTTAGAGGCGAAGAACATACATTAGCATCGCCATAACCTGCTGTAGGCCGTGATTAGATAAATGTCAGATTTTCTTAAATCAATTGATTCGAACGCGTTTTTAATTGTTGAAATGAGCAACAATAAACATGCATCCATCACGTTGGCAAAAAAAATAGTCAGATGAAATTATTCACTCACAACACGTACATTTCTAGTACAATTGAAGTTTAGACTAATTTCTAAATGAAATTATCATTCACCTTGACGGATAATCACGCGTGACGATTCATTTTCAATTGTCCAGAGAATATTCTCTTGAAAATTCTGTCACTGTTAAATGACTATCGAATCAATAATCGCTATCGCGATGGTGCCGTCTTTTAGATTAATTCATGGTGTCCGTGTGTTTAAACCGGGAGGCGTCGCGCCTAAAATGAGCTGATGAACCCCGCTTGACTTCCTTCGTGCACTTCTGAGCCTTGAAAGACGAGACTAGCCAGACTATCTGTAGCAGGAGAGTCTGTAGCAGTCTTTTCATGCGAAAAATATTTAAATAATAATTTGCTAATATATCTAAAAATGTCTAGAATAACTAAATATCCAAATGCCGTGCGAAAAGAAGTGATCGGCTATATTTTAATTCAATAGATATTTTTTCTGATTTCATATTTCATTTTGCTCTAATAATCATTAACGCTTTCTGCACTTCCAGCTATTAACTACAACCATTAAGTTAACATGCTTCAAGCATTTAGATAATTTCATACTTTTTATACATTATTATTGTTCTGAGAGCTTGAACCTTTTAAAAGAAGTCCCCAACTTCGCATCATTATCGAATGATGCAAAAAACCGAGATGAACAGATCACTAATGTTGTTCTGATAGTTGTAATCAATACTTATTTACGTAGAAACGCTACTTTACTTCTTAATTAGCCAAACAACCATCAGCTAATTAACAGAAATGTCACTTGTCGCGCTCCTATATGGCAGGCACTAACAATTTGCTCGCAATTATATGTCGTCAATAAACAGCAAGTTCCTCCTCCGCTGCGATGCAGTTTGGTCAACAGCAAAATGTTGTCAAAACAAGGAATCGTCTTCAAGCTATGATCGGTGCGACTTTAGCTAATTTTTATGAAAGATAAAATAAATTTATTGAGAAAAAACGCTCGAATTGGGCGGACAAAATGAGTTGTAAAGCATTTGATCGTTAATAAAAAGGAAAAAACTTTGATTTAACGTTTGTTGTAACGAGTATAGAGCACAGAAAAGTCCAAAACTTCATACTGATAATACCATCTGTGTTCATTATATATCTTGTAACAAAATTTCTTTAGAATATTTTTCAATAAAGATTTTGTTTTCGTGAAAATTTGATTTGCTTCCGAATTATCATCAATAATTATTTAGATTGGCATTTATGAAAAATCTTAGTCTACTATTACTATGGTGGTTATTTGTTTCTAACTGTGAAAAAAAATTTTTCTCTTGAAATTTACTATTACCATAGTGTCTACAATTACTCTGTGTAGTCTATTTTACCTAATTTTACTATATTACTTTATATTACTCTATTGCTACATTTATTTGGTATAATTATTCAATAGCAATTTACCCTGCTCATCGACGAGGCCGCTATAAGACTGTGACCGGCCGGCGTCTGAGCGTAACGTTCGTCAAAAATACGCAATATTGCCCAAGTGGCCCGTGCTCGGCCTCAACTTTTCTGCGACTGAATATCAGATTTGGTTCTTCGTGAAAGGTTGCTAGGGCCAGTGATGAAATTTCTGCTAACTTTTGAAAGGAGGCCAAGAAGAAGGTAATTGAGACGCGTCATGTCACTGCGAAGATGCCTTTTTTTGTTTTGTTCTTTGCAGATTTTATGAAAGTCTTGTAACCCCGTAGAAGGTCTTGAAATGTGTATAGTTTTATGGGGAGGTGTGTAGTGGAAGAAATTGCCTTAGATATTTTGCATGATTTTCTTCAAGAAGAGCGCGTTTTTGGATAATGAGAAAGAGTGTAAGTTGTTTCGGTCATATTTTATTGGCGAATTACTAGACTTTTTTCTTATCATTTAATCGGCAGGCCTATTCATTGCATTTTACCTAATTGCGGCAACTGGCAGCTGGTAAAAATTAGAAGTCTACGGAAATATTCGACAACAAATGCACTGTTTCGGGAAATTTTAGAAATTTCTCGTTGCAGTTAAATTTACTTTGTAAATAATTACTGGCTAAAATAAATATTTCAATGTGAGTCCTCGCAATTTCTTATTCTCATGTGCAATGTTTCAATAAAATCCTTTTTTTTTATAATATACAGATTTTTTATCCTTGACACTTTGATTTTTCGTCTTTAACAATTTAATAGATTTCTCGTAATCGATACTTAAACGAATTTTTTGTTTTTTGTTATCTAAATTGATTTATCTTCTTCGATACCTGATTACGTTTCTCGTCTTTGATAACTGAATTAACTCACGATCCGAATTTCAGTAAATAAATAGGCAAATAATTCAACACATGAATTATTTATTCTTCTCGTACTTTTTATTTCCCATCTTGGCGTATAAATTCGTTAATATTATATCTGAAAACTGGAATAAATACATGGCATATTATTGATGCCTAATTTTGTTAGCTGGTTAAAGTAACGAGTTATTTCTTTCATCACAGTTCCATCCCCGGAGTTCTCGACTGAAATGAAAACGAACGTGAGCGTCGCTATCGGCAAGACGGCCTTGCTGAACTGTACTGTTTTCAACAGCCAAGGCTTTAAGGTTAGTAACATAAACAGCCAATACATCAAGGTTTGTATCTTTAACAGCCAAGGGATTAAGTTTGGGATCTTTAATAGCCACGACATCAAAGTTTGTATCAATCAACAGCCAAGGCATAAGGTTTTCGTCTCTAACAGCCAAGGCACCAAGATTTGCATCTTTAGCAGCTACGACATCAAGGTTTGTATCTTTCAACAGCCCAGGGATTAAGGTTGGATTCTTCTACAGCCACGGCATCAAGGTTTGTATTTTTAAGGTTTGGCTTTAAGGTTTGAATCTATTATTCATTTAATAATGTATTGAGGTCCACCAAATCATTATAAAAAGTTTATTTGCTAGGTATATAAATTATTAGTGCTCCATAAAAAAATCACCCCATTTAAACTTTCCTATGTAACTCGGGAATACCTATATCTCTTCAATTACTGCTCAAAGGAAAATTTTTCAACAAATTTCCCTTATGAAGAGTTTCTTTCTAAGACCCTGCGATGTATGTAGGTGAACGGAACTCATGTGATGGTTAATAGTGCTCATTTAGCTGTAAATAGAGCTCACTTGAAAACTTTGTTTCAAATTAATTTTTATTTAGTTACCCGAGCAACGGATTTTTTTCTTAATAATCTTTTGCCTTATGCCACTATATCGTGTTTGCATATTTTCATTTTAATATTTCTCGTTTTCCCAACGTTTTACAGGCATTTTCCACCCTGTTTTCCAGAACTCGTGATATCGCATTTTTTTCAGTTCCGGTACGTCGCAGCGGAATTGATGTCCTGCTAATGTATGCATCCAATCCTGTCTTCTGTCCCTAGCTACTCGTGCGCGGCTCTGCAGCCAAGTGCTTCAGTGTTCCTAGAGTTCCAGAATCTTCTGATATTCCGTAAAAATATTTTCGTCCCCATTTTAGCTCAAAATTCCACCATTACGACAAACGTTGCGTTCGAATGACATCATACTTGTTGACACAAAAAACTGTAACGGCAAAAAATGAAAGGAGCATCATTCTTTTGAAATTTTTTAAAATGCAACTTATGTTAAAAGAAATGTGTTTAGGAATTGATTAATTGGTTAATTTGCGGAATCTTATAATTTAGAGAATTTTCTTAATCGTATATTTTATAGCGCACTCAAATTAATTAGTCACACAATACTAATGCCGGACCAGACAAGGTAAGACATTACTACTTCATGTTTGCTTATTTTGCTTCACTGGATTAAAAATGTTATCGTTTAATTACCCAAATGCAAGCGACGAAATTAACAGATTCCTGGATTTTGCTTTTTACGTTAATTTCTTATCGACTGTGGCTGTTTATTGACGCAAAATACGACCATTCTTCTCAATTATTCCTCATTTATATATTCTCTTTTTCTTATATAGTCTCTCTCTATTTATATAGTCTCTCTTTGTTTTATAGTCTCTCTGTTCATATAGTCTTTCTTTGTTTATATAATCTCTCTTTGTTCTTGCATCTGGATCTCTTTGAAACACGAATGTTTATACCACAACCATCGGCAAGCCATGAAGCTGAAATGAGTAACTAGGAGCAATTTTAATATTTTCAAGCTTGCATATGAATGAATAGATTTACATGAGTGAAATTTCTAGTGTCGACCAAATATTATCATCGATTTTAAGGATCCAATTTACAGTGCTACGCTCTGAAGGGTCTCAAAACCACCCCTACTTCACAGTACAGTCCACGACTTATTTACAGATTTTGGTAGTTATTCCATTAACGCTAATTCTTACTGAACGATTCCAATTAATTTACACTGATTTTCACTAATAAAAACCTAACGCCAATATTCGTCACTTCATCCCAAGTTCACACGAACATATGTATACCTCAGTGCGTGGCCTTTGCCCAGAATGGCATCTCCGAAATGTTCACCTCTTCACAAGCGTAATAATTATCAAAAAAGCCCCGTAAGCTTTCTTTTTACAAAATAAACTCGCGAGATCCTTTTGGCTTCCCACCACTTCAAGTTGTTCATTAATTGTGATGTTTTTCTTCGTAACGTAAGCAGAAGCACGTGCCTGCTGCGAGGCCATCGAATTTCATAACAAATCTTAAATACACTAAATTTATGAAGGATATGAGCCTCTATTTATATAGAGCGTTTGACTTAGTTATATGTCGGTAAAATTTTGAATTACGATTAACGATTTTATTTCTGCAGCTCATATGCATTGAGGTTATCATGCTCATACGTATATATACTTGCTTGTAGATTACACTTGAACTAAAACTTATATTTTCCTGGGGAATATAAAAGAGTATATCGAATAACCAATGCTAATTAGGGTTTAATGACGAACAAACACACAGCATTCATATCAGTATGTTTGTGCTCATACTTTATTTTGAATATTTCATTTAGCTGTACAAAGCTGGCTGTATTTTATTGCTGTGTGCGGTTGCGGCAGTTTAAGATAGTATTAGACGCGATAATTATATAAAAATCATTGAAAGTAACTCCAGTTACTAGCTATTTATGTTCACCATGTCGTAATTCCTTGAAATCATCTGTGAGTGATTATTATTATTCATAACTGCGCAGTTATTTGATTCTTAATGAATAATAAATAATTTTAAATTATGAATGTTTTACGGTAAAGAAATAATTTTTTTTATTAAATGCGATACATCACACAACATTTACGAGGATGTATTTTTGTTACTGCTGTCTTTTTCGCAGCACCAACAATATCGACGCGCTCGCTTTGTATTCATTCAAAGCAGTGCGGTAAAATATTGTTTCTTATGCCCGGGTTTATGAAGAATATCTTTTGGTCACATGGTCCGTCTTCTTTGTCATATACAGTATGTTACCAGCTCATGATCAGCTTGGAAATTATTGTTGTGTTCAAGATTCCGGATTTACTTATTAGCGACAACGCTATCACGAATTTACTTCAATTGACGTGAAGGTGGCTGCAACTTGATTTACCTTATTTTTAATTGTGCAAGCGATTCAGTTAGCATGAGTAAATTCAGAATAGTTGGTGGCATTGATATTAATATATTGCTTGAGATTCTTATAAATTCGAAGACTCGGGAAATAGGACTGATGACTGACTAAAATTTCCAGAATTTTAGGGTTAACTCGGCTGTTTGTACAACCGGAACGATACTATATTTGACAATAAGCAATAAGGTCTATCTCGATATTAATTTAAAATTGTGCGAAATAACAGCATAATATTGACAATACAAATAATAAATTTTGCTATTTAGCTACATACAGTACAAATAAATTGAAGCTGAAACAATTTAATCTGATGAATAAGTCGAGTTTAACGGCATCCCGCCCACGCTTTCTCGTCACTGCAAACTTTGACGCAGTAGCTCGAGCCAATCAGCGTTAGTCCCAAGTTAGGAACAAACAAATGCTTACTTACACTTCCAAAAACAACGCCAAGCGATCTCAAGGAACTAGATACAATTCCACAGCATTTGAGATCACTTTCATTAGTCATGAAATGAAGATAGTTGCATGGCTAGATATTAACGCCAATCTAAATTACAGCGAACGAATCAGCGTTTTCTCAATTTGGTCAATGAGTCGTAGTGGAGATTGTGAGAGTAATCGTGTGGAAAAAAATATCGTGCATACCGCTAACCGTCATACATACATAATACCGTACAGCTGTATAGAGTACTAATACCGTACCGATGTAGAGTACGGGAGAGTTGCTAGGTAGTTGGAGCCATTTTGAGATACCTTTAAATACATTTGGATGAAAATTGTGAAAATTTCACGATGATTTAACTTTTTCTCACATTTTCATGAAGACAACATGCAAAACATGGCAAAAATGTTTTTCCCTCCATTTTCTGAGCCTTGGTAAAACATACGACGATTTCTGCTCTACGTAGAAGCGTCTCAAATACGACAATACTGTAATGATGGTATCCATGATACTGAAAAAGGCATAAAAATCGCACAAATATAATGTAATAGCAACAATATTACGTGTATCACAAATGTTGACAAACATTGGGCTAAATTGTGTTAATAATAGTAAAAAGTATACGTTTAAAAATTACTTTTTAAAGACATCACTTCTAAAGAATCCATTGTGTCCAACGTTAAAGATGTACAATGAATTTCTCATTTTATTTTCGAATAATAAAAAAATTCATTTTCATTTTTTTATGTATAACATTTTTCCAAAATTATTTATTCTGTCAATTGATTCATGCATTGCCTCCGATTTCACACAAGTGTGCAAAATTTCAGATCAATTGGACAGGTAAAAGTCTGTCAAATATCAATTATAAGATTTGTAGCTGAGAAAATTATTTTTTTTTATATTTTTAATATTGGAAAAATTTTCTTTAATTCCTAAAATTATTTATTTTGTCATATGATTCATGCATTGTCTATAACTTTACGCAAGTGCGCAAAATTTCAAATCGATAGGATAGGTAGAAGTGTATTAAATTTCGATTACAAGATTTGTAGCAGACAAACAGACAAACAAGAAGTGACGGTAAAGAGAAGTGTTGTAAAATACAGAGTTCAGCTCGAAGTTTGGTGCACAAGTTAATTAAGGAGAATCGATCGAGCGAACCCTAACGCTAGACTGCTTTGTGATCGATGTGGCTGACAGGATTTCCGTGCATCCTACGTCCCGGTCAAGGGAAACAATCCTCCGTCCTGATCCTTCATAAACATTCTTTGCAGTGTGGCTGCTAATGGTGTGCGTTCGCTCCCTCTACACAGATGTCAAATAAAGCTGCTATTGAAATCCCTCGACTTTAAAGCGACATATTGCGAGCTCTACAGCCCACGCACAGTCTTCTCTAGCGACCGTTGAGATACAAAGCTTTTAGCACAAGTTATTGGCATGCTTTTGAAATAACAGCACGCATACCGTTGAGATACAAAGCTTTTAGCGCAAGCTATTGACATGCTTTTGAAATAACAGCACACATACCGTTGAGATACAAAGCTTTTAGCGCAAGCTATTATCATGCGTACGAAATAACAGCGCACATGCCGTTGAGATGCAAACCTTTTGCACAAGTTATTGGCATGCGTACGAAATAATAAAACGCATGCAAAACCGACGCTTCCTATTGGGAGTTTCAAAACTTATTATATTCAGTATTTTTCCGGTGAAGTTATTCACGTCGAAAAAATCTTCTTACAATGGATGTTGCTTGCATACATAATATAAAACAAATAAATGAAATAGAAAAACTATAAATAGAATTTTTGAGGGAAAAACTCGCTATGTTACTGGAGCTTCGTCCGTAAGTACAGTAGAAACCAGTCTGGAGTAATTCTTCAAACTTCTTGTTTCTCTGTGTCAGTTCTTACAATCGACAACGGGATTTGTTAAACGTTGCATTTTACAATTTTGTTGAAAAATCTATTACGTCTACCCTTTTATTTTGGATAAAGGATTTGGATAAAGGATCCCAGTGACTGCAGCTCTGGAATGCCGGAGCTCCGCGCTCTATAGTCTGTGCAGTTGCGCGGTCATGTATCGAAGCGCTGCGATGTATGTCACGCTATGGATTATAAAGCACTTTGTATAATCGCGTTTTAATAGTGTTTGTTTGATAATTAGTGCTGTGAGATCTGACTTAAGTTCTGTTAATTTATTTTATACTTTCTACTTGACATATTCATTTTCACCGTAGCAATTTTTGTTCACAATACATCGATACTCGAATGTTCCTCCATCAGATAGACGGAATTCATATTTGTAAATATATATTTATCATATTCACGTGTATATTATATCTTGTTGAACGTTTCACGTTTTTGTTACTCGATTTTTGCTCATGCTCTCACTACCGTTAAACAATATCGCATTATTAAACAGGTCATGAAATTCTAAAGGAATTTAACATCAACAGAAAAAGGATGCGATCGGTGCTTCGTCTTTAAGATAACGAGCGTATCACACGCATGAGCAAATCAGCCTGAACAACCAACCCTCCTCGATTTTTTTATTTGATATTCAGTTGTCTAGTACAACACAGTATTTATAGATCATAGTGATCATCATACGCCATTGTTCTTGCTCTTTTCAATTCTAGAACGAATACGTATTGATCGATGTTGGCAAGTGAACATTGTTTAGAAGCGAGATATGCGTGGCCGAGGCCTACCTGTACCCAGGATACGAATTTGTTGAAATATTCCAGAATAAGTGAATTTATTTTATTTGTTGAATCCGTTCGACCAGATCATTGGTCGAACACAGCAAATTTGTGCATGATTTTTCAGCTTTACCGTGAAAAAATATGAAAAATCTTGTACCTTTTCCTCTTCGCGCCTGGAAAAGTTTCAGGCATACGTGGCCCAGAGAACGGACAACAAAATTTAATGGAAGCCGGGGTATAATCATGAGGTTACAAAAATCTAACGATGAGTCTTAATCATAAAATAATGAATGAAGTTTAATTGCACGAATTAAATTCTTCATCTATAACGATGTTTTTTTTAATTTAGTAGTTCCCCGTAAAATAGCTTTCTAGACTGGGTGGAATTGAGATCGTTGCACTTATAGCTTTAGTATTGAAATTTAAAACTAACTTTTTAAGTTACTTTGTCAAGTTTGAATCGCATCAATTATTTAAAACGGGCTTCTATACTGAATTAAATATTTTTCAGAATGACCGAAGCTGAACATTTCATGAGAATAAGCATCCTGCAAGGGGCTGATCCAAAAACCTCCCCAACTCTAATATCGTGATGTTCTATGTGAATGAAGCGACTATATACTCGTTAATCATTCTGTCGTTTCTCTGGATAACTGTTGCCGTTCACAAATATTGTTCGTCATGTACTGCGAGCCTTCGTTTTGATTTGACTTTATATATTGCTTAATATCATGAATAACATTTTCGAATGTAATCACACATAGCTTACAAATTTAAATTGGCAATGGCAATAATCATGCTTTTCATGTGGTGGTCAGTATGAGACATTTTATTCCTTTGATATTACAATAGAACCTCAAAATTTAGTTCTGAATTGGTGCTCAGTAATTTTGAGTGACTTGAATGATTTTACAAATTATGTTACATGCTCATCATAAAATGTTTTGTTTCCGTCGTTGCTAAATGTGAGGCTCATGAACCAATGCATGCAGCCGCGAAATTTTTTTTTTCTCCTACGAGCTAAATTTTTGATAATGAAATGTCTGCCCGTTGTCCCCGGGCAACTCCATTTTCGTTAGCTGACTTCTCTTACAAATCGCAGTTTAGACGTGACGATTTTCACACCAATTTCATCAAAATTTCGAATCGTTTACCTTCTTCTTACACCGTGTTCAAACCATACAGTGACCGCAACGCTGAAACTAAACCATGGTGAACTTTTTTGCACGTATAGTTCAGTTTCTCATGTTAATTAAAAAAAAGAGAAGACGTTGGCATGATATACTTCCATAAGGGCGGCCGCTAGATGCCTATCTGATCGTTTCATGACGTTTTTCCCATCATTGTGCTAGCACAGTCCGACGAGGGTTAAACATTACACATGCCTCGTGCCCACAGGTTGCCTGGATCGACGCGGCCAGGGGCGCGGTACTGAGCATGGAGGAGACCGTCGTGACAGCCAACCCTCGCGTGAGTGTCCTCAAGCGATCGTCAGGACGAGGGGACGTGTCGGCCTCGTGGCTGCTGAGCGTGAAAGACATCAGCGCAGTGGACGCCGGCACCTACATGTGTCAAGTGAACACACCCGCCAGGCTTAGGCAGAACTTCACGCTCAGTGTCGTCAGTGAGTAGAACTTATAGGCGTTCATTCTTTGTACATGTGTCAAGTGAACACCCCGCCAGGCTTAGGGAGAACTTCACGCTCAGTGTCGTCAGTGAGTAGAACTTATAGGCGTTCATTCCTTGAAATTAGGGATTCTATATGATACTTTGAATTTTATCACTAGTGTCACAAGTGAGTAGAACTAATACTGGTTCATTCCTTGACAAAAGTGAGTTATGATCATTCTAATATTTGTATTACATGACAAGCATCATCAGTGAGTAGAATTTATGTTAGCTCATTCGTTGATGATCTTTACGCAGAATAATCTGATTAACATACTTAATTTGCAGTCCTTTATCGTGCTAGGGACGCACTCCAACAAGAAGAAAAACAAAGCCATCTTCGTCCCTGCGTTGTTCAGCCAAGTGATCGTATAGGTCCATCCATTAGCCACAGTGAGAACAAGTTTTCTTAATAATCTTTATTGACAAGTATAAACACCGAGAAACTAATGACTTGAAATGGAACTGTTGCTGAGATGGTTACTTGAATCAAGCCTATTACTGAGACTCCTGAAAATAAATAAACAAACAAGAATAAATATCTAGCATAGAGTCGAAATGGACATAAAAAATATTGATCGTAATCAGAAGCACGAAATCTAAGCATTAAAAATGACACAAATATTTACACAAATTGCGCGCATGACAAACGATAGTAAACCTAACATCCACTGTTGCCACTGTTCCTATATTTACACGAGACGTACCTTACACATCGACGGCAATGACAAGACTAAACTAGGTTCCGCTATTCGGTCCAGGTCACGTCAAACTCTCTCTAAAACGAAATGACAAATATACATCCTATCCAATCCCTAACAATCGAACATCGAATGCGCGAGTTTTGAACGAGTTTGAATTCATACATTTAATCTTCAATTGGATCAGGATTTAATTCATGATCTGTTACTTTGGCATCATTATTCGGCATCTTCCATTCGATCAGAGAACCGAGGTGTGTTTTGTAGAAAGTAGATTACATCAGTTTGGAGTGTAACTTCCGGATGCTTTTAATTAATGATTAAGCATAGAATGAAAATCGCTCATCACAAAGTTTACTACAATTTTCGATTATTTGAAAATTTCTCTTAACATTCAACGAACGTTGTACTCATTTTTACTCTTGGTTTTAAGGTAAATGAAAACATGCTTGGATTTAAAATATGCTCGGTAAACCTTTGATCTTTTTATGAAGCAATCAAATGATTGCGTTGTGTGATTGGCGTCGCGTTTGACGTCATCGCGCCGACGCACAGCATTAGGTTCTTTATCGTTACAAAGCTTATAATGTGGAACTACAGTTTATCAAACTATTCAGAAATTTTCATTATGTAGATATTTCATGATATTAAAATGAATAAGTTGTCCATTTTCTTCGATGAAAGAGTATTATATGAGAATATTAGTTAGGTTCCATGCAGTTATAAGCGATCTTCAATATTAGATGTGCCCATGACGAACGCAATTGCTGCATCACCGTCCCTGTTGTTGCAATTATTTATTGTCTCGCTGTTTATTTTAGCAAATGACGAACAAACTGCGTGAGCTTGTCTAATGCGCAGCTTTGAATAGCAATGCTCGAGGCAGCGAATGATCTTTTCAACACTGCTGAATGCAAAGCTTTCACGTAAAAAAGCATCGAAAATATATGCGTTCTAGAATTGTTCTTCTGTTTTAAAAACCGTATTCAAATATCAAGATATCAATTTGCAATTTTTAGGATTTTTATTTTTATTTTGATCTTCACGTTGTTGATGACTGTGTTCTTCGACTAGTATATCATCTGACGCATGCAGGTTATATACAATTTTAAAATTGTTTTTAATAGGAAATACAAGAGATTTTTTACCTATATGAAACATAATTTTGTTCAATGATGTTAAAATAAATCAAATCACAGAACCCCGATTGAGGATAGCTTTTACTAAGACTTTTACGTCATAAATTAAAATAATTCATTCGGCTTAAACTTGCGTATGCACTTGGCAGGATCGAGAAATATACATAACCTATGCGGTTTTGTAATTGAATTAATTATATGGTGAAATATTGACGCAAAATCACTTAATATTATGAGCTGTAGTAAATTCAAAACGATTCCAAGCTTATATCTTCCGAGTATAACTTCGGTGGTAGCTCGAACACTGAGATTTCAACTTTTATTGATAGCTGATTAATCAGGCACAGCTGCTTTCTTGTATCATTATCCTGTGAAGATGATTGATAATTTGCCTAAATAGCGATGCACTTCTTGACCTTGCATGGGTCTTCCTGACTCAGTTTGGTCTATAAAACAGCGTATCAGTGCTACGTTTGCTTTATGCTCGCGTTGCAATAAAGAAAGTGTGTCAATATTAAAACAATCTTACGTATTCATTTTCTATGAGCGTACTTTGGAAATATTTTAACGATTATTTCGGAGGGAAAATGCGATGCATCATTAAAATGGTACGACCATCGCAATGCTCACTGCTATACGTCCGACTCACTCAGTCTCTGTCCCGGTCTCCCTCTCTGGCCACTAATGGACGATTGCAATACTGTCACTAGGGCGCCGATATTCCGGTCCCTCAATTCCTTCTGCTTTATTACCTTTCCTTGTTGCTTCATCCGTACGGCTGTGCATGAACAATTGTACGCAGGTACGAAGGTAACATGCGAGCAATATACGTGTCGCATGTACGTAGATAGCATAGAGCAAAATAATGGATCGCATGTAAGACGGAAGAAAAATGCATGTTTTGTATATGTAGGTATCATGCAATGAGTATTAATCTCTCGTAGTAATAGATACATTCGCGTAATTGCTGAACTTTGTTGGATTAACCACCGAGACCAGTGGCGGTGTTAATGAACTACAATATAGTCATTCACTTCTTTCGCATCATAGGATGAAGTAAATGAACATTTTTTGACAAATTATATCATAAACTTTGTACCTGAATGCATCAGTTTAAATGTTGATTAAAATTTTAGGGATCATGACTTATGTTACTCTGAATAAATTGGATGATTTTGAAAGCATTCTTTTAGAAATTTATCTAGCGCACATTTGCCCCTTCTTATCATAGTTCTTTGAAGAAACCTGTGCCTGAATTTAGACCTTAAACAATACTCTTTACAATAATTCAACTGTCGGCTTTGAATCGGCATTTTCTCTTCCGCCTCGCCGCGAAAGCAAGCAATTTCATAATATCTTATTTTTCGTTGGCTGCTTTGGTACAATAAAAGATTTACATGACGAGGCAATGTCGATAATGCTTCTGTGTCCTTTATGAAAGCAATAATAACTTATTCGTGCTCTAAAAGGCCACTCAGCTTCAAAATGAATGACTTATAAATATTATTTGTCTCCATAGATCACTCAGCATTATTTTATAAATATTCTAGTGAATGATACCAAGTTTGCACGTTCGTAAAATATCCAATGAAGTATCTAGTCAATGTCTAGAATATCTTCCTAGATCTTGTATGCATCACACGGGACAAACATAATAATAACATGAGAACCTTTAGTCACCGACCTTCAGTCATGGAGCGGCCTGCGTGAATCTGCTAAAGATTTGTTGATGAAACAACTTTGATTTCATGATTAATTAAATATATTATATTCTCTGTCGGACGAGATTCCTGATGCGAAAATATGACATTTGTGGTTTTTCTAACTGGGCACTTTTTCAATTAAGATGAAATTGAGACAATGAATAGAAAACCTCACTTTTTGAAGTTTTTGACGTTTTTCTTACTATAAATTGAAATAGTGTTTCTTAATTTGAATTAAAAATCCTTAACGCTACCCAACCTCGGACCAACGCCAGGTGAACCGTTGCTAAAAATATCATAGTTGGCGACATTTAATCTACAGCTAACAATCATCAGTACCATTGTTAAGGGGATATAGATATGTATTTAAACTCGTAAGTTTAGCGTGACATGCAAATTTTCACCAATGTTTTTATCCGTTTAGCATATTAACCTCTAGGTGATGCATGCTAGTGTCACGATGATGCATGCTAGTGTCACGATGATGCATGCTTGTGTCACGANATCATGACACGCAATTGTGATGATCTCTTATCAATTTATCATGACACGCAATTGTGATGATCTCTTATCAATTTATCATGACACGCAATTGTGATGATCTCTTATCAATTTATCATGACACGCAATTGTGATGATCTCTTATCAATTTATCATGACCCGCAATTGTGATGATCAATCTTTTTATGGCCCAAGTAGCGGCAGTTAAGTAGGGGCAGTTAAGTAGCGGCAGTTAAGTAGAGGCAGTTAAGTAGCGGCAGTTAAGTAGAGGCAGTTAAGTAGGAGCAGTTATGTAGAGGCAGTTAAGTAGAGGCAGTTATGTAGGGGTGCTTTATTGCCCATGTTATCATGGCTGTCACAACTGAGATGAGTTCTGGATGTCATTACATGAAGGTTTTGACATTTTTGATATTGCATTATATATTTTTATTTTTACTTTTCAATTTATTTCATTTATATAGGTTTTCTGTCTTCCAGAAATTAAGTTTATGTCTGTTTGTAGATGACATCAGTTTGCAATTTGGAGGTAGGATTGGTAAACGATATTGCTTTCATCGTAAAGCCGTCTAATAAATCTTATATCTTGTAATCGCAATTATTTCAATATCGCAGTTGACGTTAACAAGTTTCATGGCTGTATTGATGTAAACTTATTACAACTTTTTCCCGGGTGATAATTAATAATAATTATGGGCCTAATCGATGTTTAAAATATTTCAATAGCAAAATATTAATAAATAAAAAAAAATTGTTTATATATCGAAATATTTAATTTAGAATTGCAAGTGGCTGAAGGCCTCGTCTCATGCCTCCTAACTCCCAAAACTTCGTCTCATGCCTCCTAACTCCCAAGACCTCGTCTCATGCCTCCTAACTCCCTTAACCTTGTCTCATGCCTCCTCACTCCCAGAACCTCGTCTCATGCCTCCTAACTCCCAGAACCTCGTCTCATGCCTCCTAACTCCCAAGACCTCGTCTCATGCCTCCTAACTCCCAGAACCTCGTCTCATGCCTCCTAACTCCCAAGAACTCGTCTCATGCCTCCTAACTCCAGAACCTCGTCTCATGCCTCCTAACTCCAGAATCTCGTCTCACACGCCTCAGCTCCTGCTATCTCATGGCCTAAGTTTGTTGCAAGTAGCGCATTTGTTTTGCGTTTGAATTACAACTGGACTTCCCAGTCGCTCGTTTCATTGGTTTTCTGGAAAGTTGAGATTTAGTTTAAAGTCGCATCCTGTTGTGCTGCCGATCTACAATGCCAAAATAAGCTTCATGGCTAAACTGATTTGAGGTCAATGAATATTTTGATCCGGTTTTCGCGCTCGGTTATGTTTTAGCAAGTTTTTCGGCTTTGTTATGAGTTACATAGTCTGATATTCAATGCGTTTCTAGGCCACTGTTTTATTGAGGCACTTCCGCATTCGAATTTTATCTTTTATTTTTTTTACGCGCAAATTTCACTGCATAAATTTGAGTTTCTGCGATTCTCTTTTTAAATTCAGTCAAGTTTTGCACCGTCATGCAATTTCCAGAGAATATTTATTATAGAATCAATCTGTGATTGTTAAAAAATTAGCACCACCAGCGCGCGGTTCGTGGTATGCATTATATTTCTATTCATATTCGAGGCATAAAAATATAATTTCGGTGTTTGATTTACATTAGCAATTAAAAAGGTTTAAGGTCGTTTTAGTCTAGGCTCATCGACGGCGGAGAACACAAGACTCGTTTCAAGGAAAAACGCTCTGCAAAAATCATATCCAAACTTTCTTGTCGCTTCTATGGCACACTTAAAAATCTATAAGGCAATTTGGAGAGCAACGTGTGCTGGCTAGAAAATAAAAGAGAAAAACTCAAAGAAATTTTGCTCTTTTTCCAAAGATGAGGCAAAGATTACGATTCAGGTTCCTCTTGTGGTCGTTTTAGTGAATATTATTATATGCACGATGGAATGATAGTTTCAAATGAATACCATCTGCTGATACGAAAAAAAAATTGTTCGCTCTTAATTATGTATAAGCTGGTATTTATTAAACATTTGTTTTACTGACGTATTTTTCTTTTATGATACTATTTTTTTCAAATATCCTGGGGCCGTACGATCTGAAATTCAACGATCTAAATCCAACTCATGAAATATCATAACATAATTATTATCTCATATATATGACTCTTTGCTTTGTACCAACATACTCAATTCCCGAATTCTGGAATGAGAAAAAACATAGGAAAATAAACTATTACTATTAACTATTACTGTCAATACTTCCCATGTACAATAAAAGTATGAAGATACTTGACTACCGGGGCAGTATGCCCAGTAACCGTGGAAGCATCAACGATACAAACGATTCCGATACAAACGATTCCCCTGAGAACGCAAGTCGGGGCAGCGGTGTCGTCTCTCTGTAATTTGGCTGGTGGCGTCGCAGGCGCAGATCGTATCTCCAAATGTGAAGATTATGCCGACCCTGGACCTCATCTACAATCTATTAGGTGCTCCTCAGGCCTCGCCTACCACGGCTTTTATTGGAGGGCATGAGACCGGGCAACTTTTGCCGCCGATGTAAGGAGAGTTGCGATGAGTCCTTTTCGAGGAAAAAACTTTTTGTAATTTATTTTTTTTTTGTAGGTTTTTATAGTTTAAACCATGCATACGTTTTATTGCAAACAATATACTGATGCAGTAGTGAAATATTCACTGAGAAGTTTATTGGTAGAAACTAATATAATGACATTAGTTTCTATAATAGTTCTAATAATATTTTATTCATATAATGCTCCCCTCGTATGCTGCATATTCTTTTGAGTTATCATTTTTCTTTACATTTGCGAATAAACTATGCAAAATTAATTATTTAACGCGTACCGAATAATCAAACATTTTCGTCTTTGTAAGTCAAACCTTCCTTATTATAAGCCTGCAGCCATTACTGGTGCTTTTACCATTACTGGTGCGCTTACCATAAATGTGCGTTTACCATTACTGTGCGCTCACCATTACTGGTGCGCATACCATTACTGGTGCGCTTACCATTACTGGTGCGCTTACCATTACTGGTGCGCTTACCATTACTGGTACGCTTACCATTACTGACTCGTATCATATTGATCCACTCACCAATACTGGACCACTAGCGCCATCATGGTCGCCCCATCAATCATAAATCACTTTGCACGAATCATCGACGCGGTTAAAAACTTCTAATTGTTCGAGAGATGTCAGAGTCGCTCTGATTTGTGGCTATTGGCTCTACAAAAAAATAAGAAAGGAAATAAAAATGACGAAAGAAAATCAGCTCCCAAAAAATATTTCAAACTCACAATGGAGAGAATAAGAAGTTGGACACGAGAGAGGCTTCTCTTTTTTCCGCTGAAGTCAAACTCTGCTGCCTGTCGTCGAGAGCGCACAAAATTCTCTGCGCCGGCGACGGTTGTGAATTTGGACCGCTGGTGTCGAGCATTTTGAATTGACTTGTTTTGGGCGGCTAATCCGATCGAGTGTGCTTGGCGTTTCAATAAAATTTGACCTCGAAAGCTCTTGATTTGAGGCTACGCGAGTTTATTGCAATCATTGCTTATTGCTTTGATTTTGTGCCGAGTGAAGAGAACAAAAAAGCTTCGCATTGCTGTTTATGGAAGCGTCAGGTTGTCTCGGTAATGAGATGATGACATCGACATCAGGCTCAATAATGATGGCTGTGTAATTAACATCAAGTACACTGACTCGTATTCTTAATTAATCGCTAGAGCCAGGAGCTGCGTTTTGTATGCAAATAAAACGACAAAAAGATGTCGCGAATATTGATCACGTGCATAATGTACGTCTGCGAATAATTTATATGTTACACATTGGGTATTGTTTCTTATTCTGAAACAAAATTCCGCGCTAAAAAATTACAACTCCGGCAGTCAGTACCATGTATTTGCAGAAGAATAATCTATTCCGGGTACCATTTTAACCGCTATCAAGATTTTACAATGCCATCAGAACCTAATTTTACCACTTTAATTTTGTATCAATGCCGTCATCATTATTGAGTGCCGCCTCTATCACTTTCTTACGCCCCCACCTCCGCACTCAGCCACGAATATTACTTCCCTCCGCTACCACCACGGTCATCCTCTGCCACTCAAAACATCCAATAAGGCAACCATCGTTTTCTTCCACCACCACATGAAATTTCTGTCGAAAATTTTTCTACCAAAATTACGAGTTTCATTCCATACTATACTCTTTTTGTTTTCATCACATTTCTTCACTGCTTCCAACTACCGTCGCTGCCACCTTATATCACAAAACCAACTTCTACCACAACCCCAACTTCCACCACAACCCCAACTTCCACCACAACCCCAACTTCCACCACAACCCCAACTTCCACCACAACCCCAACTTCCACCACAATCTTAACTCCCTTCCACCGCCATCCTCCGCCACCGTCGCTGTCATCCACCATCATGTGTCCGCCGTAAATCAGCGACGTTTCCGTCTTTTTATTAAGATCGCGCGCCTCACAGTCCCTCTCTCTTAACACTTCGCTTCGTAACATTTAGCTGCAGAATTTACAGCTCCGATGCCTGGACGCAGTCCAGCTGCTTCCTCTGCAGACGGGCCAACGCTCGCCCTGTGTCGTCGGTGTGAATTTCTTACTTCTTGACAATTTTATTTTCAGTATGTTTTTTGTTTTATTTTGACAGCCTAACTGTCTTCCATTGATTTCTTTCAGTTTTATTACGGACAACTGTGATGTAATACATGCTGATACTCAGATGAAAATATCCAGCGTCAGTACTTTAAGGTTTTGTACTTTATAGTTTTGTTGAAAATCACGGATATTTTATTAAACTAAAATCAGGTCCACTGTCCATATCCTGTAATTGATTATTTCGACTGCTGAAATATACTAGTTTTCTCATCTTACTTATTCATCAGGAGATTTAACTAACGAAGCAGAGAATCATTCAAGGCCTTGATTTTGATTATAAGGAACCACGAACTTCATAAATGCGGCAGCTGGTCGCTAGATATCGCTCTCGTTAGCCAATGGAAACATTGAAGCTGCCTTTTGCGTCTTCTAAATTATAAAATATTATTTCTTGATAAAAAGGTGAATCATAAATGTGCCACGCAAGGAAAATAAAAAAATTGTTTTACATCATTTCTCTGCCAGAAAGTGTTAATTAGCATTAACTAAAAGAAAATTTATTGTTCGAACCTTCTTCTGGTCAATTGGGAGGACATTTTTCCAACATTAAATAGTGACGCCATGAGTGCTTTTAAATGCACAACAGAGGCTCGAGTTACACATTTACAATAAATCATATTGTTCTTGTTAATGCAAGGATTTTTTGAGAGAGTAATTATTGTTTCTATTAAGATTAAATCAGTTTATACATTTCCTCTCTACTGCTCCATGCAAGGCAAAATAGTTTGGTGCCCAAGTTACTTAAATATTCGTAGTAACCTCCGTAGACTTGTAACGAAAATTTATATTCGCATAATAACGATAATCTTATTTACGCCACACGATGGTCGTTTGTTCTGAATTAATTTCGATTCTTTCTGAAAAAAAACTTGAAGAAAATGTAATTCAATTTTCAGCAACTCGTCGCTTTTCATGCACCAGTTCTCATTTCGATCAGGCTCTTGTCCTGAGCCCAAGAACTTGCACGGCCGCACTCAACGTGGCACAAAATTGCGAACGCTTAAGCAAGAGCAAGCAATTCAAGTTTGCTCGGCGCATCACATGCAGGAGTTGCTGCAGTGGCTGTTGCACACAGTGAGACTGCCTGTACAGTTCTTTCATCTAAGTAAAATGTACTTTTCTGTGATGCGGCGTTAATGCGTAACTTGAGTCAACAACGGAAAATAACTATAGAATTTAGGCCTTAATACTTTTTTTGCAATTTGATATTGATAAGAATTTACTTAATTTGGCAGATTGTTTTTCATATCAATATTATTGATTGTTGAAAAATATTCGTGACATGATACTACTATAATATTCGATTATTGATTCCTTGGATTTATTCGCTTCTATGAATGATAAGATAACTAATTCAATCACATCTGTTGAGGATATAAAATTCTTTTGCCACGCCTACTGTCTTTCCGATCCTACTGTCCTCCGAAGATTCAGCAGAACTGACATAGCCAGAAAAATGACCATCTCCAGCGACCGCTTTTCACCATCTAACGGGCACGAGCCAGGCATATACCAGTCGCGGTCCGTTCCCTGCCAGGTACATTTACATGTTAAGTCCGGTCACGGGTCATCCTCAATACAGTTCCTTCAGTATCACGTGCCATGCCGGTCTACTGCCATGAACGGCTGGTATGAATGCTTCTATAGAAATGCATTAAAAATATTGGACAGTCCACTGCCGAATATACCGAATATATAATAAATAATATACCGAATATATAATATACCGAATGCCGAATATACCGAATGCCAGTCCACTGCCCTGAACGGCTGGTATGAAAGCTTCTATAGAAATGCATTAAAGAATATTGGACTGTACCGTGACTGGTGCGTGCCCGGCAGTATGGTGTGAACCAAACCTGATGGTGACACAGCTTGCATTCGCGTTCGTCGTCCAAAGCATCGGTCTCGTCTCGCACATTGCGCACTCCACAAACGCTGCGTCGAGCTCGCATTCGTCCAAACTTTGCGTCTTCAAATTCCGTCGCAGTGAAGATATTTTTGTTTATTTTTCAGCTGCTCAGCGAAGCGCTGAACGTCAGGCCCTCTGCTGCTTTCCAACTCCTTTGTTTTGGTTCTTTTCTCTTTGTTCTCGCTGTTGACAAACCGCCATGGTAATTTATCCTGTTAACTTGAGTTGAAATTCAAACTCGCTGGCAAAAGACATTCGGTATATTTTCATGTCTCTGATATTTCATGCAAAGAACTGTTGGCGCGCAATAGATTATTTTTATTTCCATTGATGGTTTCTGGTAAACTCTGACTAGACAAATTTCATAAATATTAGCTCTTCATGTCCCAACTTATAAACATGTCTGCATTTTGTTTCTTAAGAATTTTATTAACTGCGTGTAAATATATCTTGATATCACGAATTTTGATGACATATTAAGGAGCTTCCTTCACATCTTACACAATTTTGATCAAAGCGAAAGTCGCTGTCGCGTTATTTTTCGCATAAGGAGAAAACTAGCTTAAATATTAATCAATAGCTCTCTGCCGTTCAAATGAATTGCCTACATTACGAATCCTTCCTATCTCTCAAATAAGTGTTTTCAATAAAAATGCTTTGTTATATCGAAGCGCAGGATCATTTATGGTCTGGAGTTTGAAATTCTCCGCGATCAGGATGAATCAAATTGCCAGATTTTCTTCTGGGGTCAAATTCTAGTCACTGACAAATGTGAACCTATGAGACTTTTGATAGACAACATTTGCTTGCATGATTCATTTATAGAATTTTATTGATATCATTATTTTATTTAAGCATCTTTTTGCGAAAGTTATATGTGCTGTACTAATGAAACCATAGTATTTTAGTTCCAATAACTAAATTTCAAGTTATTTTAAAGAATATCAAACATGAATCTATATTATTCTAATTCGAAAAAATTATTTTAAATTTATTTCGTTTGTCTCTCAGCACCTCCGTCCATCAACGACAGCGCCAGCAGCCGCGATGTTGTCGCTGACGAAGGAACAGAAGCGATCTTGCGGTGCTCTGCTACAGGCACTCCGCAGCCCACCATCACGTGGAGGAGGGAAGACTCTACCCTCATCAGAGTCGCCCCCAACAGAGGTGAGGGCTTCAGGCACTCCGCAGCCCACCATCACGTGGAGGAGGGAAGACTCTACCCTCATCAGAGTCGCCCCCAACAGAGGTGAGGTCCCTCACTAAGGACCGAGGTCTAATAGAGCCCGAGGTCTTCCTGAGTTCAGGTCAGCGAAATGGCAAGAATATTTCAAGGCCAGATTAAGCAAGAATATTTTTTCTTGCCTTTGTAGGTCAACATCATTTTATTCTTAACTGCATATCATTGAAGATGAGAGTGAGTTTGCCAGCTAACTTAAACACGAATTTGTTTTCGTGGGTCAACGAAGTTGTTCTAGCAATCCGCTAGTCATTAATTAGACGTATAATTTATTTTCATTTTTCGATTATCCATTCCTTCAGCTTTTACTTTTTTTTTAAATGAATTTCATCCACATACTCTTAATAAATCAGCCTCTTCTGAGGTTAACTGAAAATATCAAAATGTAGAAAGGTAATGTGAAATGAACCTCTATTTACTTCTTCCTACTGCTACTGCAAACCTCATTTTCTTGCCCGCGGCAGCTGAACGCTTTTAACATTAAGTTCGCAACCCGAGAAATATTATGAAGAACTGCAGCCGCTGAAGCTTGCACGGCATTGGCAGCCAAAGCGGTTCAAGTTACGCCTTGTAAAAGCCAAGGAAATTCGGCCCGTGACCGTCTGCTGCAGCTGCCCTCTCAGCGGCCGTTGGCTGCTTGGAAAAACTACTGTACGCGAACATTTTCATGAGGTATTTTTATTGTACGGCGAACATTTTCATGAGGTATTTTTTATTGTACGGCGAACATTTTATGAAGTATTTCTTATTGTACGGCAAACATTTTCATGCGATATTTTTATTTGAACGGCAAACATTTTCATGATGTATTTTTATTGAATGGCGAACATTTTCATGAGGTATTTTTATTGAACGGCGAACATTTTCATGAGGTATTTTTATTGTAAGGCGAACATTTTTATGGGGTATTTTTTATTGTACACCGAACATTTTCTTGAGGTATTTTTATTGTACGGCGAACATTTTCATGAGGTATTTTTATTGAACGGCGAACATTTTCATGAGGTATTTTCATTGTAAGGCGAACATTTTTATGGGGTATTTTTTATTGTACAGCGAGCATTTTCTTGAGGTATTTTTATTGTACGGCGAATATTTTCATGAGGTATTTTTTATTGTACGACCAACATATATATGAAGTATTTCTTATTGTACGGCAAACATTTTCATGCGATATTTTTCATTAAATGGCGAACATTTTCATGAGGTATTTTTTATTGTACGGCAAATATTTTCATTGGGTATTTTTTATTGTACACCGAACATTTTCAGCGATATTTTTCGTTTTACGGCGAACAATGTCCGGCCATTATTTGTTGTGAGATTAAAATTTTCGAATGATCAGGAAGAGCTCAATTAATAATACTTATGTGCACGGTAAGCCTAAAAACAACGCTGTAAATCATTACGATTGTTTAGTATTTTTTTCATGGTTTTGTTTTACAAAATTATGATCTTGATCATTGTTAACATTATTTCTATCTATGATTATGAATTTATACGCAAAAATTCCATATTTGCAAGCCAATGTATTGAATTCTCAAAAGTTAAAATTGCACTTGATGTTAGTTACTCATATAGATGTCATTATGTTCTTTTGTGATTTTTTAATGTAAAAAAGATAGTAGGTGAATTTTTATTTTCGTCACTTTGATAGTTTTCATAGATAATGTCATTTTTAGTTTTGAAAATATTATATATGCAGCAAAATTTTGCTTTGAAGGCAGTGAAATTCACCATAAAAATCAATAACACAACGACAAACGGAAATTACGTGCAATTGTCCTGATAACAGTTCATTGCAAGAATCGTGACTAGCGCCCTTATTCGTCATTGCGAGCGGGAATTTCTTAAAATTCAACAATGGACTTAGCAACAAAATGCTTTTAATTTTACCGGGACTATTCATCTCGCATATTCGATACGCGTCTCGATTCTCCTCAGCGACAGCCCGCAAGCGCTCGTCCCGAACATTTGCTAAAAAATCTTCTCCAATTCACACTCGATGGAATTTTACAGAGTGGCTTTCATCCGCTCGACCGGATGAACGAAGTTGTGAGGAAATGATTTCTTCATGAATATACAAGTCTTCATCTACCTACAGTAGATTTTGTGATTGTTTTTAAATCCGTCGTTTCTTTAATATGTGTTTCGGACGCAGCGGTCTTAGCCTCATACGGTATTAAAAGGGCCCTGAATGTAACGCAAAATTCTACAAGTCTTCATCTACCTTCAGTAGATTTTATGATATTTTCAAGCTAGGCAATCCTTGTGCCGCGTATTCAACTTATTGAATCAAAATAAATTGTATAGAGAAATTGTGAATCAATGAGTATAAATAATATTCAATTGTGTACAATATGAGGAATTTCTGCTATCGAAAACAGTATATTTTTCTTCTTTTTATACTGTCATGTATCACACTTCACACGTTTAATCCACTGCATTCAAAGAAATGAGTGAGACCTTGTCCAAATATGGATGATTTTTTATGTGGATACAACCAATTGGACAGTGAGCAGCAGCGACGATACAGCTTTAAAATTGACTGACTCACGGGCAAAAAACTAGGCCGAATGAATCGTTCTAAGGAAATATAATATTTATTTTGAAATTAGATAACATAAGATAAGATCAAAGTATTGAGGGACGCTTTTAGCCAATTTTTTAAGTAATTATGAACATTATTCATGTAATGATGAATATTTTTGAAAATGCTATTGCACGCACAATGAGTGGGCCATGTATGAAGGCATAAAATGTAATGATTTTAACCATTATATGTAATGTTTTGACTGCAAAAAGTAAGCTGTGTTTTAACCCTGTTTTAACCGTTGTAATTTAGACTATTTAGTAGCATATTTTTCAATTATGACCTGCACTCAAATTTTGTTGCACAAAAGTAAGTCTGATGGACTGTAACTAATACGTTGAGTGTCGGTGTCGCTTTAGTTTTTATTAGAATTCGAGCTGAAATAGAATATGATAACACCAAACTCGAATTGAATTTCAAATCCTATTTTGAATTCTATTGATGAAGCGGCAAAGAGAGCATCTGCGTCGCGGAGCTTTTGATGTTTTTTGTCCGTAGTGATGGTGCTAGCTCCTAATTGGCATAATTTAATTGATTATATCATGGTAATAATAATAACCTTATCATGTCAATAATTACTCGTTCGAAGTCGTCGTTGAACACATTATCGTCAGATACGCTGCAATAATAAATCTAATTTTCATTATTTAGACAAAGCAAAGCGATGCTGATATCGAACCAAGGGAGTTAAATGGTCTCGGTGGTTCATTTACTTCTAAAGCCTAGTCTTCATAAACAGTTAGGAGATTATGATACTGTCTACAATTGTACATGCTATGACGATGCCATGGATATTGAATGATGAAATTTTGGATATATCGTATCTATGATATTGATGAAACTAAGAATCATTGTATGCATTTTAGATGGCGTGGGGCCACGGAACTTAATAGCTCGTGTTGCTTCAGCGCTTCAGATTGACACAAGCGGATCTGAGAAGACCGATAAGCTCATCAAACCTATTTAATATGATACGCAGAAATTGCGACATTTCCCATGAGCAATAAAATTAAAACATTGGGATTTGAGAAACATTTTTCACAAAATTCGTGGATGTATTGTTCACATAAGTCCAAAAGGTTCCCACCAAATAAAATAAAAATCGTGTGCTTAGCATCGATTCTAAGCGAAAAAGCGCAATTTTTTCGATATGTTATTAGTTTCTATATCATTGAATATTAACTAAATAATGTTTTTATTTTAAGTGAAACATTTGTAACAATCCCGCCTATCATATCCGTATGATTTTCTCTAACCGAAACGCGTGTAAGTTAGAATAATTCGACCGAAGGATTTGGACACGGAAGGTAAAATTTCGCGACAGGATCAGGGAGTGAGATGCCACGATGCCATCACTGGCACTGTGCCACGAGTGTCCCCAGGGGGGGAGAGGGGGGATCGTCTCCCCCTCCACGGTATCCTGGCTACCGCCGAGCTCATTATGACGCGTACAGATCTGAGCTGTTATGTGGCTGTCACCAGCAGGTTATGGAAGTGGCGAGCCATGTGGCTGTCACCAGCAGGTTATGGTAGTGGCGGGCCATGTGGCTGTCACCAGCAGGTTATGGAAGTGGCGAGCCATGTGGCTGTCACGAGCAGGTTATGGAAGTGGCGGGCCATGTGGCTGTTACCGGAAGGGTTATGAAAGTGGCGGGCCATGTGGCTGTCACCAGAAGGGTTATGGTAGTGGCGGGCCATATGGCGGTTACTTGAATGTAATGGTAGTGGCAGCCATCAGAGATCTGGCTGCCATATGGCAGTTATCTGAAGATTGCTTATTGACGATGTACAGAAGATCCGGGCTATACGATTCCTCCTAAACGCTCTCATAAAGTTGATTTCATTTATCAGTTTTTATTTAAAGTTTTCAATAAACGAATTATATAGTTGCTATATTTTATACATAGAACAAGATAGACAAATTTTACACCTATTTCTGATCGGCAGTGCACTTAAAATTGCTCGATTCGTTACATTTTCACTGTCCGTTGCCATCTTCGTCTTTTTTATATTATAGGTATTAACACGATATATATATTAGATATATACTTGATATATATTTATATATTAGATAGTAATACACAAACATAACCTTATGTCCAGGCGAGCTGATTGAAGGCCCCGAGCTGAAGTTCAGCGCCGTGCAGCGCTCCGACGCCGGCGCTCTGCTCTGCATCGCCAAGAACGGCGTCGTGCCTTCAGTCAGCAAGCGGGTCCAGCTGCGGGTCACGTGTAAGTGGGTCCAGCTGCGGGTCACGTGTAAGTGGGTCCAGCTGCGGGTCACGTGTAAGTGGGTCCAGCTGCGGGTCACGTGTAAGAGGGTCACGTGTAAGCGGGTCCAGCCCAGGGTCACGTGTAAGTGGGTCTAGCTCAGAAGCAGCAAACACTGCCTGTAAATTTACTAAAATTCGTCAGTGAAATTTAGTCTTCGTTGGCTGATTGCGAGCAGGAATTTCTTCATTGCGTTGTCTAATACCTACATCTATTGCAAATAGGTGGAAGTTCATCCATTTCGATATTGTTCATTTAAAATTGAAGATGTACAGAAAACGCTAACGCAGCGAACTCTGAATGAAAGGCTTTAGCGTTTTTTTACTGTTTAATTTTATTCCGTATTTTTTCATTGGCTTTTTGAACTCACCACAGTTTTCTAGTGATACGTTTCCATTTCTCAATGTAAAAATCTTGATGAAAGCCGAAGTTGAATTTTTTAAAAAAAGTCTATTCGAACAGTTACTGCAAAAATGAAACTAAAAATTTATCGCGTGAGAACTAATCATTAGCAAAAAATATGTCATTCCACGGTTGAGAGATCATCATTAGCTCAAAGATCATCTTCCATCTTTCGAGAGCACCATCAAAAAAATTATTATTCATTATTACTCGGTTTAGAGTTCAACATTAGTAGAAAGATGATCTATCAATATTCAATCAAGAGATCATCTTCCCGCTAATGAAATAACACAAAATAACGCAGCTGATCTTGTCATCGGTGCAGTGACGCAGCGTCTTTTGTTCCCGCGTCACCCCGGCAATGTCGCACCAATAATCTCTTTGTCCTCAGGCACCGACGCAGACAACTCTTTGCTCTTTAGCTTCGCTATTTAGCTTCACTCTTTTGCTTCTCTCTTTTGCGATCGCTCTTTTGCTTCGCTTTCATTTGTGAGATGAACGCACTGACGGTAGCAGTTTCCGATAACACTTTAATGCAGTCAGATTTTCGATTTTCTTTCTCCCGTTAATGCTAACAATGGCGTGCCTTGCGAAGCTCCCTGTCTTACGCCTAATCATGATTTGAAAATGTAACAACAACTTTCACATAGTTTTGGGGTAAAATGAATATAATTTCACCGCATAAAGGAAGACTTGAAGCCGTGCACATAAATAAATGATAGTAGCCAGGAACCGTAGCCTTTTTCATTCTGAAAATGAATGGGCTATATCTTCCATGTTATAATACACATTCTTGTCCACTGCTCTCGAGCAGAGACCAGACGTATCACTGATACGCCTTTTTGTCGAGTCAAATCTAGGCCAGGATGACCAACACAAGGGTGGGAAGTGCATCCCTATTTGGACAAATTGTCACTCATTTCTCTGAGGGTTTGTGTTTTATTATATTAAATATTGTGCTGATTAAAATAAATATTATACTAAATATCATACCGACAAAAAAATATTATACTGAATATTATGCTGATCAAAATAAAACAGGTATTATACTAAATATTATAGCATTTTATCAACTATTTCCGCCGGCGGACAGTCGGGCCCGTGGCGGCGGTGGCGGCGGACACGGTGGGGGCGCTGGCGGGCGGGGCGGTCAACTTCTCGTGCGTCGTGGCCGGCCACCCGCGGCCGACCGTCGCCTGGCGGACGAGTGATGGTCGCGTTATCAGCGGCCACCGCGACCACACCCACTACACCCACTGGGGGGAGGTGAGTATCACTCACTGAGTTAGGTGAATATCACCCATGCACTGGAAAGAGGTGAGTGTCACTCACTGGGAGGGAGTGAGTGCCACCCACTAAGGGGGAAGTTAATATCACCCGGTGGGGGGAGGTGAGTATCACCCACTACACCCACTGGGGGGAGGTGAGTATCACCCGCTACACAAATTTCTAAACCTGCTCGTTCAGATTTTCCTGAACCGTTCGTTACTGGTTATGGTCCGGACGTTTAAAATCTGTGGTCTTTTTTTTCCAAATCGACTGATTGTGATTTTGATTTTACGAATGTCAAAGTATGAACATTTTGTGCATTAGTGATGTTTCAAAATGCAGTACTTTATTTTCTTCGTGGTAGCTGATATCATAGATATTTTATTATTAAACGCGTCTTCATGCTATTGTTCGTATAACATCGAATTAGCTGGGAGTTTAATTAGGGAGAGTTCGATCATCATTCGTATGGCCTTAGTATTCTTAGTTTGTGTTTCGGACGTAGCAATCACAGGCCACGCTGGGGCAACTGAAGTAAATAAAAGAAATAATAAAGATGTTTTTCAAATCATATTTCATAAATTCTGATCATATTAAATAAATATAATGATGATTAGGATGTCCGTCATCAGCATCCATGCAGGACTCGGATGCTGGCTGCCATTTGATTCCTCCATCGCCGCGAGTATCGATGCAATGCCTCGTAAATCCATTAATATCTTCGGCCAATATTGAGGCTGATTGCCGGGACATCCGCTCGTCGTAAAATAGTCTTCGTTCATATTGGTTTGGCGACACGTCTTCTCAGAGCGCATGCAGCAAAGACTGCACTTATACCAAACTGCACGATGTCCTGTTTAATGATATTTTCTATCTTAATTATTTTGAGTATAGTTTTAGTTATTTCTTATTTGTTAAGATTACGATTTCTTTGTCCTTATTTGTATAACACTATTCCCGCACTCCCAAACAAAACCCCCACTCCAACACAACCTTATGGGCTTCTGCCTAGTCGATTATGGGCAGGCTTACGTACGCTTTCGAACCTCGCGGCCATTCGAAATTCATCTTTAGTGAGTGTGTGCCCAACGTCTGCTGGAAGCCTTCATTCAGTCTCGCGCTCTTTACCGTACACTCAAACAAAATTAATGGGTCCTACTGTCCAAATTGTGACACACTTTTTCACCAACAGCACGAGCAGAGTGAGGATGTAGCTCTGATACACCTTTTTGCAGCCCAGACTGGGTCAGAATGATCTACACGATGATAATAAATGGATCGCAATTTGGACATAGTCCTTTGCTTTTTTCATTGAGTCCAGCACATTTTCCCGTCCAAGCGGTTTAAGAAATCGGGGCTCGTGAGCATCTTGATGCCAAAAATAAAATCTACTCTTCGAGCTGTTTTCAATAACGCTGATGCTGTATGGTGTGCATTTGGCCGTTGCAAGGAATGCGGATGCAAAGAATGCGGATTGCTTTCAGCCCGACAGAGATATTACGATGCCAGCGTCAGGTTTGTGGTCGATTGTTCATAAATTTTTCACTTTATTTCAACCTATCCTAAGAAGTTGATGACATCAGTTCTCCGAATTTTTCGTAATTTATTTTATAACTCACTGTAATGAAATAGGAATTGATCGATTGTATCATGATTAGTGAAATATATTGAATAATTATTCTGATCAATGATAATTATCAATAAAATACAGTTCGTGAAATATTTATAAAATTGCATTAAAATTTGGTAAGACTTAGATTAACACAAATCCCACGCATTTGACGTTACGTGCGATTCCATATTAGTAATTTTCTCACAAAATGATAAAAAAAAGACTTCAACTTTCTTTCACTGGCGCTTATCTCATATCAGTGGTCATTGATTTGCATATTAGGACGAACGTTTCTTCAGGATGTTGTTTCCTTTCCCAAGTTGAAACGATCTTTAAATAATCGCCGTGCCATTTGTAGCTTAAGCATTTTTTAATTATCATTGTCAGTTAGCTCATTGGCTGCTTCAGTTTGCTCATTGGCTGCTTCAGTTAGCTCATTGGCTGCTTCAGTTAGCTCATTGGCTGCTTCAGTTAGCTCATTGGCTGCTTCAGTGTTAGTTCAATCAATTGTCTCAGTGAGATAATTTACTTCTAAAATATGATAATTTTTTATCGTCACCCGATCATCATCATATCCATCTATTCATCTGACCTGTTGCCTCACTTTTATCCCTACGCATGAGTATATCATCTGAAGTGCATTATCCTCAATTACAAACATCTCTCATCAGTATTTGTAGTCCTGGAGTTTCCTTCGAGAGACAAAATATTATTGGATCAATGGTGAATTTTTCTCTACACTTTCAACAAATCGAATTCTCCGCCAATCAACATTCAAGTCTTCCTGACCGTTGTACTTATTTTCTTATTTCGTAATTTCTGACGCACAGCGTTTATGTTGTCACTTACCTACTTTTGCGTTTAGTTTCTTTTCCCTTCCTACCAGGAGGCGTGCTCGCAAAAGCTTGCTACGTGTTCACTCATCATGTAAAATACAACATATATTTTTAATCAAAGAATTACCATTAAGCTTGTTAAGAATTCATCACATTATTGGACGTCTTAGACCCGTCTTAGTGACCGCTGTGAAGGCAGCGACTCGTTTCTGCGCTCTCACTGCGGTCATCGTCAGCCAAGCAAATACCGACAATTCACTCGGAAATTTCGTGCAGAGGAAGTGAGGAGACCATGTTTATGAGGCCCTCACTATTATAAGGCTTTCAGTAGCTTGAAATAACACTGAAACTCAGCCATGAATTCCCGACGACGCGGCCATAGGTCAGCGATGAGTGACGATATGGCAGCTGGCAGCCTGTCGGGCGAGGCGTTCGAGACCTCGTACAAGTCCAGCACATTTTCCCGTCCAAGCGGTTTAAGAAACCGGGGCTCGTGAACAACTTGATGCCAAGGATAAACTTCGTCTTCACGAGAACCTAAATTGTGAGCTCTTCTCTTATCTCCTGACGTTAGACTTCTCAGAATTACTTGCCAGATCAATAAATTTTCTCACTTGCAGCTCCGCTCGTAGATGCTCGCTAATTCGTTCATCGGGATAAGATCTTCGGTAAAACTTCGTTCGAATCGTTCTGGATCTTCACTTCGTTCGTTGCATATGCGATGCTTTCAATTTTATCATCTCGAATTTTTGAACGGAGGCTTTAAGCTTGATGTAGTTTAAATCTATCGTAATAGTTACAAGAAAATTTTCATTCAGACCTTAGGTAATTTTTTTATAGAGGTTGTACACTCTATTTCTTTGATTTTTCAAGTCGATGCAATTGCTGGTCTAAATTGCTCTCTCTAATTTTATCTTTTAAGTTCCACTAAGGCTTTTCCTACAACATCGGTCACTGATTATATTTCCTTTTCAGATAAATGAAGTTTAGAAAAGTTTCTTCCTGTCTAGGTCTATTTTATTTTAAGTCCAGTAACAAATAGTCCTCTCTGTCGATTTCTATTTCAATTTTTATTTTTATATTTTCACCAACAGATTTACTTTATTTTTGCATGTACAGTATATCAGTGTGTTGTAAGCTGTGTTTTTAATATTAAACGTGAGTGAATGGCTTCGATCATTCCCACGTCAATCACAACCAAATTATCAAAAATAATTTCAACTATATAAGCCAGGTAAATATTAATTTTTGTGGTTAATTGAACTGTCTCAACAGGACTGAGGTTACACTTTAAAAGAGTAATTGGACAAGTTATGATGGTGATTATTACGGTTATTGCGAGATTTATAACTGAAACTAATTCTATACGTGTCAGTTTCGTCAATTTTACGAGCCGAAGTAAAAGATATTACTCCGTATATTATTACCTCTACTTCGGTCATTACAATACATGCATTGTTTAATAAAATGATCTCAATATAATTCATCATCATAATTTATCATATAATCTCACAATCATTTAACAATTATATATTTCATTTGTCCACCTCAGTTGCTGAAGTACCTCACAGGACATTGTCCCGTCAACGCTACGGCCGAGCATGTTATAATATATCTTATCTATAAAATAATGATCACAATATAATTCACCACTATAATTTATCAAATTATTTTATAATAATTTATCATATATATATTTCATTTGTCCACCTCAGGAGCCGAAGTACATCACAGGACTAGGCCCTATCAACGCTACGGCCGAGCATGCGTGGCTGGCGGTCTACAGCCTGCGAGCCTCAGACTTCCAGCGCTACTCCTGCGCCGCTAACAGCTCCAGGGGCGTCGCTACGGCAACGCTACGGCTCTACGGTCAGTTAGAGTAATATGTGTAGTGTGTGTGTAGAAAGAACAGCTGCAGTGGCTTTGTGTTATTCATGTACAGAGAGAACAGCAACTCGCTAAGCTGGACTGAGTTTGTGTTATTCATGTATAGAGAGAACAGCAACACGCTAAGCTGGAGTGAGTTTGTGTTATTCATGTATAGAGAGAACAGCAACACGCTAAGCTGCAGTGTATTATTACAACACTTCTCTTTAACTTCACTACTTGTTTGTTTGTTTGTTTGTTTGTTTGTCTCTCTGTCTGCTACATATCTTATAATCGATATTTAACACACTTCTACCTCATCAATCGATCTGAAATTTTGCACACTTGTGTGAAGTCGGAGACAATGCATGAATCAATTGACAGAATATATAATTTTAAAAATAAAAAAAAATTTGAATTTTAAAAAATCGAATAAATAATTTTGTCTGCTACAAATCTTTTAATCGATATTAAACACACTTCTACCTGTTCAATCGACCTGAAATTTGTACACTTGCGTAGATTCGGAGACAATGCATGAATCAATTGACACAATAAATAATTTTGAAAATTTTAATTTTTTCATATATTAAAAAGTGTAAAAATTATTTTTTAGTATATGGAAATAAAATTACAAATTCATTGTAGATGTGTAACATCGGAGACACTGTATTCTTTAGAAGTTTTGTCTATAAAAAGTAATTTTTGAACGCATATTATTGTTATTCATGAATAGAGAGAAGAGCAACACCCTAAGCTGCAGGGAGCTTGTTTTATTCATGTATAGAGAGAACAGCAACGCGCTAAGCTGCAGTTAATTTGTGTTGTGTATAAACAAAGATAATAGTTAGCATGATTCATGTTTGTGTTTGTGTTCTGTATCAATGATGCGCATCTCGGGGGGTTGTTTAATGCTGAGTATCAGAGATAAGACAGGCAAAACGACGACCAAAAATTTGTTTATATTTTATATATATTAAACTGATATTTTACCAACTTCGATTATGAAGCTTATAGTAGAGAAAGCTTCGCATGCATCAGACGTGAAATTATTCAGCCATACATACGTTCGTTAGGAGAAATCTTTGCTATCAACAGGGAAAGTACTTCATCACATGCAGCCGTGAAACGCATTCCTTTAACATTTTTTCCGATTGCTGTCCCAAAACATTTTTTGTGGGTTAAGAATTTTTGTAGAACTTTTTTACGTTAACAATTTATGCATTGAGGCTTTAATACTAAAACCTATTCTCATCTTAGCCATTGCAGTAAGTGCAAGCTTGCGTCCGTAAGCTCAGCCAGCCAAGCCCTGCTGGCTCTGGCACCAAGCAAATTCAGACACTTCGACATTTTTCCCTGGTACTTTTTTGGTAGTTGTGCCTTTTTTGGAAACTTTTGAAATGATGGCGCAGGACGAGACATTTTTGGACCATTTTTATTGTGTCGCTGAGTTCTTCGAGCATTTATGGTCTTTATTCGGGTGAAAGAGCAGACGTGTGATCCAACAAACGTGGCTCCGGCTCAAACAAAAGAGACTCAAGGGAAACTCTCAAAGCGAAATTTCGCCTAAATAAATTTGTGGTTCTACATATGTATGCATTCCTATCAGTTATGTGAATAGTTTTTTACCTAAATCGTGTATGCTAATTACACTCAAGTAACGGAATGTATTCTATTGCGATAAATAACTTTATTTTTATATCTACCAAATGAAATTGTCAAATAAAAATTAATTTAGTTACAACTCTACATCTCTAAAATACATTTTGTGAAGAACAAACCGTTGCTCCTTCGTGTACAGACACTCACATTTACTTGAAACATATTTACTAATACATAAGAATTTAACATTATTTTTTCCCTCTTAATTCTTGTAAATGCATTTTTGAAATTGTTGGCATTAAATTTTGAGACATTTCAAATGACTGACACACAGCAAAATACAAAGCCGGGTATGATGGGATGGGATACAATCAAGGAGATAGGATAAAGCGCGTGTAAAAGGGCAGATATTGCCCCTTAGCAAAAATTAGTAAAAAAATGCAGTAGTCACTTGAATGAGAAAAATTGAAAAATAAATTTCAAAGTTCAATGGCATTGTGGACCGTTAATTAAAAGAAAAGAGCTTGTAAAGGTGCCACAATGTGCATAAGAAATTTGCCAAAAATGATTTAAATATCATTCGTACCTGCGTCAGAGATGTCCGGACAGGAATAGCTGAGATGTCGGAGGATTGAAATGCGCAAGCGAAAAGTCAAGTAACAACTAAAATAAAAACCAAGACTAAGACTAAAAGACGGAGTCCGGGATAATATCGATGGAGGGAGTTACGGTTTGGAACTAATGCAGTCCCGAACAGAATTAAGACACATGCAGACCTGTTAGCTAGAAAAACTATTACCTTTTGTGGGAAAGAACTTGCATCGAGACGCAGCAGAATAAACCTAATGGCAGAGAGAGGACCAAGAGAGTAGAGAGAGGAGAAGACCTATTGGAATGAAAGGTCTAAAAGAGAAAAGAGTGGAGGAGAAGACCTATAGGGAAAGAGAGGACCAAGAGAGGAGAGAGTGGAGGAGAAGACCTATTGGAATGAAAGGACCAAGAGAGACGATAGTGGGGGAGAAGACCTATTGGTGTGAGAGGAGAGTGGAGGAGACGACCTACAGATGCCGAGTCAAGAGCAGAGTTGAAGTGATCGCACGACTCGCAAGTTGGATGAAATGATGCCCTCAATGGAGGCGGCTGCCGTAGAACTGCTCCACACGAGAGCTCTCGAGCTGTCCTTTCCTCAAAGTTTCTTGGAGCCTGGGCACACGCACTGGCAAGGAGGAGGGCGAATGGGTGCAAGTTACAACAATTGGTTGTCGGTGCTTAGGCAGCCATGATTATTACCTCCATTGACTTGCTAATGAGCGAGGCTAAAAGGCGGCAGAACTGCAGGCTTCTCGCTGCATTGACGCGCGCCATAGAAGATCTCTGCTTGCGGTCCATGGCTGACTGGCGGCCATATGTTCCTTGCAGCTGCAGCAAATTTCTAGTGTATTGTTTATTTTTACATATTATTTATATATATCGCATATTATTTGCATTCTAGCGTATGGACATGGAGCTTATCAGTTACAGTTGGAGCTGATTCTAGCGCAATCTACTTTCTAAGCTAAAGAAAGATATAAATACTCGAGCCAAAAATACGAACAGTTATAGGAGAAAAAATGGCACTAAAAGAGCTGGGAAGATTTCGGGCTGAGCAAAAATGAAAGCTACAGCGAAATTATGAGATCTGCAGCAACATAAGCTGCGCAACAATAGCAGCAGCAGTGAGTGGCAGCTATAGTAACAACAGCTGCAGTACGCGGTGGCTCCAAAGCTTCAGCCTTTGTTATGCATATGACGTATAACTCAGGCAGCTCCGTATGCGTTCTTTCTTTGTGCCTCTGCTTGCCATATTTTCTTTGCATGACCTGAGGCTCGATATTTTTCTTTCAGTTGCTTCATTTAGACTCTACTCTTTAATTTTTTATATGATATTACAGAAATTCTGGTAGTTTAATATTTTGTTTGTTTGTTTGTTCTGAGCTATCATTGGTATTGTGAATACCGTCGCCCTATTTCAACTGAATCTCTAAGGAGCCAATGATTCCTGTAATTCTGCAGGAAATAATGATTAATTGAATAATATCGTTAAATTTATTATTTAATTAACACATCTCGCTCGGTGTGACGAAGCCAAGTGTCATCTTCCCCAAGCCTTGTCATGAAGACGTCGGCGCATTGATGGAGAAGCCCCGCATTGATGACGAAGCCTTCGCATTGATGACGAAGCCCCGCATTGATGACGAAGCCCGCATTGATGTCGAAGCCCTGCATTGATGGTGAAGTCCCACATTGATGACGAAGCCTCGCATTGATGACGAAGCCCCGCATTGATGACGAAGCCTGCATTGATGACGAAGCCCTGCATTGATGGTGAAGTCCCACATTGATGACGAAGCCCCGCATTGATGACGAAGCCTGCCATTAATGGTGAAGCCTCGCATTGATGGCGAAGCCTCGCATTGATGGTGAAGCCTCGCATTGATGGTGAAGCCTCGCATTGATGGTGAAGCCTCGCATTGATGGTGAAGCCTCGCATTGATGGCGAAGCCTCGCATTGAAAAATCCTCCTGGGCATTCTGATATTTTTCAGTTTTGATAAGAACATATAATATACAGATCGAAAGTTATTATTTAGCATCAGAAGTGAGTACTTAATAGATATTATTTCACTGCAATATAACTTTGCTATTTCCGCAATTAAACAATCAGATTTCATCTTACACATTTGATGAGGTTTCATTCCATGATATAATATTAGGAGGCAAAGGGTCGCTGAAGTTCCTTTCCCAGCCTTTAAAGCTCTGTACTTTAACTATGCTCTAACTTTGATTAAACGAGCATAATCGGCAAATATTGCAGTCTTTTAAGCGTGAAAAATTGAAAGTGAATGCGGTCTAATGTCGTGAATGAGTGGAAATAAACGTGGTCTAATTGGCGTGAAAGAGTTAGAGTGAAAGCGGTCTTAAGACCCTGGCCTCTATCCCACAAGAAACGGTCCGGTGAGAAGGACACTTGGTCTGATGGGCTGCATTACCCAAACACTGTAAAAACTTTACCAGCCCCTAAAACAGCAAAGCTGTCGCCTAAATTCGAAAATTTTCTAAGTTTTTACCGCGACGTCGTCGCTCTGACGCACTCAACTCGATGAATTGCGTGCTGAGAATCACGAGAGCTCGCGACCCCTACACGACGGCCGCTGAAACGTTGAGTAATTCAACGTCGTCTTCTGTGTGACGTGGCCATCTTCTGTGTGACGTGGCCATCTTCTATGTGACGTAGCCATCTTCTGTGTGACGTGGCCATCATCTGTGTGACGTAGTCATCTTCTGTGTGACGTAGCCATCTTCTGTGTGACGTGGCCATCTTCTGTGTGACGTGACCATCTTATATGTGACGTGGCCATCTTCTGTGTGACGTGGCCATCTTCTGTGTGACGTGGCCATTTTCTGCATGACGTGTCCGTTTACTGTGAGACGTTTCAATCTTCTGCATGACGTGGCCGTTTATTGCATGGCGTGGCCGTTTTTTTGCGCGACGTGGCTGTTTTCTGTATGACGTGGCCATTTTTCTGCATGACGTTGCTGTCATCTGCGTTACGTGGCCGTTTTCTGTACGACTTATTCGGCTTCTGCATGCCGTCCTGGAACTGCACTGCCCGTGCAGTGCAGTTCATCGTCCTCACCTTCATCATCGTCCTCATCTTCAAGGCATTTTTACCCATTGCGAATTGCCACTTCCTTCCCATCTTTCTCTGCATTTTTTGCATCGTCATCTCATGGGTGGCTTTATTATTCGTCACTCATCGTCCATTACGTGGCTTCCTCGCTCGTCGTGCATCTCCCTGCCTGTCACGTCCTCATGAGTGTAGGCATCTTTAGACGTGTAATGTCATCGTCTGCTGTCGCATTGTCTAACTCTCTTCTCCATAATTGTCTATATTCAAGTCAAATTAAGTGAGGAAATCTCGTATGTTTTGTTTTTACTAAGCTAATGATAGCTATGATGAATATCACTGCAAATTTTAATTGTTCAACATATGTCATTGCACCTGAAGTGTTCAAACAAACTCGAGGCGCTCTAACATTTAAAGAAAGAGTAGGTAGCTGAATCACGATCCAGCCTAATGTTATTGAAAGTAACCACACATAATTGAGTAATCATGACTCAATCGCGCTATGATGACTCATCGAGTCAAAGTTGACAGTCAGGTAAGCCATATGACGACAATTTTCCATTTCGCTTCTGTTTGTTAACGTTGACCTTTGGAAGCATGGAATTAGTTTACAAGACAACGGATTGAGGCTAAATGCGTTCAATTTTCGTTCAAGCATTTGCCCACGTATATTAATTTAGAACCAAAATGCATTTGCTGGTGCGAAATGTAATGTAGTTTCAAGATTCAGCATTTATAGGATTCGGAGAACGAATTTCATTAGCTTAACCACTGCTTTCAATCTCGTAAAATATATTTTGTCTGGGACTTTTAAGAAATTAAAGTAAAAATTTTCTGTGTCATTAAATTTACTTGAATATTTTCTTTACCAAAATTTACTACCGTAACAGATCAACGATGATTTGATAGGAAAATAATGTACAATTTGTCGTCTCAAGTTTCGCACTCCTTGTTCATTTATCATATTTATATCGTACATAAATTGTACCTAATTTCATTGAGAGACTCGTTTGTATTCTGCATTCAATTAAGGCTTACAAAGAAGACAAAATGACCGTACGACGCTGCACAATACCGATTCTATTATTTCACTGTGCAGGTTTTAATTCGAAATTAATTCGGATATGTTTATAGAGGAGATCGGCACTCTACGCTTGTGTTGATCTAATCTATTAAATAAACATGGCAGTGCATTCTCTATACCTATATTGGTTAACAGGTGCAGTCCATTACTTTTTTGAAAACTGTGAATGCGTTCAATTCTTTATTCGCTTGTGGGGAGGTTTCATATAATCCTTTCATTCTAGGAAATAAATGGAATTGAAATATTAACGGTTTCTAGGAAAATTACTATTAACGGTTTCTAGGAATATTTCAAATCTTGTTTTTATGCGTGAAAGTTGCAAGCGTATTTTTGCCGTTCCGACTCATTCTTGTAATATTTTCCTTGACATTCGGAAGCATCTACAAGTTTGCCTAATATTTTCCTGCAAAATAATTGTCTTAACGTGATACATGATCAAATAGTTAATTTTATGGGGTCTGATGCCTGCGATAACTGATGAATTTATTTATTTGTTTGAATGTTCGACTACGAGAAGGATATTTAAGCGAGCAACATCTTACTATCAATAAAAGCCAACGTAAATAGTTAATTCCTTTAGTTATGAGAACATATTTCACTTTTCATCAGTGCGATCATAGATAGCGTGGTCAGTGTGAATAAATAGCGTCATCAATAATAAATAGCGCGAGTCTGATCAAGATGACGTGGCTTATCTTGGTTCTTTTTTAATGTGGTCGGTCGTTGCGAAGCTTTACGAGCTTCCGATGTAATTTTCACGGCCGTGAAGCACTCGTCGTCCGTCAGTAAAGTATTAAGAAGCCTTCGGTACGGCGACCTGACACCGTGCAGCCATTTTATAAGGTCTTAAATGCTTGAGATATGCACAGCCCTTAACAAAATTTATTAGACCTTAAAGTCTTATTTACGAGCGCCTACAAGCTGTTACTTTAATAAGGTAATTTATTTGAAAAAAAACTTTAATGCACTCTCGATACCGTCACGATGGCTGCACAATTTATTAATATTTATTTTGCTTCAGCCGTTAATGTTTCTCAACGATTTCTTGGCTTTTAATCTATTTTTCTTATTGACATGACTGCATTAAATCGATATCCTACTTTTACTTATCGTTCTGTCAACAGTAAAATATCGAGGTCGTTTGCTAATCGAATTTATTCTATTGACGTACACTGAGCACCGCTCAGTGTACGTCCATAGCTATCCTCATACATTCATGGTATAAATGCAGAACATTTTTTGACATACTCTTGCAATTTTTAGGTACCTATCGTACCTATCAATGAATTATTTTCATATCCAGTACGTTATTCCTCTCAAATCTAGTTTTGGTCCTTGCTTATTGGTGAGCGGTATTTACATGTTGAACACTTTACTAACAAAATTATGATTCTAAATAATCTAATAGTAATAAAATTCATATTCTAAAATATCTAAAGTTTAATATGAGCGAAGAACGGCCCGCCACCTGGGCCTGTATTGGCAGGATCAACTTGCAGCAGCTGGCGTGACCTAATCCTTCATGATCGTCGTGGCCGCTGACAACTCAGGATTTTAGCTTTTTTCATCACTTCTGCTGTTTATTCCTGCCTTTTGTTTTAATTTTTATTCTACCTTTCAGCTGCATTTCTGCTGTTAATTTCAGAGTTCTGCTACTCGTGTGTTGTTCATTTAGTTAAGCTGCTATTTTATTTTTAATTTTGCTTCTAAGACCGCTGTAAATAAATAATTTTTTTTAATGCAAAAGTATAGTTATATTCTTTAATTTATGTGTTTCTACACTTTCTAAAAAATAAGCTAGATATTTAAACTAAAGAAATACATATTCAGTGTTCGTCGTACATGACGGAATAATTTTGTGTAATTGGGTCATTATCATTCCCATACAAAACCTTTCTAAAGCTAGAGTCACTAAAAGTATTTTTTCATTCCGCAGATAATTAAAGGAGGGAAGGAGAGTCTAAAGCATTTCAGAAAATTCGTTTGCTAAAATGCTAAAATAGATTTAGAATTTTTCAAAGAAATAATCCCTAGAATGACCCTCGTAAAATTAACGTTTTAGCCCCAAAAAACACGGCGTGTTAACTCGATTCAAGTCGCTACTTCAATTCATGGATCATTTTTCCAATCACTGGCATGCGGAGGTTCGTTGCGCAAATCTTGGGCGGCCGCTAGTCCGCAGTTTGCGTTTGCTCCGACGACTTCAATCCTCCGAAGCAAATCCGCTCACTGGAACGAAGTCATTAAAGCTAGACTCTCTTGCTGACTTTCGAAGTAATTGAAAGCTTCCTTGACTCAGACGCTCTTAATCGGACCTGGCAAAGCTATGCGCTCGGCCCAAGACTTGCCAAATCGGCGCCAGCAGCAGCAGATTCCCCCTTTGTGTATACACGTGCCGTTAACACTCTGAGAAATGAGGGGAATTTGTCCAAATACCAATGCAAGTTTTGGCTCTCACGTGGGTCACCCTTATCCAGTTTGGCCTGTCATACGAGCGTATTAGTGATGCGTGCAGAAAGTGTGACTTATTTGAAAGAATATCACCCATTTATTATTTTGAGTGTAATCTATGAGTTAGCGCCTCCCAAACTGCCGTCATAGTTTTTGTTCAATTTCTACATTATTAACTCATTAGACATCAATAAAAATACTTTAATCATCCTTAGGTTACTGACTGTTGAGATTTTGACTTTAATTTTGAAGACACATTTTTTAGCTTTGGTTTTCAAAAAATTAATATTGATAAATTGGTAATTGCGTAACATCAAAAGTGCCCTCTTTCGATTCTGTATTAGTGCTCGAAATTTGATTTCATTGATAATGGCATTTAATGTTTATTGACGAAATCCGAAGTTAATTAATTTTCTGAAAGATCAAAATGTTTGATTGTTAAAATTATTTATTATCCTCAAAATTATTGGGAATAGCTTAATAACTCATGAACATCAGTTATATGCTTTAATTTAATTAATTTTTTTTGCGTCGCCCTAAAATTGAATCGTTTTTATACATGAGTTAACGTGGCAATTAGTTCACATTCACTTGAATTCTCGACTAATAATAAACGATTTTAGTTGCAAAAGTATGTTTGAGTATATTATCAAATTTGATTTCTTAGCGAGTAAGGCTTTCACCAAGTAAAAGATCATGAAATATACATTAAATACGTGGATATAAGTAAGCCGTATTTGGTACATGCGTCCACTCGTAGCCTATACATAAATTAAAATAGACAATCCAGTCGCATTGTATTACAATAATTCCAGATTACACGATTAAGTACGTAGTGAAAAAAATGCCCTAAAAAGGACGAATTACATTAAATGCTCAGGAACAGTGGCAATTACAATGGTAATTAAGGGTAGTCTGTGTCATTAGTCCTCTCGACGCTGCCATGGCGACCAGACGCTCTGCCGCATTAGCTGCCGGCCGTGAAGAACCATCAATTTCTTAAGCAGATACCTTCGCCTGCAAACCTTCACTCAGAAAAATTAGGGAGACTTTGTCCGAATTGCAAACACATTTGCTCTGGTACGGGTCATCCTGACCCATTTTGGCTTGACAAAATGTCGTATCAGTGCTACGCCCGTTTTCTTTCTGCTCGTGTTTTGGGTAAGAAAACTGGGTCACAATATTGACAAATTCATTTAAATATCCCAAGGTCCATTTCCTTGGCTGTTAGCCGCCATTTTTTATAACGTTAAATAAACGCAATTCGTTTCTTCGAAAAACCTTAATTTGCTTCTTCTTTGTGGATTCATTTCATATCTTCATTTTCTCGTTAATTTTTCTGATGATAACATTAGAGGGAAATTGATGAATAGAAGACGAATCACCTTCAGCCTTGAAAAGTTCAGTCAGGAAACTTTAAAGCCTGTCATGGCGGAGCTATTAGCGGCAAAAGTGACTGTTATTATTTGTCAGCTATTGCCCGAAGCAGCCGAGCTGACACCCACTGTGAATATCAACATTCTCAACCCTCTCAACCCTCTCAACCCTCTCAACCCTCTCGACCTTTTCAACCCTCTAAGCCCTCTCAACCCTCTCGACCTTTTCAACCGTCGCAACCCTTCCGACCCTCTCAACCCTCTCAACCGTCACAAGCCTCGTAACCCTCTCTACTCTCTCAACCTTTTAAACTGTTTGGTGATAATTAAGCGATTTGAAACTCGTGAATTCGTGTGAACTCCGTCATCTTCCATCATTAAATAGAAAATGGCAATGGTCTTTCTAACCTCCGGACAAAATTTCGTTTCATTTTAACGGCACTTCAATCAAAAGAAAATTATTTGGTTGAAGACTTTATTCGACCATACCTGACAATCATCAATATAAATAAACTCAAAAATTCCATTATTTCCATCGAGTTTCCATCAATGATGATCGTACGTATTATTGTAAACCTAAATAAATTTTGCTCATGCGTTAGCCACTTAAAGTCACACAAAACTTATGCTAGCGGGTGCCGACACAAGTAAAGATCGCAATTGTCTGCTAATTTTCGTGGATCACAATTCGCATTTAATGAGGCTCGTAATGGCTGCTGGCTGATCAAAGGCTTAGTGCATCGCCTTGATACCATGACGTTCCTTCAGGCGCTGCAAAACTAAATTTTATTTATTCAGATTTCTTGCAAAACTTGACGTCCACGCCAGTAATCAATTTATAATGTGAATTATTTTCTGAAAATATTTTTCTTTGATAAAATGTTTAGTTGGTTATAACTTGAGCGTACATGAACGCGTTCGACCAATTATTTTATGAAACCGATACGTTATAATTTAATTTTAGTAATTATCGACGGATAGTGTGTAGTGAATTTTTCTTCAGCTATCTTATGCTGAGCTGCGATTTCGGCGCATCTTTTATCGGAAAGTTTTCCGATCTCACCATTTTCGTTTTTAAGTAAAATTAACACTATTAGCACTCTTTTCAGCTATCAAGGCTAAATATTTTAGTTTAAAATCTCAGTCAAATGAAGTTTGAAAGCCTTATGAAAATTTTTATGCTTGATGGTGTTTTTCAATCTACATGCCATCGATTACTTTTCTTTAACCTTAATCATTAAATGCCTTATTCACTTTTCAGAAGATCACTTTATATAAAATTTATCAACATGTAAAGCATGACAGCGAGTTTAGTTATTACTTATAATGTAACATCTCTTGTTGAAACTTTATAAACTCTAATATATGTATTTCTCATATGCACTTATTTCCATGTAAACAATACTTATTTCAGCTTATTCAATAAATGCTTCATTTTCAGTTGAACATTTTTAGAAGCTTTGAGTGGCTTCCACAAACTATCGATTTTTAATGATTGGAAGATTAAACTTTGAAGTCTTTCTCTTCTAATTGCTTTTCTTGCCAATCATTGATTTTTTAGAAAATTTTGTGCTAATTAAGGAGTCGTCATCAATTCCCTTGAGTTATTCATTAATAGATTTACTCGTAATCATAACCTGTAATATTTTCTATATTCGCAGAGATACCCCCCACCACCACCACTACCACCACAACCACCACCACCACCAGCACTACAACTAGCACCACTACTACTAGCACTCTTCCTAGCACTCTAGCACCGCCTAGTGATAGAGAAGCGCCTCTAGCATGGCAGCCAGGTGAGTAATCACGACTTAATTAATTATGCAATGATGGTCATCAAGTTTTATTATTACCTGCATGTCGCCGTGCATCTTGGTTAGCCATCTTTGTTCGCTTTATAATTAAAATGCTACGTGTTCCATCTTCCACTTGAATCCTGCGTGTTCCATCCTCCACTTGGATCCTACGTGTTCCATCCTCCACTTGGATCCAACTTGTTCCATCCTCCGCTTGGATCCTACGTGTTCCACCCTCCATTTGGATCCTACGTGTTCTATCCTCCACTTGGATCTGGATCCTTTCTCCTACAACTCGAACTGTTTTTGATTCCTTACTGCTTATTTTGTATTTATATTGTGTTATGACGTAAAGCAATACTTAATAATATTTATTTTGTACTTATTTTATGTTATGACGTAAAACAATACATATCAATTTACAATATGTGCTCCAAGCTCATGGGAATTAATTCAGAAACTAGAATACTTCGTCAATTTCTATTATCAATAAATTGTTGGTCACAGAGAAAAGTCTGAGAAGTCAGTGAAAGTTTGATTAGCTGCATGTGCATCGCTTGCACATGTTCACGTTACGTGGACATGAGGCATCATTTTACCCTGGCCCTGCCACCCCTGAGCGATCCATCACTGCAACCGACGCTGTTCGACCGACTCTGTTCCACCGACTCTGTTCCCCTGACTCTGTTCCCCTGACTCTGTTCGACCGACTCTGTTCCACCGACTCTGTTCCCCTGACTCTGTTCGACCGACTCTGTTCCACCGACTCTGTTCGACCGACTCTGTTCCACCGACTCTGTTCCACCGTCTCTGTTCCACCGACTCTGTTCCACCGACTCTGTTCGACCGACTCTGTTCCACCGACTCTGTTCCACCGACTCAGTTCGACCGACTCTGTCCTAATCACAGTTGTCCGTGTCGCGTGTCATGAGCGAGGTCTGTCCATGCCAGTTGTTTACTCTAATGTAGCACTTCTAATCTAACGTATTACTTCTAACTACGTTCTTGTCCTTGGAACTCCTGCATGGACACAAAGCGCTAGTTGTTGTAAAATTTCTTTGTAGTCTCAGTATAAATCTATTCAACGTTGAAACTGTGAATTTGTTCTATTGTTTTCCACTTTTTATTCTTCTACTGATATTCGCTCTTACGCTATGTTTCCTACAGCTGTAAACAATAACTGTAGTAAAAATATGCACACTTTCAGAGTTAATATATTTTTCCATCAACAGCGAACACAATACAAATTTCCAGCTAAAGTTCATGTTCATTTAGATAGTTAAATGTTATCTTCAGGGAATTGTTTTACAGAATAAAGCGGAATAACTTGTCATGTTGATCTCAATGATTGCACGGCCGCTTTCATCACATTTTTTTAACAGAATGAGGGATACTGCTATGATGAATGATGTTAATTGAATGATGAATACATCGGCAAACTCTATGGTATGCCGATGACGTCTGCATGAAATGAGCTTCTTGGTACTATGCATGAAAGTGGCATCTATGTAGTATACATGATAGTGGCATATATGTAGTATGTATGATAGTGCCATTTATGTAGTATACATGATAGTGACAGCTATGTAGCTTGCATGGTAGTGGCATCTATGTAATATGCATGATAATGGCATCTTTGTTGAATGCATGATAGTGGCATCTAATATTGTTATTTTTTTAACGAAAAGCTTATCGGGATCTCTGATTCCACCGAGCTTGTATGGCATGATAGTGAGGGAACTAAGAAATCGTAAAAATGTCGGCAAGTGAGTTTCGAACATGTTACATTAGTATAACGTTCACTAAAAAGAGATATCATACCAAAAATATGCTGTATATATCATAAGTATGAAATTAGGCGTTAAAATTATACAAAATTTTTGACGTTCTACCGTCTCAATTTCTTATAAGTCCATTTTTGTCTAATCGATGTAATTCAGCCAATGAGTCCTCTAAATACTTATTCATTATTATACCTCTTCATTGCGTAAATGATTTGCCGCCAACGTTATAAAATGACAACGTTATATGTCATTTAACGTTGTCATATAATACAGAGTATATGTCAACGTTATTTGTCATATAACGTGTCCATCGTTGTCATTGTTGGTCGACCTCCGTCAAGCCTCATTACTGGTGACTGTTGCAGCCCACGGTAGTTACATGAACCGTGACATGAACCGTGACATGAACCGTGACATGAACCGTGACATGAACCATGACATGAACCATGTCATGAACCGTGACATGAACCATAACATGAACCGTGACATGAACCATGACATGAACCGTGACATCAACCATGACATGAACCATGACAAGAACCGTGACATGAACCGTGACATGAACCGTGACATGAACCATGACATGAACCGTGACATGAACCGTGACATGAACCATGACATGAACCGTGACATGAACCGTGACATGAACCATAACATGAACCGTGACATGAACCGTGACATGAACCGTGACATGAACCGTGACATGAGCCGTGACATGAGCCATGAGATATGCAAACTTGAATTTCAGCCTCGATTATTCTCCGCACTTTTACCACTCACTCATTTATCTATCACTGGATCACTATCCATAACTATTCATTTATTCATCACTGAATGAAGCTCTGACTACTTGCGTGATTGGACGTTCATCACCAGATTGTCATTTGCAAGACTAGCGCAGCCAGGCAGTTATTAGCTCACCCACATCTCACCTACTCAGGCCTTCACCTACTCAGGCCTTCACCTGCTCAGGCCTTCACCTACTCGGGCCTTCACCTACTCAGGCCTTCACCTACTCAGGCCTTCACCTACTCAGGCCTTCACCTACTCAGGCCTTCACCTACTCAGGCCTTTACCTACTCAGGCCTTTACCTACTCAGGCCTTCACCTACTCAGACCTTTACCTACTCAGGCCTTTACCTACTCAGGCCTTCGCCTACTCAGGCCTTCGCCTACTCAGGCCTTCACCTACTCAGGACTTCATCCCAGTGAAACTGTCGACCGGCGGTAGAGAACACGGACCAATATCTGCCATACTTAGCGAGAAACCCGCTATGGGCCCGTGACCCGCAGTGGGCTCGCTGCCCCATGTTACCCTACTGTATTTGTAGTTGTTACATTATTCATTTCAACACCAACATTCTTGATCGCGTCAATTCATTTCACGAAGAGTAATTCATTCATTCATGTTTCACGAGAGACAACTATTTCTCTCAACAGCCTGTAACTAATCCATGCCAGAAGAGCAGGCCACCTCAGCCAGGCATAATTCATGCCAGATGAGCAGGCCACCTCAGCCTGGCATAATTCATGCCAGATGAGCAGGCCACCTCAGCCTGGCATAATTCATGCCAGAAGAGCAGGCCACCGCAGCCTGGCATAAGTCATGCCAGACGAGCAGGCTACCACAGCCAGGCATAGGTCACGGCTGCCATAGAAACTGTGCGGGCGGTGCCCTGGATTGTTGGCTGAATTTCCTAGGCTTAGCAATGCAATTGGAGAGGAGTGCGCCGCGAGCATATATTGCTAGCATGTGAGACAGTGTGTCCTGATTTGCGTCTCTATTTGCTTGCGTTCATAAACTGGCTTACAACTCTGCAGTCACTCTGAAGCTGGACTCTGAAGCCCCCAATCAACTCTCCATTCACAGGCTATTAGCAGAATTACGTTCCGTGCAGCAACGTTCTGCGAATGAAGTTCTATTACTGCGTGCTGGCCACCTTGTGTGTGTTATCGGCGCGGGATGAATCACCCTGGAATTGACTTGATTAGTTTCATAAGTGTTAATGAGCTATTTAATTGGACCAACCTTTTTTTACTCGTGTTCACGCTTGCTGAAGTGCAGCGATTCGATGCAAAGTTTTACAACCAAGTTGTGATTTGAAATTACTGCCTTGAGTGCATATAGTGTATTTTTGTTACCCTCCCTTAAAAGCTGTAGCAAATTAAGCTCGTTTGTTGGCATTGTTTGAAGGGATCGCTGCCTCTGGCAGGCGTGATCAGGAGCATTGAATTGCTAAATCTGAATGAATTCTTTTAGTTGATGAAGCCGCCAATGATAGAAGCGCTGAGCCTTCTATTGCTGGAACAGTTGATCATTTTAGGTTGTTACTCAGAGCATGCAAGATTGTTACTAAACGAAATAATATATGCCGATGGCATATCAAAAAAGGAATCAGAAAAAGAAAAATTCACCTGATTGAAATTTCTAAAGTTATTTTTATTTAGAGTTTATGTTATGAATAAATACAAAAGGAAAACTTTTTTGTTGCAATGATACCGATAAAAAATATCGTAATCGACAGTCATTTTTCAATACATTTTGTTGTGTCTGCTCTCTTTGATTTGTTTTGTATCTCCTTAGCGCATACCTGCATCAATTGCTCTGTATTTTCTCCAAGAACTTCACGGCCCGGCAAGTTCCTTAGAACTTCTCACTTAAAGCCTCAGGAGTCGCGCTATTGTCTTAATAATATCTTTTTATTAATCTTATCTTAATATTATATTATCTTAATAAGATTATATAATAATAATAATAATAATAATCTTAATAATTTGATTAATCATATCTTAATATATCAATAATCTTATCTTAAGCTTGCAGATAATAATGACGCTGGCTCGATGAAAGCAAATGCACTGACTTGAAAATTGAGCAATTGGGGTTCTTAATATTATCAAAAAATAATGGTCCCGGGGACTATTTTTTAAAAGATTATCTTTAGGAAATGTTCTTACGTTGTCTTCCCGGAAAATCCTTGTTAAACGATTTTCTTCGGAAAACTTTCATGTGAAATGATTGTTATCGGTTAATATTCTTATGATATTATTAAAATACCCTGGAAATATTCTGAAGAATTAGTTGATTCCAGGTAATATTCTAGGCCAATGGTTAGCTCTAGGAACATTCTCAAGAAAATATTGTCCCATGAAAATATTCTTGTAAAACGGTTGTTAACAAAATTTCATCATCGGATAAAATTATCACTAAATTATCGGAAAATTTTTTTAAAACTGTTGTATCCGGGACTATTTGTATGAAATGGTTGTTTCTGAGCAATTTTCTCTTAACCATGTTTCCTGTAGTCTATAGTTCTACTAGAGTCCCATAAATTGTTTCAATTGACTACTGTTTCAAATGTATCGTATCAGTTTCCTGATTTTTATATTTTCCACTACTCCAAGTAAATATTCCTAGTCAAAGATCTTTCCATAACGACTCTCCCCCATTCATTATTATTCAATAAATAATTAATCAGTTACGCGAGAAGTAATGCAAAGTTATCGCCGAGTGCTCTATGAACTTATCATTCGTTGCGTATCATTTTAAAATCTGCAGTTATAAAGTGATGCAATTCTTACGCAAGTACAAGTTAGAGTTTAACATTTAACATTTTCATCAGGGTTACAACGTATTTTTAATCTTTCTTTCCTTCACACATCATTGGCTCATTTGAATGCTACGTAATACTTCATTAATTTACAATGCAGTACCAACATGAATTATTTTAATGTTCAGTTTTTTGTGTCCATATTCTGACACGTGTCTGTCCCGTCACGGGGGGAGTGTCGGGGTCTCAACGCCCCAGCTGAGAGCATGAGACTGCGAGTCTCAGTTGTGAGATTAACTTTTTCGTGGGTAATTTTCCTCGCACTTCTCTGTCTCACGATCAAGGTGTCTGAGTGCGGGTCTCTTTTGTGGGGTCAAATTTTTATGTAGCAGAAATTACTCGTACTTTTTTTTCATGGGCCCGTGTGGCAAACTTTCGAAAATAATTGCGAGTTCGTTACTCCGTCAGCCAATCACTGACGGCTCATCTAGTGAAACACACACATAGACGAGAAATCGCCCGTTACGTGTACTTAGGCCGCTGCGTATACTTAGGCCGCTACGTGTACTTAGGCAGTTACGTGTACTTTGGCAGTGACGTTTGCTTAAGCCGCTACGTGTACTTAGGCCGTTACGTGTACCATAGTGCGTTGATAGTGCGTCCGCAGATGAGTAGCGCACCTGTCATGTTACTTTAATTGTTTGCATAATATTTCTGAAACGCTTCATCGAATATTTGCCTACAATTCATCAATGTCACCGTCCATTTGAGGCCTTACGCAAATATTCGGTGCATAATATTTTATGATTTCAAACTAACTTTAATCACAGGATAATTTAACGACGTGCAACCGGTGTGAAATTTTCATTGTAAAACGTGCAAAAACTTCTAAATTTACACTTAAAGGCCTAAACAAAACTCAACATTCTGTTAGATTCATAATATAAGTGAGCTCTGATTAATATTTCATGTCTCAGTCGCTAAGGCATTTCTGCGACTCACAGCACAAACATCGTCGGCCAAATCATCGCTTGCACTTGTGCAACAACAGCCGCTGACACGCAGTTCATCTGCTCGCAATTGAGTAATATATTCATCTCGGATGGCGCAATATTTCCATAGGCTTGTGATGTTCGAGCAGAGCTGCTGATTAATGCACGTCCGTACGTCTCTTTCTGAAGGGCGTCTGTAAAATTCAATGCTCATGACAGCCTCTTGACTCGCAACACGAGTCCGTTGCACTGCAGCAGGCACAAGCGTTCACTGAGAAATATGAATAGATCATGTTGTCCATATAGTGACTCGCTTCCTGCACGTGGCTCTGATGCGCTCTTTTGCCGAGCCAAACTGGGTCAAGATTGATCACAGAAGGGATAAAATTTACCGTTATTTGGACACAGTTGTTGTGATCGGCATACCGTATAATAATTGTTTGTTTAGTTGAATCTTTATTTATCTCTGTTATTCTGCAATTCTGAAATTTTGTAAGCCCATCTTTAATTTTATTTATTCTTAACGTATTTTTCTCAATTATTAGTTAGACTTAAGAACTGAAAAAATGGTTCTTTGGAGAACGACGCGTCCGTAGTTAGGGAGAATTTTCGATACGAGTTAGTAAGTTAGTGGAAGCCGTTGGTGGAAGTCGCATGTACACAGTGTAAAGTCTATGAATTTAACGGCGAAAATTACTGTCTTGTTTTTATCCTCCGCAACAAAGTGTACTACCGAACTAGACGATCACACAAGGCTTTTATGAAGTGGTAGCCACGTATAGACTGCGGCGACGTGTGCGCCACGACACAGTTACACTCGTTTCCTTTAGTATTATTGAGCTGACTCGACTGTAGTGCACTTTCACATGATATGTGATAATAATGTCACTATTTATATAATTCTTTGATTTTAAGGTAAAAGAGTGCACGTAGAGAAATTTCGTGGAAATAAAACATCCGATGGTCACTTTAGTGCCGCTAATAATTTTTTTAACGAATTTCACTCCCCAGGTAATATTTAATTCATATTTTAATAAATTGAGCACAGCAGCCCAAGATAACGAAAAATTATATCTGCGTTTTAGCATATGTTCTATTTAGCTCTTATTTACATTTGGTTTATAATAGCGTCGATACATTACGTTCTCCTACACTGAGATTATGTTTGAATCATCCTGCAATGCAAATAATTTATGAACCGTTTTGAGTGCACTAAATCCGAGCAAACTCTGAATCTTCGCGGCATTTGGACCTCGCCTATAAACGATGTAACCATAATGCTGATAACGCGCCGCGTTCAAGGGTTGTAATTTTCTTATAAGAGAATATTAAGGGCGAAACGTTTTTCGTTTCTTTGAGTATCATGAATATAGGTTCAATAGCAAGGCATGAAAGGGAGAGAGCGAGAGGTATATTTTCTCGCTTCAAATCCAACAGGTTTATATAAGAGCGGCGTCTTTACAAACGAGTCTGTTTTATAGCAGCCATAACTCAAAAAGAGGAGCCTTCCTTTGCATCAAGTCTATTGTGTTGCTGCTGCTGTTGTGTCGAGGCCTCCCTCGCTCGCTGCGATCTTCCGTTGCCGTGGCTGTCGAACCTTAGAATTGCGAGGTGTGCTTTATTTTGGCTCGGTTAAACATAGATGTAGATTTTTAAATCATTTTACTGCTTCAAGATCATCTTTTGCACATGTGATCTTAAGTTGACTTTGAAATTTTGGCTCGACACTGAAAGATTCCGTATTATCCTTGCGTGAATACTGAAAATTTCTTGAACGACAGTTTTTTGTCGGCATTGAATCTTATGTCCAATTTGATTCATGGAAATAACCAATTCCGATAATGAAATAATTGTCCTGCAGTTGACAGATTTATTAATAATGAAAATTATTCCCCTTGCTAAGGGAAACAACTAAATTGAATTCAAACTATTTGTACGAGTTCAATCCTTGTTACATCACATTAAAATGCTGTATTGTATTATATTATATTATATTATATTATATTATATTATATTATATTATATTATATTATATTATATTATATTATAAAAATCAATCGTAATAAAATACCGACGTCAAGATGACGCTGATGGTCTGGTTTGCGTGGTGCAGCAATTGAGTTTCATCGTAATTTTACTATACATAATTCGTATACGCGCTTGTTTGGATATGAACTTTCGAGGTTGCATTTGATTTTAATGGTTTTTACTGTTCTTCTATTGTAGTTAGCTGCATAGAAATGTAGGATGGAGTCCCGTTGTTGACTCCTTGTGTGTTTTATATGTTTGGTCCTTGATCTTCTTAAGATCTATTCCAGAAGGTAAGGAAATTTTTAGCTGCGACTGAGGCAGCAAATAGACGCGTCTCTCGGCAAGGCTATCACGGTCTTGGTTTGCATTATTCAAGGTTTCTATTTACACATTGAACTCGGGACGATTTTTGTCGATGTTGACAGGAGCATTTACTCGATGCAAGCCTAATGCCGTCGATATCATTTACTCAATGTCATCTTGTTACTGGATTTGATGTCGCGCGCTATTTTCTATACGAGAAGTGCGTTTTCTTGTACATCGAAAGATCGGCTTCGGAATTACGGACCGTCGTGCGCTTTGATGCAGTAAGCGTGTAGATTCCATACGAATATCTCCTGCAAGTCGATTCGTACATTTATCTCTCAAAAATAAGTTTAACGATGATGGTTTTGTCTTGTTGTTGTTTTTATATGTGTTGTTTATTCCTCTATTTTAGCCCAATTTTTTGAGTGATTGTGAACAAATTTACCAAAGCCTTTAAATTATGTTTTTAATTTTTTCGAATTATGGTTAAAAAATATGAATGAGCTTGCACTCACAATGCAAATAGGTGTATTGTTGCGTATTTGTTGTTCTCTTTAAGTCATTTTTTATCGTTATGTTTCTTCACTGTGCTGCCAAAAGGTGAGATGTAGAAATGAAATATTTATCTTTCATATTTTTGGTAAAAGTTCGCATGAAAATTTTTAATTCACACTGCGCATGAATGTATGCCATTACTCCGATGATAAAAGTGTGATTTTTAACATCTTTATAGATAATTTCTGTATCGACGCGGGATTTCCTGTTTTAAATATTTCAGTTCTTCATTGTTTCTGAAAGAAAATTATCTTTGATTAAAAGAATGAACTCGATGATTGGTTTTGCTTGGTTCATCAAGAACAAATGTTTTATTTAAACTAATTGCATTTATACTGTTTTATTCGTTGAAAGTGCATCGGGTGCACCAATTGTTTTCAGTTATAATGGTGCTCAATTCATCGAAACTAGAATATCATAAAAATGCAAATTAAATGTATTACTGACGGATTTTATTTCCAATGGTCCATCATACATTAAAATTGATCATTTTGAAAATCGATAAATTTGTCATACTTCACGTCTCACGCAGTAACCTAAATTACGTGACGAACATACACACCGTGGTTCTGCATGGTATAATTAACTTGCACAATTTTCTTCCAGGATCCGATTAATCTATCGTAGGTACTGAAAAGTATTGAAAACTCTACGGTTTTGACTATAAATATTTAACTATCTCAGACGCTCCGTTAATCATCTCAGCGCTATAATTCGACTTTTTCATGCTTTCAGTTTAATTAAAGTACTCTATGGTATTGACTCCACATATAAACTACCTTATGCACAATATGGAGCATCTCTTTGCTGTTATATAATATTTTCATGTTTGTAACACCTGAGCATTCATTCAGACGTATTTTTGTAATAGCTTATCTAATCTCGTATGCAAATCGAAAGCAACACTAGTCCTAAACGAGGATTTCAAAAAGGAAAAAAATTCCAAAATAGTTGAAAATTTACCACATTCACAGTTTACAAGTCTAAGCACAGAGGTTCAATTGAATGTTTGTTTCTAATATATATATGAGATACGTATTAAAAAAACATTCAAACGAATATTTTTTGTGCTCGTTTTACCGCACACGTTTCATCTGGCATCGCTTGACACAGATTTGTGTATTTGATTTGTAGCCCGCAGCTTTTACAAGACTTTTATGTATAACCTATGACAACGTCACTGATGCTTGTTAGAATACCAATAATATCTATGAAAATTTATCAATTTATTTATTCTGTATTCCACTGTCGACTCATATTACCTATAATTTTAAAGTTTAATAACAAAATATTTTAATCTCAGACCAGAACTTGTCGACGGTATCGCTGCACCACTCGCACCTTGCACCTGACGAACAGCAAGAATACTCTGGGCACCAAATGCACACCCCACAGCAGCGGCCTGTGGAGCGGCCTGGCCGTAGGGATAGGGAGCCCTGGAGTGACACTTTTGCCAGGGAAGGGTTTTCCTTTTCAGCTGCAACACCTTCATTTAGTAAGTTTATTACTGAGATGTAGTTTACATGTTTACTGGTGTAGTTCATTACATTCAGTAATGTTTCCTGGTGAGAAATGCTGTGAGTTGTTTCCACTCACAGCATTTGATAGCAGTGAGTGGAATCTATTTTTTTGTCATGTCTCTCTGCCATATGTACAGTTAGTGTAGCTGTGAAATATGTGGTCTTCGTCAGATATTTGCACTAATCTGTGCCTGATTTATACAAAGGTTGGCCACCGGTTTTTTATGTGAGACGTTCGACTTTTATTTCTGGTTCGATATTGCGCCTTACTTCCATAGCATAGCAAATCATGATTATGTTACTTTTCCTACGCAGAAAAGTTTTGAGTTAAAATGAACATGTTGTATTGTCTCTAATGGTGGCATTTCATGAGAAAAATTGGGGACCATGTATTGTTGGCAAATGTCTCACCATAAGGCTCTCAATTTTTTTTCTCGAAATAATTCGTGTAACTCCTTACGTGTAGTTAATTTTTGTTTCAGATATCACGTCGTTGTGCGGCAACTCCCTACAGCTGTTGTCCATAGCCATACTTCTAATAGCACATCACTTCTGCACTACCGAGTTCTTGAAGGCTTCCAGTGAACAAACTCTACGGAGGCTGTCCACCACTCTTCGATTTTCCTCTTCAAAGAGACAATCTCTCCCGTCTACTGAGAGCTGTTCTTCTCAACTTTCTTCCTCTTGTTACAAACTTCTGACTTCACTTTCCTCGAATTCTGGTCGTGAAAAATCTTTGTGTGCTTTGCAAGCATCACGTTCTAATTACGACAGCGCAAAACACGGGATATCACTTCGGTTCCGGCTTCCGGCTTCATGGAAAATCAGAGAGCCAAAGTCAAACAGGCTTTTCTCGTTCTCAGACTCTAAAGTTCTTTAAAATCAGTTCTGAGTGGAAAATAACGTCATTATGTTCCTAGTCTTGTATTTATTCTGTACTTTTAGGCTGCTGCTCATGGAAAGAATCTAAAACAATCCATCAATTTAGGAGGATTGTTTCATTTTCTTTCTTCTTGTGTTAAACTTGTTAATGGTAATTGCATTGTTATCGGCTAATGTCATGTGTGCATTTCAATTTCTTGATGTGCTAGTGGGTACAGTTTAGCTTATAATATTAGGCAAGGGATATTGGGAATATCGTGTAATATACGACAGTTTTAGGCCCTTCAACAAGCGCAAGACATTTTGAATAAACATTCTCTTGTGTGGAAAAATACAAATTAATACAAGCTGCAAGAAGAGTGTAATGTACAATTATTTTACTGCGTTAGTGTAAAGTAAATGAAAGAATGATTTTCAGTCTCGGGCAGACACATCTGATTTTGTTCATTGATAAATACACAGTCCCAAACCTGATAAACTCTCGGAGATATGAGTGAGACTTTGATCAACGACCGATGCACTTTTTAACTTACGTGGGTCATCCTGCCCCAGGTTGGTTAGGGAAATGGGCGCATCAGTGCTAACATCGCTCTTCATTTATACTGTTGGTTAAAGGTGTGTCACCATTTGGGCAAAATACCCATTCATTTTTCTGATTGCATATGCAGGTGCGTTCAGTAGGCAACTTACTTCATCTCCTGCGCCGAGGCACAGAAACTTTTGAACCGAAATATCCCAAAGCTTTACGAATTTCTTGTATATAACGAATGTAAATATGGTGAGAAGATTGGTACAATATTCGGTGGAGAATCTTGACATCGTACTACGAGTAATTCACCGTTGGCTGGTTTAAAAAAACTTTATCTACGCATTAAATGTTGATATTACGTTGAAAGCGCATGAAAGTACGGATTTATGGGTTGTATTAACTACCATAAATGCTTATGTGCTTCTAGGATTACGGAAATTCAATATGAAAATAAAGTATTAGTACTTTAAATTGATCTAGTGCGTTGTTCTAGATTGATTCCCTGTATATTCTATATATTTTGAATCTTCTTTAGAATTTTAATGTCATAACTTATTTCAAGATAGCATGAATTTATACCATATCTTTTACACAATTTGAATATATTTTTTGATGACGCCATTACCAAACCTGTGTTTTTCTTTGGATAAAATACTTGCTATTTACTTGTTATTTTATTTTGTTCTTTTTCTTAATTTTGTTTTAACGTTGAAGTTTTTTTACTTTATTTCGTCTCTACGCATTAAAATGAAGTTGAGAATATTTTCATTCATGAATCTTACTTAATCTCGTCATTTTGATGCGAATTCAACTACCAAGTTGATTAAATTATAATACTAATGAGTCTCTGAACGCAATAATCTTTAACTCAAGCTCAAAATGTTAATTTGAAACCGTTTCAACTGAATATTTACACCAAGTGAATGACGCAGGAAACGATGAGTAAAGTGATGACAATATTCACTGTAAACATTCCACGTGTGCAGGCCACGAGTCATGCTGTGCAAAACTTGTTTGCTTGTTGATTCGCATTTGCCAATCTCAACACTTGAGAAAACTTCAATAATTCCGTCTACTTTAAAATTCATTCTGTTATGCTCACCGGCAGCAGCCGATCGACGTCCATGATGAGGCAGCAGCAACTATTGTATTGAATCTATGAAGGAAATTGCATCTCTAGAGACTCGAAATATTCATGCTTCAAACATTTAATTCCATAAAACTGATTCATTTATGCCGGGATTATGACGTCACGTAAGATTTTTGCCGAGTCCCCCTGTATTTACTTTGCATTTGTTCCGATGTTCCTGCAAACTTGGATGTGCAGAGCATCCACGTTTTCTGTGGACATTGAAGCGCTGCAATTGTGATGAAAATGCAGCAATTGTTATGACTTAATTGACTTGATTGAAACTTAATTTTTGTATGTCGAGACCTGAGATCGGATAACTAGATTGGGGTAAATCTTTTACAGGCTGAGCTTGAAATCCTATGATTACACATAGCCAAGCACGTGTCGTTGGGAGATTTTGTATTAGTTTTTTATAAAGATTTTGAATCTTGATACATTTAAGTTTGTATATTGTAAAGAAAACTCGTTGAATTTCACTAAAGATTGAAATTATTACTAAATGAGGAATGATCTCCGAGTTTACTCACAAAATATTACTGCTTAATATGAATTTTGTTTACTTGCCAATTCCAAAATACTTGTTAAGATAGAAGGAGAATTTTCTATCAAGTAGAGTGTATGGGTCACAAAAAGCAATTATATTCCAAAAATTATTAACTCCCGGCATTTATGGTTATTTTCCCCTTTAATATTCAATCCTTCTGATTCCTCAGAAATCTTAAATCTATTCTTTTGTAATTACGCCTTTTAATTTAAAAGTTAAAAACATTTAAATTTCATATTTACTAACTCGGATCGTTCAGCTCAGGTAGACAATTTCATAAATTCGATGAATTTATTTCAATTTTTCTATTTTAATTTCCTGCTTCAATTTTTTTGAATTATTACAATATTCTCTCATAAAATTTGGTTGAAAGATCATTTCAATATCAAATTAGTTTTGATAATTCTTTTTCAATCAATTGTTGTTAACTTTCTGAAAATATAGAAAAAACATCGGTATGATGAATAACGTGAATATGAACGACTAAGCTATTTGAGTGAAACTAAGGTTTTATTTGAGAGTTGATGAATGCTTGCATCATAAATTTAAAACAGGGAGTTTTCTTCAATTTTCTCACTCATCGTGCTCTCTAAACATAAACAAAATATGCATATCAGGCATGATTATCTTCGTTACACGATTTATTGTCAAATGTTTGCTAATAAAATTTGTTCTTTCGAACTGGAATTACTTTCATTGAAAATCCTAGTTACATTTTTGAGCTGTCAGCCGCTCATTATCGTTCGTCCCAGAGTGTCATGCTGATATAATACCGGATATAATATCTGATATAATAATTTCTACAGTGATTTTAATTCATGGTTTTGAATAATATATATCGTGATTAAGGTTGAGGCAAATTTTTCTTCAAAAAAATACCCAAGAAAAAAATTATTTTCTTATTGCCGGAAATCTGGAAGTCAGCTGAAATTATTTTAAAAAAATTTTTTCGTAACTGGAAAATTAAAGTCTCAAGCCATGTTGGCGGTTTACTTCTTCAATAGCTTCAATTATTCATGCGAACAATATTGAACTATTGTCACGATCGAGTTGGACACATTTTTCCAATAACATAAGTTAGATAGGTCATCCAAGAATTAATGACCACAATTCATTTTTCATCTCATGAAAGTTACAGAATAAATTTTAATTATTGAATATTGCATCAATATCAGCAGGAGGAATATCCTGAAACATCGCACGAGAGACACCAAGTCGTTCCATAACAAATGTTTGTCGTTAATTAACGTTCTATTTTATAACAAACGTGCACTCAAGGAAATGAGTGAGACATTGTTTAAAAACAATGCAATTCATGCAATTAAGCGAGTCATTCTAACCCATTTTAGCTGGAAATAGAGCGCATTTGCTCGTGTAGTTTTTCAGAAAGTATTTAAATATATGGACAATACGATTTATCTAACTCTTAAACATAGCAAAGTCAAGTTTGACCCCGAACAAGATACGTGCAATGACAACTAGACTCCTGCGTCTCGAAATAATTTTCTCGAAATGAACCGGGACAGACGAAACGAGACGAGAAAATTCCGGGAAAAAAATAACGGGACAGAGGGTAATACATAATATAAATTACAGAATAAAACTGTACCGTTACGAACAATTTCGGTGTAATGTTGTCAACCTCAGCCTGTTAATAGTGTCAACATGTTTGTTGTTACCAGAGGTGGGCAGTAGCGCGCTACATGTAGCGGTCGCTATATTTTCGGTAGCGGTAGCGGCGCTACATTTAAGCCATTGTAGCGGTAGCGGTAGCGCCCGCTACATTTAGAGCATGTAGCGGTAGCGGCCGCTACATTTCAAAGGAGCGCTGCCCAGCTCTGTATAAATGTATGACGGTAAAAAAAAGTTTACACCGCATCAAAAATTGATTAGTCTCGTTATGTCTCGTTAAAATGGCTGTAAATTCCGGGAAATTTTAAGGTACCTATTTTAACCGGGACGTCTCGTCTCGTCTCGGTATCGTCCCGGAATTCCAACGGAAGGCTGAAAATTGTCCCGGTTTTTATTGCGAACCGGGACAGAGCCTGTTGTCTCGTCTCGTCTCGTCTCGGATTAAAAAAAATACCAAACGCAGGAGTCTAATGACAACGTATCAATGGAGTTGTTAGCCGACAAGTCGTCAATCATGCCGTTCATTTTAAAAACATATGATCTCTAGTGTCTTTGTCTTAGTTGAAGAAAAGTGCCTACACCGATTATATGATGTTTCTATAGTGAGATTGGACAGACAGAAACTAAACGCTTTGTTGTTTGTAGCGCATAACAATTAAGGAGAAGGGTTGCCGAGGTGAGGTGGAAGGGTGGTCTGAAGAAGGGAAATTTGAGCAGCGAAGGAGGTAAAAAAATAGTGAAAAGAATAATAACAAAGAGGATGAAGTCTGGGAGAACTGAAGTCCTCAGACCATTTGACCGAAGCTTGAGCACGGGCCCTGAACATTCCCTGCAGGCGATTGAACATTTGCCGTGCAGCCCAACCTGCGACGCTCGGTTGAGACCTGGACGGCATGCGATTTTACTAGTCGCTTATGAAGAGAACTATGAATTATTTACACAGTTACATAAATTAAATAGATCACTGTTCCTCATTTATCGATCACTGCTCTTCATTTCTCGATCACTGCTCCTCATTTCTCGAATTTTAAATGCAGTATTGATGAGGTACGTATAACAGAATTACGGGTTCTCGTGTTAATTTGTGTTTAAAGCTTCGTCAATACTTACAATTGTTGGAAAAATTTCGGTAATTTTTGAGCGTTCTGACAAGGCATGCATAGGGTTGAAGTAATCATCAACATCTTTGGTTAATTTCAATTATTTTAATGTGAGGTAAAATTTCAACTTGATGATATCGTAGTTTAGTCTTCCACATCATGAACGAACGGAAAAAGATAAATTTGTAAAAAGAGGAAATTGTTACAAAATTCTTTTGAAGAAACTCGCCTGAATATTTTAGTGCTAGGAGTTACTGTTTCATCAGCGCTGCCCCGACCGATTCTTGCAATAATATGAACCGAATGGACCTGGCTTTAGGAATAGCAAATGCCTTCAAAATGTTCTGCGTACGCGGTGCGATAAAGTAACATAAAGCAACGCAATGAAGCAATGTTCTGCATTATTCCGCAGGCAATACCAAACTCGAAAATTTTGCGAAAGCTACTTTAGTTTTGCATCTTTTATAATGCAAGCACTATTTTTTTAAAAGCACGCATTAATGCAAGCACACATAGCACGATTATAATTTTTATCAAGTTGATTTTTCACGTACTATCATTTTAAGATTTACGGTACTCTCAATGTTCCTCCCGCTTGTCATCCGAAATCTCTGTCTTAATCGCTTCATCACAACGCTGATATCTCCTATTCACAAATTTAGCTTCAATATTGTCCTTTCTCTCGAAGCATTCAATGTCTTTCGTATCGTTAATTTACAGCAGTAACGTAATCGAAGAGCGGCGTGGTTTACGTATCGCGTGTGGCCGAGCAATGCTCCTGCACATGCAAATAGCTTCCACGTTTGTGTTCGAAGCGATTGCGCCGTTACTTACTCGTGTGAACACTCATAGAAATAATTAAAATATTGTCCAAACTGTGATGCATTTTTAGCTCCTGTGTGGGTCTTGGTCTAGTTTACCCCGGCACCTAGGACGTATCAAAGATATGTCCGCTCTCTGCTCGTGCTGTTTGTAAGAAATTGCATGAGTCACTATGTGGACTATTAATTTTTCCCAGTGTATAGCGTGTATCCGAACAATGTGGTTAGGCACGCAAATAGCCTTTATGTTTGTGCTCGAGAGGCTCGCGTGAGACGCTACTTATACTCGTGCGAGACGCACTCTTCACACTGGCACATGCGCCCGAAATTACAACCTTGTTAGCGTGAATGTTTCAAAAATTGCATCGTTCCATCCCACTGAGATTTTATTTGGTGAGAAACGCAATTCATTTTGCTTCCTGATGTTAATTTCATGCACACGCATTATTTTTTTTCCTCACAAAATTTGTTTATAACGGAATTTTAAACCACCTACATATATAACACACCGTATCGACGGCACTTGGTTGCAGATTTAAAATATCTTCATTATTATTTCACATCATTCATTGTTTCCAAAATAGTAAATTCGATCCACGATTTCGTATTCAGACTTAATTGACTTGTCTGTTTTCATCTGCGTCTGAGCTCTTTATTTTTTACGAGCTAGCAACATTCGTATGAAAAAACGGGATCCCAAGTCATCTTGTTCTTAATCATATCCTACATAACGGCTGCATTAGTTAATACTTATTTTTTATTATTTTATATATTTTTAAGTGTTACCGTATTCTTTTACTTGCAAACACAATGTGATGAATTTAATTCTCGCCCGACAGCTATAACATTAATTAGGTTCATTTCGTAATCTTGTCTCATTTTTAATTGATCATAAAAAATTTGCACGGGGTCAAGCATCTCTCTAAATAAGCTCTAAATATTTTTCATTCAGGTTCGTGATGAAATCTTTCGCTAAATATCATTTGTGACAATCACGTTGTGGGCAGCCATTGACCCACGAAGATGTGTCAATAAATTTATATTTTTCTGAAGTTTATAAAAATGTCAAACAACAAAAATTGTTCACAATAGTGCATAGGTGCCTAAGAACTTACATTGCTCAAAAGTTCTTCAAAATTCCGAAAAAAGTATATTGTTTGTTTTGGCATCGGCCAGCTCTACGGTGGCGCCATAGCGTGGGAGCTACGCCAGGCGGCGACGCTGAGTTGACGCTCAGCACAACACCACCACGCCACCTTCAATGTCGCCCAATATACCGCCTCTTAAAAATGTGATGACGATCTTTACCTTCAGGATGTTAAATAAAACTTTCTTTAAACATTCTGAAGGCAGATAGCAATTGCTAACAGGGATTTTCTATTATGTATTTTATTCCACATAAAATGCCTCGTGCGTATTTTACTCCTGAACTCTCTCAGTACTCATCAAATTCAATGCATATTATATTCATTCTTGTTCTAGAATGAACTGGAAGTGAGACTGGTGAAAACCAATCTTTTACGAAAACGTGGAAATAGTTCGTTAGTTTTATTTTGCTTTCCATGCGCAATGCTGTATTATTATATTAGAGATGAATAATTTTTCAGTTCAATTTAAACGTCAATTTTATATTAGCACGGTTCAAAATTAGAAAAAATTCAACATAATATTGCATAGATCGAACCAATAGTTTGTCATGACGAATCTCCAGTTAATGTATGATTTTTTCAATGTTGAAGAGGGCTCGGTAAACAGAGTCTCCCATGAATAGGTCAACATCGCCGTCGCGGGGCTGAAGCAAGATGGATGGCTGCTCGTCTTTTGTCTTGTCGGCTCGTAATTTGGGCTCCAAAAACATATTTGTCACTCGATGAATAATAATTCTCGAATCATTGAATTTTAGTATGTGTGTAACACCTTTATCTTGGAATATATTATCATAGGCCCACAATCCTTATTTTCAATACGAGCTTGAAAAGGAGGCATTTCTCAACACATTTGATATGATTTCTTGTCAAGCGCTGCATTATAGCCTTGGTAGTGGGATACATGGTAGTTAAATACTTGGTAATGAAATGCGTAAATAATCTTTAGGATATAAGGAGGAGTTTATTTCAGTAATTGGTGAGTTTTAATCTCATCTTCTACGCTAAAACGTTCGATTCGTTGCTCGTGCATTCATTGATTGTGTGATTCACTCGTTACTTTTCAAAATAAATGTTATTTAGTTAATTATACTAAAATAAATGACAAGTCAACACCGTCAGAAGTTTAATCCAAAAATGTCAACGTATGATTGAAGGATAACACTTTAATAGCTATTCAATGGAATTTCAAAATCATTTGTCTGATTCGAAAGGCGAATTTCAATCAGGCGGATTGAATTCGAATTAATTAAATTCGTATTGATTGCCAGTTACTTTGAGAGCCACGAGTTCATGGTAATTTAATTATATTAATTGATTTTAGTTCCTCTTGTCGCCGAGAGCGACTGTTGTCCTGCTGCGGACTGCTCTGCAATTTTCTAAATCAAACCTTATTGAAGGCTAAACGAGTTGTGATGTTTGGAATATTTCAGTAAAATTTCTCAATTATGGCTCAAGCATACGCTTGGTATTTCAGGTTCTACATTTTTCAGCCTACAATATTTTAATGTCCGGAGGGTCGTTAGCGGCAACGTGTTCCTGTTTAGCGCTGTATAATTTAACCTTTAAATATTCAAAAAATCTACTCGAGCTGCTAGCCACCGCACTGAGGCCAGCACAAGTCCTGAAACACTCGCACGAATCCTGCACAAAAGCTAATTTTAAGCGCGTTAGATGCATTAAGTGCACCGTTGTGACTCGAGTGAACCGGTTGCCTCCAAAGAAGCTAATTTTAAGCGCGTTGGACGCATTAAAGTGCACCGTTGTGACTCAGCTGAACCGGTTGCCTCCAACAGCACCGTTGTGACTCAGCTAAACCGGTTGCCTCCAAGTGCACCGTTGCGACTCAAATGAACCGGTTGCCTCCAAGAGCACCGTTGCGACTCAAGCAAACCGGTTGCCACCATGTACACCGTTAATTGTGACTCAAGTGAACCGGCTGCCACCATGTACACCGTTGTGACTCAAGTGAACCGGCTGCCACCATGTACACCGTTGCGACTCAACTGAACCGGCTGCCACCATGTACACCGTTGCGACTCAACTGAACCGGTTGCCACCATGTACACCGTTGCGACTCAACTGAACCGGTTGCCACTAAGCGCACCGTTGTGACTCAAGTGAACCGGTTGCCACCATGTACACCGTTGCGACTCAACTGAACCGGTTGCCACTAAGCGCACCGTTGTGACTCAAGTGAACCGGTTGCCACCATGTACACCGTTGCGACTCAACTGAACCGGTTGCCACTAAGCGCACTGTTGTGACTCAAGTGAACAGGTTGCCACTAAGCGCACCGTTGCGACTCAAGTGAACCGGCTGCCTCCAAGTGCACCGGGTTCGAGGTCCAAGTAAAAGCACGTAGTGTTTGTTCTCTACCAGGGCCGCTGCATGAGCGTCTGCAGTGCACGCAACGAGCTCATTTTCCCCATATAATTTATGAAGTAGCGCTCCCTGGCTGGCTACCTCAGCACCATGCCGCTATCTCTGACCGAACCTTTATTCAAATTCTGAAATTAACAGGCATACCGTATCACAAGGCTGCTGTTTCGGAAATTTGAAATTATATTTCCTTATTTTAAAAAGTTGTTTATAATCAGAGATACCTTATACTAATATTTTGGGTCTTTTTTTAAAAGTTGTTTATAATCAAAGATTCCCTATACCAAGATTTCTTCGTCTTTATATTTATTGTAAGATAAATGCATAAATCTGCTAGACTCTTATTTTGATTATTTTATTTTTTTATTGAGAAATAAATAATTATATTTTATAATTGTGAATTTATTTAATTATAAATAAATTCTTCTTTTTCTTCTCATTAAATTAAATGTTAGCTTTTAATTGACTGCATAATTATGCATCATTAATTACCATTGTTACTTTTGAAACATCAAATAAAAATTCAAAAAATTAACTGTGGTTTAGTCACAGTCTTAATTACTTGTTTACATTTTGAAAATTAAAGTAATCTTTATTTACAGGAAATTGAACCGTTATAATGTGAAATAATTATTAGAAAAGTTGAATAAACTTAATCCTCAGAGGAATTTTTCGATTCTCTAATACCCGATGGGTGGATGTAGAGCGCATTTAGATCATAAGCCGACTAAGTTCGCTCAGATGTTTTTAATGTATTATGAGTACTATGCGTATTTGTTCATGTATCTTCTGCTTTAATACATTGGGGTGCTTCTGCTTTAATACTTTCACAAATGCTCTACCGCACGGAAAACAGAGAAATAAAAAAATATATACAGCATGTGGCAAAAGCAAATTTCATAAGCATTCAAGTGGCATAAGCAAATGTCCTATAGCGCGGGCCAGCCACTTTAAGCTCTAGAATATTCATCTAATAATTTAGACATTCCTCCCTTCTAGCCTAACTAGGAAGTAAGGGATTCCAGTATAGTACATTTGTAATGTACGTTACCTCATCTCTCCGTAATGGCTGCAACGTAAATTTGCCCCCAGCAAGAACAATGGACATTTCTACTTCACTATTGATTATTTCAAATTAGATATAAATAATTTCAGTCATCAAGACTTAAATATGTGTTTTAGTTTCACATGAGCAGTTATTTGGAATCGATGCTAACCTTCCTTCTTTTTTCGTGTCGTATCGAGACGTCTTACTTCCCACGGCTTGCTCCTATTGACATCTGAGTCGTTCCATCCCATCTCATGTCGTCCCATCCCATCTCATGTCCTCCCATCTCATCTCATGTCCTCCAATCTCATCTCGTGTCCTCCCATCTCATCTCATGTCATCCCATCCCATCTCATGTCCTCCCATCCCATCTCATATCGTCCCATCCCATCTCATGTCCTCCCATCTCATCTCATGTCCTCCCATCTCTTCTCATGTCCCATCTCATCTCATGTCGTCCTATCCCATCTCATGTCCTCCCTTCTCATCTCATGTCCCGTCATCCCATGCATCTCATGTCCTCCCATCCCATCTCATATTGTCCCATCTCATCTCATGTAGTCCCATCCCATCTCATGTCCTCCCATCCCATCTCATGTCCTCCCATCTCGTCTCATGTCCTCCCATCCCATCTCATGTCGTCCCATCACATCTCATGTCAATCACCAAATACTTCACAGTACCACCTCTCCCTCATAAAATAAGAGAACATTGCGTCGCTTCCTTGCCTTGCGTCGTTAGCAGTCACTGCGCTGTGCGTTGAGAGCGCCCGGCGCACGCTGTGGCCGCATGATTTATGTTCTTTCTTTAGCATTGGACGATTTATAGGCCCAGAAATACAATTGAAAAATGAACGCAGTTGCGTTGAGAAATCCTTTGTTAAGAGAAAATAACGTTTTTTGAAGAGGATAATAAAGTCGGAATAACTTATTTACAATTTATTGCCTGAATTAATTTGCATTTTTATGGTAATGTTGGGCTTTACATAGGATGCTTGAGATAAAATAATCAGGATTCATCAATTAATTAGTTTTTATTTCTTCGGTTGGTCGATTTACTGAGCGATATGAGATCAAAACTTGTCAATGTAATTTAGTTTTCCATCAAAACAAATGCAGCATTTAATTTTTGCACTGTATGCAATTGGCTGCGGCAATTACGGAAAACTTGATTTTTCGCGATATTTTTAATATTGCATCAAAAATTGTTGTTCTTTTAAATATAATATTTGCATTCAGATTATCTTGAAAAATTTTTTAAATTATGGCTGATACTAAAGTAAATTGTACGAGTGGTCATGCCATTTAATGGATCCCTGATGCGATCATCCAAAGCTCCGTGCTTTATTTCTTTCTCCACGTACGAAACCCACGCCCTTAAAAAAAATAAAGCTCGACACCATGCGGATGGAGCACAAAACATCGAAATGCTTTCTCTGATATTGTAACTCTTGAACATATATAAAATCCACGAATGCAGCAAAGAACTAAAGCACTGGATTCCTCGGCTGTGCTGCTGCGGATACTGTGTCGGTTTAAGTTTTTTTACTGTTATTTTGAATGCGTTAGAACCTCGCGGCATCGCAAAACTCTGCGAATTCGATGAAGATAACTCTGGTAAAAGACGAGTGCAAGGGTCGCTCACTTGACGCTCTTTTTTGGTAGAAAACCTTATAGGATTTGTATGAAACTATCTACGGAATCCTCTTCTTGTTTCTTTCCAGCAGTTGCAAGCAAATCGACGTTTCGTGAGCGAATAAACTCTCTCACAAATTCCTCTACTGATTGATAGTGAACGAAATGTTCTAGGGCATTTTAAGTCTTGTTCTCTTTCAATTTTTGCATATCTTTGCATACCATCCATTTTTTGAATTTATAAATAATTATTTTGGCAGGCAGCATCTTAAATAATATTACGTGTAAAAATCAGTATTAGAAATTTAGATTTTTATATAAGTTTATTTCACCCGTTCTTCTCGTAAAAAACAATTTACGAATGGTCGCGAGAAGTGGAAGGATTTTGGCGCAAAAATCTGAAATGTGCCACATTTTTCGCTCGTGCTTTGGATCACTTAAAGTCCAAATAGCTTAAAGATTCTATTTCTCGTTAAATCTGTGAAGACACAACCATATGTCACTAATATGTAAAAGGATTATTCACATTTCTGATTGTTTGATATGACTATATAAATTTAATATTATTATAATTAAGATTTGTTTGAATTTGTTAAAATTCAAACAAATTTTATTAGAATTCAATTCCTTTGTTTAGAATTTAGATGTGGTTTTGTTGATTTTTGAATGGACTACCGTACCAAGATAATTTTATAGAATATCCAAATTTGAAGAAATTCGCAGGCATCATTGTGATAAATATGTCGGTTTCAATTCACTCCTCAGACCCTAAACCACTTGGCGCTCCTATAGTTTGGTCTTGTGTTTCGGTCTCCGTGAGCTACAATTGGCGTCTGTGAAGGACAAGGCAACGTTTAATTGTCACATGGAGAGGCAGTAGCTGCCTTCCTAGAGTCAATAAACGCTGCTGACTTCCAAGAAACCAAAGCAATATCATGCAAATCATTCGCCAGTAAAAAACAGCCGCTACGCTTCGAATTTTTGCCGTAGCCTACGCATGCATTCTTCAGATCATACGCTTGATCCACATGGGCTGGGTATAATTTAATCCTATCTATGAGACGTCGCTATTACTCTTAGTCCTTCTGTCACAAAACTGTTAGTTTTCCATTGGTCATAATAGAATAAATCTGTGAAGTAATGACTTCAAGACATTTAATGTGGTCTTTCCCGATTTGTGTTTAAAGAATAAATCTGTTACGTAATGGCCTCAATGGCGATTCAATGTAGTCTTTCCTATTGTGTTCAAAGCATATCCCAATTGAAATGGTAAATGCTGTGCAAATGCAATTGTATCTCGAGAAATAAATTCTTCAAGATGAATTAATGAATGTACGCAATTTGTTTTTTATGGAGTCAAATTTGTTTTTAAAATGTTTTGTTATTAATATTGTGCAGTAAGATCGCTTTTATCAGACACCTATTGACTCGCACTTTTTCTGATCAATGGCGTAATTTCAATTTTATATTTGATTCTAGAAATGTTAAATATTTAATTACATTTTATATGTTCATGTTTTTCGATTTGCATTAACTTGTTGACTCCCATTCTTTGAAATTGAAATTTCCATCATTATCTGAAGCATTAAATTTTAATAAAACCAACACGTTAGAAGAAGCGAAAGAAATTAGTTTTATTCTAACATGTCGCCACCACCTTATATGCTACCTCCTTCCATTTTAACAAGCCACGGAAAAAGCACCTAATCTAATATATTCACTTTGTTTGTACTCTGACACCGAGGCCTTATTTCCACACATATAAATAACTGTCTCTGCCAAGATGTTTATTGTTTTCTAGCCTTCACGCGAGCGGTCCAACACTTGGTTATTGTACCAACAATACATAGATCTATAAAAAACACGTCTACCTATTCCCCCGTAAATAACACACGAAGATGTGTTCTTTGTATGTAAGAAATACCTGTGCTATTCCCACCTTGAAGACAAAGCGGTCTTGTCAGATGATCTAGGAGCCGACCTCTCCAGGGTGGCCTAGATAATATTGTATCCGAGGGCACACCTCGGACAACCTTTTTTCCGTGAGCAGGTCGCACTATGAGGCACTTTCTACCGACCCTCGCATCTTATTTACCCCTTAGCTCGACCCTTGGTGAACCTTCTTCCTTATTTAGAGACAGTGTTGCCTTTGAGACGCTCGCTGCGCTAAATGCATCATTACCCTCAGGTCTTAGAATAAGGGTACTACTGGAAGATACTTTCAAAGAATACCATATATTATCAGGCAATATTATCTTGAAGCAAATTCTTATGCAGTACGATCAATATTGGATGCTTTAAATTCTCCCACTACTAGATTTAATAGAAACATATTTTATATTTACTTACACCAGTAATTCTCGTATGGTACCGACAGCTTAGCATGGTTTCACGTTGTCCTTAAAGTGCTATCGCACTTTAAGGGAAAGCCTTCAGAGAAAATAACGGTACTGAAATAGAAGGAAACTCATGCATTGAATGTAGTTCGTGCTCACTGCCAACGCTTTAAAAATTTAGCGGAGTTTGCCTACTGCTCGCGATAGAGCACGGCGTTGCGTTGAAACATTAACGGTAAATCAGTAATATGCTGGTTAGTAGCGACTTATGTTGCGCAGAGCTTTTATTGCCTTTCTGTGTAATTAGAATTATTAATGAAGTGCATTTCATAACATGTTTGAGCTGTATTTTCACTTCTGTGATGTACCCACGTTTATGAATACCTAATAAATCTTAATGGAATTTAAAATTTTGCATCTTGTAATGCTAATGAAGCGCTACTTTTAACGCTTATTTGTAACGCCTACGCACATTTTCATAAAATTTGTAGCTAGCAACAAATTTTATTTAAATTTGCGCATAAAAAAGGTCCTGTACGCACACGAGTATAGTAGCTTGTAGATTCAAACGAGCACAGGAGATTAATCATGAATTTCGATTCCAGCAGTTACTCAAATTAATTTTGTGCGTCCACTGGGAATAGAATCAAATCTTAATTAATTATATGCGAACATAATGTTATTAAAATTAAAATTGAAACGATTCGTATTACTTAATTTTCACAGATAACTTGTCTACCTGAGAGCACTTCTAATGCATAACAGCACAGAAATTCTTCTGTTACATAAAAGCGATCAACTTATTTTCCTCAGCTTTAGCTTCATTATCTTCGGAGTTTTAGACCCGACGGTTCAATACTTAGCGTACATTTGCCTGTTTACTGTTGTTTACTGTACATAATAAACTCTTTTTTATACAAACCTTCATAAGCGTGGACATCTAAAATGCTAATAAGCATTAATTTACATCAGCGTATATAACCGTGAACAACTGAAACCTTAACAAAATAAAGCGTTAAGTCCTATTCCACGGAGAGTAGCGGCGGACACACTACGTGGAATCTGCAGCTCCATTATCGCCAGTTCTTATTGTCAAAGGTTCTTATTATCGTCAGTTCTGACTATCGCCAGTTCATATTGTCGCCAGTTCTGATTATCGCCAGTTCTTATTACAACCAATTCTTATTTTCTCCGGTTTTTATTATCGCCAGTTCTCATTATTGCCAGTTCTTATTATCGTCAGTTCTTATTATGGCCAATTCTTATTATCGCCAGTTCTTATTATCGCCAGTTCTTATTATCGCCAGTTCTCATTATCGCCAGTTCTCATTATCGCCAGTTCTTATTATCGCCAGTTCTTATTATCGCCAGTTCTTATTATCGCCAGTTCTTACTATAGCAGTTCTTATTACGCACAGAAATAAGCTCGACACACACTGCTGCCACACGGCGATAGATCCTTCAGGACGCCGGGGCTGTGACAAGTGAGATGAAGTTTGCTTATGGCGCGCGATGGCGCTGGGCAAGAGGCTCCCCTGCCGCTAAATGGCGTCGTTGGCAGTATTGAGTGGGCAGTGCCACTCTGAGGGGACTGCGCCACTCAGAGGGGGGAGTGCCACTCCTGCGTTACTTTGAGGGGCACTGTCACTCCTGTGCCACTCTTAGAGGAGAGAGCAATTTTTGCGGCCCTCTGATGTGACGGTGCCACTCCACTCCGAAGGGACCATGCCACTCTTGTGCTACTCTGAAGGGACAGCGCCGCTCCTACATGGTCTTCATGGCAAGCAATGCCACTCCTCAGGGCTTGCGCTGCTCGTGGAAGATGAGTTGTCCACGGGGCGTCTGCACTGCCCGCTCCTGAAGAATGGCCAGAGTGCATTCACCTTCCTAAAGCTGCAATGTGAATAATAAACTGGAATTGCAGTGTTCCTGTTTGTTGAAATAATTTGTGGCATTAATGCCACTCATGATAACACTTGAAATATCGTGTTTTCCTAGACAGATAATTTTCGGACTTTTCGTTTCTCAGTAATTAATTTTATATGTTTTATGAGATGCTATACATTTCAAGAGTACATCTGAGTTAAGAGGCGGCGGAGTTTTCGCCCCTGCTGTTTGGTTATGCCTTTCCATCAGAACCAAAATGGAGGTTCGGGTTGCAAAGTTGAAACTAAAATTTGCTCTCCTAAACAATCAGTTTCCTTGTTCATTTTGTGGCGATTACACAAAAAGATGCTCTTCTTGAAGGCAATTACATATAAAGTAGCTTTCATCGAAGACAATCACATATAATTGCCTTTTCTTGAAGGCAATCACTTATAATTAGCTTTTCTTGAAGGCAATCACATATAAATTATTGCTTGATGGCAGTTACGCATAAATTAGCTTTTATTGAAGGCAATTGCATTTAAATTAGGTACTATTTATGCCAATTACGGATAAATTAACTTTTCCATATATTAGAATCTATGAGCATCATTTTGCTGACATGGCAGGCGATTGTCAGCGCTCGTAGTTCAATATTACCCGAGAGTGCGAAACCATCATTCTCAGAAGTACAAATATTCTCACAAAAAATTCAAAGTATCCTAAAAAATGTCAGAAATAAAGAATTTACGTCTAAAAATCATGTACGTCAAATTCGTCATCTGTTCATAAGATCAGAAACTCCAAAATCCTGCACAATAAAACGTCATGTGGTCAGAGCGTCTAGCTTGTTGATAGAGTTCGATGGGACTAAGAACCTTACCGGCCAATTGATTTATGTTAAACCCGCTCTGGAAAAGCCGCTGATTGAAAAGCCGCGAGTCTCATCGGTATTGTGGGCACTGGCCGTGACGTGATGAATGTCCTCCATTTGCTGGCGCTGAACATTTGCCTGCTCGGTGCATAGTGGCATGTAAGGGATTTTTTACACATGTTCGTATCTAATTTCCTGATTTCTGATTTTATTCCAATATTCCTTTCAATATATTGAGTAAGTAAATGCTGATATCCTGATATCCATGATAATTGCCCATCTACTTACACGACTCAACAAAGAAGGTTAACAAGAAAGTAAAACGCTTGCAAATATAGAAACTTTCTTCTGGTGTAGCGCCACCTAGGCGACACTAGATGCCTTCGAGGAGGCCATCAGAGTCACCATTAAGGCAATGATGATCTTGAATGTTGCAGAAATGATCAAAATGCAAGAGAAATTATTTCAAATATCACAAAATAGGACCATTTTTCATATGATAAATAATTTTCAATAATTTTTGACCACTTTGAATGGTAAAAATAGGGCAATTTTTTAGCCTTCTGTAAGGAAATTATTCAAAAGCTTTCAGTACTTTTGGTGTTCTTCAAACATCTACCTTACTATGTTTATTTTCTATTCTGCGATATGTTTAAATTTTTTATTGGAGAATCCAATACATTCATCAAAGTGATTGGTGAGCTTTCATTACATTCGTCAAAATGAATGGTAAGCCAGAGAGAAATGAAAAAATATTACAGAACAATAAATATGCGGCAAAAAGTCACCTCTTCACAACAAAGCACCGTGATTTACTACAAATCTCCGTCCAGTTGGAATCTTTCTTTACGAGATCATGAGGCCCTATAGCGTCATTTTTTATTCTCAAGCCAAGCCAACAGCGCGTCGCTTCTCCAACATTTGAATGCGGGTTTTCCTTTACACACTTAGCAAAATGAATGTGTCACATTGTCCCAATAGTGACATGCGTTCTAACCATGGCCTAACGTCATGTTTTTAGGCCAAATTGGGTTCATGGATGACCCACATAAGAGCAAAATACACACCTGTTTTTATAGAATAGAATAGGAGTGTCGGCACTGAAGAAATAGGCCCATGGCCTGTTGCCGATTCTTGAATTTTTCTCGACTTGATTCACAAGGGATCCGGCCTTAGGAACCCGATATTTCCATAACTCACGATTAAAATATCACAAATTCTCACTCATTTCTCTGAGTGTATGATGTGTGACGCCTAAAGTGCGTCGAAAAAAAAGAACCACAAGAGGAGGACACAAAATATGCGACGGGTTCTATGGCCTCAAATGGGCTGCCATGGAGGCACGCGGCAACTACATTAGACTTTTAATTGCATTTTATTCGCACGATAAACATTTGACGGAAGTTAATGAAGGCGTTGATTCTTGCAAGCTCCAGGACTTACAAGTTTGTATGCCATGGTTTGCATTAGCTTTTCCTACGTCAGCTGCAAAATAACTCGCTTAAATTTTCTTTATGCCCATTATTTTCGAAATAAGAGTATGAATTCATTTTTTCGTATAATATATGAGTTTCCGACGGACAACTTGTAATTAGGATCATAACAAAATATTAACATAAAACGTTTTCTAATGAGCATTTACAAGGAGTACAATCGTGGGAATTTGTCAATCGTAAGCTGACAATTCGTCTAAATAATTCATTGTCTTCAATATTGGATTAATTTTTGTGAACCTGCATACAAATTTCTCACCAATTTCTTCTCATCGAAGCTGAATCAACATCCAGATTGCTTATAACGACGTCTCCCAATCATCCTCTGGTACCTATAAATTTCTCGATAATGTCGTAATCTTTTCTGCTCTAATCTGATTGATCAATAGGAATGCTCCGAATTTGACTAGAATTAAACGAACTTTCTTCCTTGCTTGGGTCGCTAACGACTGAAGACCTCTTTAGGAAAACACCGAAAAGGGCTTTAACGGCTCCAAAAATTTCTGTAAGAACATTCAAATGACAAAAGTAGAAGGCCGAAAACATTGCATCCACTTAAGGATTAGTCCCGCTGAGCTTCTAAGAAAACACCTCAGAATTGAGCGTTTCGATAAGCCCCCTTTTTCATCATCCCAGATCGGTTCAGAAAAAGCAAAACCGCCGCCGCTCGTTCACGCACGTCGGCCTAAGCCGCCGACACATCCTTGCGAACTGCGCCCCGGCACCAGCAGAGGAATTGTTGCGGACTCGTAGTCGTGTGGTTATGGTACTGTTATTGCACCTGAAATTTAAGAATATATCTGTGGTGCACGATCATGTGAAGTATGCCGGTACTATGCAACTATCGTGGATAATTTATTCAGTGTATCTCAATATAACAAATGCGCTTCAACTATTTTCTTCGATGTCCTATAGCACAGTAACGATACATTTTCCTTGTGCTGTGAAGATTTTTTCTGTATCGTTGTCAAAGCATCACGGTTTATTTTCAAGTGTATTCATCACACGTTGTTACGGATGAAAGGGAGTTGTTTTATCATATTTTTTCGATTAATTTACTTGATTTTTCTTTATCGTGGCAGAAAATCGAATTTAATAGGTTAAAATGCATTTCTTTCTATTCAGTTTTCACTTGCATTTTTGATAATAATTGGCGATGTAGCCTTATATATCTATTTAGTTTTCGCACGTTTGAGGCATTCTCGAAGAAGGTATCATGAAATTAATTTCAACGTATATATAATACCTCGACTAAATACGCATTCAGATAAATGCAAGAGTAGACAATAGATTACATAGCAGGGATATTAGAAATTAACAGCCAAGCGGTAGCAAATGATCAAACATAAACACTGTGAAACTTATTAATTACGATCAAGACCGAACAAATGAAATAAAACTACAGAGAGAATTAGTGAAGTATATACATGCAATAAAATGAGCAGAAGTCTGTTCGATTTGTTTTTCCACACTGAAATAAAGAATGTTTTTGTAGTTATGCCACATGGAAGTCTCTCAATCACAATGTGAGCTCAATAGTGTGATAGTGTGAGGTTTCGCTTACAGTTAGTCATTATCAAGCAATCGTCATGAAAGGTTCCGGATCAGAAAAACAAGTGCACCGTCATCGAGCATGCAAATTCAATGCTCGTGAAAATGTTATGTTGTACAACTCATTTAATTAAATGAACAAATATTATTCAGTTATTCATAATTAAGGTCATGTGAAATAATCTTAATATTCAGCCTGATTTGAACTAATTTCGGATTAGAAGAAAACATAATGAAACTTGAATCTAATATACGACCCCATTAGCTCTTATATATGACACCCCCATCACGGTGTCTCGACACACTTTAATTAACTTTGACTCAAACATTACGGCCAATAGCGTCCGATGTTGGCATGAAAATTGACTGGAATGTTAAACTTTATCAGCTTTTACGTCACGTCTGTTTAACTCCACTTCTTGTTTGTCTGCTACAAATCTTATACTCGATATTTAACACGCTTCTACATGTCCAATTGATCTGCAATTTTGATCTTGTGTTAATTAAGTCGGAGATGATGCATGAATCAATGGACAGCATAAATAATTTGAATTTTTTTTCTAATATTTAGGAATAAAATAAGAGATTCATTGTAGAACATATGTAAAATTGGAGACGCCGGCCTCTTTAAAAAAAAGTGGTCTTTAAAATGTAATTTTTGAGCGCATATTTTTCTTCTATAATCCTACGTCCAACTTTCCGATATCTCCTTTCGGGAAACCAACAACTTGAGAGTTTTGATTAACTCATCATTCACCAATAACGCCTGGGATGAGATTTGAAGATGCGTTTTGCACCCCATGAATTGTGTGGAGGGCAATTATATATACTATTTAAACGTCTACTTTATGTTTCATTTTCTAATTCGCGGTTAAATGAGCGGGCCTACGTGGATCTCCTTGCGTACTAGGTGTCCATAGGCTGGAGACCTGCTGCCCACGCGCACCATTTGGCCCACGACATGCTGCCTGTTCACTTATAGTAAATTTAAGATTGTATCTCTCTACTACCTATATAATATCACTCTCTCATGTCATATACGCATATAAAAAATTCAATCTAAAGACGTATATCAGGTGCTATCGGGCTCCTGAATCTTAACACATAAAAATTTTTATTCATCGCAGAGTGATATCTTAAATAAATTCGATCTCGAGCAAAATATGATGAATCTACATTAACAGTGGCATATTTCAGTATTGTCTGGCAAAATTTCGTAATCCTAATTAACTATTCAGATGCATTATACTCGTGGTTGAACTAGTCAATCATGCATTATACTTACCATGGCGGAAACTCCGCCGAATGAGTGTTTTCAAGCGATGCTGCATCCCTTGTGAAATCAGAATAAAAAAATCTCCAAACGTATGCTGAAAACAATTTATTTATTTCGTAGTGCTTATTAAGCTCGAAATTGGGTCGGATGGACTTGAGACATTACACCTACTAGCCTGAAGAAGGACAAAGCCTCAGGCCCGGATGGGTTGAGCCCTCGCCTTGTTAGCAGAAGTCGCCGACGCAATCGCCCGGCCTGTTGCCATCATCTTCAGAAAATTTCTGGAGTCAAGCACTATTCCAGACGCCTGGAGAAAAGCAAGGGTCACTCCAGTTTTCAAGAAATGGAGTCGCCTGCAGGCCAGCAATTATAGGCCAGTTAGCCTGGCATGTGTTCTCTGTAAATGTATGGAAGCCCTTGTGAAAGAGCGGATCATGGCACATCTACACCGTAACAACCTCGTCAGCAGAAAGCAGCATGGGTTCGTTGGAGGGCGTTCGTGCGTCACACAGCTGCTCGAGACGCTGGACATATGGACAGAGGTCTTACACGATGGGGGCTCTATAGATGCCATGCATCTGCATGGACTACATGAAGGCATTCGATAGCGTTCCACATCGACGCTTGGTTGCAAAGATTGAAGGACACGGTATAAAGGGGAGAGTGCTGGGATGGGTTGAGGATTTCCTGAAAAACCGGAAGCAATGTGTCGTTGTCAACGGAGTAGAGTCGAGTACAGCTGATGTGGTGAGCGGTATACCTCAGGGTAGTGTCCTTGGTCCCATATGCTTCGTTCTGTATATCAACGACCTGCCCCGTCGTGTCCTGAGCCATGTGGAGCTCTTTGCTGACGATACCAAGGTCTTTGCTCGCAGTGACGACGCAGTTGCCAGAGAGACCCTTCAGGGTGACCTGGACCGGCTGTACAAGTGGTCGACAGACTGGCAGCTGCGCTTCCACCCCGAAAAATGCTGTGTCCTCCGTCTGGGAAATCGAAGCAACAGCACCCAATATAATGTGATGGGTAGAGACGCTCTGGGCAATGAGTATGTAACGCCGCTGAAGGAGAGCGAATCGGAGAGAGACTTGGGAGTGCTGGTGGATGGAAACCTAAAATTCAACCTTCATGTAGCTCAAATAGCTGTGAAGGCTAACAGAATTTTGGGCGTTATCAGGCGCACTTTTGATTTTCTTACTCCGGAAACATTAGTTCAGCTCTTCAAGTCTCTTCTTGTTCGGCCAGTTCTGGATTCTGGAATACGGACACTCAGTATGGCAGCCGCGACACAAGACCCTCTGCTCCGACCTGGAAAATGTCCAGAGAAGGGCGACCAAAGTGATCGCAAGTCTCAAAGAGAAGCCTTACCAGGAGCGTTTGGTAGCTTTGGGCCTGCCTAGCTTGGAGCACCGCAGACTGAGAGGGGATATGATTGACGTCTTCAAGTATGTCCATGGAGCCTACGATGCCGACCGGCCGAAGCTGCATCTTTACCGCGGAAGGGATACACGAGATAATAGCCTGAAGCTCGCCAAAGAACGCAGTATAAGAAATGTGAGATCAAGCTTCTTCTCCCAGAGGGTGGTGTCAGTATGGAACAGCCTTCCTGACAGCGTCGTAACTGCCCCCTCTGTGAGCGCTTTCAAGAGCAGGCTTGACAGTTGCTGGGCGGACCGACCGGGCCTTTTCGATCCTGAGTGCTACCATTAGCCTTTCAGTTTGCAGTCACCTGGGGTGCACCATCTGCGCGTGTAACCTAATGGGGGCGGCTATGCTGAGGGTGAACAGGCCTGAGTGCCTACTACACCGACAATTCAATTCAATACTAAAAGTAAGTTTTAGGCTATCTTTACATATACCTATAAATCAATTCGAAATATTCTACCGGCAATGGTAAACAAAATTAATAAAATATGACACAAATGAAAAAAAATTATCAATTTGTTTTCAAAATTTGATCCTCATTTCTATTAAGTTGACCAATAAGATTAAGAGCAATTGAAGGTAAGTGAAATAAACTACGGTTAGTTATGTATAGGTTAAAAGTGCAATTAATATTCAATTTGGTTACGGTTATACTGTGTAAACGAGGTGCTTGAATTACCTCCTTTGTGTAAAAGGTGAAAAATATTATTTTAAATAGTTGGTGCCACCGTGCCAGCACGGCGCACGCCATGGTTAACCGAATAACCGTTAACGCCAATGGTAGCCCTTCGTTGAACCGCTTATTTCTATGCCTAGCTAGCTATCATGCTTTATGTTTTTGGACCTTAGGACGTGCCGGTGCGGCAGGCGCCAGGCGGCAGCCACGGGCTCACAGCAATCGGCATGTCATAATAGAAGTTCCAATCTCTTCTTTCAATAAAATTTTTAAAACTTACCCAAATAAATTTATTCTGAATAAGTCTTAAAATTTCTAACTTGCTAAGATGACAGACAGTTCTTACTTCTAGGTAGCTAGTTCTTTAGAAGTAGAACTGACTTATTGACCCTACCTGTGGGCTGTGTAGTTGTACTCCATGTAGGATAGGTATTGTAACTTTGCAAATGCAGGGGGAAATTTGTCAGCTGTTTTATATGGATACCAAATTAACATATTCTTTAACATACTAGGTAAATTGAGTGCCAAGTTGCCAACTGCCAAGATGGCAAGACCTCTTGAGTCTGACCTCTGACCTCAGAATGTTTTTTTTGATGATTCATTGATTGTCACTGTTGTCTGTCAGTCTGATGTCTGTCACTGTCAAAAGTCAAAACTGTTGGAGCTAATTTTTTTCCTTAATTTTGTATGGGTTCACTGTTCAGCATCATTTTTAATCCAATATTATATATTTACTCTGCCTTAAAGTTAAAGTCTTTGCTAGAACATAAAAAAAAAATGAAAAGAATCTCAGACTGGGGTGAATGACTGACCCCTTACAGTTAGCTAGTTATTTATACAGCAAATAGCATGACTGCATGACTGCTAGGCCTATATAAATGGTAGACCTATAAAAATAATCACTTTTGCCATAAAAGAATGCAGTTGTATTTGTTTCTAGGTTATTGTTTATGAAAAATGATACTTTGATATTTAAATAAAAAAGAAATGTGCAAAGTTAAAAAAATTGGCTGGTTATCGGTTATCACTAAAATGTTGTTTCATGAGCCCTTTGAACCCTTGACTAATCTCACTAAAATTTCTCCAATTTAATTGATCAAAATAATGGGATATCTACAGACTACAGGAACCCCTTTGGTAAGCTACATTGTGGAATATCATGGAAAGTTGACAAAGTTGAGGGATATACCATCAGAGTGATCAGACCCATCTTACATTCTTACTGAATACTGACACCTGCTACTTTTCCAGGTACAGTGTACATATATAATGGCACATAGCATATTGGATCAAAATACCTTACCTAGCAACTCTTCAAATAATTTTGGATTTATCAAGGCCCCAAGGGACCCTTAGGAATTTTTGTTAAATAATTGAAATGGCAACTGGCAAGGCAATCATTTCTGAAATTCTGCCTGGCTGAAGTTAGTATATTATCATGATTAGCATTAATGGCATAATATAATGATATTTGTTGGCACTGACAGGTGGCAGCCACAGGTTCACTGGATTTTTTCTGGATTTTATTGTAGGCAGTGTAGAGTTCAGGTATGGAAGGGTAATATGAACAAGTGCACTTATCACATTGAATCTGTAAATCAAAACTAGAATTTTCATTTATTTAGAGCTAATATTTTTGAATTCTAAAGTTACCATGCTGGATCAATCTTTGATGTATGAAATGGCATTCCTAGATTCCACCCTGCTGATAGTTTTTTTTTTATCTAAAAGTTTATCTAGTTTCCAAGGAGATGCAGATTGTTTTATGAGAGGATCTTCTCTTACCAGGCTGCTATGCACTTGCATATATAAGTGATCATGCTCACATTTAATTTATACTTTTTGCCACTGGCAGCTGCCATTGATGCAATTGTATCCACTCAACAAGTGTCTGTGAACAAAGGCATATGCTTGCAGCCTGCAGGTGACAGTAAGTGTTTATGAACTAACATAATGCTGGCTACTGCCAACAGTGGTGACAGCTGTGGTTGTGCTAGTACACGATTGTATCCTCAGCCATACTCGTATGCATTTTGACCGCCATTGACTGCATTCATTGCAGTATTAGTGACAATGGCCTGCATTAGGTGTTGGCTGCCACCACCCAGTCTGTGTGGTATTGCTTGGTATCAAGATGGTCGTGTATGTACCACATGGTCCATTGATTCCAGGAAGCCCTGTTTGCAAGTGAAAATTCCCCAATATCCTACATTTTCTTAAGTGTGTGGCTGGAGAATTTAGCAAAAATCTGCCCAATATAAAAACCAATATCACCCATGTCCGGGGAATAAATTAAGCTGTGCTTGCTTCTGTTTGTTCATTCCATCTGTGCTTATTAGTTCTATTAAGCAATAAATATTTTATGGGCAAATTTGCTCAAAATTCCTGTCTGCTAAATCTTGATCAATTCTTTTGATTTAAAGCTGAGTCAAGCATATAAAGTACAAGTATCAAGACTATTTTGTATCATAAACACATTTTCATTATTGTATGTTCTAATGTGTGTATGGTAATGCATTCACTTGTCTACATTGTTTCTTATTCATGTTTGGAAAGTGAGCAGTTAGACATTTTAAATTGTTTTGTGTCTCCAAAATGCAATTTTCTCCTGGATAATTACTTGCATTCAGCCTGTATGACATGGGCATATGCAAAGACTTCCAAGTCTAAAAATTATATGCTATATTGGGCATATTAATATTCCCATCTTGTAATTTAGGATCAGAAATTATAAAACTATTGTATTTATAACTAACTTACTTTTTACCCATCAGATAATCATGTGTGATGTCTTCCCACTGTGATCCGTGGTGTGTCTGGAAAGGAAATTTAGTTGTTGGTGTCTGTTGCATTGGTGAGGCTTCCATCACCTGCCATGGTCTGCAATATGTTCCTCCCATGTAAGTTCTCAAACAACTCTAATGCTCCTCTTATATATACGGTACTAAATTCGTGCTAAATTCAAGTTCTTTACAAACTGTAGTTGTCTTCTTTGATCAACTTTGAGATGGCCAAGTTCTAATTTTTTTCTTGGTTCAGCCCTTATCCTTTCTGAACCGCTTTCATACATGAAATTTTTTTGCAATACAGGTGTTGTTTACTAAAATTCTATAGTTTCTCCATTTTCTCATTGTTGACACTTAATGGAGAAGACTAGCTTGTCATGTATCAAATATTTTTGACTCTTGAAATTGATGCTTTCACTTCAAGGTTAGAACTTTTGGCAGACTCGTTGGCATTTAGAATAACCATTTCTTTTTTATTTTGCAGAGGCTCTCAACTGGCCTTTGACTCGACTGGACGGGCAGAGAAAGTGCTTCATGTTATGCTAGGTTTAGACAAGCCTGTTCAGCTGTCACTCATACATCCCACTGCTGTGAACAACAACACAGTCACGGTCGCTACGATTTCTTCAGAAAATTCTGCCTTCAAAAAACTATCAAAAGAATTGTCATCAACCCTATTTGTATGTTGAAGAAAATGTTTATTGTAGATAAAATAATATTTCAAATTTTTATACTTGTGTAATTTCTTGTATGCTATTGTGAAAAGTAGAGTCCTGTTTTTGTAGATCTTATTGTAGAGACTGAAGATAGATATGTGAATATAGAATTTTTTTTACCATTTAATGGATTAGATTGTAGATGGTTGGATTTATTATCAAATTACATCAATATTGTTTGGAGTCTGAAATGGAAAAATGAATTTCGAAGTTTGTTTTTAAAGTTACTACACCAAACAGTAAAGTGAAAACCACCTTAATTCCTTTCCAAGTCTAAACCATACTTACTAAGCTTGCTATCACCCACTTGCATTTACTGCTAATTCTATGGAATTTGTACGAATATAAATTCAACGTATTTTGTGTAACAGAAGTTTTTTATTCTATTTTTGATCGCGCTTTATTCCAGCCACGTGCAATTTGCGGGTTTGTGAGGAGTCCTGGAAATGTCTGCACAGAAGTAGTCATCCTCCCCTCCTGCGCAACCTCCCTGGCGTTTGGTCTTGTTCCCCCAAATTCTTCTGGTACTCAGGATTCCCTTGCCCCTGCTGTCAAATCCATTGATCATCCAGCATCTGTGGGTGTTAATGCAGCGACTCAAGGATGTGGTGAAGACCTTTTCATAATTTTCGTATCAAGAATCAAGCCTCTGCTGATGATGAGCAATCTAGTTTCTCTTGCTGTGAGTTTTTATCTAACAATTCGTTAAATGAAACCTTTAATAATGCGTATAATCTTGGCGAGGTTGATGGCAGATTGTCTAGCATTAAGAAAAAAATAATACAATTACAATACAATATAATAATAACGATAAAATTAATGACATCTTTTGATGTGAAACCGTCACTTAACGTGATGAAAATATCAATGATCTAGATTTTTGTTCTAGGTTAGGATTTAATTCAACATGGGCTGCCTTTATTATTGTATCTGTAGCTTTATATTATGTGTAAGTTGATGAATCTTCCTCTTTTTGTAGGAAATTATTAAGAAGAAGGCTGAAGAAAATCGAATTCAAGACAAACTATTACTAGAATCAGGAGCTTCTGAAGAACCACTTGGAGCTAGGAAATTATCTACTAATTGTAAAAATGAACTTTTGTCCTGTACCCCTGCAAACAAGGTAAAAGTTCAAGATGCAAAGATGTCCCGTCAAACTGTTGATTCAAGCAAGTGCGGTGCGAGTATCAGACCATGTTCTAGCAATTCGCCTGCAACCAAACGTATTACCACAACCAACTGTGATATTCCTAATGTAATGAGAGCTAAAATATCATCGGCAGTCTCTAGGCTAACTGAAGAGACAGACAAAACTCCAATTATGTCTGCTGTTCAACCAGTTGCTGATCCATCTGTTGACGAACATTCAACTGAGACATCCAAGATTGGACAGGAAGTTGAAAAAGTACCTCGGAAGCGATCTTTAGTCAATATGGTTACTAATAAAAATTTTTCCCTTGGTTTGTCATCTGGAAAGAAATCTGTAACTTCAACTAATGAAATGATAATTGAAGACGAGAGCCAACCAGAACCTATTGATGCAGACCACGCAGTTTCGAAAGGAATTCACAATGAAATCCCAGATCCTGATCGCCGGGAAATATCTCATTCCTGTAGACGCGAAAAGCATTACAAAAAAAGGCAGAAGACGGATAAGGAACGGCAAGCAATGGACATGCTAAAAAGAACTTCTCGCACGAAAAAACATCGTCACAAAGAGTCTTGTCCTCGGTACCAGAAAACCGTAATGGATGCTGAGTTTGTGATACCATTTGAAGCATTGCGGAACTGTTCTAATATGCCTGATATTGCTCAGCATAAACTAGAAAATAACTCGTCAGTTGTCCAGAGAGCCCCCGTTTGCTCCATGACTTCCGAGAAAGAGACTAGTAGCTGTATGAAAAATACGCAGGTTTGTCCTAAAAAACGTGACTCGAAACAATATTCAAACTTTGAAAAAGAAAAATCTAGATGCACACGTACAACAACCGAGAAGCCATTCAAAAATTATAGTCACCGAGACGCTGTGATCTCGAAAGGTTCCGAGCCCACCAGAGATGCTCGTAAAATTGCGGAAGTTATTAAAGATTGCCATGGAGTAAAGCAGAAAAGCGTGAATTCACCTCGTACAGGTTCAAAAACTGTGAACATAAATGTACCTAGAGTAAATTTGTTCGAAAAGGGATCAAAGTCCGAGTGCCGAAATTTGCCAGTCGATCCTGCGCCGGAAAGTGGTCCTTTAGAAGACAACAGAGCCGATGAAATGCAAGTCAATACCTCACCGATTGACAGCAAAATTTATCCGTCAAATAAATTCCATCCTGAATCTGACGATAGTTTCAAGGTAGATCATTCTATTGGGCCTCGAGAAAGTAGCAAGTCTAAACTTCCAAAGTCCCACCATGCTGACGTGCTACCATCAAACATTGATAAAGTCCATGTTCCAAATCTGCAAGAATCGTCGAGCAAACTACTCAAGCGGAATGCCCAACAAAATAGTGTCCTCGAGAAGAATATTAGGTGTAGGTTCAGTGGCCCAGACTCCAACAAGGTAACATCGGAAGATCTAACGACTGATTTGCAAAAACATGACTCAGAGTGTTTAAAAAGTGCATCTCCAGACTCGAGTTGGAGTGAACATGAAATTCAGTGTTCTGAGGAAAGAAACACTGTCCAAGGTTTGCGGAAACCTAAAAACTTTGAACATGAAACTTCGAAATTAAAGAAACGTGGTCAATCTGATTCAAAAGAAATAAGTGTCGACTCAGGAGTGTTGTCGATTTCGGATTTGGACTCGGACACCAAAGAACTCTTATCGGACTTAGAATCAAACGAAGAAATCCGCATGTTGTTAACAACTCTAGCATTGCAGGAGGCCTTGGAAACTGAGGAGTCATTGACACGTGCACTCAAGGACATGAATATACCAGACACGGATAAAGATATATTGACGAGTAAAATCAAGCGTCTCCTCTCTTTACTCAGTTCTTCCCCAAAAGCCTGTAATTTAACTCAATTGAAAACATCCAGCTTTGTGACCAATAAAGATTTTACAAAATCAGAAACTTCGATTTCGGAAGATTGTGCGGCGGTGATAGAACTTGAAGTTGATGAGACTGGTAGTGAGAGTTATTCTGTCAAAATGCCTAAGTACTCCTCTGAAAAAATTAAATATGCTTCCGAACAAACTCTCAAAGATGGACTTTCTAAAGTTCGAACATTAGTCGATAAATTTTGCGGAAAACGAAAAGAAGCTACCCCATCGCTTGTATCAAGTCCATTTAAGAAGCTCAAATCGGAGCTAAAATCAGACTTGAAAGTGCCATATGTTTTAGTAGAAGATCTCAATGCAAACGTCAGTACGTACGAAGCATTGGACATTACTGCGGGAGCTGCGAACTTGAGCCATGCAGAACCCTGCTCATTTTCTTCTGTAAGTGACACTGTGAGTCGGAGTGAGCCTGCATCTGCCATCATTAACCGTAGATCGTTTTCCATCGAGCTGCCTCTCGAAGAGAATCGAAATAACTCTCCTGACTTTGAAAACCAAAACGAGCCTCTCGATTTGTCTGTGAGGAATGAAGACGTTTCTGTTAATCATGTTGGGAATTCTTACTCGGAATTTGACTTGGAGTATCCAAGCGGTGGTCATCATTTAGAGTTCCCTCATGATGGATTTGTTTCTTCTGTAACTGTAGGTATGACGAAGGAACCCAACTCTTTCGCTGACACTTTTTTTGAGTGCTCGAACCCACCAAGCATTCTTCGAGATTCCAGCCTTTCAGCAAGCCTCCTTCCAGATATTTCAGCAGCTAAAAAACTTGAGCAATCGAGCACTTCAATAGGAAATATAACGTCATCCGCTCTCGGTCGTTCGGTGCTTGATACTTCAAACGCGTGCATGGCACTTCAGTCTCCTGAATCTGAAACTCATCCGAGTATTAGCCAAACACACACAAGTTGCATCAATGCTGATTCGATGGCTTCTGCGTCAGTCAATTTGAGGAAGGAAGTTCCAGCTAGTGCGGCTCAGGGTGAACAGTGTAGCACGAATAATTCATTTCATGGTGCCCAATACAATGCATTACCAAGTAGCTCTATGTCTACCGCGACGTCAGGAGGCATTCAACAAAACGGGGAAGGCTTCTCGGTCTCGAGCTTAATCTCGTGCATGAGGTCTTTAGACCGAAAAATTTTGGATGAGCACGCTGCACTGCTGAGAAACGATGCTTCTGTTAGAGATGGACTAAATTACTTGACCTCGCTGCTGCGCGCACAGGACCTAAAAGCATCTGGGAATTCTTGCCCTAACACAACTAAAGTTAATTCTTACATTGAGGACCAGTTACTGAAGTTGCACGATGTGCGAGATTCATACCACAGCTCTCTTGATTTAGGAACGGTCGAAGTCGCTAGGTCACAAGCAAAACCGTCATCAATGAAAACTAGTTTCGATGTCGGAATCTGTGAAAAGAGCAAACCGGAGACAGAAATGTCTGAAACGAATAGGCCGAACGTATATCACTCTAACAACTCGTTGTCAACATTCTCTCATCCGTCGTCTTTCTCAGAAAAAGCTGTCAAATCCAGTCCTGGAAATGAGAACATACACATGAAAGACGTGGCTCATTTCTCGAGCAGTTCCACTGTGGTGGGCAAACCGCCACTACCGCCGTGTGGCACCGAACGAGTTGTGCTGCTGCAACGCATAGCGGCAGAGTTGTGTCAGTGGCCGTGCTGCTCTCTGCGCGACGTCGCTGAGTCGACACCCGTAGCAGCTCAACCTCACGCCGAGAACTTGACCAACTGCAAATATGCCAGCATCTTCATGCCTTCTGAAGATGAACGCCAACAATTTCAGGCATTTTATTTATTTTAATTGTAGTTATGTTGATTGTTAATCATATTTATGTATTGAGGGCCAAGATTAGTATAAAAATGGCATGTCTTCTTTTCATTTTTTCAGTGCTGAAAGTTTTGTACAAGATATTTGGTTTGTTCAACATCTTTGTTGTGTACAGCATCTTTGTCTTGTACAGCGTCTTTGTTTTGTACAACATCTTTATCTTGTACAGCGTCTTTGTTTTGTACAACTTCTCTGTTTTGTACAAATTCTCTGTTTGTACAACTTCTCTGTTTTGTACAACTTCTCTGTTTGTACAACTTCTCTGTTTTGTACAACTTCTCTGTTTTGTACAACTTCTCTGTTTTGTACAACTTCTCTGTTTTGTACAACTTCTCTGTTTTGTACAANTTTGTACAACATCTTTGTTTTGTACAACATCTTTGTTTTGTACAACATCTTTGTTTTGTACAACATCTTTGTTTTGTACAGCATCTTTGTTTTGTACAACATCTTTGTTTTGTACAACATCTTTGTTTTGTACAACATCTTTGTTTTGTACAACATCTTTGTTTCGTACCACATATTTGTTTTGTACATCTCTGTTTTGTACAAAATATTTGTTTTATCCATCTTTGTTTGTACAACATAGTTGGTTTGTGCAACATCTTTATTTTGTAAGACGTTTTACAGAAACTGCTGGTGAAGCTGCGGCTGCTGTACCGTCCCGTGTCCAGTCTAATAGAAGATGGAGGCGGTCTGCTGTTGATGAGATCCTCAGCTCTCGCCGCTATGTTGCTCGACGAAGCGTGGAACGCCGTGCTCTGCCATCCGGCCATTAGGTATTCACGCTTTAAAATTGAGACTTTGTATTGAAAATCAATTACATGAAAACTAATTAGGTTCATTTCGGGTGAGCGTTCTTCCGAGTTACCTACAGTTTGACTTGAGACCAAGCCATGTAACGTCTTAAGGCGACGCATTTAAGTAAATTTAATTAACAAATTGGCGGATTATTCGATTCTTATTTCCGCTAGTGTCCGATGTCAATTCACTTGACCTGATAGAGATTGAGGACGAGTCAACATCTGATAGACACTTGATGGATCACGCGATCAAGACCTCAGTAGTGGGCGGAAGCGAACGTAATAAAAGGGCAAGCAAACTTAAGTAAAACCCCCCAGTAGCTGATGAGCACTCCGCGATGTAGCGTGTCGGTAGAGTTCTCCGACCTTACGGTCGATGCCGTAGCTTATACCTCTGTATCGCAACTCTGTAAATTACCACCCCGTATACAAGATACGTTATCTGGACAAGATACGTTATTATGCGTCTTACTTATCCCTCACTACCTTAGTCAACGAAGCCCGATCCTCAGGTAGAGCTTGAAACAATGAGTTCAATATCATAGGTTGTAGTTAATTCACAACCTGTGACACTAGCATCACCTGTCATCCAAATATATATAGTGTTTATACCTTGAACGTGATTTAAAATGAATGTATTTTCTGATCATATGAACTAATAAAAGTGTGTAATTACTGAACTTTGTTCAGAGTTTATACCTACGAAATGGGCGCTCGTCTCATCATGAGCAACCTAACCCCTCGCCTCTGCTCTGGTCAGCTTCTGCTGTTGCATCACACGGCACTTCTTGACTCTAGATTCGGTATTTAAAATGACTAAGAACTGTCTTCTCTACCTTCCAGATAGGAAACACTACTGTTACTAATACTTCTCTACTTTTCTTATACTCAAGAAAATTCTTGTTCCGTTGACTACAATCGTACTTTGCTTAAATACATGTAAATAAACCTCTTTATTGGCTGACGCAAGTCGCGTGAGGAGTCTCAACTAATGAGGAGTTGATTGATTTGCTGAATAAAATCTGGTTTTGCTACCTTAATAATAAAGAAACTATTGATTATTTAACTAAAATCGTGTGTATTACTTGGCTAGTGAGGCTAAAATCTTGACTCTTATCTCTTAACCCAATGGAAATTTTGAGTTATTTTGACATTATTAATCATAATTTATGTGCCTTGCATTGCAGGGTGGATGGTGAGCGACATGTCGAGGGACGTCCTGGGACGACAGCCCGCATACCATCTCATCCTTATCTCCAAGGCCTCCTTGAGGCGATGCATTGCTTTGTACGATAAAGAAGTGACAATTATTTTATTGCCTATATTATCTGCTTTCTGACGAGATCCCACAGAATAATTTTACAATTACCCTAATGTTTTGTATGTGAACTATTATTTATCTTATCATTCCATTTGTGAGATGCAAAAGATGTCAAAATTTTATAGCTTTTGTAAATTGGTTTGTATAATTAATGATTATCTGTTTTCCTTTTTGCTCTCGTAAAGTCGTTCTTAATTTTGATTGCGTTTTCTGCAAGTGTCAACGTATTGCGGGTATCAAAACGTAGTTGAAATGCAACAAATTCATGTCTGAGTGGTTTGAGTTCGTCACGCCGTATGACTAGGCATTATCTTATGTTCGTTTTTAGAATTGGTTTTCAGCTTGGATTTTTTTTTTCTAACATGATACCGTTTACATAGTGAGGTGCATTAACTCGCGTTAGTTTTGTCACAATGATATATCGTATTTAAACTGTAACAACTATTTTATTACCTCTAAATTTACAGTTTTAAGGACTTTCATGAATATAAAATGAATTTTTGATAAATTTATAAAAATTTATTACTTTCTTATATATAGTTATTAGCTCAGTAAGTTGCAGATAAGTTATTATTATAGTTCACCATTATATCGTGTCAAATATCAAATTATAGTTTATCATTATTGTACTTTCGACTCATCGTTTGAGACTGATAGCTTCGATATTGTAAACTCCTGTTCTAGAGCACTGAAGAGCCGACCTTCCAGCGCCCTCGAACGCAGTCTCTTCTCCGCGCTTCACCACAATCTGCGGATGCTCCGACGGTAAGAAAATCTCGCATGATCATTGCCTTAGATAAGAAACCTAGTGTCGTGAAGCCTTGCCAACACTATCGAAAATAGTTGTGAGTTCTTAACTCCATCAGCTACCCACTCCCACTGACGGTTTTTCAAGCCAAACACATTAATTACAGACGAGAAGTCGGCTACTACGCATACTTAAACGTGTTTTGATAGTAACGTATACGACAAGCAACGGTTACTACAAGTCAGATTATTTATAATGCAGTGCGCAACAAAACCTATTGGTTTGACACGCTTCACGAATCTTAGACATTTATACAGGTGGTAAGAACCTGTCGCTTCCCCAATGATAATAACTTGATTCACTTGGTATCATCGAAAACACTGCTGCTCAAATCAAGCTTAACAGAATTCAGAAATATATCTCATCTGCATGACTTATCATCCATATATTTATCTAATTTAGAGTAGTTTTTGAATTGGGGCTTATTTAATAGTATACCGTAAAATGGGGTAACTTTGACCACTTTTTTTCAAAATGATGCCATTTTTTTACTAGATAAGTTAGACTAAAATTGAAACATGCAAAATACAGGTCTATACTCTAGCTTCACTCACCATAAATTGCTGGCTCCTGCCTCTCATAGTTTTGATGTAATTTCAAAAAAAGTGATGGTCTTTGTTACCCCAGCTCTTGGGGTTTCTTTGACCGGGTGGTAAAATCAATTTTATTTTTTGGTAAAATAACTCCAGGTTGTGGTGCATTGTAGTAGAACTCTTCTAGTTACATATGCAAAAGACAAATTTTAGGAAAGTGTCATAGTTTGCAAATGGGGGGCGCCGCCCCCAATGGGCGAAATGTGACCACCTAATGGCAGCCGTGACGGGGTAACATTGACCGGTTTGGAAATTAAGTTAAAATTACCATATATAAGACTCTGTAGAGTCTGAAACATAAAGAAAAAAACATTAATTGGTGTATCAAACATAAAATATGTTAATAGGTATCTATGGTAATTTTAACTTAATTTCCAAGCCGGTCAATGTTACCCCGTCACGGCTGCCATTAGGTGGTCAAAGTTCCCCCATTGGGGGGCGGCGCCCCCAATTGGCAAACTATGACACTTTCCTAAAATTTGTCTTTTGCATATGTAACTAGAAGAGTTCTACTACAATGCATCAAAACCTGGAGTTATTTTACCAAAAAATTGTGTTGGGTACTCCGACAGGCTTTAAATAATAGCTCTTTTTCGTGGGTCACATTATTAATTTTTTAACCTATTAGATATGCAAACTTTTTAAATCTTTCTATTGTGTTACGTAGCCTCAGTATTAGGCCTTTGATGGCCATTGATAAAATTTTTCTATGTCAAATCGTTTTTGAGTTTTGGGGGTTTTTTGTTAAAAAAAACGTTAAAGTGGTCAAAGTTACCCCGCCGGTCAAAGTAACCCCATTTTACGGTATAGTGTTGCTGTATATAATAGTCGTAAGAAAGTTCAGTAGTCTACAGGCATATTATTTGTGTGAACCTGTTGACGGGTGAATGTGATTACCCACCTCTCTCATCAGCATTAATACATTTACTGATTTAATGATCTTTTTTTTAAATTGAAGCATCTTCATACTATATTGTGTCGTTGAAATGTATTTGTGTGAACCATTTTAGCATAAATGTGGTTAGCCCGCACTTATCCACTCTAAAGAGCATTATCTTTAGTTATAATATATTGTATCAGTGAACTGCATTTTGTCTATGTGAATAGGTTGAGCATGAATGTGGTTAGCCCGCACTTCCTAACACTCACGTACACATCATTAGTTATAATATATTGTATCAGTGAACAGAATTTTGTTCATATGAAGAGGTTTAGCATGAATGTGGTTAGCTCGCACTTCTCGACACTCAAGTACACATCATTAGTTATAATATGTTGTATCAGTGAACAGCATTTTGTCCATGTGAATAGGTTTAGCATGATGTGGTTAGCCCGCACTTCTCGACACTCAAGTACACAACACTACCTTGCAGGGGCGTTGCTGGCGGGTTGGTGCGCGTCGTAAGCGAGCTGAGTGACGACGCTGCCAGTCTGCCACAGCTGCATCGAACCTTACACTGCGTCCACAAGAAAGCTCTTCTTCTAACTGGTGAATCGCCAGAAGTAGTCAATTTAAGATATATTTTTCTTCTGTGAAAAGTTTTTACTGCATCAACATGAACCCATGCTAATCGCGTGAGCCTTCGACACATTTTTCTGGTATTATAGGATTATACTATATGCTATTATAGGATTATATTATACTCTGAATGTAATTTCATGTTAACTGTGGATTCGACTTTCTTCATGCATTTTTATAGCTTTGTAACATCTTCTGCAGGCGCCCGTTATGCCAATGAAGCGGCAATGCAAAAGCAGTTCTACCGCACCGTAACGCTTTCCACTTTATGCCCGCCACTGGACTCCCGTGTTACACCTCCGTCGGTTACATTGGATCCGATTCTCTCCTCTTCTTGGCCTCTTTTATCAGAAATCCCTGCTATGTCGGCCTCCAGCGCCAACGCTTTGGCTTCAACATCTTTGCATCAAGGATACTTCTCCTGTAGTAACATAAAGGAAGCACCTCGCCTACAGAAATATATGGCGTCATCCATGGAGCCTACGACATCTACTGTTGGTGATGCACGAACAGCAATCGACTGTCATGACACAGGAATACCCTCAGGATTTGACTGCCTTGCTCCGCACTTACAATTTTCCAGTCATCTACACAAAACTTTAGAAAGTTGTGCATCTGATCCTTCCTTAGTCACAAAATTACAATATAGTGACAATAGTCATCTTCCGGCGCCGGATCAAACATTCTACCGTTCTCCTCAATGTCTTCCATATCCAATTCTTGACGATGCTGCCTCTGGTTTTCCCGACTTTCAGTTACCAACCTCATGCTACGGTTCATCAGCGTTGCCCGCTACAAGATGTACTGAAACCAAAAAAGTATCGATTCCGGCGAGCTTGGAAAATTCAGATCGTCCGATCTCAACTTCTTTGTTTGCTGATGCTAACGAAAATATAATTTGCAATGAAAATTTGCACTCAATGCCGTATTCTTCTGCGACGACATCAGCTGCAATCCGCTCTTTTCAGCCCTCCATCGTACTTCCAAAGGTGCCAGTGGTTGAGGGGAAAAATTCAACTTCCCGTAATGTCTCCAGTTGGTGTCTGTAACTCCTCTTGTTTGAGCTGATGGAAATATTACCCTTATACAATTATTTTTGCCATTCCTTACTATTAGACCGTTAATACGTTTTACCTTTCTTGGATACCAAGTATTGCGACAATCAAGTTATTAAATTGACGAATTTACAAATACTTCGAATGTGAATGGCTTCAGATCGCCAAAGAATCGTCATTTGTTCATAAAATACGTTCATTTGAGGTTTCATGGTGCATTTTAAATTGAAATGAAATATTTGTTAAGGTTATTGTTTTCAGGAAACTTTGGCTGGGTGTCCTTCAGTGCAGAGCCCTAGCATCACGTCCTGCAAGGTGAGCTCGCCAGGACCTCAGTCTTGCAGCTCTTCCACGGAGTTAGCCAACCGTATCCCCGCTGCCTGCCACCCTGCATCCATCGAGAAAAGTGTACCTGTTGTAGATTTGGTCTCTGTGCAAAGTAAAGAAGAGCCCACGGAAACCCCTCTTTTCAAAACAGAATATTTCATAGATCCACAAAAAAACGAGTTCTGTCGTGATTCCAGTCAATATGCCATGAAAGAAGAAAAAAAAGTTGATGCTGAAACTAATGATGATGATATAAATCTTCGATAATTTAGTTAATAAGCCAAATTCAAACTGCTTCAAGTCATTGAAAGCAAACGATATGTTTTGCCTCACGTTCGAGAAAATACTTCTTTTCTCCTGCATGAATAGCTTGATTTTATTTAGCGCTCTTCACTAGGATTAATACGGTCATTGCAACGTGCGATGTAAACCAAGTTTGAATTACAGTTGTGACTTGCTTCACAAAAAGGAGGTTAGCAAGACCGATGCTTTTGTATCGTATTTTTTTCTAAAGAGGTGCAGCGTGAAGCTGCTCGTTGCACCGACATGTCCTCGCCCACTGTATTTTAAGTTGTGCTCAATTAGGTCTTGGAGATTTTCCTCTCGTATGAATCGTATTCCGTTATAATTCGTCTATTCACTTTGATACTGAACAATATTTATTTGGCATGAAATCCACCAAACAAAATTAGGTACAAGCGCATTGCTGCTAAACGATTGGGAGAAGTTCTCTGCCGATTCCCCCTCTCTTTTACCAGCAATAGCTTCTATTTTCCTTCACTTTTCGATTGCAAGGCAATAAAAATTCTTACAATTTTGGAGGTTTATCATCTGAGCACAGTGCAAGGAGGGTATCTTACTACCTGTTTCTAGCTCTTATCTGTTCTTCAGGCAGAGAGCTACTCTTTCAGTTACCGTCCGATTTCATCTGAGGTTAGCAATAGTTACTCATACAAATTTAATTACTACCGGCTATTGTTTCCTTGGGGCTCTTTTAAAAGTATTTTGATTGCCTAGACGTTATTGTGTTTAGAATAACGGAAAAAGATGATTATTTTTCACATTTCAACATATTTCTCGTCAATGCCACGATTTAACTCCGTTCTGTAACACGCCGTTCAACTCCGTTCTGCATTTCTTTGACGAGAACAATATCGCCTGATGTGTTTCTGACTATCTTCGTTCTCGTTCTATACACAAGCTATCCATCTGGTTTCAAGGGCAGATGTTTTGTACTTTTCACGTCAATTCATGATGAATATTATGATCAATGTTTTTGCCTGCCCACTATTAGGAAACTTACTTCTCGAACTTTAATTATCATCGCTCTATTATTCTGACTTATCGAGTGCACTTCTTATCTGTTCTTCCTTTAGTCAATTTTTTTTGTGTGCATTTAGAGCTTTGTTCTATGCTACGCAAGCGTAAGATATCATCGCGTTACTCCCTTGCACTTGCATTGCCCAGCTGTCAAGTGTTGTGCAGACGAGAACAAAGAATGATGAGATATTTTTGCCGTCATGAACGGACTGACGACAGCTTCATCATTAATTGATCTGCGAGCGTGTTTACGGTGAACGATTTGATGAACTCTGAGTGGATTGTTATTCGTGGTTGTGTTGTTGTGTGGGTATAGTTTGCTCGAGCTTGAAATGGAATGCATTCGTGTGAAGGTAATTTCCACTGCTTCAATTATTTCAGTTTGATTGGTTGAAATATTGTTGCGTTGTGGTTGTGTGACAGTAACATAAACAGTCGCCACTATTTCAGTTTGATAAATTAGATAATTGTTGCCATGTTTTCGTAATAAAGGAAAGCAAGCGCTAACAAAAAACACCTCGGGTGACTCGGTGAATCTAAAGAGTTGGAGTATTACCTATTTTCTGTTGCATTTTGAAGTTATTTTCTGTTTTGTTGCTTCGTTTTTAATTTTGATAATAACTTGAAATTGGTATTAATTAATAAATAATGAATAGTTATCTAATTATTTCTCTAAATATCCCGCGAATCTGGAAGTTTATCTCCTACGACAATGAGAAGACTGGCAGTTTCATCGATTTATTGGTGTTCACTGACTTATTGAAATAGCAAGTCATGGTACTGATCGATGATTTATCCAAAATTATCTATCAAATTTAGCAGTAATCGAGTGCGAACCCCGTAGGTCTTCTGACGCGGGTATCCTAGCGTACCATTGCATATTTTATTTAGTTCCAAGGGACTCGTTTAGTTCCAAAAAGCGTGATGTGTAACAGAGCGGTATCCGAAAACTGTTCTAAGTTTAGAGGGCTTCCTTTCTTCGTTTTCTTGTGCGGGCTGCCAATTTTTCTGCCTGGGACGCTTTGAGTTGCCGCTTTGTATAAAAACTATGGTAAAAAGCCAAACGAGTTAGAAATCTTTATTAATTTGTAAGCATTGAACAATTAAAGAGCGTTGAATTAACGGTGTTATTGCACAACCGACAATATTTTTGGGCAATCTTCTGCGTGCTGAATTACATACAACACGAACTATTATATCACTTATTGAAAAAACTATCTATCGTTTTATTCTTTTTATGTTCCGGAACAGAGATTTTACGTTTTTTATTTTGTCTCGTCAGTTCTGTATTACTAGAAAAGGCTCGATCTTCACCGGCGGCTGTGCCACCGAGTTGCTTCTGAAGATCAAAAGCCAAGTGGTAGTCCGAGTGTTCAGCGAGATCTGAGAAACTGATGCGCTCACCGCAAAGTTCACATTTCGTTGAACATTCTTCTTCGAATTTATTGTTCACGTCCAAGTCTATTGTAGTAACAGTTTTAACAGGCTTATTGGACTTGACATTGTCAGTTGGAAGGCTTTCCAATCTAGTAGGGGTGATAGCATTCGCCTTGAAAAGAGATTTCGTTTGTATGTATGGTCTAAAATCATTAATTTCTGTGCAGTTTGTAGAGCCTTGATTTGAAGGTCCGGCTGACGCCTCTGATGGGTAGGTCACATTTGTTGTACGCGGTGTTTGATCTTTCAAATATCTCATTATTCCTGTTGCCGATCTCGTTTCCGTTGCCTTGTTTTCTATTAAAGGTGTTCTATTCTCCGTAGACGCGAGTGATTCGCCGATGAAATTATGGGTGCGATTACCGCAATTTTCCACTTTTTTCATGAACCGCCTGATGCCCGTTTCATTTAATGCTGGCTTACCGACCCTTTCGGCTTTGTGTTTCATCAAGGCTAGTTGGACAGCTTTCCTGAGATCAACAGGAAGATGAGGTAAAATAGATTCGTCAACTTCGTCCAGATTCGGAAAGAGTTCTTCAACACTAACCCTGCCATCTGTAACCACATTAACCACATTGCGAGTGGTTAGAGAAGAACAGGCTGTTGGTAAATCAAGAGACAAGTTTTCTTCATTTGCTTTAGAAGAAACGACATCGTAATTGACACAGCTAGTTTCTTCTATTCGCTTTGCAATAAGGTGAGTCATGTCTTGATCGACTAAGCTATCAGCGCCAAGCAACGCATCAGCTTTATTTTTATTTTGGCCATCATATTGAATAAGCTCATCCTCATCATAGTCTGTAGATGCATCGTATTCCGCTGAGCTATCGAGATCATCACATTTTTTTGCAGGCGTAGAAGAAGTCAAGATTTTTTTCGTTTTGAGGTCGTTGGATAACTTTATCTCCTCGTCATCACTGTCTTCAAGCTCTTGCACTAACATACTAAGAGCTTCGCAACTATCGTCATCAGATTTCCCTAAACTGTTGATGGAAGTTATGCTATCTTTAACTGAAAGGCCACTACTACGACTCATTTCTTTCCTCATGATGAAATTTCTGAAGAAAGAATTTTTCTCACCACTCGCATTTACTGCAGACGTTGATTTAGTGGTGGCTGTTGATGTTGAAGCTCGTGATTCCTTCGCATCCTTAACATCTTTGAAGTAGTTCATAATGCCATGCAATGGTTTCTCATCATTCTTCTTAGTACTAACTTCTGCTTTATTCTCAATATTCTCACGATTATTCTCAGTTTCACACTGAGCTGTTGAGTCCATATCGATGTTGTATTTAACATCGTTCTCAGCGCCTGTAGAAGGTCCCGCATCTTGACTCCTACTACGTCGATGCGCTGCTTTCTTGAACATGTCCGATATGGATGGCATTCCGGACGAGAGAAAATCGTCAAATTTTCCGGCCGATAGACCGATGTTGAGCAGTGGCGGGGTCCTGAGAAATAAAAATACCCCATGAAATCAATCGATTAGCTGGGTGTGAGGTCTAAACAAGTTAATCTGGAATATAATTTCAAATGAAATAACTTGATATGCTCATCTCTTAAAACTTAAATGATTATTATTAGGAGTATTAAAAAGTTGGAAATTTCGTTGCCGCGAAGAGGCCTCTTGCAATTACCTCAAAACCATCGAGTGGGTTTTTGGCTGGTATAAGACATGAAGCTTAGACAATTTCAATGCGTGTAGTCAACGTTTCAAGCGCGTGATCTCTCTTTTACTGTTCCGTCCATTCTATCCTATTAGCTTGGACACGAGCACCAAATTAAATCATCCTAATTAATTATTTATTAAATAATTGAAAATTTGGAGGTTTAGGGTGTATCGTTATATAATTTACCACAAGTCTCCACTCTTGGCCGTGTTATAAGGCGCGAGGATCGTCATGGTGACGGTGGCTATGCGCTCAGGTGCGTAGGATGGCAACGGACACGACCGAGTGCCGCTGTTGGCACCGTAGCTGTTGTTCTGATCCTGCCCCCCACCAACACGAAAACTTACGGTCAACGTGCGGGCTACGCGCTTATTCTGCAAAATATTTATTTCAGGAGACATTCATTTCTTTGCATTTGTGAATACATCTAACAAATGACATGAAATAATTTTGAGTACACGATTATTTTAACCACGGTGTCCATCGTGCTCTAATTTCGAAAAATGAATGAAAAACATAAAAGCCACACCTATTCTGGTCAAAGTCAAGTGGTGCCAAAAAAATAGAATTGACAACAAGAATATAAGGAACAATTTGAAAATGCATTCGGATATATAATACGTTTTTGAAGTCGAAAATTTTTCGCTTCACATCTTTCCGGTAGCTTTGCATTGTGAAATCGAATGTTTTCAAGAGGCCATTCAACCATCCCTTACCAATTCTTGGTCCTCCACGAGTCGCTCGCCAAGCTCCTCGGCCAAAGCTCGGGTCCACTCTGCCACTCTGGCTCGAGTTCGCAGGCTTTCACGGCCCAGGAAATTCTTGCTGCAGCCCACGCTTTTAGGCAGCTGTCGGGCAACGACTGCCTCATTGTCACGACCTTGGCCCAAGTCGTGCAACCATTTCCTGCGACGTCAATTTTTTGCGAATCAGATGTAATGCTTATACGAGCTTCTTCCGTAAATTTGTGACGACATCATTTCTGCCGACTAAACTTATCATTGCTCTCTAAGTTTAGTTTAGTTGCTAAATGTTTACTAGCGCTTCAGCTATTTAGCTACATTGCTCTCTAAGGGAAACGACGAAATAATTGTCAGAAATCAACAATTACTGCTGCAGTTGATGAGTAAACAATTCAGCCACTGGACATGATTTAAAGGACGCATAACTTACGCTGTTTTATCATCAAAGCGAGACAGAAGAGTTGAAAGTGACAGCCCGCTTAGATCAGCCATGGTTTTGCATCCAAGTTCAGATTGCAAAGTCTGACCAAGTTTTCCACCTAAGTTTCGCACCTGTAAATTTGTTAATTTAATAAACAATAGTAACAAAAAAATAAGTTAGAAAAGCATCAATGAGTGAAGCAAAGAAAAAATTGGTTCTAAATCTTGATTATTTACCATAAGCTGCGAAAAAAAAAAATAAGATGAAGAGCTGATCTTCACCAGTAATTAGAATTTCAGGAGGCCGTAACGAAAAAACGCGCCAAAATTTGAACATGGAAAATGTACCTTGTAGTGTACATGGAAAAATTACCTTGTAGACCGCAGTGTCACGCCATAGCTCGGCCACGCCCTCTTGTGGGAGCACAGTTTGCTGGTTAGGTTTATGCAGCCCACACACCAGCTTAGCGAGAACCTGCACACAATTAGTTAATGATTACAAATTATTCAAGTGCACATGAAATATTTCAATTAAAAAGAATTCTTGTAACTTCGGGGTATATAGACACGCCAAATAACAACAAACGGCTGGTGCAGATAAGTCATGTTGATTCAGGCAGCGCATAAATAAAGATTAGTAAGGACTTGAATAAAAATTACATAAATAATATAAAAAATTTCAACATAAAATAAAAAAAACGAATTATGGAACGAGTGTCGTTCAATTTTCTTTGCATGCTAGCAATTCGAAGAAATAATTCACGCAATTATTGAATAAGCAACGGGAAATACTAATAATTTGACTCTAAATCAAGGGTTAAATTTAAGAATTCTCTACACTGTCTCGCGAATCTTGTCCTAAATATATAGAATACGCAAGACAATGCACCTTATTATGCGCTATGCCTGCGGAACACTTGAAGCCTGTTTCCTTCAGCACCGCGGCGCGGATCTCTTCACACAAACGCGCGGCTACAGCCAAACGCAGCCCGTCGCTGGCGGCTGAGGAAAAGCATGCGAGGAATACCCACTATAATTGAACATTATTTTCCGGAAAGTTAACATGACTATTTTAATGTACTAATAATTTTAAAATTATTACTTATAATTTGACTAGTGTGCACACCAAGACTGCCAGTGAAAAAAATACGCATCACGATAACTGCACATTATTTTTTCTAGATAGTTAAAATAAACGAATGCGTTTTTAAATGAAAAGCCAAGATTCTCAACATAGTGTTACACTTCAAACTGCTTGAACATATTCCCTGTATTTAAAATGCTCATAACTTTAACCTATTTGTAGATTTTAAAAGATGTAAAGAATTTCATTATTTCCCGAATATATCATTGAATAATAATCACTAGATTAAATCTATTTGTTGAACTTCACAAACAACTGTTTGTCGTTTTCATCGTAATAGTCACTGTCAGCATCGATTCTCACCAAAACCACATTCGCCGTTGGTGTCGGATGACGTACCAGGATTGACACATGAAGTCGATGCTTCATCAACAGTTTCGTTCAAATCCTCACCGTCGTCATCAAATGTGGAAGAAGTCTTTAGATCCAGGCGCAAATTTGCGAGCCATGACGACAGTCCCTGAACGCGTTCAGCTGTCAGGAAGATTTATCTCAACAGAAAGAAATACGAATCCATCTGGAATTTCAACATGGTTAACTTTGACATTGATGCAAAATAACTGGAATCCCCAAATTTATTGCCCGTTTCACAGAACATCTATCGATACAGAATCACTACTTCTAATAATACCGTAAAATGCACGAGAAAATGGTAATCTCACCCTCTTTTTCAGCTGGTGTCTTTTCCATCTCTAAGACATCAAGAGCGCCTACAGGAGGATCTGTTTCCTCTGCTGCAGTAGGATCCTTATTTTTAGCCTCATTTTCCATGTTATTGAGCTCCTCTCGATCAGGTATACTGGTCGGAACTTCATTTATTTTCATTATTGTATTGCCGGGATCCTGCACTTCTCCAGGCCTCCAGTCGGACACAGCAGTCGTCTCTAGTTCGTACTTCCTCCGTTGCTCGTCCTCATGCAATGCATATATATTATCAACTGGATTGGACAGTGGGAGCTGCACCCACGTTGAAGGCAGCTCTTCCAGTGTAGGAATGATAGAAATAAGGCCAGAGTTTTTGTCATTACACAATAAAGTTCGATTGTTCGTGGCTACATTACTGCTGCCATCAATTTCAACGTTAGGCACACCAATTGCATGCTTTTGGTCTGGATCGTTAACGACAGATTTTGACAATTCATTACAAGTTTCGCCCCCGTTCTTATATTTTTTTATTATGTCGTCAACCACCTGAGTGACGTCGAGATACGCCTCGTCTATGCTGGCTCGCTCTACCAGTTCACTGTACTGGCACATCACGTCCAGCACTTCCTTCCCAGCGTTACGATACCTGCAACAAATAAGCACATCACTAAAGAAAGAATATTGAACCTAAGGTTTCACGATTTAAAAATCTCCGTAGTATAATAATGTGTGTACTTGAACTAATAATTTTATGCTAGCTTCAAAAATAATCCAATCCAGAAAATATTCACTCACTTTCATTGACTAAAAATTTCGGAACCCGAAAATCATGAATGTCATGCGTATTATGCCGATAATTTTACGAGTTTTTTTAGAGTTAAAAGATTTTTCCGCTCTTTCGTCAAAAATAAAGAAAGCTATCGCGAAAGCTCAAAATAAAACTCGAACCTAGCAACCATCTAACTAAACAACAAGTTTTCTATGACTTTGGTTCATTCAACTTCATTGGTTTATTTTTCCGACTTTCTAGCGGCAAGGCTGTAAGGATCAAAACCTAATCGTCGCGTTCATTTTTTTAACCAATTTCAAGTGAGCAACCATATTATTGTGATAGATTTAGTCATATTGATATTCAAATTTCCGTCGACAATAATAATATCGCCATTAGTTACTCATATTTATATTGACAATAATAGTATTGTCATTAATTACTCATATTTCCATTGACACCAATAATATGATCATATATTACTCATATTTCCTTTGAAAATAATCGTTTTTTCATTAATAATTGCTCATATTTTCATTAACAATAATCCTTTTGTCATTACTAACTCATATTCCATAGACAAAAATGGTATTGTCATTAATTACTCATATTTCCATTAACAATAATAGGCCCGACGCAAAAGGTTAGCCCCACCTCTTTAAAACATCATAACACATCGAGTTTTGCCAGTTTTAACGTGCAAATGGTGGCAAACGATTTGTCTTGCGCTCTGCAATCAATAGCAGGTGAAATTTGGTGAAAATTTCAATTATATACTAGCGGAAAAATCAAGCGGTCCGTGTTTTTCCACCGACACAAAAGGTTAGCCCCACTTTGCAAGTTTGGCGCTCCTGCGGGCAGGACGCAGCGTAGGCTCGCTGCAAAGGGTGCGTTCATAGCGTAGTAGTTGTGCACGGATCTTACGCTCACCTAGGCAAGAAATGGGCGCGGGAAAGCCTCTAACTGAATTTCAGAAAGTTGCCATTCAAGCCCTGATGGCGCTGCCTGAGGGCGAGCGTCCTAGCCTGCGTCAAATGGAGGCACAAGTGGGGTGTAGCCGCAAAGCCATCTCCAACTATCTCAAGGACCCCGTGAACTACGGAAAGCGGCACACCAAAGGCCGCCCCAAGAAGATGTCGGCCCGTGATACGCGTCGCCTCTTCCGAGTTGCGGCGCCCGGCGACTTGAGCGCGCCCAAACTAGTCCAAAAGTTGGAGCTCAATGTCTCCAAGTCCACCGTCTCTCGCACCCTCGCGTCCTCCGGCATCTTCCAATACGTGAAGATGAACAAGGCCCCCCAATTGACCGAGGCTCACAAGCATGCCAGGGTCGCCTGGGGCACAAAGTATGCAAGTACTAGTGATGACACCTGGGCCAAAACCATGTTCTCTGATGAGAAGAAATGGAATTTGGATGGCCCAGATGGTCTGAAGTACTACTGGCATTGCCGCAGGAATGATCCAAAGGCAGCTTTTAGCCGCCAAAATGGCGGGGGCAATGTTATGGTGTGGGGGGCCTTTCATGCAAAAGGGACGAGCGAGCTCGTCTTCCTCGAAGGCAACCAGTGCGCGGACGACTATGTCCAAACGCTCGAGGACCATCTACTTCCCGTCATCCGCCACCAAATTCGCCGCGGCGCCATCTTCCAACAAGATAATGCATCACTCCATACGGCGCGTACGACCAAGGCCTTCTTCAAGCGTGCCAAAATCCGGGTTATGGACTGGCCAGCCAAGTCCCCCGATCTGAATCCCATTGAGAACGTCTGGGGGTACATGGCTGGGATCGTCTACGCCTGCGGGAAGCAGTATGACACGAAGGAAGAACTCGAGTTGGCCATTCAAACCGCCTGGTCCAATCTGGACCCCAACTACCTCCGTAGATTGTCTCAGGGCATGAAAAAGCGGTACTTGGATGTCTACAAAGCCTACGGGGAGCATATCGGTAAATAACCTTTAGTTTTGCAGCTGACGTATGTTTTGTTTTGCCTAAAATGTCAAAGTGTACAAAGTAGGGCTAACCTTTTGCGTCGGTGCAAAAACAAGAGTTTTTCATTTTCTCCGTTACTAATTACATTTTCACTACAGTCTATTGTATTTTGATTACTGAGACCAAGACGATTCATTTGCCACCATTTGCACAATAAAACTCGCAAAACTCTATGTGTTATGATGTTTTAAAGGGGTGGGGCTAACCTTTTGCGTCGGGCTGTATGTTCATTAATTACTCATTTTTCCATTAACAATAATCGTATAGTAATCAATTATTCATATTTCAATGAGCAACATCCCACTTAACTAACTTGCTGAGGTTGGCTTTATTCCGCTGCGTGGGCACCTGCACCAGCGTGATCTCAGGACACGCAGCCGTGGCGTCCGTGCCGCGCATGCCGCGCTTCACGCCGCACGCGCGAGCTTCATAGTTCACCGCAATGATCCTTGGTGCAAAACAAAATCTTTATTCTGGAATCTAGCAATAAAAAAATTAGGTTACAAATGTTTATTATAGCACCAAAAATATACTCGGGTTAAAATGATCTGGGTAATTCGAGGACCGTTTTGATTACTGTACTTCAAATCACGAATCGGGCAGAAGTGATGACGGTATTATATATACAAGGTATGGCAACAAAACTCTATGGGGTTTTCCCATAGGCGCTAATAAGTAAATTATGTAAGCGTACTCTGTACACATCATGAATCACCAATTCGCAAAGATTGTCTCGAATATTGAAAACAGACTGGTAGAATAAGTGAATCAAGGTTACAATTCTGGAGCATAGTAAAACTTTCGTTTTCTTACACGTGCTTATAAGTAACAAGTATTTCACTCGTAAGTACACTGTACACATCGCAAATCAACAATTCGCTAAGATTGCCACGAATCTTGGAAGAAAATTTTAACAAATAAGCTAATCAAGGTTGACATCAATCAAATAAGCTAATCAAATAAGACATCAAGGTACTACACAACATAAATCAGCAATTCGCTAAGATTGTCGCTAATCTTGGAATAAAAGGTTCATAAATAAGCTAATCAAGGTTGACATTATCATCAAGGTACACAAAACAAATCAGCAATTCGCTAAGATTGTTACTACGAATCTTGGAATAAAGCGTTCAAAAAAATGCTGATCAAGGTTGACATTAACATCAAGGTACACATCGCAAATCAGCAATTCGCTAAGATTGTTACTACGAATCTTGGAATAAAACGTTCAAAAACAAGCTAATCAAGGTTGACATTGACATCAAGGTACACATAGCAAATCCGCAATTCGCTAAGATTGTCACGAATTTTGGAAGAAAACGTTTATAAAATAAGCTATCTAATCAAGGTTGACATTGACATCAAGGTACACATCGCAAATCAGCAATTCGCTAAGATCGTCACGAATCTTGGAAAAAAACTTTAACAAATAAGCTTGTCAAGAAAAATAATTGTCAAGAATCTTGGAAAAAAACTTTAACAAATAATAAATAATGAGGTTGACATTGACATCAAGGTACACATCGGAAATCCGCAATTCGCTATGATTGTCACGAATCTTGGAAGAAAACGTTCAAAAATAAGCTAATCAAAGTTGGAATTGGTCACTAACCCGCCACCGCGATGCGTGTTGTACTGCACGACGGCCGCAGGTCTGCCGCGTATGGCGGGATGGTCGCGCTCTTCCACCTGCACGTAGAAGCAGTCCATGTCGACCAGCACCACGATGCGTTCACGAGCGGGGCTCCGAGCCATGACCTAAAGCTGGCAGTGATGCAGTGCACGAAATATAACTTGCTTTTTTGGAAATCTGTGCTGCAAGAACAAAAAAGTATAACTTTTTTAAAACAAAAGTAAACAGTAAAATAGAAGTGGCATATGTGAGGGAAACATTAATCCCAATCTCGTGTAATGACTCGAAGTATCTATTTTTAGGAAATGAATTCCAGCTAGTCGATAAGATTTAAAATCTTACCGAGACGAGTATAATCCAGCCCAAAAAGTAGACAATAACTACATTTATGTAAGACTAATCAATTTGTTTTCTATCCAATTTTCACCGTCAAAGCTTATGAGCGTCTCCCGCTATAATTTTTTCCGAGCATTAATTGCTAGGCTTGCTCCTTGTACATTCAGTGCTGCTGGCTAGCGCTTCAGTTCCGCATATCATGAGTACAACGCAAGCGGTAACTAACAGCCTTCATTAAACCATCTGCACGCTTCAGCTGCCCCTATCCATGTCAACGCAGATGCTTTGACACCGCTTCCTAAAATGCCTCCGTTTAATCACCTCTTGTAGTGCAATTTAAAGTTTATGCCGAGGTAATTCCAGAGCGATCGATGGCTCAATCACTCTTACACGGAATTTAAAAATATTTTTAACCCGGACATCGCGCTATAGATCCCGTGACGGGGTCAATCAACTCAATCCCCGTTATCCTCATTTCCAACAACGCCAAATTTTGACGTCTTATTCAACGTATAAAATAGTACTAGGGCCCGGGGGAGCGTACAACACCCCAGGCGGGGGCACAACCACCCGCCCCCCTTGCGGATTCAACAATAAGTGAATTTTCAAATAACAAAATCAATATGAAAATGTTGGCTCCTTCCATATTCTTGATGACTTGCAGCAGCCATTTTAGCTTCATCTGATCCAGGTATTTCATGTAACCTATAGGGTAAATCAAAGACAGGAGCTGCAGCAAACGCTTTATTATAGTCTGCCAAAGGCGCCACTCTTCACGGTAGAAAATTGAAGGTAAATTCAACAAAAAGGGGAAATCCATCCATTATGTTTACGCTGAAAATTCAAAAGGAACATATCTTGGAGGTGAATGAAAACTATGAATAAAATATGGATTAAGTAAAAGAGGCCAACAAAAAAAATAATAAAGTGCTGTCACTTTCGACTAGCGAAACAGCTTCAATGAAGAGAGCTTCATGGTTCAAAAAATAGTTAGCCGGGGAAAAAAATGACCACACAAGTAAAATAACTTCCTAGGTCAAGCGAGTTTACATTAGTGAAGTTGGGATCGAAATAACGATCAATCTGATGTAATAACAGATGCTGAAGCCAGCCGAGATGCAGATCGTGGGCGGCCCCGTAAATAAGCATGACTCACTTGCAGTAAACTTTAGTGACATTCGAAGTTATGTGACCTAAAACTAAGTAGCAAACATTTAGCAAAGACACTCTTACCGCAACAGATTATTCCAAGTCGTGTCTCGCTAATAACAATGAAGAAAAACTTGTCACTCTGAAAACAATCGATAATTAGACAAATGAAATACAGATGTTTGTGTTAAAAAACTGAACCCACACAACGAATAGGAAATGAAACCATGGCGCTATCAATATTTTTACCCCTTTCTTTATAACCACTTCCCTGTGCTCATATCTATAATTTCGTTCTGCATTAAATAGAATATAACGTGGAAATAGGCCTCAGCAAAATCCATTTGAAAAAGTAAAAATACTATGAATTCCATTTCACGGCATCAGAAGTGCACCCACCCATCAAGTTATATTTCTTCAACATCAAATTTGATGAATTGGGGTACATGGCCAGTGTAGCGCAGGAATTTCATTAGATCTGAACATGTGACTGATATAGAGGCGGTATTGACCAGAGGATGGAAGTCAACCCGTTGCTGAGTGTCGACATTAACCGCGTCGTCTAAAACAAGCGCGACACGATGTTGGTCGTCGTGGACGAGACCGAAAACAGAGACGGAACCTGGCTGAACGCCCAGGTTTTCGTAGAGTGCATCGGCGTCCGCAAACCGAAGATCTTTGCACTGCAGTGCCTTCCCCAGGCTATTGAGCTGCACCTGCGAAATAAATAGAATTATGAAGTGAGAAATAAAATCGTATTTTGCAACGCGTAAAGTACAAGTCATACCTTCCAGCAAGTAAATATGTATGGGATGAAACACGGTGCAATAGCAGCAAACAATATCAATTAAATAGACAAAGCATGAGGGCAACGACGATAAATTAACTGCAATTATTGAACATAAGAATAACAAAAATTGCGAGGTTTAAATCGAAATAAATAGAATACGAATATTTATTTTCCAATCATTAAACACGTTGAGTGCGGGACGACCCACAGATTGGTTGCAAGGTCGTTCCTGGACTAATTCTACGATTTAGTTTTTTTTATTACATTTGTCGACAAAAATTTATGATGTCAGTACTACCTCATTTAAATTTTAAAATGTACGGAAAATATGAAAATTTATTTTAATTTAATTAAAAGTATATTATTAGTTTTTAGGCCATCTGCCAGCGCTGGTGGGTCGTGCCGCACTCGACGTGTTGAATGATGAAGGCACGATGAAGGCACGATACCAAGTCGACTCTTTAATTTATTAAATCATTTGTATTCAATATCCAACAAAATTTATCTTCTGCGCTACCTAGTGGCCATTAAGATAAAGTGTCACAAAATCACAACAGTTATAAGAAATTAATAGTAACCGTAGTTACATCGTTCAACGAAAACTAAATTAACCAAATATTGATTTCATCGCGCTGAAAGAAAATCACAAATCAATTTGAAGCAAGGGTAGTAATTAAACCGTGCCATGCACGTGAGCAAGTCTAGGATATCTCCAGGAATGAGGATAGCCTTCATGTCCATGTAACTCACAGAACAACAAAACTCTCTCTGATGAAAATTTCAGGAATGAGAATTGCGGTGATGATGAACAAAATAAGATGTTGCTGGTGTCACAACTGGTGCACAAGAAATTTTATTACGTGCAAACAAATTAAAAATTTATAATAAGTGAATAAAAAATTTCAAGGCAGCTCGTTCTTAGGCGTCTTTTCCCACAAATACACAGAGTTCCCAAGTTCTCAATTGGCTACCTTAGCATTGTGTCTCGTGGCAACAAGATAGAGCTGACGTTTCTTCTTGTCTCTGAGGAAGAGGTTCTTCATGTGCAGGCCTGGCCAGTCACCAACATGATTGACTAACTCCAGGGCGGTCATGACAGGCGGGTGTTCCCGTGTCTCATACGCAATTCCAAGGGAATTCAAAATGTTTTCCAATCCATGGCGATCCAAAAGCGTCTTTGACTCTGAATTAGGTGGGATAGATCCGTTTCGTTGCTCGAGCGCCTTCAACTCATTCTTACTATTCTTCGATGAGCATTGAGGAGTTGAGCTCATCTTAGTCTTGGACTGAACAGGTGCGGAGATTTCACCAGGTTTTTGATTTACATTCAATTCATTGTACCGATTTTCTTCATCATCCGTCGTTGAAACGTTTTTAATGGTGAACTCGGACCGAGTATTGGACGCGGTGGGAGAGGAATCTGGAAGGAAACAAACAATGCTCTTCCAATTCCAGAAATCTTCGAGGAGGAACAGAAAATATCTCCTGGATGTTGTTCGATATTATTCACGAGGCATCACAATTTTTTAGCGTACTTGTCTGTACAGTTGTTATTGCCCATATAAAGTTAAGAACACCATCACACTAACATCACTAGCATCAAAACTGAATTATTTACAAAAATTGGATATTTTAGCGCATTTTCTAATTTGTGGAAAAAAGGCGCTGTTGTGCTCGTCATGTCCGTCCGTCTGTCTGTCCGTCCGTGACTTCACGTTTTATGCACTATTGTGCTCGTCATGTCCGTCTGTCCATCTGTCTGTCCGTCCGTGACTTCACGTTTTCGTCGACGAGAAAATGCGCTCGCTGTCACTCACTGCAGTGAGTACTCAGTTACATTTTTTTTGTTATTATGGTGGCCACGTACTTTACTGACGATTCAGGTATCACACCAAAAGTTGCAAATAAACATCATCAACGAGATGGGAGGTTTCAATTATTGTAAATTATTTAAATATGAAATCGCTCCTCAGGCGCAAGGAGCGGAAGGTCTCAAGAGGCCAGGCAGCTGAGGGCGGCAAGAAAAGAGCAACGCCGGTATCTTGAAGGGACGACGTGACAAGGAGGGACAGGTGAACAAGAACAAAGACACTCATACAGGAGGCTACTAACACGAGAAAGTGAGGCTAGTTAGTATGCAACTTACTCATACATTCTCGCAACGCGGTAAAGACAAAGCACAAAGCAGATGACTGTAAGGAATACTGCTTACATAACAACTAACCCCACAACTGAGACCTGCAGTCTCAGTTACCCACAGGTCTGTGATGAAGTGCTCAGGAACAAAGGCCTTAATTGGGCAAAATACAATGGAATTTTTGATAAGCATAGATGACACCTCTTCTTCACAAGGTGCGAATTTGTTTACATTCTTTCATTACTCATCACTAACGGCGATAAGCTGCTTTCAAGTTTGCAATAAATTATGTTGCTTGCTGATATCATATAATCAGAGGCTTCGATTAATTTAGACCGACCTTAGTCGTAACGACTTCACCTGATAAGCGAGCGAACTGCATACCGTAATTCTTATCAAAGAACAAAAGGGAGAGTAAAAGCACAAATTCTAATATAATTTCATAATCAATGGAGGAAATCAGGAGCCAATGTTTGTTTTATTCTTTTTTGTGCCATTCTCCATACTATTTGATCTACCCCACATGACTACCTATCTGTTACTACCAAGGTTCCATTTAACGGGGATAACATGTAACAAATGCAAAATGATCACACATATTTAATAGTCAACTGACTGGGGGAGAAGATCGTGTCGCGTAGGTTGAACCACTTGGTCACGAGAGGCGTGAGCGTGACGCCCTGAGCGAGCAGCTGCTTCAAGGTACTCCACACCGCGACGTCGCCGCACTCGCCGTACACCGACGATCCATGGCTTGAAGACTTCAAACTGGAATGTATGATTCAATTGGAAACCTTTCTTAACCGTGGAACTCAGAAAATATGGTACGTTATGTGATTTGAAACCTTTCTTAACCGTGGTACCCAGGAAATACTGGACTTTACGAACAGAAACCTGATTAAGAATTTGTTAGATTTTGTTACAAGTGTAAAAAAAGAAAAAAAACAAAGACGCCTAGGATCTAATTTTAGAATCAAATATCCAAAAAAGAATGCACTTCTGTGATTAATAGCTAAAAACTTCCTTAGGTTTAAAATTGCTGGAGTGAAATCAGCATTAGAACTCAAGTGACACAAGCTTCACGATTGAACTCTGGTGGATAACGAATATGCTCATCAATTCATGACTCAAAATATACTCCATATTGATCAGGGAAGTTTTGTGATGATGAACAGCATATTAACAGCACAAATATCTATGTTCATAAACTTGTATTCCTAAGTACTAAAATAACAACTCTTGAAATGCTAGCATCATAAAATTTGTCAAAGCTCAAGGCTTAACACAAGTCACATACTTGTTCTCCACGGTATTCAAGAATTTTGCGACAGCTTTCTTGTCAGCCTGAGCAGCTGTGCAGCAAGAATCGAGGACTAGGTCCGTGCGGGCGATGTGAGCAAAACTTGCTGATGCTTCATAGTGGTACGGCGAGGAGGCCGGCAGCAGACGACACAAGTAACGGATGATGTTGGCTTCGCCGATGATAGGGCACTGGTGCAGAGGGCTTACCTGTTGTCAGTGCCAAGATACACACAATTAGATAATACCAAAAGTGAACTATAAATGTGATAAAATAATGTCAACAGTTCAAGATAGGTGCAATGAAAAAATACATAGAAAATGTGATAACAAGGCCAGGAGAATTCTAGAAATGAAAGCGGCAGTAGCGTATAATCTTTGCCGCTATGAACAATTGAACATGAAGAATTGAAAAAGGTGTGTGGAAAAACTACGAATTTAAAATTACTTTTACATTAAATCGGATTGTAAAAATCCCACTGAATTGCAGGCGACAAAAGTAATCTTTTAATTCTAGTATAAATTATTATTATAAGTAATTAAGACCGCCCAAAAAATCAAAATAATTTGCAAGAGTTTTTCTTGGAAATAAAACCCGTGAATTGGCACCATGAGGGACGGCGCAGTCACAGCACTCCACACGAGCGTGACGACGATCTGATGATCAGAGCGACTGCCGCCGCTCACGCTGCAGCTGCTGAAGGCGCTCCGCAGGCCGTCCGGCACTGAACCCTGAGCAATAGTACAAGATTCTATTACAGGCTGGACCTACGCTAGACAGTTACAAGAGCCAACACTCGAGTTACTGGGTGGCCAGGTCATCATTTACATGGTCTGCACCCCAATTACATATATATAGGTTGGACCAGGTCACCAGTTACAGGGTCTACACCCCAATAACAGGCAGGGCCAAGACCCCAGTTACTGGGTCTACACCCCAGTTACAGGCTGGGTCAAGACCCCAGTTACTGGGTCTACACCCCAGTTACAGGATGTCCCAGGTCCCCAAATACTGGATTTACACCACAGTTACAGGCTCGGCCAAGACCCCAGTTACTGGGTCTTGCGTGTTGCCAAGACCCCAGTTACAGGCTGGTCCAGGTCCCCAAATGCTGTATCTACACCACAGTTACAGGCAGGACCAGGACCCTAATTACCATGTCCAGGGATGAGTGCAGAAGAGAGGTGGTGAGGACAGTGTATCCCGCGGCTCGCAGTGCACCGGCCAGCACGATGACGCTGTAGGGGGGACTCTGAGGTGACGCGCGAACTACCATGTCGTGACACACACTTGAGGCCTGCAACAATAATTGGCTGTCGGTAACACCTCAGGGAGCTTAGAATTAACATAAAAGAAGCAATGATTAATGTGAATAATAAAAAATTTTCAATTTTCTTTCAATTTTCAAACAAAAAGAAATGCATCTTAGTTTTATGATTCTGGTGTGAATAACCAAAATTATAAGATTAATATGCCATAATTTGGCAAAATGGTCTTGCAATGTCATAATTTTCTAACTTCAGTCGTTGTCATGCGATACTTTTGTACTTTCTTACTTATGAGATGGTAGAGCAAACAAAATGATACCTGGCAATGATCTCGCAATTTTCCAAAGATATCTTAGAATTATGGTAAATGGCATGGGTGAGTCATAGAACTCAAATAAAAAGGTATATTTTAGGTTTTAGCATGTTATAAGACTTTCTTCATTAAGATCTTTACCAATGGCATGACACAAACAAGTTATTTACACTTTCTAAGGAACAGAAAATCTTGCTTTTCTAAATTATAAATATTCTAAATCAATTCAGTACTTGAAAATGAATACAAATCACACATCACTGCACAAGGAACTGAAGAACAAACAATTATAAATATTTGCATAGTACAAAAAACTTATTTTATGATTTCAAAATCACGAAACAACAGCAAGACATCAATACAGTTAAGGGATCATTCAGTACCTTATTATAAAAAGGCATGATTTAAAAACATAGATGGCCACAAAATAATCATAAATCTACAAATGGGACTTGGTAGTCTGAATTTTGATTTACCGTACTAAGTGTTTTGATCTCTCATACATAAAAAAGTCCACTAAAAAGTGAGATACTGCACCTATGAAAAAATTGATATGCAAGAGTTTTGTTTCTTGATTAAAACCTCAAACACGTCTCATTTTAAACACATATGGTGAACAAAATTTCATTACTATATATAATAATCTGGCAATGGCGGCTAAATTTGAATGTGTATAAACTAGAAGTAACTCTGTATTTTAAATATTTTCTCAAAATTAGCCCCTCGTCATTAGTACGTTGCAATCACTCCATAACACATGGTATTGGGATTAAAACTGCAAAATCAAATGGGACAAAATTATTTGAATTAAGAGTCACCACTTCGTACAAAATCAAATGTGATCTCTAGCCTCAAGTAATGGAAACTTATTTATGTGCTTTCTAAAGACATGAGACAATAGGAACAAGAAAATATTAAATACAAATTTCAAAGCAATTCTCACTGAGGAGACAAACCAAAGAACAATGAAGCATCGCTCAAGTTGTAGCGGATATTAGCAGCCTTCATTAGAGAGAAATTGAATGTGCAGAATTTGAGCAGTACAATTATTGGTTTGATGTGTCAAGAGATGTAGGTATATGATCAAAAATAATCTCATCTGAAAATATGATCAAAAATAATCTCATCAATAAGTTACCGTATACAAAATTGAAAAAATTGATTGGAAAAACATCAATCAAAGCAAGACGTCAGTAAGAGCATAAGACATAACAACCACAAGCTTGAGAAGCAACAATTAAGATTAGAGGAATTTGACCAACAGCATGGCACAAATTTTTGTAATAAAACGGTAATTAATTGAGACAATTTTTAAAAACATGTAACGTATAATAAGAAAATGTTTACATAAATGAAATTTTAAACCATGCAATGGTGCCGACAAGAATTGCAGAAATGATTTTTATTTAAAGCAGGAGTAATCTCAAACAATGACTAAAAATACTAGGTGTATGCATTGTTAATCAACAATAATTTTTAAAGGCGTGGCATTTATAACTAATTTCGAAATTAATTCTATTCCACTGAAATAGTCAATATCCATGAAGATCACTCCCAGAAATACAGACACCATTCGTCTTTCAAACATTTTACATAGTGAGTGGTAGGTTGAATTTGGGATTGTTAAAAAATCTGAACCAAATTTTCAAAAATCTTGAGCTGCTGAATAATAGAATAATGTAATACAGTACATAACAGAAAACAAAAACATGCAGCATTTGAACAAGTTAAGACTTTGTTGTAAGTTGTGATTTGGGTAATTAGCATAAATGTTTGTAAGTTGGGGGGTGTATGTAGAACAAATATATGCAAACCGTTTAAAATGGGAATGCGCAAAAGGCATCGTACCTCCTCATCAGGATGCCAAGTTGGACATCCTGGCTGCCTGAGAATAACCTTGGCGAGCCTGTGTTGTAAAAGCAGCAACTTTTGCAACACTGCTTGGTGCTGCTCCAGCACACCAACACTAACAGCATCATTGCTCATACTTCCCTGCCCATGCACAAGCAACCCAATGTGTAATACATATTTTCATTGAAGAAAGTTTTTGATGGCTAAATGGAGTGCACCATGAATAACTTCAAAGTTTTTTTAATATTTAAGACTTGAACTTGAAGGAGGCTGACAATACAGGCAAAATGTTCACAGTATATCTCTGCCACAAGATGCAGCTAGACGAACAAATTTCAAGTGTAGATATATGATTAATTCTTGGAATAATTTTATAGGCGCAATGATAAGGTTGCCTGTGTCATATGGAGCGTGTGAGCACCAGCACGCACATTACGTCAAAGCAATGTCTGATAAATTCAAGTATTAACAGATACTTTTCGATAGTAACACAAACCCAAGGTGCAAAACTTTTCTCTGCCACTAAACTTAGTGAGGATGCGATTAATCACTATCGCTCATTCAAATTACACAAAATGAACGTCCTGAAAGAGCCCTCTACCCCAATTCAATTGAAATTATAGTTTTTGATCAATTAATACAATAATATCAAAATTTATAAACTAACCTAAACTAAACTTAAACAATTTAATAAACTTCACACACGCAACATATGTTAGGCACTAAAACTTTAGCTGTGCTGTATGCCATAAATATGCAGACAAGCAACATTAGTTCTTCAAAACTATTTCTCACGTTGCAGTCAATGTATTAAAATACAAATAAAAGTGTGGTGGATATTAATTATCTCAAACATAGAACGCTGCTGATACATGGTGATTATCAAAAGATGCAGAGAAATTATAAATAAAATTCATTCTTCATACAATACAACAATTTAATTAATGCAAAATATCTTCTACAAAAAATATTTATGATGAATATATTAATGAGCTGACCTTTTCTCTAGATACAAACACAGTTCTGCCCATTTCATAGAAATTATAAGTGCATTCCACAGAGAAAAGTATCAATTAAAAACGACTGTGCAATTATAAGTTGTTTTCTTGATATTACTTTTAATATACAATATAAAGTTATATATATTCATTAAAATTTTCAACACTGAAAGACTGCCTGCATCAAAGCTGAATACATCATTTAAATCAGAAATATTGAATAGGTATACATCTTTTACAGTAAAACCATCCATCTCTGTTCATCTCTGATAATTGCCAAATGTGCAGCCTACATAGAAATATAGCAACTCTGCATTTACATTTCCAACAAATTGCTACTGCATAGTAACACACACTAGTAACTAATAATTTATTTTTCATCAACAGGGAACACTTAACAATTGTATAAGATAAAAAAAGTTAGTTGAATACAATAAGGCAAACTAAGACCTTGCAATAGATTTGTTTATCAACTGGGAAAACTTTAAAATTGTAAACAATTAAAATAACTAGTTAGTTGAACAGCACCAAAAGAACACAAAAGTTACAGTGACATGTGGGATGAAGAGTGGCAGCTGAAGGACTTGCTCTCTCAGTTTTCTCATGATGCCCAATAGTTGAGCTTGATTTTGTGCTATAACTGCATAGTCATTGCCACCAGATTTAACAACTTCTTCATCTTCAGCATTGAGGTCCACGAGCAAAGGTTTTCCATCAACGTTTTCAAAAATACAAGACTGCACTACCACAGATTCCTTGAGAGCACCAACACGATCTCGGAGACTATGAAGCTGCTTGACAACCACTTCTTGTACTGACTCCAGGTTTTTTTGAGCATTTTCCAAAGTGTCTGCCTTCTCAGCCATCAATTTGAATGTCAGTGCATATGAATACACCATAATTAGTTTACTAATTATTTAGCAAAAGTAGAAAATATTCCAAGAAGCAAATTCACTAAGTATGCACTATGCAACCAATATGTCATAAGAGTCATTGTCATTTGTTACAAAAAAAAAACATGTCAAGAATAAATGAGTCAGTATAAATATATTGTCTTTTTATAAACCAACTGATGTATTGTTCTGACAATAAAATGATAGGCAGAGAGCAAATTACAATAATAAAATATGCCATTCTCATGGTATGAAAGATTCAATGAAATATTATAAAAGACCTTGATGTTAGTTGTGGGACAATGTGCCAGCTCCAGTTGTGGAGGCAACTCAAGCAGAGCAGCCAAACTCTTCTTCATTTCTGATAATCCCTCCAGAACTGAAGCCTGTTCAGCAACTAGTCGCTTTGGGGAACATTGATGCTTTATCCATATCCTTATACTGGTTACTGATTACAGATACTTTATTTTATTTATAGTAGAAAATGCAACCCCAAAAGAACATAGGTATATAGTGAGTAATAAGAGATAAACTTGTTTTAGTGCAAATTGTAACATTGTTGAGACAGATATCCTGTAAAGAATGCAGTCTCAACATATAAATAGCTTATTCAAACAATAAAATGCTTACCTACCTTAAACTGTGGAATGCCAGTGAGAGAAGTTGTAGCAATCTTGCCTTTTGTTACATCATCACTACTACAAAGTTGTTGAGATTTCAATTGGTCAAGCTGTTGCTGCAGACCTTGCAGCCTCTCCAAAATAGCTTCTTGACGGGATGCGAGTCTGATTTTTGCATCCATTGATGAATGACAGTCATTTGCAGCATCCTGGAAAGAATGACTTATTGATTTATGGCCAAATTATGTAAAATTTAAGGCAAATGCAACTCACATTGGATTAAAATGAGTAAAACTAGACCTTGCTTTATATTTTGGTGATATCTTTGAACAGGATGAAACTCGGGGAGAAAAATGTTAATGAAGATGAATTGAATGGTAAAATATTGAGATTTTACATAATTAACTTCTTGGGTAAAAGAAATCACCTGATAAATATGAATTAAATTGACTTATGACTAAAAATTTTCTACTTAGTTCTGAAATCTTGAAGCTCTGAAGTGACATACCATCAAAAGGGTAATAAGGGACTGTTTTGAACATTTTTTGTTAATAACTTCTTACAATGAAACATTTCATAAACAAGTATAGGCTCATTTTATAGCTCTTAGCGAGGGCTATCGAATGGCATCTTCAAAATAAAACCATCCCAAATTACCCCTGGGAATGGGGTAATCTAGGACACTTGAAATAAAACTCAATTTTAAAATGTTGAAGCATGCAGAGTGAACTCATCCATTACTAACAGTACTCTGAAGTCCTCCTCTTTCATTAAGGATGATGTAGATTTAGAATAAATTACATTTTCTGTGTTTTTTACTTGTTTATCCTTTATTGATATGTTATCACCATATTCCTTCATTACTGTATTATTGATGTGATATTACCCTATCCATAAACATGCCATTGAGCATTTACAGCAACCTTGTCCACTGCAAGCTTCATATCAGCAGGCGTATAACATTTCTTCTGTATCTGTAAACTTACAGGACAGCTTGTAATTTCACACCATTTTAATTGGGTTAAGTGAATTTACTATAAAAAAAAGTATAAAAAAAAAACAACCTGAAACAGAAAGGAATGTTTTAGTAACAACCATATTATATTTTGGAGAAATAAATCATAGTTTAGGTTAATTACTTTTCATTTTATGATGCCCAGTGCACAATTCTATACATGACATTCCGTGCACAATTTTGTTATGACCGATTATGCATTAATTTTTTGATAAGTGAAATTTTTCTGCTGAGCAAGGTAAATTTAATCAAAATTCTTTGTTTTTAAACAATTTTTAATTTTTTGTTAACTGGAGCCTTTGCTAACTGAGGTTAAACTGTAAATGCATTTTTTAGGGGTATCCCTTATTACCCCATTGCGCAGAAATGGCTGCCATTTTTTTACGAGATTGGCAAATTCCGTCAATCGCGTTTTCGAGCCAACACTTGAGTGCAACTTTTATGTAAGTAAAATTTTTTAATATGACAAATATTTTTTTTGCTCCAGACCTTAGTAGAGGTACTTTTCCAAAATCACATTTTTTCGCACTTTTTTCAGCGATTTTTTTAGAGATAATAAACGTATGATTTCTTAACTTGCTTTATACAAAATAGATAGTAAAAATGTTGAAGTTTACACCATTATTTTTAGTTTTGCAATATTTTGATTACAAAATGTCTACAAAATATGGGATGCATGTCCCGATTTACCCCGCTTGTCCCTTATTACCCTGTTTGGCAGTAGGTACGTTAAATAACATTGGGATTTCATGGCATATTTTGGACAACAAAATAGGATATACCATATATGTAATTCATAGAAGAAGATGATTCATCTAGAGCCAATTTGAAATACTGGGCAAAAGTTTCCTAAAATTTTGGGTGGGAAACAATCATTTCACAGTTGATTTCTAAAAATTGTAGGTAAAATGGGCTCCTTTTCATTTTTTTCACTGAAAAAATTACAAAAAGGTCATAAGAGCCACTAAAATTGGCCAGATTCACAGGAATTTTTGTTTGTTTCATGGATGACTTCTGCCTAGTTTTCAAGTTAGGCAGTTAGATCTAGCAGGAATCTCTCAGCCCCAAAAATTTAGGGAATACCATCAAATAGGGTAAAAAGGATGTTTTTTTCATTTACAACTTCTTACCATTATATACTTCATCAACAAGTTTGAGCTCATTTTAATGATCTTTGTGAAGGTTATTGCATGGCATCTCCAAAAAAATTCCATATGCTATTCGTAAGGTGTCAGAAAAAGAAAAAAAGCATCCTGAAGTACCCCTGGGAATGGGGTAAGACGGGATGCTTGAAATGAAATTCAATTTTAAAATATTTGAAGCATGCAGAGTGTACTCATCCATTACTAACAGTCCTCCAAAATCCTTCTCTTTATTTGAAAATGATTTAGATGTAGAATAAATGAAATTTCCTTTGATTTGTACTTGTATTTACTTTACTAATATTACCCTTTCCATTTTCATCAACAAACATTATTTTTTCTGTTCTACCCAGTATGCCTAACACTATTAAAAATTCCCCGATAAAACTTCCATGCCATTGACAACAACCTTGTCCACTGCAAGCTTCATATCAGCAGCCATATAGCATTTCCTCTGTAAGCTCATGGGACTGGTCTTGTAATTTGCACAATTTTAATTAGGTCAAGTGAATTAATCCACCATAACAAAAAAAAGATTGTAAAAAAATACTTGAAACAGAAAAGAATAATATAGTGACAACTATCATATTTGTATGGAGAAATAAATCATTGATTAATCATAGTTAATTACTTTTCATTCTATGTTGCACGGTGCACAATTCTATCTATGATATTCCATGCACAATTTTGTGATGACTGCTGATGCATTAATTTTTCCATAAGTGAATTTTTTTGCCAAGATAGGTAAATTTGATCAAAATTCTTTGTATTTAACCAATTTTTTTTTTTGTCAACCAGAGCCTATGCTATCCAAGGTTCTACTGTATTAAGGGGTGTCCCCTATTACCCTGTGGGATTGTCCCCTAATATGCCGTTGTGGAAATGGTGGCCATTTTGTTTTGGATCAAGGTTCGCAAATTCCATCTATAAAGTTTCAAAGCCAACACCCATGTGCAACTTTTATGTAAGCAAAATTTTTTAATACTGCAAATATTTCTTTTGCTACAGGCCTTAGCAGAGGTACTTTTCACACTTTTTCAGAAATTTTTTAGATGTATAAGTATGATTTCTTAACTTGCTGGATGCTACATAGATAGGAAAAATGTTTAACTTTACACCACTATTTTTAGTTTACAACAGTTCTACAAAATGTCAGAGGACTGTCCCTTGTAACCCCACTTGTCCCTTATTACCCCATTTGATGGTAATATGTAAATAGATCCAAAATCAACAAGAGATCCAAAATCAACATGACAAAAATTCTCATTGGAAAAATCCTTTCTAGGCATCACAGCCTGTTGCACATGTGGACCAGTCAAATGAAACGTGTGCAAATGTTTGATTTGTGGACCTGATAGTGCTACTGATTGGGTAGGTTGGCTGCAAAACCATTGTGGGCAAGTCCTCAATGTTGCGGGCAAGTCCTCCCCACAATGTCTCCATTATAACTTTTATTACATAGCCAATTTTTACAGTCAAAACTGTGCACAAGTTCAATATATCATTTTACTATATCTGCAATCTTACAGTATGATGTCATTTTTGCATAATATATTGATACATATTTTTTACAACATTTCTCTTTAACTTCACTTCTTGTTTGTCTGTTTGTCTGTCTGCTACAAATCTTATAATCGATTTTTAACACACTTCTACCTCTTCAATTGATCTGAAATTTGGCACACTTGCATAAAGATGGAGACAGCGCATGAATCAATTGACAGAAAAAATAATTTCAAAGTTTTAAAAAAAATTTTATTTCTAACATTAAAAAAAATTGACAAACTAATTTTGTCTGCTACATATCTTATAATCGCTATTAAACACACTTCTACTTGTCAAATCAATCTGAAATTTTGCACACTTGCGTAAAGTTGGAGACAATGCATGATTCAATTGACAGAATAATTAATTTTGAAAAATTTTGTGTTTTTTTAATTTTGAAAATAAAATTTAAAAATGACTTTTTTATATTTGATGATAAAATTATAAATTCATTCTACATATGTAACATAGCAGACACTGAATTCTTTAGAAGTGTTGTCTTCAAAAAGTAATTTTTAAACGCATATTATTTCTATTCAGTGTGCAAAATGACTACGTACTGTCAAATGGGATAATAATTGACAAGAAGGGTAGATTGGGACAGTCATCTGCCATGGCGACGATGATGGCGTAAAAATGTTATAGTAGCAAAACTAATTGAAATATTGCAGAACTAAAAATAGTGGCCTAAACTTCAACTTTTTACAACACTTTAACTTCACTTCTTGTTTGTCTGTTTGTCTGTCTGCTACAAATCTTGTAATCAAAATTGAACACACTTCTACTTATCCTATTGATCTGAAATTTTGCACACTTGCGTAAAGTTGGAGACAATGCATGAATCAAATGACAAAATAAATAATTTTAAGAATAAAATTTTTTTTCAATGTTAATAAACTGAAAAAATAATTTTGTCAGCTACAAATCTTATAATTGATGTTTGACACACCTTTACCCATCCAATTGATCTAAAATTTTGCACACTTGTTTGAAGTCGGAGGCAATGCTTGAATCAATTGACAGAATAAATAATTTGAGACAAAAATTTTTATATATAAAAAAAGTTGAAAATTAATTTTTTTAATATTCAAAAACAAAATGAGAAATTTATTGTACATCTTCAACATCTTCAACATTGGAGACACTGGATTCCTTAAAAGTATTGTCTTTAAAAAGTAATTTTTAAATTTATATTATTTCTATCCATGTAGCATAAAAGCAATTAAAAAATCATACATTTACTAGCTCTAAAAAATCCCCAAAAAAATGTTGAAAAGTGATATTTTGAAAAAGTGCTTCTGCTAAATTCTGTGGTAAAAAAAATATTAGCTGTACTACAGATTTTGGCTTGAAAAAAAAAATGCAAACAGGTGTTGGCTTTAAAACTTCATTGACAGAATTTTCATACCTCAATCCAAAACAAAATCTACAGAGTACAGAGGAGGACTTTGGAGTACTGTTAGTAATGGACGAGTACACTGTGGATGCTTCAAACATTCTAAAATTTGTTTTTATTTCAAGTGTCCCAAATAACCTCCTTACCGTAAAATGGGGTTACTTTGACCGGCGGGGTAACTTTGACCATTTTTTGTTTTTTTAACAAAAACCCCCAAAACTCCAAAACAATTTGACATAGAAAAATTTTGTCAATGGCCATCAAATGCTTAATACTGAGGCTATGTAACACAATAGAAAGATTTAAAAAGTTTGTATATCTAATAGGTTAAAAAATTAATAATGTGACCCATGAAAAAGAGCTATTATTTAAAGCCTGTCGGAGTACCCCCTCAAATTTTTTTATTTTTGGTAAAATAACTCCAGGTTTTGATGCATTGTAGTAGAACTCTTCTAGTTACATATGCAAAAGACAAATTTTAGGAAAGTGTCATAGTTTGCAAATGGGGGGTGCTGCCCCCCAATGGGGTAACTTAGACCACCTAATGTCAGCCCTGACGGGGTAACATAGACCGGCTGGAAGTTAATATAAAATTACCATATTTAACATATTTTATGTTTGACAGCCTATTTATGTTTTTTCTTTATGTTTCAGACTCTACAGAGTCTTATATATGGTAATTTTAACTTAATTTCCAAGCCAGTCAATATTACCCCATCAGGGCTGCCATAAGGTAGTCACATTTCCCACATTATGGGGCAGCACCCCCCATTTGCAAACTATGACACTTTCCTCAAGTTTGTCATTTGCATATGTACTAGAAGAGTTCTACTACAATGCACCAAAACCTGGAGTTATTTTACCAAAAAATAAAATTGATTTTACCACCCGGTCTAAGATACCCCAAGAGCTGGGGTAACAAAGACCATCACTTTTTTTTAAATTACATAAAGACTATGAGAGGCAGGAGCCAGCAATTTATAGTGAGTGAAGCTAGAGTATAGACCTGTATTTTGCATGTCTCAATTCAAGTTTAATTTAGCTAGTAAAAAAATGACATCATTTATAAAATAAAAGTGGTCTAAGTTATCCCCATTTTACGATGCCCCGTCAGGGCTGACTTTAGGTGGTCTAAGTTCCCCCATTCGAGGGCGGCGCCCCCCATTTGCAAACTATGACACTTTCCTCAAATTTGTCATTTGCATATGTAACTAGAAGAGTTCTACTACAATGCACCAAAAACATGGAGTTATATTACCAAAAAATAAAAAAATTGGAGGGGGTTCTATGACAGGCTTTATATAATAGCTCTTTTTTGTGGGTCACATTTTTCATTTTTTATCCTATTAGATACCGTCAACCGGGGCAACTCAGGATGCACCTCTGACATGGCGTAAAACTGTTATAGTAGCGAAACTAATTGGAATATTGCAAAACTAAATATAGTGGCGTAAACGTCAACATTTTTCCTATCTACGTAGTATAAAGGCAGTCGAAAAATACGACATTTACTAGCTTTGAAAAATTCCTGAAAAAAATGGTGAAAAACACTGTTTTGAAAATTTGAAAAGTTACTTCTGCTAAGGTCTGTAGCAAAAAAATATTCGCCGTATTAAAAAATTTTACTTACATAAAAGTTGCACCCAGGTGTTGGCTTGAAAACGTAATTGGCAGATTTTGCCTATCTCCTTCCAAAAAAAAAATGGCGGCCATTTCCGCATGGCGGGGCTACTCGGGCCACCCCCCTGGGGCTAGTCGGGAAACCTCCAAAAACGCATTTACGGTAGAACCTCAGTTAGCAAAAGCTCCAATTACGAAAAAAAATGATTAAAAACAAAGAATATTGATCACATTTTCCTTGCTCAGCGAAAAAAATTTCACTTTTCGAAAAATTAGTGCATCATCAGTAATCACAAAATTGTGCATAGCATGTCATGTATAGAATTGTGCACCAGGCATCATAGAATGAAAAGTAATTGACCTAAACTACGATTTATTTCTCCAAAAGATACGTTGGTTGTCACTAAAATATTCCTTTCTGTTTCAGGCATGTTTTTCAAGATCTTTTTTACTATAGTAAATTCACTTAACCCAATTAAAATGATGTGAAATTACGAGCCGTCCTGTAAGCTTACAGATACGAAAAAAATGCTATAAGGCTGCTGATACGAAGCTTGCAGTGGACAAGGTTGTTGTAAATGCTCAATGGCATGTTCATGAGGACACTCTTTTTTTGCTTCTGGCACCTTACGAATAGCATATGGAATTTTTTTGAAGATGCCATTCGATAGCCCTCCCAAAGAGCTATAAAATGAGCCTAAACTTGTTTATGAAATGTTTCATCGTAAGAAGTTATTAACAAAAAACGCTCAAAACGTCCCGAGTAGCCCTGGTTGACGGTGTGCATACTTTTTTCTATCATTCTATTGTGTAACGTAGCCTCAGTATTAGGCCTTTAATGCCCATTGACAAAATTTTTCTTTCTATGTCATATAGTTTTTGAGTTTTGGGGGTTTTTGTTAAAAAACTAAAAGTGGTCTAAGTTACATACTCCGGGAGTCTAAGTAACGCCCTTTTACGGTACAGACCTTAGCAGAAGTACTTTTCTAAAATCTCACTTTTCACACTAATTTTTCAAGGATTTTTTAGAGGTAGTAAATGTATGATTTCTTAACTTGCTTTATGCTACATAGATAGGGAAAATGTTAAACTTTATGCCACTATTTTTTGTTTTGCAATATTTTAATTGGTTTAGCTGCTACAACATTTCTATGACATGTAGGAGGACTGTCCCTTATTGCCCCGTTTGATGGTATTTATTGTAGAATATTGCAATTTCTGGCACTTTTTGTAGAAAAGCTACCTATTATTACTAGGGTAAACACACCATATAATGACACTTTACGGATGTAGCAAGAAATGAATGGCTATAAAAAGATCACCGTATGCGCAACTTGAGTTCCAATGTCTTTATGTCACTCTCAAAACACCACACTATGCGACAGCAATGATGAAACGTCACAAACTGATGCCATATTTATTTAAAAACCCTCAGAATTCAAATCTACAAACCTGAATTCCAACGCTGTGTGTGACTAAATTCGGCATATTGTGAGACTAATTCCAACGTCACTGATATGCGCTGTGTGATGTCCGTAGACTTGCGGGCAGAGTGTTTCAAAACCGTAATTCGTAATTCCAACACCCTGTGTTCGAATTCTGATGCCATATTGGAATACAACACAGCTTGGAACGAGCTGTGTGTGTCTAATACCGAGCTGTATTGGCATTAGTTTTCTAAAACTGTCTCTTAACTTTATCATCTATTAATTTATTTACCACTTAAAATCAGCAAATACAAGTATACTTGAAGGATTCCTAATATATTCACAGACTTATTTAAAAGTCTCAAACCATAATATTCTTTCTACACAAACAGTTTATCACTATTTGGTAGAGCAAGGACTGCAATGTGACAAGGTCAACTATCAACTTTGACACGTTTTTTGATGTTCTCACTGGGTGACGTGGACTTTCGCTCTGGCGTGGAACATTTTCCCGCCAGACCTAGTGTTTTGCAGAAATCTGGCACGCAATAGTATGACATCACTATTTCAACCATCTACGCATGCATGGAACTAAGACAAAGCTTAATATAAATGAAAAAGTTTAGAAGTATTGGAATTACCCATGATGTCGGAATATGGTGTGTTTACCCTACGATTCCTATGAGGCTAGGGTAAATGCGGTATATTCCAAAATCGTGGGTAATTCCAACACTTCTGGACTTTTTTTCTTTATATTAAGCTTTTTTTTTAGTTCCATGCATTAGTTGACGGTTGAAATAGTGATGTCATACTTTTGCGCGCCATACGATTGCCAAAACCCTAGGTCTGGGCCGTCTGGCGGGAAAATGTTGAGATCCAAAGAGAGACAGCGCGCGTCACTCAGTGAGAATATCGAAAAATGTGTCAAAGTTGATAGTTGACCTTGCTCTACCAAATAGTGATAAACTGTTTGTGTAGAAAGAATATTATGGTTTGAGACTTTTAAATACGTCTGTGAATATATTAGGAATCCTTTAAGTATACTTGTATTTGCCGATTTCAAGTGGTAAAAAGTGGTTTTGGTGGTCCGCATTGGAAATTTTTAATGGAACCTGTTCCTAACTGGACCTAACCTGCAAGGTTTTCATTAATCGGCTAGGTTTTTTCTATGTTTGGAGTATAGTGGCAAAGCAGAGACTTTTTCAGCAGACTCTCCTTCAAGTTCATTTTTGAGTCCCATAACCATAAGTAGACCAGTTAAGTATCATGGATACCAGCACTATCATACATAAGATATTGATTTAAATCTTGAGTTGATGAAGAAATAAAAAATGAACTGATTCTAAAAAATCTCTGGTTTGTCACTATGGACTTTGGAGTGCATCCGGCGGCTGGGAAAAACCTAGCCAATAGGTTTTTTCTGTTTGGAGTCCGTCCAGCGGCGGGAAAAACCTAGCCAATCAACAAAATGTTAATAGCACACGCTCGCAAGATGCTCACCATATCATGGTTAACGCTAGACTGCTGTCCTCAACAGCATTGCCGCCAAATTGCATCACGTTACAGCCAGCCTACGCCACGTAGGCTACCGGCGCTCCCTGAACCAATCAGAGCGCAGCACAAAGCCATCTCACGACCAAACAAGTGTGACGTCACAACCACTTGACAACACCAGCAGGCAGCAGACCAATCAGATATTAACACAAAAACCTTGCAGGTTAGGTCCAGTTACAGTTAGGAACAGGTTCCATTAAAAATTTCCAATGCCAACCACCAAAAATGGATTTCAGATTCTTAATCTACACCCCAAAAAAAACATATAATTAAAAAAACACCCCTTTTTTGGATGCACTTAATCTAAAGTATTACCTTTTTTGCTACATCCTTAAAGTGTCGGAAATTGGAATATACCGCGTATAGTCAGATGGGGTAAGACAGGACCAAAATCACTAACAAGCCTGTAGCATCTATACCATGAATAACTAAAAAACCCTAAACCTATCACAAGGTGTAGTTATGCAATAGGCTTCTAAGCTACAACTCAGACGTTTTGCATATAACATAGTTTTCTGTACAGATTAAAAAAAGTGAGCTGGTCCCATCTTACCCCATTGGGGTAAGATGGGACCAGGCTGGGGTAAGAAAGGACCAACAGGTAATTCTTATGTTACAAGGTTTTTAATAAAAGTACAAATCTGATATTCAATATTATCCATCTAGAAACACGTTATTTGATAAAACAACCACTTGTTACTGTTTTGTGTCATGGGAAGTCAACTCTAATATCAGTCACATTGAAGTTTTTGTCACAAGAAAACTTTGTTAAGCATAGTAATAGTGGGTTGGCTTTGGTTCATTGTAGAGCACTGCTAAATGCTTTATGTATATTCCATTAGTGTCATTGTCTGAAAAATTTATCAATTGGTAATAAAACCAATGGATAATAACTTGAGTATCAGACATCATGTGTTTTCTTGCTAACTGCATTTGTGGTGCACTTCTTCAAACATAGCTCATGCCCTCTCACAGAGTTGTGTGATCATAATTATTTTTCATGTTTAACACAATGATTTTCCCCCCAGCCAATCTTGGACATACTAATTCTGCAGCTCACTAATGGGAATAGACATCCCTTTTTTCTATATCCCTTTGATGCTATTTAAAATAGTGCACTAAATTTCTCTAATTAAAAAAGCTAACAAGTTATAATGAAGTTTGAGCAAAAGATAAAAATTTTGACCAAAATACTCCATGTACTACACAATAATATATTCATTTGAAAACTATTTTTAATAAACTGTGGGGTAATAGAGGGCCATTTGTGGGGTAAGACCGGACCATTTGTGGGGTAAGATAGGACCACTTGTGGGGTAAAACAGGATCATTTAGTGGTCCTGTCTTACCCCATGTCCGGTCCTTTTTTACCCCATTTTAGAATACATGTCAGGCAGTGATGGTAGCAGGTAGAAATGCCTAGTATGTCTCAAAAGTTGCTCATTACTTGAGGTTTCCTGCCTAGATTCACAAACCTGGCCAAAAAATTTTTTGTCATTAGACAGAGCTTATTTCCCAAACAGGGTTAATTATTTTGTGACCCTTCTTTACATAGGTTTTCTTTAAAAATTAGCCAGAAATTCATTATTTGCAGAGGAGGGTTGAAACAAACACTGAAATGACAGGCAATGATTGTTCTAACATATTCTTTTGTCAAATTGAATTCCATGCAATTAGAATGCACACCATGGGCTGGTCCTTTCTTACCCCATGAAGGCTGCGGTCCTGTCTTACCCCATTTGACTATATACGCTATGAGCTAATTTAAAAGATTTTAGCACCACTAGAAAGCTCTTGTAGAGTTGTAGTAGCCTTGTCATCCAGGTGGCTCACTGGCTTGGCTTGTTCCCTTCTGGTTTCATCCCTTGTAGGCTATCCATTCCAATGAAAATAAAACATTCTAGTTGAGACTTTGACTGTAGGTCAGTACCTAGGAGGCTAAGTGGGTGGGTAAATATTATATACAGTGGGGGGAAATAAATATTTGTACACTTGAAAAATCGTATTTTAATGTATGTAAGTACACAAACTTAACAGGAAAAGTGATTTAAATTATGTATAGAGACGCATAGTATTCAAAAATACTATCAAAAGAAATTAAATCTCAATGCAACAAAAAACAATGCAACAAGTGTACGGTCAGTGTGATTACGTAATTTGCATTGCCGCGCGTCCATATTTAAACTATTTTAGCTTTCTAAAAGTACGGCGCTGTCGGCGCACAGCGCATTTCTTTTACCGGCATAGTACGGCGCACCACGCAGGTCGTTAAAATGACAATATAAATTCCCGCGCACCTGGCACATCTTCCTGACCATGGCATGGATACCAGCATCATCATACATGAGAAATTGGTTTAGATCTTGAATAAATGAGTAAATTAAAAATGAACTGATTCTAAAAGATCTCTGCTTTGCCACTATGGTGCAAAGACATTAACCCTGTCCCTGGGCAAGTTACCATGATCATACATGGGCAAGTTACCATGTATGATCACTTGAAATCGGCTCATAAAAAGCCCTACCACGGCTTCCAGTTTGTTTTTTAGGCTTCCTTATAATGCCTCAGTCAACACTATTTAGCTATCTGACAATCATTCCATGATTCCATCCACATTCCATAGCATGATAGCCCCACCACCAGTGCTGTCCACAAATTCAAATATGAGCTATTAAATGAAGGTTTTCCTTCAGACAATGGAATTGACACTCTTTCTGCATTTTTTCAAATGGTGGAAATATCAATATATATTTAATTATTTCATGTATTGTAAGTTTGTAACTTGATTAAATTAAACTGTTATTATACTAATTTTTTATTTGAATAAACAAAATTTTAATTATAAAGAAAAATTTTATGTACTGACTGCATTTAATGAATTCTTCAAGTGCCATTTAAACCTTCAATGGGCAAAATTTTTAAAAATAAATATGAATAAATATTTCATATAATAGGTACTTCTTACTTTCTTAAAATGGTTTCTGAAATTTAATTTATGGATATTTCAAAGCTGGGCCGCAGGCCGCAGCCACTAATGGGTCAAACTTACCCATCTTGTGATCTTGGAAAGCCTCCTTTTCTTCAGTGGATGAAATTATGCAAAGGACGGCAAATTTTCTGGAAAGAGAATAAAGATATTAATTCAAATAACCTGAGGAGGCTGGGGTACTTGTTTACACAAATATATAAGGAAAATATCTAATATATAGGCCTAGCCTATATCACATAGATGGTAGGTAGGCCTATTGCAAATTTCATCAGCAACCATAAAAATATAATGGTTGGTAGCCTTATAGCCTATGCATTTAATAATTTGTTGCCTTCCTCGGCTGCTTCCTGTTCCACTCTGGCCTCTGCCAGCGCCTTACTTTTCACGTTACCTACATTTAGCTTACAATAACGTGAAGTTGTTATACACTTATACCTAATTTGTAAACGTATTCCTAATTGAAAACTAATAAGCTCAGTGGACACTACATAGGCTATAACATTCTCTAATGCAGATCATGGTCAACAAGAACTAGGGCATATGACGAAGAAGCAACAATTATATGACGGTACTCGTAAAGCTATAGGCCTACTACACTTAGATTAGTAACACATTGTCTCGTACTAACCAAATCTATTGTTACTATTGTAATTTGTAACTATATCAATTCAATGCCCATCTTAGTCGCAAAACCAAGTCCAAAACAGAGTGCGGCTGTTCATCCGCGTGTTGCCACTTCAGCGTAAAATTCAACACTATTACAGGGCCGATACGAATGACAGAGTTTATAATTTTGGTCGAGCAACTTATTTTTAATGGCTTGTATATTGTTGGAAGTATGAATAATTTTTAATTTGAAATCAACTGTGATAGGTTTTATCAAAAATGGTACCTGTAATAGGTCATGAAAACAACCATGAACTGAATGCATTTAGCGGAAAAGCTTGGGCATTCAAGTCGAAATTCTCGGGACATATGCTGGCAGAACTAATGTTGCGATCGCGGATGTAAGGTCTAACCTCGTGGACTGTGAAGATAAACTTCGTTTATTGGGCACTGTTCAACTGTTTTTTTACAATCAATATAATTTCTTGTAAAATAAACAGTAAAAATGAAATCAATCGAAGAAATAAATCACATTAAAAATAAGGAAAATCGCCGTAAACTTTACAAAAAGTATTTACGAATCAAGAGGAGGGTGAGTCAATTTACTACTCATTGTGAACTTGAGGGATTTGGAATTCAATTTTCTGTCATATTAATTTATGTTTTGTTGTTGTCAGTTTTAACTTTGTTTAGTTTATTATTGAAATATTTTGTGATTGCTTGATGTTGATGATAATTCCTAGTCTTTTAGGCCAGATCTAGCCACTACTTACCTACCTAGAGGCTAGGTAGCAGGCCAGCACGAGCCACTGTGCAGAGAGTGAACGAAGATTTAAAGACCTACGGCAACGCATTATTGGCAAAATTTTCGCCTTCAGAAGATCTTGCCGACACATTTAGATTGAAATTCTTGCATTTAATATATTTCTCAGTCTTCAGCCAATTATTTAGAAAAAAAGTAAGGCATAGTGGCAAAGCAGAGAGTTTTTTAGACTCTGTCTCAAGTTCATTTTTGAGTCCTATAAGTAGACTAGTAAAGTATCATGGATACCAGCATTATCATACTTGAGAAATTGGTTAAAATCTTGAGTAAATGAGGAAATTAAAAATGAACTGATTCTAAAAAACTAGAGTATAGACCTGTATTTTGCATGTTTCAATTCAAGTTTAATTTAGCTAGTAAAAAAATGGCATCATTTATAAAAGAAATGTGGTCTAAGTTACCCCATTTTACAGTACCGGTATGTCATTTTGAAGCCAGAAGGTGTTATTAATTAGCAGTCAAGTGGAAAATTGGGCAGATGACATCCTTGAATTAGACAAAAATACCTGTAAGTAAATTTGGCCAATTTAAAACATTTTTTCAACTTTTTATAATTTCTGCAATATTCCTAATTTCTGTAGTATAAATCAATGTAAAAATGATGGTTTAGTTTTACTATAGGAAACTTCTGCCCAATATTCTAAATTTTCCAATTTGGCCCTCTTGGCCAATTGCCATTAAAACATACAAGTTATAAAATACCTAATACCTATTGAACTAGTATAGATTTTTATATTAACAGATACATTTTTAAATGCTAAACTAGAAACAATAAAAATATTAGATGGATAAAGATAGATTAGTGATTAGTAGAAAAAGACTTAGTGGCAAAATTATTTTGACAGCCATAAATTAAAAATTTTGACCATTAATTTGGCTACCTAATGAATTTGGCGTTAAATGTCAAGGATTCAAATTTTTATCCAAAATCAATGTGTAATGTCTATTATCCCAATGCTATATAACTATCCAATTTATTTGTTATCTGAAAAGTTATTTTAAAATTATATATGCCGTTTTTATGCCAATTTAAAGCTATTTTGGGTATTTTTTCTTTTGACTTATTTTTTCATGGACATTTTCATTACCTCTTCTTATCCCAGTTCATTTCAGGCAGGCACATAATATATCTACTTGGCAAGCTGCGACAATTTTTGTAGCCATGGTTTTATGGATTTGCCAGCCGTGATTCCATTTCTTTCAGCCGTGAATTCCATATCTCAGCCATTACAAGCCATTTACAAGCTGGCAGCCACAAACTTTTTACTAAGTCCTGTGCATTTGCTATCCCTAATCTCTAATTTTACCCTACAACAGTCAACACTAACATTTGTCTTCACTTGAGTGGCAACTGATCATGTGATAATGCAGTCTGACTGCTCTGACATGACTGCAACTACGTGATCTATAAAGAATCGTTTTAGGTTGACTTGTTGTTTCGCTTTGCAGGATATTTTGGCAGGATTGTTGAAAAAGTGCAGATTGCGGAAGTTGGAAATATTATGAAATGACATTTGTAGAGTGCAAACTGCAATTTTTTCAATCAAACAAAAATACAAGACATTAGAGCCGCAAGAGTTCAAACCTACTGAAATTACCATATATGATATTAGAGCCGCAATATTTCAGAAAAAATAGGACTTTTCCAGCCCTGATTTCAAGTAACTTGTTCTGAGAAGTAAAATTTTAGTATGTACTGATAGGTTATTTATTTCATTGAATTTTGAATTGATGCTTGTTTCTTGGTTGGTCACTCATGGGCATAGTGGCAAAGAATAAAATTTTTATTGCCTTTCCTCATGTTCATTGTTGAGTCTTATAACTTTATAAGTAGACCAAAAAGTATTGTAAATACCAGCTTTCTCATACCTACTTAAAAAATTGATTAAATTTTTGATTAAATGAGAAAAATAAAAATTTACTGATTCTAAAACTGAGAGATTTTAGAATCAGTTCATTTTTATTTGCCACCATGCTTATGAGGAATATTGTCAAGATTCTATTTTGTCAAGGTTGTTTGTCTTGGTATAATACCAGAATGAACATGAAAGCTGAAAATTGTCTCAATTTTTTATTTCTAATTAGGAATAGTCTTTTAAGACTAAAATTTATATAAAAGGTAAATGATTCAATTTTACAACACTTCTCTTTAACTTCACTTCTTGTCTGTTTGTTTGTCTGTCTGCTACAAATCTTGTAATCAATTTAATACACTTCTACTTATCCTATCGATCTGAAAAATTGCACACTTGTGTAAAATTGGAGACAATGCATGAATCAAATGTCAAAATAAATTATTTTGAAAATAAAAAAAAAGTTTCAATATTTGAAAAAATAATTTTGTCAGCTACAAATCTTATAACTGATATTTGACACACTTTTACCTGTCTAATTGATCTGAAATTTTGCACACTTGTGTGAAGTCAGAGGCAATGCATGAATCAATTAATAGGATAACAAATGTTGAAAAAATGTATATATTAAAAAATTTATACCTATATTAAAAAATTGAAAAATTAATTTTTTTAATATTCAAAAATTAAATGAGAAATTCATTGTACATCTGTAAGATTAGAGACACTGGATTTTTTGGAAGTGTTGTCTTTAAAAAGTAATTTTTAAACGTATATTATTTATACTTCATTCAGACCTAAACACATTGTGGTAATGTGCTGATTGTCCTGTAAGTGATGATAGAACATAATTTAGTATCAAATTATTGATGTTATCACTGTGTAACAGTTCTTAATGCCACCATCAGATAAAATTTGCTTATAAACCTCGATAATAATCATATTAGTTGAATGGTAAATTTTATTATTAATTTCTCATTATTAAATTGTAGAAAAATTGAAAAGATTTTGTGATCTTGAAAGATGTATTTTGAGTGATATATGTATATAGAAAATTGTCTGCTACTATGAAATTTGAAATCAACAAAATTTAAATGTCTCAAAACAAAATTTTTTAAAAGCAAGACTAGATCATTTGGACAATTTTTGGGTTTCATTTTAGCAGCAAGACATCTAGTATCTGTTCATCTGTTTTAGGTGGCATTGGCTTCTTTAAATCATGTTTGGCTGCTTGAAATCACAGATCATGTTTGAAACTGCTTATGGTAGCCACAAATAGACAAAGAGCTTTCATCCACACCAGCAGCTATTTTAAAACTTCACCAATACACTAGAAAGATGATGGACACATGCACAGGGGTTAGACAAAATAAGGGAAATATCTGAGAAATCCACAAAATATATTTCAGTATGGGGTTGGTATGCCTTTTGCGGCAATTACAGCCTCAATTCTCCGAGGTGTTGGTTCATACAAATTGTGAATTATTTTCTAAGGAATATTAACTATACCTTCAGTTAAAACTCCCTCCAGCTCTCTTAAAGACAATGGTGGTGGGAATTGTCTTCTGACTTGCATCTCTAAAATTGACCATAAATGCTTGATAATATTTGGGTCTTGTGATTGTGGTGGCCCAATGAGATGCTCAAATTCATTAGTCTGTTCCTCGTGCCATTTTTTAACAATTCCAGCTGTATGGATTGGGGCATTATCTTGATATATGGCATTCCCCTCCGAGAACAGTGCTTGAAACGTAGAATGAACTGGGTCCTCTAAATCATAAATAGTCATGGTTGTTGATTCTTGGTCTGTTGGAATTCTAAGAAATAGCACCTTCAGACCATCACAGATTCCATGCTGTGTTTCACAGTCTGGAGGAGGCAGTTGGGATTAAATGACTCATTTGGCTGTCTCCACACATAAGAGGTTGGAAATAAGGTAAATGATGATTCTTAAGAGAAAATCACATTTTTTCCCTGCTTGAAAGACTAATTTTGGAGGTTTTTTACACTACTATAAATGCCTTGAAGCAATTGTATTTGAAACCAGAGATTTTTTAAGTGTAGCTATTCCAGAGAATCCAGATCTGTGCAGCTCTTGGCAGACTGTCTTCATTGAAACTGAGTTCTGTAGGTGTTCATTATGGTATGCAAAAATTTTAACAGCCATGCTTTTTGATTGCCCTTCAAAATTTGATTTAGGTAACACTCAGACAACTTTGACCTTTGTCCAAACCTGTGATTTGCAGTGGATGTTTTCCCATCTCTTTCAAGAGCCGTGATCACTTTTGAGACATACCCATAAAAACGTCAAGCATTCGTGAAGTTTCTGTCACAGTAGCACCTGCCATATGGGCACCAACAATTTGGCCTCTTTGATAATCAGAGAGGTTTGCCATTTATAGGTTATGGGTTAGGTTATAGACATAATTTTTACTAAAAATACCTGTGCAAGGGTGAATTATCAATTTGCAGCAACAATAAACAATAAAACACAAAAATATGTCACGTTTTCATTGGTTATGACCTGTTCAAAAATTATATCAAAATGTCAGGTGATCCTTGTATTTTCTTCAACCCTTATAATTTTATCTCTAAATGTTTTCACAAGAAGAGACAAATTTGTTCTATGACACTAGTAGTTTCTGACTCTTCTGAGAGACATATAACTCCGGTCTTAACTACCTATTTATTTCCTAAGCAAAGCTGAAAGAATATACCTATTAGGATTAATTTTTTCCCTTCAAGTACAAACTAATGTGAACTGTAAGCCAAATGTTTGATGCAATTTCTTCCAAAGCAATTAATTTGGGCTTTAAATATTTTGCAGGAAAGGAGAAAAGCCGAATTTTTGAAGAGGAAAGTAGTAGCCGAACAAGGCCCAGATGCTTGGCCAACAAAACCAGTTCGCTCCATCGAGGGCGAGCGTGAAGATGAAGAAACAGCTGTTCACGATGCACAGGAGGAGGAAATTGTGATTGAGGAAGCTATTGACACGTATAAAGAATATTATCAAAAGGTAAGATTTATGAGCTATTGAGAAATTATATACCTACCACTCTACTGAATTGCATTTATATAGGTACCTATATATAGTATAACAATTGGTGTGGTTTATTTGTCACCTGTCTAAGTTCTAGAATGGTAGAAATACAAAAATTAAATTTTAGTACTAAAATAGACTGGAAATAGAATTTTTCTCTGAAACTAGGCAAATACAGTGATTATTCTATGTTCACCTTGATTGCCATCTAAATTATATTTAAGTTGTGCCATTTTTGCCTTTGTTGCCTTACATGGCATCATGAATATGAGTATAATGTTGAATCTGCACCTCTGAAAAGCAGACTTTGTTGAAATTTATAAGGAGCTTGTTAATAATGTGCATAGTGAATGTTCTCTCTACTTTATTTCTATTTAACATAGGTTACCTTTTTTAGTTTTAAGGTACTTTTCTTACAATTCTTCTACATTTTCAATTTATTTTTAATAAATTATTTATCAATTCTTCTCTTATGAATTTCTCATTCATTTGTTTTTAATTTGATTTTAATTGTTACGGTATCAATTTTTTACTAATTTATTTTATGTCTGCCATACAAGCACACATCTTCTACATTTATTACTAAAAAATTTCTATTACATCTGCATAAATATCTTCAAACTATTTTTGCATGTCTCAGAAATGTCTATAAAATTTATTTATAGAGGTGCTTTTTTCATTAGAATTTTATTTTACCCCATTTTCTATACATTGTGAGGTACCAAGGAAACATACATTTGCATAAAACTCTCCACACATTTTCTTTAGGATATCTTTTGCTTTGGTGCCTTTTGACTCAAGCTGCTTTCAATCCAAACACATTTGGCCAACAAATTTTTTATGTGTACTTTGTTTGTGTTAGTAGACTTTATTCATTGTTATGTACTATCGGCTTAGAATCAATTCAGATGGCTTATTGAAATGTTACTGTTTTGTTATATGGCCATGAATTAAAAATTTGAATATTTTTACATGACAGGAAGCAAAGCCCAAAGTGTTGCTTGCTTGCACATCACGCCCTCACTCGCGCACCATCACGTTCTTGAAGGAGTTGAAGCGAGTCATACCAAACAGTTATGTTAAATGGAAAGCGAATGCCAAAATCAAGCAGCTTGGTATTGCTGCCCATCTCCGTGGTTTCACTGATATAATCGTCATCAATGAAGATAATAAGAAGCCAAGTAAGGATGTTCATCACAAACAACCTTGCTTCTGTTAATTTTTTCTCATGAATTAAAATAAATTAATGTGATTTATATCCTCATAATTGGTGGCATTACAGTTATTAATTGATTCTCTGTGTTACAACAGGATGACTAATATGTAGTGCTGTTTTTACCAAACACTCGTATTGTTGTTCAATTTGTCTTCTTAAAGTTAAGTACCTACATTACTCATCTTCAAGTGAATTGATTACTTAATATATAATTTAATTGTTCAACGAGTGTAATCTGAACTTCATTTCAGACTCATTGCTGCTCACACATCTGCCCGAAGGACCTACTGCTTACTTCCGTCTCAGTGGCGTCAAAGTTTGTAAAGAACTCAGGAAAGATCCAAATGATATCATGAAAATGAGGTGATTCCCTTTTATGTTTTTTGTATTTTAGGGCTTTTTTGATGACTCGTGTTTGATTGAAAGAATTTATCGGAACATTTTTAATAAGAATGTTTAGTGTTGGATCATTTGTTAGGCTCCTTCTCTATCGTTCTTCTTATATGCTCCATATTTAAGTAAATTGACTCCACTTTTGTGACTTTTTCGCAACCTAATGCTTTTTTAGTCAGTTTAATAATGCAGCTGTTCTTAAAATTCTCATTAGTTTCTTTTTCTTTTTGAAAAAATATCTGTGCTTAAAATTTACATGGAGGTATATACTGCTCACAATATCTCTGTTTGACAATAAAATGATAATTCATGTTCATAGTTTTTGAAGTAGTTTTATTCTAAGTATATTATCTTAGGTGATCAATAAGCATGGACGCAAATGCTAACTTAGTTTATCAGTAACTGCTACGTATTTTGGTTGAGGGCAATGCAGTGTATTGCTTGCCCAATTGTTGTTTAAATTAATGTCTTTCTACTACATCTCGTAAGAAATTATAAATAAATATAACTCAGTACTCACTGAAGTGAGTGACAGAGAGCGCATTTTCTCGTCCGTCCGTCCTTGAAGTCACGGACGGACGGACGGAAATGACGGGCACAATGGCGCCTTTTTGCCATTAATGAGAAAATGCGCTAAAAATGTGACGTGTTGTTGACAGACCTGAGGTGTTGCTGAACCACTTCACCACACGGCTCGGTCGGCAAGTGTCCCGTATGCTGGGCGCCGTGTTCCATTACTCGCCCAACTTCAAGGGGCGCCGCGTATGTACCTTCCACAACCAGAGGGACTTTATCTTCTTCAGAAACCACTTGTAAGTGCCTACTATGGCTGTTAGTGTAGAACCGAAATGGCTCTCAAGAGTCTGATGAATTACTTTTATTTACTAGGGTCGTTATTTTTAAAATGAAATGGCTTGCAATATTCTCGCAAATGACGACAGCTAGTGGAATGTACGACATGTTTAGAATCGGGATATAATTAGTTTTTTTATTGTTTTCCTCTCTCTAAGAAAAAGGTTTAATTATCTAAAAACCACTGGAATAGTTTCTCTCAACTTTACTAATGTTTTTTCTTATCAGTCAACCACTGAAAAGTGTAATGAAGCTATTTATAATTGATTATAATTCACATTCTAGTGTTTGTTTTAACGCTTGTAATTTGAAAATCAACAAAAGCACTAGGTTAACTTCGATGAATTGGATGACCTGAGTCTATACAATCAAAATTACTTGCAAGTTTGTGACTACATCAGCTAATTACTGACAGTTTTCAAGCTAAACACACCAATTTAAGATAAGAAATCGATCGCTGTGTGGACTTGGGTGCTTATGGGTAGGTACTTAAGCTACCGTACGGCGTACTACGTGTGAGTACGGTAGCTTAAGTACCTGAGGCTGCTATGTGCACTTAAATAATTTTTATTGTACGGCCACTGGACATTTGAAACTTCCGTCCGATATTTTACTTGCAGATACCAGTTCCGCTCCGAAGAGAAAGTTGGCTTGCGGGAGCTGGGCCCGCGTTTCACCCTGAAGCTGATGTGGCTGCAAGAAGGCGTCATGGAGGGAGACTACGAGTGGGTCTACAAACCCAGGGAACAGGAGACCAGCAGGACAAGATTTGTTCTATAGACATCACTAAAATAATCAAATATTTGCGTCTCGAATGTTTTATTTGCCCCATTATTCTCGACATCCTACCCAGAGACTAACATTGTGAGCGATGAATTAATAATTTGACGGAATTTGTACCAGCTGATGTTGAAAATTTGCTTAGCATTCATCTGTTACTTTTCACCAAGTTACATGGTTATTATTTAAGTAGGGTAATCGTAGTCATCACTTGATTTGCCAGCGTTACTTCAGCCAAATATGATTTACTGTTGTCTATGTTAACTCGATGAAATGCATTACAGTTCCTTGCAGAGGGCTTGGGCACGAGCTTCTTCTTGCTTCTTGACAACGTGTTAGTTTTTTCTCACTTTACCTAATGCCTGGCTCTGACGTACCTCCAAGGCACGCGGCGTTGAAAAAACGTTGATTAGGAATTGATTTAACTGAAATAACGTTTAATCAACGTTATTACAACGTCAGATACCCGGCTAATGACGTTGTAGAAACGTTTGTCGGGAGTTGATTCCGTTGGAACATGTTTTAATCAACGTTATTTCACCGTAGAACGCCTGGTGAAGTGGAAGCTCGGTGTGTGCCACAGACGCCAGAAGACTCGTGCTCATGTTAGGGGTCTTGTGCTGACGTCCCCTCAAACCTCGAGTCAGATTTAATCACGGATATAAATGGAAATCGTTAAAATTTTTACGTTACGCTTTTCTTTAATGATAGGGGATGGAATTAATTGGATATTTGTTGAGTAATTAACTGCCACAAACAATTGTTATGCTTTATGCCAAGTTTAAGTCTTCTATGATTAATACATGAAGATATCTCACGTACATTCCGACATACGATTCATTGGCGTATGGGCTTGCCAGTTTGCTACTTGAATTTATTTGGTATACTTATTCAAAGGCCAGGTTGTTCTTAAGTGCTTAATACTACAGTATGCTATTATGCTGCGGTAGGATGGCATCCTGTGATCACATTCTTGCCTGGCAAAAATGAAAAATTGGGAGTTCGTATTCTATTTCGAAATTGAATAATCTTTCATTATTAATTTTCCCTTCGTGGTCGCTATCGGAACCTAATTCTTGGATATGTTTTTTTTTTGTTCAAGGCCCACCTTGTAGTTAGTTTTGATTCATTCTTAACTAGTTGTTTACCTCTAAGTCCATATTCTGAGGTCTTTGTCTCGCTCTGTTCCTCTTATTTGTGTGTCTTAATTTCCAATTCTATTTATATAGTCTTTGAAAAAAATGGAGTACAAAGAGTACAACTGTCCCCACTATCAGCGACACTGCAAGCTTGTTGTGAGTGCCCCAACATATCTTAATTTGTATCTGGAGCAAATTGATTCGAACTTTCTTAACTATATTCTCATTATGGACTTGAAATACTTTCTGTAGAAGTCATCAATGTAGCTTGAAATGACATGTGTTAGTATTTTATATTTTTTGTCATTAAATCCATATAACAGCTACCAATGAGCCATTAACATTCAATTGTGTCGAGTGCCAAATAATGTTGTCAGTGTATCAGCTCTCAAATTTGATCCAAATGAGTAAAAGATCAAAGTAACCTGCAACATTTTTATAAGGTTAGAAACTACATGCAATAATTAGTTAAGACGAACAGTAACTTTCAATAGTTTTAGAGATAGGAATTAATATTCAGTAGTTGGATAAGAGTAGAAGTTACGTGCAGTAATCAGATGAGACAAGAAGTAACTTGTGACAATTTGCAGTGTCCTGAGTGCTCGAGGGCGTACGTGTGTCGCCTGTGTCACGACGACGCTGAGGAGCACAACATCAACAGGTTCGCTGTCACCTCCGTCGTCTGCCTCGCCTGCGACGCCACGCAACCTAAGGCCGCTGAGTGCGCCCACTGCGGCCAGCGCTTTGGCAAGGTGCCGGCAACTGGTGTTCCTGTCAATCATTAATTGCTGGACGAGAATGTTATACTTTAATACTTGCTGGACGATAATATTGTACATCAATACTTGCTGGTCGAGAATATTATATTTCAAAAATTCATGACCAAAAATATTGCACATCAGTACTTATTAGATAATAATAATGTACAGCAGTGCTTACGGGCCAAAATTGTATTAATATTGCACACCACTTTTCTCAATACTTGCTGGCCAATGTGGTCAGGAGAAGATGTTCTCCGATACAGTTGTAGTTTTGTTGCAGTACAATATTGATAATTATTGCAATTAAAACGATCAACAATGTTTTGTCTGCTAATTACCAGTCTACTGTGGTTATAGTTCATGGTAGGTATCTTGATTGGTCCAGAAATATGTTCAGTTTATAGTTATACGATCAGTGTAGTTGTAGGTTAGTTAAATTCTATATTTTCTTGCTGCTCTAGATATGTTGCATCACTTGCAGCGTAATTTTGATATTTTGTTAATGCTCTAGATGCATCGCATACAACAAAAAGTTAACATAATTATGTTTGTGGTGGCAGTATTCGTGCCTGGTGTGCGCGCTCTACGATGACCGCGATCTGGGCCAGTTCCACTGCGACGGCTGCCGCTTGTGTCGTGTTGGAGGTCGTGAGAAATACACGCACTGTGACACCTGCTGCAGCTGCTTACCCAACCACCTCGCTAACAAACACCAGGTAACTAAAACCCTTACTCATTACCTTGACACTTTAGTGGTAGTGCTGAAAACTGGCCAGATTGGTGGTATGTATACAGGCTTATGTCATTTATAGATTGAGATAAAAAAGCATCTCGGCTTCAATCATTGTTTATTTGGGTAAAAAATCCTATCAGGCAAGTTTCTCTTCTAAAATATAATCAACAAGACCGAATTACAACCTCCGTCCTCGGTGGAGTACATATGTAATCCGCTCTAGGCTTAACCTAAGACGCTGCAATTGCTTAAAAATATTCGGTGTAACAAGGTTGGTATTACAGATATTTCTAGTTGTTTTAATTGCAAAACTTGTATTCTTAGATATGACCAGGCTCTTAGTCAACTTGTAGCGTCCTTTGAAACTTGAGTTGATTAAGCTTTATGAGAAGTGTATTGACCAGAAAGAAACGTGAAGTACTTTTGCTTTACTAATGTGCCTTAAAATGTATTGTATTGGGCTTATCAGAATCCCATTAACATGAGGCAAGCTTCATTTATAGTTTTCTACCGTATTCAACACAGTACATTAAATGCCATTTATTCGAGTTAATTGCAGTGTTTGCCCGGTGCCAGTGAGAGACCAGTTTTCCACTGCACTTAACACTGCATTAGATGCCATTTATTTGTGTTCATTGCAGTGTTTGCCGGGCACCAGTGAGAGGCCAGTTTTCCACTGCACTTAACACTACATTAGATGCCATTTATTTGTGTTCATTGCAGTGTTTGCCGGGCACCAGTGAGAGACCAGTTTTCCACTGCACTTAACACTGCATTAGATGCCATTTATTTGTGTTCATTGCAGTGCTTGCCCGGCGCCAGTGAGCGGCCAGTTTTCCACTGCACGCAACACAGTACAGTAGATGCCATTTATTCGTGTTCATTGCAGTGTCTGCCGGGCGCCAGTGAGCGGCAGTGCCCCGTGTGTCTGGAGGACATCCACAGCGCCAGAGACACGGCGCACGTGCCGTCCTGCCACCACTTCCTACACTCGTCCTGCTACGAGCAGCTCATCAGGCAGAATATTTCCTCCTGCCCCGTCTGTGGCAAGTCCATGTTCGAGATGACCAGAGTACGTAACATTAACCTTATTCTAATGATAATATACGCACGTAATATTAATTTAATCTTAACCAATGTTAAGGTTAAATCTTAATGTTTTATTCAAGTACCGGTAATGCAAATTGCAACTCTAGATGACCTGAGTACGTCATTTAATCTCTAGACCTCTACTATTGTTCCTGAAAATTTAAATGTAATCTTCTTTTATTGTTCATTGAAATCATGACGTTTCTTGCTATAAGCGGCATTGTCGAAATTACGAGAGCATGTTATTTTTACTTGATTTATCTTCATTTGATGTTCATTGCAATCGAGATGTTTCCTGCTATGCAAGATGCCTGACTATTTTGTTGCCGTAAATGCCTGGATACGATGTCGTGCGAACATATTGGCCCAGCTTATAACCATGTTGAGTATTTCGCCAGAGTGTGCTTTGTAAATATGTTAGAGATTGAAGGGAAACGTCATGTAGTGCCAACATTATGGGGTGCCAACCAAAAGAAAGTTTGGATTTTTGTTGGTCTCGTGGTCGAGATTTTTTTTCAATTGCATAGGCCGCGAGGCAGAGGGCATTAACCAAAAATTGTAATAAACTGACTCCATTTACTGGTTACAAGATGAATGTTGAGTTTTTGCAAATGAGACTGCCCTGAAGCAGGAACTGCTTTTGCTCCTCTTGGTTAGTCAACTCGGAGTTGAAGTTTGTTATCGAAGTAATACCACGTTCAGCAGCGTCGTTGACAATTTTCAGCGTCTGCACGTCCTGACAACTTATGCAGTACTGTTCAAGGATTTTACATGTGTCAGGCTCCTGCTGTATGAAGTTAGTTTCAATTTGCATTGCCTCAAAAAGCTTGTGTGTGTGTTAGTTGAGACGAAGTTTTACAGAGTCAACTCAGATCAAGTTCGGTCATCCAGAGATTCAACTCTAGGTGTAGGAAGGTTTTCACCGGATTTCGACAAGGTTGTACCATTTTGCGCTTTTCTGGATCAGTAACTTCTGAATCAAAGGAAGCAAATAGCACAAGAGTTTCAGTCAAGTACCATAAGTGGCGCATGAATGTCTTGTGGCTGCATTGAAAATTGACTTATTAACTGTTCCATGAGCAACAAGATCTTTGAGTTAATGCAGATCTTTTCGTGGAAAAATTGCTGCAAACGTACATGTGTATAATGCTTGAAGATACAGTTTCACAGTAAATCCATTGAACTGTAGAAGCCTTTTGAATTTAGACTGTGCAAGATGAAACTGGAATCGAAACGGTAAATTTTCAAGCTGTATTATCATTCATGCCATCCAGCGTGCTCTGTGATAGACACCCGGTGAATTAATGTGAAAATCATTTAGCTCGTTACCGAGATATTTCAGAGGCAACTGCAATAATTCTTTGAAGTCATCTCTTAGCTGCATTATCTGAAACTGGTTTTGACAGAACACAATAATAGATTCAGTTTCTGGTTTCAGGATGGCTGAAACTGTTTTATCATTAGCACTACTTCCTGGTTTTGTTTTGTCTATTTGGCTCCATGCTTGTGAGGAGTGTTCATATAACTTGATACTTGGATCACTGGAACATCACATTAACAGATTAAAAACAGTAGCTATAATCAATTCGAGAACATGTTGCCTGCCTGCTAAACTAATAAGTGGGTGCTGAAGCTTCTGAAGCAGTAAGTTCTGTTGGAGCATGTTGCACATGCTCCAACTTTTGTGCCTGTGCTGCTGGCAGTGGTATCAAAACACTCCTGACTTACGCTCATCTTCACATTTCTTCTTTTTCCTGCGATTGGTCTCTACCATGTCGTCTTTTTTCCATACCATGAAGCACCATATCAATTCCACTTAACTTCAACGCCTTCCTTTCTCTCTGTGCAAGCAAGAAATTTCGGTCTTTTGGAATCTTGATTAAATTTCATGCATCTTCATGCGCAACATCAAAGAGATCACTAACCACAGAAGTCAAGCGGCAGATTCGAGCATTTATTGAATCTGACCATCTGGTGGCTCCGTAAGAAAGAGTGAGGCGGGAGTCGGGAAACGGAAATCAAGAGCTCGGAAGGCGAGTGGCCAGCAGGCTGGCCGATGGTGACATAAGGGGGGCTGTGACAATTCTTACTTTTTCTCAAAAATTGATTAATTTTTGAGCAGTGTGGCAGCATTTTCTTGAATAGTTCTCTTGTCTAGTGTGTGTAGGTAAAAAATCTGCTCAGAACCTGCCAATTTGATGTTAGTTTGGACCCTGAGATACTTTCAGACGTGCCTCCCATTAGCCAACTGCCACGAGTGTGTGTGATAGCACTGGTAGATGAAATTGAGTTCGGCATTATGCAGCTATCTTTAGTCACCTGTGTGAAACAAAAACGGGATCAGTTAATATATGTTCATAATTACTGACGCAAAGGCATCTATGGTCACTAATTTTTCTCGAAGTCAGTTGCTAATATAATGGTATTCTACAATATGTCTCACTGATATACTGTATCCTACGTGAAACAAGTAATCCTTACGCTATTGTTTCATTTGTTCCTGTAGTACGAATTACGAGCAATTACATTGTAACCTCTCCAGCAGTCTTGTGGAGGTCTTTACTGCACGACATGACGATATAATTTCTGGTCAAACAAATAGTTTAATAGAAAATAAACTTTAACAAAGCATTGCCAGCAAAGAATATGCAATTCAACTGTTAATTTCCTGTTGCGAAGAAGAAATTTACACTCATGCTTCTTGCACGTAAAAATCAAATATTGTCAGAAAATATCAACTGGGCATAGACAGAAAAATAAAGTTCTTGTGCAACTAGTAAATATTGAAGTATTCAATTTTTTCGGCTTTATTTTAAGGTCAAAGGAACACTTTTAGGGGGCGAGAGTACGGAAAAGTTGAATTTTATTTGTTACCATTAATTTGGTTGGCACTCTAACCCACAAGTAACCCACAAGTTGAAATATGGCAGGCATGTCAAATAGCCTATCAATTTTGTTATATTTTCGAAACCTGCATAAAATCTCAACATGTTGTTTCTCTTATCCATTAATGTCCCTTGAGCATTAATGCTCATGTTCTTTCATCATTGCTGATTTTATTACTGAAACATAACAGCTCATATGTTTTATTTGTTACCGCCTGCGACGATGCTGAAAAATTTCAATATTCACTGGTTGCACAAGAACTTTATTTTTCTGTCTATACCCAGTTGATATTTTTTTGACAATGTATGATTTTTATGTCGAATGATGCAAAAATATGTTTTATTTGTTATCATTGTCAGCAATGGGAGGAGCTGGACCAGATCATCAGAGAGACGCCCATGCCGCCATCGTATCGCGGCGTGTGCTGTCAGGTCAACTGCAGGGACTGCAACAAGGTGACCAGGGCCTATACTTTCAAAAAAAGTTAAGAGATCGTAAGTTCATCAGCCAATCATTGACGTCCTTTCATGCAAAATCCACCAAAGACAAGAAAATAGAGCGTAAGTACTTACGTTCACTTAGCGAGTTTTGAAAGTATGGCCCCAGGGCTGCGATCTATCCTGATCCAGTAACAGATACCTATCATTTAAATTATAAATACCTATATGTGCGATAAGGTGAATCAAAAATACTTTGAACAGAACCCCATATGAACTATGACTGCCATTCATAACGAGGGGCTAAATCTTGTGAAAAACTGGTCATTTGGGATCATTGAAAGTATTCTTAACAAGTAGCGCTTGAATGTTTGTTTTAGTTTATTAATTTCGAATGTATACTTATTAAGAAATTGATGTAACTTGATATGTATTTACCAATTATTTCTCCAATTACTAATCGTGTATCTGTCTTTGTCTGACCTGAGTGAATAAGTACTAAGTTGTCCACTAATGAAAGTCGTAATTGCAGGAAAGCATTGTGATATTCCATGTTGACGGTTTGAAGTGCAAACTTTGCGGCTCTTACAACACTTCCAGGTCCGGTGGAAGCTTTCTGCGCAGGAAGAAAAGTTAGTTTACGTCCTCAGTACTTCAAATTATTGTTTAGCCTCTGGTTTTTTCTTTACCAATTAAAGTAGCTTTTATTTTAATTTTATCTTTGCAGTTTTTTCTAGATTCTATGTCTACCTATTAATGAGGGTATTTATCACTTTTTATTCTCAAATGACTTATTTTTTTTACTTTATTTGAGTTATGGACCATTTTTATTTGATAATATTTTGTTGATGCTTGAACCTTGTGATGCTGATCATTTTGCGGTGGTGTGTAATAGATAGAGGGCTGCTCTTCATGACTACTTGTAACTGAATAAAGATGCCTTTTATGACAGCAGACTACCGCTTGGCGCTTGTGATGGCGTAATCACAGCCTGAAACTTCTGTATTGCATCCGATAACTTGGTTATACTTGCTAATGTATGATGTTTATTCCAGTATCGCGTGACACCGATGCGAACATCGGCTCCCTAGTAGTGCAGTGTCAGAGCACCGACGTCGGTGGCAGCAATCAACGTACTGACGTTGTTTCTTCTAGCTTACCTGCTGCAGAGTCCATGGACGCTGCTGCATCAACATTTAGTGATTCCGTTACAGGACTCGAGAGTTCAAACTCGTCAAATGTGGCTCATCTCACTCCAAATGCCACCTCGGTGTCGTCCAGCGTGGCTGTCGTGACACCCGAAGCAGACTTGACGATTGCAACGTCAGTGGTGCCCCAAGAGACTACTGCTTCCAAAAGAGGAACTCCGGGAGCAGTAACGGCTAGTGAAGAACTGCACCTATTCGAGCCCGTGTCACTGGAAGAGCTTGAGAACGACGATACAACCGATCACGCAGAAGGAGGCCTCGCCGCCATACTGCAAGGTCTTGTGCACGGCTTGCACGACATCATGGGTGTCGAGGACGTTGATGACGACGATTTTAGTAGCTTTTTATCTGGCGATAGCACTCCGCCCGTAGTCTTATCTGTTCAAATCAACGGCCAGGAAGCTGAGCTTGATGAAGCAGAAGCCAGCGATTGGGTCACAGATGAAGACGATGATTTTGATACTGGCGATAATGGTGAGTTAGAGTGACAGAGCTAGTCTTCAATAATGCGATTGGATTTTCGACATGAAAATTACTCTTCATGGCGAGTAACTTCAGAGGCCGCTATCCTAAAAATGGGGACTGAATCAGAAGAACTGCAGAGTGAACATTTTGCATCAATCAAGTATCCGTAATTGTGGCCGTGTTAGTTTCGTAGTGCTTATCTTAGAAAGTTGCGTAGTGTGCTCATCTTGTCATACTAGTTTCGTAATGCTCATATCGGAAATAGGTGTTGAGATTAGGAAAAATAACTCAATTACTTGCGTTATTTTTTTTTTTTTTTGCAAAGGAACCACAAAAGTGTAGTTATTGTACTAGTAAGCAAATTATATCAGCTGAGTGTAACTTTATGATGTAAAGTAATCAAAAGTTGTGATGCCTTTATTAGTTATTCAACTAAACGGCAATGCGTTGATACCTTTAACCTTCGGTTTACTCACCATGATATTTGCGGAAATCAATATCTCGGTGCGAAATCATGTTTCCTTTTGACGATTCCTTTTCATGACTGTTGCTCATTTCTTCTTCTTTGTTGCAATTGTTAGTGACGATGAATGTTACTTGTCGATGTTATCCATATTTCATTAAAGTGACATTTCACCCTTTGTCTGTTAGTCCTCGTCTATATATTGTTTTTGTTTAAATTTTGTTATTTTCATGTGATATTATTTGTATCCGTTATCCCCTGATTGCAAAAAGTTCCTCCAACGTATCCCAGGAACAGCTCACCTTTCGAGCTAAGTGTCCTGAACTATTTCAACAATGAATCTTTCGTTAGTTCCGACTCAATTAAAGGCTGGATATTAGCTACATTCAGCGGTGTGAGAGTGCCAGCCTGTTTATGGCACGCCTTGAGATGCATGGGAAGTTATTTCTATATCAAATCTTCTATTAAAAAAGTTCGTTTAGATTTCCGTAATCTAGTTCTTTCCTTAATGAAGAGCAACCGAAAACAAAATTAGAAAAAGATAATGTATTGTGTACATATTTCAGAGAGCAACTAATATATGTTAGAATATACCGGTATGCGACGGATTTATTCAACATGACGAATACGCCTGTATACGTATCTTTGGTGCTGGAAGTAATATTGTACTTGCTATTGACACAATAAGTCGCGGATGCTAGAGCTCTACAAATTGTCTTCTATTGAATTAAGACTGCCTGCTTCTCGTCCGCAATTTCATTCAGGAAAACGTCTTCCATGAGTTTCGTCATTCTCTTGCTGTGTCTTTCAGCTTTCGTATTTTTTTTTTATTGCCGACTAAAATTCTTCTTAAGGTCTTCGCCAGTTTCCCTAAATCGTGCCAATGCTTTATTTTCTTAGCGCGCTATCACATTATGTTCTTTATTTTCTTCTACCTATCTCAGAAGCGCAGGTAAATTTCGCGCATACTATTACTATTATTCTACTACATTCTACTTATTCGCCCAGTGCCTTCCGCCAACGAGTGTAGATGGAGCAGCTGAGTTGTGAATGCTCGCTGACATCGCAGTCTCCGAATACGAAGTATTCTGAGGAGTACGATCTTTGTTTGATGAGCGCTGCTTTCATATTAAATGTTGTGAATAAGGCAAGGGATTAGTGTTATTTTATTAGATACGGCAACTTTACGTCAACATCTATAGTGTACGTACATTAGTAGGCTTATCTTTGTGTTTGTTCCGTTTGCGAAATAACCGAGCAGGTGTTACTTGGGAAAGTAAATATTTTGCTCTAGATTAGATTTATTGTAAATGCTCCGTTATTTTCACTGTGATGTGTGTATAACATTAGATTTACTCTAAGTTGATATAGCCATTATGCCTCAAGTGATCAGTTTCGGAAAAGATAATCTACAGGCTTTGGCGTCATGTCGGAAAGCTGGTAAAGGCTTAAATATTAGCGATTCAAGTTGTGTAGGTAGCATAAGAAGCGCTCAACGTTAGCACGCTATTATTTTGCTTACTGGTTGTACAAATATCTCGTTTTATGTCTGGTTCATGGTTGTTGGGAAAATGGCTCCATCTATATGATCGCCAATAATTACTCTCTGTACAAGCTCGCCTAAATTTTCTATTTCGGGGATCTAATCATAGTATCTGCTTGGCAGAACTCATGCTGGTTTCAACTTGAGTGTTACTATATTAATTTGGTTTGGAGGAACTAATCTATATTTGTAATTGGAGTAGTTAATTTTCATAACAACTCGGCCAGATTAATCCTTTTCTTTCCGCTAATAACTTGGGTTTGTCTGAATCTCGAGGGGCTTTTCTATGACTGGGAATTACGCAAGAGAAATTCTTGCCTCATTTAATGGAGTTTGTTTTTGTTAGGGAAACGTTGTTCTATGTTGATTGTTACTATGAAAATTCTGCCAAACATTGTTCCTGGAGCGTCTGTATTGCTTAGCAGGCGGACTCGTACGCGTGATATGTCTTTGTGTTGGGTTGGAGGAAGACTATCGTAATTTTACCAGTAAATTACAGTCTTAAAATGTTGCCCGAGAAGATTTTAAACAATCGATAGATTTATTTACATGTTTTGTTTGCAGATCTGGCCTCTGTGGTCACGTATTACTTGTCTTCACGCACGCTTCTGGAATTTTGGTTTCAGTGTGACACAGATGCGTTTGATTCAACCGATTTTACCTTTGTTAAGCGCGATGATAGGTCAGTCCAATAAAGTATATATTTTTTTACCGAGTTCATTTTTGAGTTCAGCTTTTGAGATCAATCCTACTTCTGGTAATGAAGGGAATTCTCTGGTTATAGTTATGTTCAGGCCGTGTGACAATTTTGAAAGCCAAGCGTGGCAGCTGTAAGGGAATTGTTAATGTACTGATGATGAACTTAATGTTACTTGTACAAAGAGATTGTTCAGTTATTATTTATGAAATTGTTATCGTCGTTGCATCAATAAGGCCGTCGAGTGTTAGTTTGAACTCTACCAGTGATCATTTGGTTTTTTGTTGTAATGACGTTGCTACAAGTGTCGGAAAATTTACCGGTCGGAAAAAATTTTAGATGGGAACAAAACCTACAAAATAGAGCACATCATGAATTGCATTCAGCGGCAAGGATGAACGAAACAGGTTCCAATATTGCTTTTTATTATTCCGTTACAAATTTTTATCTACAAGTGGTATGATGTGGTATGTTGGTTAATGATGGAAAAAGGTAGAAGAATCGAGCTTCAAGTTCGCCGGATCGGCGATAGTCTTCCAACTTTTTATCTGCAGCCTAGAGATCGAAGTACGGCAAGTTTCATCGAGAGAGAAAAAAAATGATTTAGCTACATGATAGTGGCAGTGTGGCATACTCTTTATTTCGATGAACATCAAACTGCAGCCTACCAGAAACATCTCTTTAGATGGCAATCGCCATGTGAAAATTTGACGTTGGAAACACGTGACGGTTTCTTCAAAAATGCAGATTCGAACACAGAACTAGTTTGCGGAACAAAATTGCAATGTGCGTAAAAGGGAATGTTTATCCAACCACAATGTGATTAAAATTGTAGAGCGATTTGTAAATGACAACTTACGGACATAGTGGTATTTCCGGCAGGTTTTCAAATTCAGGATTTTTCCGACGTTTTTTCCCGTGAAGAAAAAAATACTGCGAAAAGCGATTGACAAAAAAATCGATTAATTTACTGACGAACTCGTTCAGAAATTGAATAATATCCCAAGAATTAAAATGACAGCCAGAATAGAAGTATCCAATTTCCGCTGTTCACCAGACAACAATTTTTTCTACACGTAACATTGTTTAGCAGATAAAATGTTGCATGAAGATGTTGTCTCAATGAATTTAATATTTCGTCATTTCCTGCAGATGCAGTTTGAGTAATTTGAAAGATACGTCGATATCCAACGCATAACAGAAAAATACTACGGCATCCAATGCATTAACAACGAATTAATAACGTGTGCGGAACACGAATTTTGAACTTAACTTCACTGATGACGCTACTGGGACTTCGTTTTAAATTTTGGAGGTCACATGACCAGAGATCTTCGTGATCACCTGAGCGTGTAACCAGGGATCATTGTGATGGCCTGAGCGTGTTGCCAGTCTTGTAACCGCGTGCTGAGAAAATTTACGTACTTTACGCACTACGGAATGACGATTGCTGTTAACGATCGTAGTTTAAAATAGTAATATTATTGCTTCGTGGAACGCCTCGGAAATATTACAAGGACAATCTACTCTCGAACGACAAACGGGCAAGATAGATGGGAACGAGCTTCATGAGCACAAACCAGGACCTAGGAACTTCAATAACAACAATAATGATGATGCATGTCACTCTTATTTGTATCCTGTGACAGAATTATAACAAATAACTAGCACACAAGCTCTCCCTACATAAAAGCTCTCTATTAAGTGGAGCAAATGCAACACTCCCCAGGTATTAAAGAGACGCTGTGTTAGGCAAGAGGGAAGTTAGGATGACGTTCATTTGCACGGCAGTCCTAACAAAAGCAACTCGCATCTGAGTCATGATATGCATAATTTCATAAAGTTTATCGTACTTGCGAAACCTACAGCGTTTATGTCTGATAAGCGATTCTCTAACACTGCAACAGAGACGAATGCATCACAATAGCGCCTGCCCATAAAGAAGTTGAACGAGGAATTTTACTCTAGTCCGCCGCATCGTTACAATTGAGAATTGAATCCCTGACCAATGACGCTCACTAACTTGGTGGTTAAACCTCATAATTCAATATGACTGTACGGCAGTCCCAAAGACTTGATGTTGTTGGAACATGGGTCGTTAAAGAGCTAACTTTTAGCTATGCTTGATATCGTGCACGATAGATAATTTACGACCTATTATTTTATTTCAATAAAAGTCTTAGCATTCTTTTAATGACTGTTGCTTGCAGGCGTCTCGGCGGCAACAAACTCATCTTCACTCATGTCTTGTTATATTTTTCCGCCATTACACAAATTAATATCGAGATCTAGAGCGTACGGAAATCGATTGAGAAAAACATTTTGTGGAGTTAAGGGCATAAGACACTAAGCAAGAGCCCTGAGATAGAAGTCTAGCCTCTTAGCTGAAATTTATCAACTTGAAAGTATCACTCCACGCTTACCAGAATGCCGCTCCTTTCAAATCTTAGCGTTCGCAAGAAATGAAGGTTCGATGAAAATATTCTTAGACTCTTCGATATAAATAACAATAATCTAACTCGCCTAAGATTGCTATAGTGAATAATGAAGTAAAGCTATCGTCCTAAATAACAACGTGGGAGAGATCTAGCAAACAGGCAAATAAGATAAAGAGAAAGCTTCTTATTTTAGATAGTCAGCTTGAGACTGAACATTTGATCGTTGATAAACTTGGGCGCTTTTCACCATGCAAATTTCAGAAGCTCTGTATTTACAGCACGCAAAGTAACGAGCGTCCTCATCACGAAGTCAATGCTAAAGATTCAAATATATTCTTTGTCAATGAATAGTAATTCGAAAAATGAGATAGTACGCCCCTTTAGATTTTACTTTGATCTTATAACCGCTATTTCTGTAAACCTCCCGTGCTTTACGCTAAGTGTACTGTAATTAGTACTAATGCTTATACAAATTAGCAGAAATTTCGGATGGTAAATCGAATACGAAGATGAAAAAAGTGAGAACAATATTTTGTTAAAAATAATCTTGGACAAAAAGCTTCAGAAAATATTTCGAAATTTTTCCGAGACAATGGAATACATCACATTACATAACAAAGTTTCCTTCGCCTTCCAAAACACAACGACCCATCCCTCAGCGCTAGGAAAGATAGGGGAGGATCTAATTTACGAATGGTTGTGACAAGTAAAGTTATCGAACACATGAGTAAGTATCATCAGTAGAAGAAACCCTGAAAGAAATAAACATTTTATTGAAATTATCTCATTTTATAAGGAAATGCGGCAAAGCAAAGTCAAGCCAAGTTCAAGTGAGTGAAATTTGTCCTTGTATAATATTCAGTCCGTGCATGTAGTGTGAATTCTTGGCAAAGTTTATATATATAAAAACAGGAAAATAGTTCAGCATATCTTTGAAAAACTGACTGGAGAACTAGAGAAGTATAATTAATTCCTCAACTTGAATTATATTACGAGTTTGGCTTCGAAACGAAAAACAAAAGTATTCTTATTGTCAGCCGACACAGCTGATATATGGACGTACATGTTAAAAATGAACAAAGAAAATATTCTACGACATTGTAATTGGCAGTCTAAGATAGGCACGATATAGTAGAGGATAGTATGGCAGTCAAGCTTCCCATGTCACACATGGCACAGAGAATAGCAGACTTCAAATAAAATCATGTTAAACTAAATCATTTGATATATTTTGGTAAGGTGCAACATGAGTGACGAAAACCAATAATTTTTCAACGAAATTCGTTTGGCATCTCAGGAGCTTCAGTGAACTTAGAAGCAGAAAAATAACCACATGATAGTAGAAATTCATAGTGTCAATTATTATTTAATTCTAATAACAAGACGACATGTCTAGCATCAACAAATCCAACTCTTAAATTTGGCGCTCAACGTATTATATCCAAGCCGAATTATGCAAGAAACATATAAGAAACTGGAACGAAAGAATCACAAAGGTAACGAAAAGAAACGGATAAATAAAAATAAATACACAATACACCAGTATTCGCTTTAGAGGCACTGCCGATATACAATAATTATTCACGGGTTAGATTAATTTCTGGTAAATCAGTGAGAATGATGTAATATATTGATTTACACGTAGAACAAAACTTGTTTTGATGGTTTGCAAACGATGCGCAACGGCGTATCAGGAGTGCTATGCGTTCTAATTGGCTCTACATCAATATAGTACAGGTTTAAGCTTTCCCAGTACAATTTAATATGTTAAAAATTTTAATATTCATTATTATTATAACAAATAATTGATTAAGGAGATTAAAAACGCGCCAGAGCGGTGATACATTTCCTGTTCTTTCTCTGATTTCATCCTGAATTTCCTTTACTTCTCTTATAGGTTTGATATAAATGATCGGAAAAAGTAAAGACAATCGAGGCCTTAGTATTTCAAGTGTTTGGCAGTACAAAGGTTAGAGGATTTCGCAAACGCACAATTCTCACGGAGAATCATAGGTTTGTGCGAATTTCTTTCGCTCAATTGTGCATTTTGGCACATTTTTGTGCATGATATAGTGAAAAGGTGTCGATGTGAAAGAGAACATGACCGTCCTGAGGCATGTCTTAATGTTAAACAGAAGGCACACCACTCGTAAGCAGGGGCCTAAGCACATTCAACGAAAGCTCTAGGTGTTCTTATTATAACGTAGGCTCTACGTGCAACACGCGTTTAACTCACTACATGTGGGGAACGAAGGCTCTAAGTGCACGCAGGCAAGTACTCGTACTTTCTTCATATGCAAGGGTTCTATGGAATTTGAGCTAAAGCCTCACGGACAACGAATAAAAGCGTCATGAACATCATGGCATGGTATTATTATGTATGTACATGCAGCGTAGGAGGGTAACTTATTACCATCTCAGGACAGCCATGTTCTCATTCAAAGATGATGTGTATTACCAATATCAAACTCTAGGTAGTCGGGAAAACGCGACACGTGCGTCAAGATCACGTGATTGAATAGCATCTTCTTCAGTCTGGACAATTAACAACTTATACTTCGTAACCTGCAATGACAGACAAACAACGCCATGATGCATGGCAAGCTTATAGTAGGAACAAAACTCGTTATCTGCTTACTTTTAGGATCTTCGAACACGAAATTTGTGTCTTACAATTTGACATTAGATTGAATGGATTACAGGTGTATCAAATTTCTTAATATATAACTGACTGAAGTCAATGAATCGAGAAAGAAATTGGACATTGCAGGGCGACCAATTATATCGACCGCAAACATAGGGTGACTCGTGTGTGCAAATTTGAGAAGTGCGGTTCTTAGGCAGTACGCAGGGCAGTTGAGGGGCCTCGGCAGCACATTTAAGTACTAGAATCCTTAAAATTATTTTCAGATAATAGCATGTGTACAGGAAGAGAAGATGGCAATCTCACTCAAGCGACCAAACCAACGCGATTTGTACTTTAGTTTGTTGCGTCTTGGAAGCTTAGAAACCGAGCTTTTATTTTAGCAAATCCTTTTATTACCACTTGACTTCTAGTAACCAAGATGACAAAATGTTCAAAGCCATAGAATCCGTTGCACTAAATTTGATATAGAATTATAGTATTAATTTTTTCTTGAATTTCAAACTTTGCAGGTAGAAAAAAGTTGTATCTCGTAAATCAGGTCAAAAAATGTTAGTATTTCTAGCTTTAATCATAAACAGTCATGAGATGCCAAGCATTCACCATGTAATAAAAAAACCTTGGTATACGCTCCTGCACTTTGCTGCTCAAGCACCTCCGAAGATTCTGCAAGGCATTAGTCAGTCTTTCAAAGGCCAAGTAATTTTTTGCAGAATAACCCAAGATTTTACCAATTGGTAAGCTATGGCAATCAAGTATGTTGCATACTTTTGCTGAAATTCATGCAATGGTTGATTCTAGGAAGTGGCCTCAGAATTCGTTCTCGATATACCATGCACTTTATTTATCAATCGAATGTAGATACATACATGCTGGCAATTCAACGACGTTGTTGAGCCACGAAGCCATTGTGTGTCTAAAAATTAAACGTTTCTTTAAATCTAAATTTCTCACAGATGCTAACTTGACTTTTATGAATATAATAAATAGCTGCAATTCGAATGTTTTACAAAATTTCGCATTTCAGTCGTCTAATCATTTAACCAGACTGGAGCTTGCAATGTTTTGGGATTTCAACTTACACGACTGGGCCTACATAGAGCACCTTTCTATCTCTGAATACACAAACAATAGTTAGGATAATACTGGGTGTGCTAAGAACTGTATACCTAAAAGCCAGGGCAGGATGCAGTTGCAGTCACGTTTAGATTTTGACGACAGCGTGGAACAATGTATTGCTAGCCTCGGAACATGGCGTTTATTCATCACTTAATGGTCTAATATAGCACGGAAGGACGCCAAAAGCTCATAGAATATTTGCTGCACCTAATTAAAAGACAAGACTTATTCGAATCCGTAAGTTTAAATCTTAGCTAGAGTTATGAACAACTCTTTACGCTACAAGAACCTTCGTTATTTATTGATATATTAACCTGTAAATTACAGGCATGAAATTGAGGCCATCAGAGAATTGAATGCTGGAAACTTTACAAGTATATGAACACTTTTAAGACACTCTAGAGTGCTGTAGAACGTTCTCAAGAAACTAATATATATCGAAGAATTACGAAGAGACAACGCAAAGATGAAGTCTGATAAATTGAATGACTGTAACTCGGCGAGCGCAAACCGTGGCAAGAAATTTTGGTTTGTGCAATTTTGGTACAGGTGAGAAGCTTCGGCTGATGAGAGGTCAATCAGTCTATCACTAATTGGTAGAGATTAACTTAAAGTTTCAGTGTGATAGCGGAGATGGCGAACTAAAACCTCGAACCCAATCAATCAAATTTGAATTACCGTCTGCAGGTAACGGAGCTGATATAATTTTACGAAATATGGAAGTTATAAGGGACCATCTTGTAATGTTTTTTCTGAGGACAACTTGTCTATTTGTATGGCTATTTATTTCACTTCTTTAACAGATGGTATTGCAATGGGATTTTAAGTATTTCATTGAATATTAATCACCGAGAGATCCGTTTTCGAAGACTAATTTTTTCTTCAGATATGGGTTTGGTTGCATTGGCGGAACAGTTAACAGAAATTTCGACTGAGCCAATTCAGTCTTTTAATAATCGTTCTTAAGATCCAGATGAAATGCGGGGATACTGGAGCGATGTTGGAGAGATGTTCGAAAGTTCCTAGGGAAGTCAGTTTAGCTACGGATATCACCCTATCTGTCTACCTCCAGGAATCTTTCTGAAGCAGCATCATGTATGCCAATATTATCGTAGCTACACCTACTTCAATGTTCGATCTCTAGAAGTTGATCGCGCTGCCCAAACAAACTACAGCTATACCGCCATTGCGCAGATATCGCTGAACTTGGTATACAAGCCATTTCTACCTTGTAGATATTCTATTTCAATTCAACAGAAGTCTAGTGGAATAAAAGGTACATATTTACAAACATGAAAGAGAAAACAGGCTTAAAAGTTAAGCTAAAAATATGTGTTTTTTAAGAACAGTAAAATTTCATAGATAAAATCTTTATACAAGAAAACGATTCTGTACAGTAACTAGAACAAAAGAAAAAAACAATGGTGATAGTCTCGTAGTAGCAGGATATGAAAGAATGGTTCAGAGATGCTCGAGTTCTATGTATGATAAGAACAAGGGAGTAAACGTTTATCTATATGTTCATTTATCTGCTGTTGGGACTACAGTGCTTAGAGGTAAGGCAGCTGCAGCGACCTCTGGGCAAAGCACAGCCGACTTTCAGACAAACTTTGAACACTTTTTCAAGTGATATCGTTTTTTGGCCTGGTTATATCAGCTGCGTTGATATGACCAGGGTTACGTGCTCGCTCAGACGCACGTAAATTGTCACACGGAAATGTAGTTCTAATTTTATTTACATGACAAAGTTCGGTTGCAACTCTGTTCAGTATGAATAATTGTCTCGAATGCCCCTTACCAGGAAGCCAACTTAGCACCAATACTTGTTAAAACTTCGTTCCATATTCTGAAAGGACTTGTGACGAAATCGAATCAGGTTTGATTTTAAAATGATCCCCGGTATTACTCGCTTTTATTGAGCATAAATTTGAACTCACTATCATCTGCATACACATCATCTAAAAGCACTCAATTTTTATGAGGGTTGTGCTAGTGACCGCGATTCAGTAAAAGAAAATAAAATAACATTTCATTAGGTCAAAAACTCCGTATTTATAATGGACTGGGGAAACTGATAATAATTTTAGTTTAACTTACATGCTTCCACAGGTGCGTTTCACTTAAGGGTAAACGACCAGAGCTTTCGTGTTGCGATGAGAAACAAAATTTTTCTTCTACCTAAACCATAGAAAAAATAATTGATACTTTGAAAAGAATGGCAGTTTAAAATTTGAGTCATTATTCACTTATTGCAGTTCATTGATTCACTGTTGCTTTAAATAATGATGTTTTTAATTTGAGTTTAATTTAATTAAACTTTAAATTTAATTAAGCTTTTGAGTGAAGTTATGAGATTTCTATCAAGCAGAGGCAGTCTGAGCAGAGAGACGCTCAGACGACATCCTAGCAGTAATTCCGTTTAATTCAGTGCTAGCACTACATAAAGCTCAATCTAATTCTTAGCCTAATAAATATTTCAATCGAATTTAAATTTTAATTTATTCAACAATCATATAAATATTATTTAGAACAGATAGAATACTCATTTGTAATTTCTATTTAAATCTGAGAAGCATTAGCGACATGTTATTTGATGTGAAATCCTTGAATTTATTATAAAAATGTATTTCAGCTTCTCAAGCTACTGAGAAGAATGAGTTCAGAAACAAATGTTTAGATAGTAGACGAGCGCGCTCATCCAATTTAACACTCTACTGCTATGAATCGAAGAAATTTAAAGTTCAAAGGGATACAAAATTAATTTTTTCAATTTCGTTGTAGTCTTCGACAACATTGAAGTCTCAATTACGAACTATTGCAATAGAATTTACTTTAAACATAGAAAATAATGTTGAAAGACTTGCTTGCTGGGATGATTTTTTTCTCTCTGTTGATGGAAATAGCATTGAAAAATAGTCAATTCCGTCAAGACATACTCTTGATTCTTCATCACCGATGCTGGCGAGCGATTGGCCACCTAGTGATATTTTTCTATCCTTTACAAGTCGTACACGAAACTTCATAGTTTCTTCTTTAGGTATCATCTATTCATCATCATTGATATTTTTTCTAAGTTTGATTTCGGTATCTTGCATGTCCATCAACCTTCAACATTGCCACAAATATCAACGACACGCGGAATAAAAATCTTACTTGCTTGCGCTGCGCAGATTTGGTGACAAGATATTCGAGCTTTCCCAGTTTGTATTCTTATTGTTAGTGAAAATGATGTGAGCTTACAATGAGAGAAGAGAAAGGCGCAAAAATACTAAAAAAGTTCCGAACAAGAGGAAAGTAACACACAAATATTCGCAGGGTTCGTGGCAGTGAACAGCTGTTATTTCAATGAAATATCCATCGACTGGCCACAGTAATAACAGTTCGCAGAACTTACAACTCGCTTTCAATAGTGATTTTCTTCAAATTCATTGTCAGAGAGCACGCTAGTTAAGTCTTTCTTTATGTTCACTCACAACCGGTCAAGCATGATCCCCGAGGGCACAGCTGAGATAAAGTGCAGTGCTCTGTGATAATATGATATTGTGTTTCTGGCACGAAGATTTTCAAGTCGTGATTTTCAGGAAGAACATAAACGTAATCAGGATTATGACCGTTATCAACAAATTATTTAAATAAAGAGTATAGCAGAAATTGTATTTTTCTTTGCTTACGAGAGAAAGTCATGGAAGTCCAAATATAACTGGGAAATTACAGTAAGAGACGAACAAAAACAAGATAACTTGAGTTTTTTGATGCTCCACGAAAAGTGTTCTGGAATACTTTTCGTTTCGGAAATTGAGCTCGCATGTGAGCCGACACCTTGACTTCGGATCGATCGTGTTTGGCGAAGAAATGAAGACTGGAGGAGCTGAGCGGTTGGATGGTCGAAGGTACCTGATGCTCTGAGTCGAAGATATGTTGCGTTATGATGAAATAATTTGAATTTCGTTGCTTGGTTATAGTGGGCCTGTACTGGGCGCTGGGTAAACTCTGGACATCTGCCAAGTTTGACGTTTGAATCTTGGTGATGGCCGACGTTTGAATGTTTGTGGTGAGAATATGTCGGTGGTGATGGCTGCGTGTTCGTTGCAGACGACGAGTTGGCTGAAGCTGTGCACCTCGAGAGACAGGCATGCAGGCAGCGCGGCTAAGCTGTGGAAAAAATAATCAAATTACAATGAAGATTCCAATTCCGTATAGTTCATTGATATCGTAGACATAACAAATCTACGTAAATAGGTTGAAATTATAAGTACGATGAATGAGGCTACGTGATTTTGACTCATGCAATTAATGAGCACATTATATGTTGCGAAAGTGAATGATTCTAATTAACGAGCGTAGAAAAAAAGTAATACGTATCATACAAATGTTTTTAATAATCAAATAAGTTAGTTTGAAGCCTTTATGATCGAACGTATATATAGGGATTCATTCTTATAACCATGCCAGATGGCATCTCGTCTCGTGTCTCTTAATTTCGACGGTGATAAACTGAATAGCATGATGAAATATTGGCAACTGATACAATCCGCAAGCAAGTTGTTACGATTAAAGCATTAATAATCGTTAATTATCATTGTTAAGTTGGTTTATAAATATATATTAACTACAAGTAAGCTCTATTTTGAGAAATTCCGAAAATGATTTCTCAACATGGCGTAAAATTTTCCCTCAATTAAATAATATTTGATGAGAACAAATTAAAATTCAAGTGCAAATTACTTAAGTTATACCCCAAATGCCAAATATTCAATGTCGAGTGTGATGTTGAAATAGAATAAAAACAATAAGGAATGTAGAAATTTCTCTGCAATGTAAGTCTCTGCAATCCGGTTGAGGCTTGAAAGAGTTAGACTTCATTATTTTGGGTTTGGTTTTTACATTTTACATTTTAATTTAGCCGGTCCAAAAACTTCCGTTAGTTTTGCTTCACGGAGCATGACTATTTTAGTTAAGCGAAGAATCAACCTCCAACTGGTCTAAAGTTAAACAACTAAACAAGGTATTAATTAAATAAATTAATTAATTAATCATATATATTTCGTGGATTTAAAAACAGTTTCGACTTATTTCATAATATTATTCATTTGCTTAGAAATGAATATGTTATTTAATCGCCCTGGGAAACACAAATCAGAATAAATGATTACTTCGCCATCTGAAGTTATTCAGAAAATTAATCGAATCAATTGTCAGTACTCCTACTTTCTTGAAGACCTTTGAATTTATTAAGTTTCTGTGGCCAAACATATCACACTAAATCAAGAAAGCTTAAAGGTAATTTAACCTTGGGATCAGTTTTATAAAACTACAATTTTTGTTTTAATAACGTATCCCGAATTATTTCTAGAAGTATTGTTGGTGGCTCGTAAACGCAAAGGTTTAGTTCTCTTCTACCGCGTTGACCAGACAGCGTCCTGAAAGTTATTTTATTCTTGCAGATGCCGCGATGGTCAGAACAACACCAGAGGATGACCCTCCTGGCACAAGAAGGGGTCGTAAAACCAAAAGAATCCGCGATCACTCTGATGTGACCGAGCATAGCGTTGACCGCCCAGTCCTCCAGTAATCCGAATGTGTCGTATCTTTAGCAGTGTTACTATGATTAAATATCAAGGTGAAAATTTATTTAATGTTGTCATCATTAAATATCAATGTGAAAATTTATTTAATGTTGTCATCATGAAAGTTATTATTGAAAATGTTTTTTTAATGGCTTAACCGACTCGTATTTAAATTAGAGGAGCTAATTTCGAAACGGCCACATTGCCATTAATGCCATTAATGTAGCCATTGCGCAGAAAGGAAGTGAATGAGATGCTTCAGTTAGTTGGTATTCGGTGTTGAATCATTATAGTTATCACCGGAAAACACAAAAACTAAAATGGTTGAACTAACATCTTTAAAATTCATGCAACCATTGCACAACTGAAAAGCAAATGAAATGTTTGAGTGAGGTGATATTTGGTGTTGAATTATTTAATTTTTAACCGTAAAACGCGGCTAGGAAACGGCTGAAGACGAAGTTAAGAATTTTTTTATACCAATTCTTTTTCAGAAACGGCCGAGCATTTGAACAGCACACTCGTGACATTTGAACAGCATTTTTGCTTTTTAAAGTGAATAAATTTCTAGGTTTTGGTGAATTTTCAAATTCAATTCAAAAAGTTATTTCTACTAATTCTATTTCAGAAAAGACTAAACTGACACTCGTAAAATTTGAACAGAATTTTTGCCATTTGAAGTGTGTCAGGGTGATATTCAAGCTAAATACGTAGTTTTTCAATCAGTAGTGACACAATATAGTGCATATGCAATTCATGCTTGTAAAACTTACTCATCGACTGCCTACTTGACATGGAAGATACTTAAAGCCAGATTCTGTTATTTTGTTATTTCATCTATGAAATAGTACTTCTTTTATTCATGACAAGTTTCCGCTAAATAATCAGAAAGCAGATAAATGTAACGTGGAAAGTGGTACCTTGATTAGTTTTAAGCGCATACCTGCATCGTATTATTCCACATGAGTGCCCACTTTCCATGGATCCTGCGTATACAATATGTACAAATGGCATCCTTTTTATCGCAGATGAAGCTCAGTAAAATGCTTTTTTAATGCAAATGCTCGTTACTGCGCTTCATGTATTATACGCACCATCTGTGACGAAACCAATTTTGCCAAATCCGCAACAGTTTCAGTTCTTATCCTAACGCCGGCTCACCGAGTTTGAGCTTATAATTCTATTCTTTTAACGAGAATTTGCAAGCGGGCTTAGCTAATGACCATCCAGCGTCCGCTTTTAGCGAGCTCGAATATACAGCACAAAGGACCATTTAAATTCTGCTGTGGATCGATCCTGTGATGCCGAATGGAGGTGCTCTACATCAAACTAATGGATTGTGATAGACAAGAGGGATTTGAAAGTGCTTCACGCATCAAGTTCGTTACGTAATCGAGAAATCAGGTCATCCTATTCATGATCTGATCGTGTGCACGGAATTCATGAACTCTACGAAAAAATTAATCGAATGACTAACTCATTCATTAGCAACGATGAATCTTTAGGTGCTTTTTACGGCTGAAGTTAAACTAATTGATAGCAGTAAATACTAATTATTACCTCAACAACAAAATAATTTCATTTCGCGTTCAGGGTATTTTTGAATAATTAATTTCATGTTTAAAGCCGTGTTTTCAGCTAATTTGATATCACCTCAATCCATTAAGCAAATTACATCGACGAATATTTGACAAAGAGGATTGATCAATCGGGGGTTGCGAAAGAAAGATGGAGCTTGGTAGCGTGATTGAATTTTCGTGTATTACGATCACAGATCATTGCAAAGTAATTAAGAGATAAAAATGAAAGAAAATTTTCGAACTGTCGACGGAGCTGGATTTCAAGACGTTTTCAGTGAAAATATTTTGAATTTTGATATGGCTTCATTAAATAATGACGGTGGGTTCTTGTTGCCCATTCGAGTGCCTTAGCTAATGCTATATAAGTACTTATATCATTAGTCTGCTTATATCGCAAGTTCACAAGGAATTTAAAAGCAAAGAGAACGCCAAGAAAATTCACCATATCGATATTGAAAACGTTTCGGAGTCCAGCTCCATCATCAGTTCGACTAAACATTTTTCTGGCAAACTAGTTGGGTTAGGATAACCCACACAAGGGCGAAAAGTGCATGGACAAAGTCCCACTTATTTCTACGATTGGACTTGGGGGGGCATTTTCGGCTTCGCTGCGCGCGATCCGAATGCTTGTGACGACGTGGGCTGGAGCCTCGAAGCTTGTACGCCAAAAAAGAGTTACGGAAATCAAACATGCAAACAAAACAAACAACATGTTCGTTTGGTTTCTCTACAGTGTATAATGAGAGAAAAGTTAACTAAGTTCTCTCTCTTACATTAGATCTAAAATGGATGCGGTTTAAGAAAAATATCGTGGAAAATTTCTGCAGAAATTATGGAATTTAATGTAATTAGAATATCTTATATTCAAAATTCTGGGCCCAACTAATTTATCTCACTAAAACTACTGAGTTTGGTGAAAGCGAAATCTTGCATTACAAACCTAATTCTGGGTGTTTCCAAAATATATTTTATTTCATCAATAATTGAATATGAACCTATTCAATTTTTTATTCAGCCATTAGACTTCAAAAATATATTTCACTGAGAGACTATTGACGAGAAAATAACATATTACAACCTATCGACAGGGATTAGATGTATGTTTAAAAGAAAAAATAAGAATCTGTAGCTAGGAAAATCTAACAAAATTATTAAAAATGAGTGACATGTTAAATTAAGTAAACATAATGCATTAATTTAACCCAACATACACATATTCACTCACCGAAATCTTTAGACGCGTGGCCCAATCTCTTGGCTAGCTCGTGCATGACCTCTTTGAATATGAGAGTGTCGACGTTTTGGCCTAGCATGAAGAACAGGAACCAGTCGCCCATTTTGCTTTTTCTCACAATTGTGTTAATAACTTCTTTGTTGATCAAGCGAAACCGCAGGCATAAAAGATACGCTCGCATTCTTGGACTGAGGATAATCATCAGTCGGTAAAGTAGAACAAAAAACGTCAAAAACACAAGTAAAAGGAACCAAAACCACAGGAATATGTATATCTTCTCGTTGACTATATTGATGGGCAAGATGCAAAGGGAGTCATATTTTTCCAGCTCCCCCGATGTACCAAACTTGATAAAGCTACACTTGGTCATGCGAGGGAACACGAAGATCATCGGATCAACACGGATCTCTTGATCGTCCTCCATGAAGCGGATCACATCCAAACCGAAGGTCAGGAACGCACCTCCCAAGAACCGGTCGATCAGAAACATCTGACCTGAAATAGAAAGAATACAAAGAAATTAGTGGTAGTTAAAGTAAAGTTCACTATTACGAGATGTGAATTGCAATCATGATTATTGCATACCCACTACACCTATTGGTCTGAATCACTGATCATCGTATTCGAAATTGAATAAAGGACGGGTACTAATAATAAAAAAGTAGCAATAGGGTAAGAAAACATAAAGGAAATAAAAGATAGGAACCACGAAACAACTCAGTTGGAATTCCAGCCAGAAAAGATAGTCGATCGTGAACCCAACATGAATTTATTGCAATTTAGAACAGAGTACGAAGTGAGGAAATTTTCCGGAAGATGTCGTCTATTCATGACTTGATCGAACATTATTATGCTGTCAAATTTAGGTAGAAAAATGGTTGCTTAAATTTTGGAACTGTTCTGAAGCCTCCACAGAAAAAAATCTTCTAAATCTCACACTCGCAAACACGAAAGAAGTGGAGGAGCCACGATGCTTAAAGTGACGGAAGGCTGATGAGAAGCCCTTCGTGTAAGATAAATCACATGCAGGTATTTCCATCGTCGATAAGCCCGACAGCTCCTTCATAATGCGTGGGCCGGGCATTTCGAGATGACATCGGCGTCCTACGATCGATCATCACGCCAGCAGCAGCAGCATCATCCTCTACAGGAGCACAATCGGCGGGCGCCATAGGCACAAGGAAGCCCATGGCTTCGCACTGAGATAGTGTGTGTGATCAATTTTCAAGTCACTTTGGAACTCAGCTACTTTCTCAGGAATCTGTATAATCTTAATTGAATAGAAGACTATTCCCGAAATAGAAGTTTTGAAAGCATCAATTCGTGCTTTTGAACATATGTGCCCGTTTAGAATAATTATTATCGAAGATCACAAAATTGGGTTATTCAACAATGATCCTGAGAATAAACTTATAATGAACAAAAGGTTGTCATAGGCAGCAGCTGGAAATTCGATGATGGATCGCTCACGTTCCTGCAGCCTTGGCTGTGTCGGTAAACTTGCATGCCGACAGCTGACAAATCGTCCGTTGTATGCTGAACAGAAAGCCCCCACGTCTATGTATACAGTGATGGAGTTCAAGCCATGGAGTCCAATGCACCAGAAAACATGAAATAGCCAAATGCAAGCTCCGAAATGTAGAAAAAATTTCGAATTGTACGATAATTCGGATGGCGCCATTCAACGTGAAATATTGTACTCATGCTGATCAGCTAAACAGACCTTGGCTAAGATTATACCGGCTTCTAATGTATAATCTTTAAATCACGAAACTAGTGTGTACGCCTAACTTTACAATTAGAAGAACATAATAAAATAATTACTAAAATTTGTCTCTGCATCCAAATGTTTCGGACGAAGAAGGTACGCAAGAGAAATGTAGGAGATAGCGACAAGACAAAACAGCCGCTGGCTTTCATCATCCTTGCTTCCCTGACTCTCAGATTTTCAAATGTCAGATGCGATGACAAGAGCTTCATCCAGCTAACATCAGCTTTAGAACACACGTTTTGTCAAGTCTGAAATCTTCATGAATATTAAGTGTTGCTTTGGGCGACGTGTGACTAAAATCAGGACGCTGGAACGAGGCGACGTATCAGACGCTGCTGCTCGCCTGGTAATTTTGTCCCTATCCTTCACATGGTTTTGAAAAGATAGTGTAAAATGCAGCAGACCTTCATTTTCAGTTAATTTTTTACCATTAGTAGCCGACTCCGTTAAAAGTTGGAGGCAGGCGCCGGACTTTAACGAGGACGTTTCATCACGAGACTAAAATATTATTCATCTTAATATTGATGTTATTGGAAGAAGTTTATGATTTGACCTTCAAACGGGTATTAATTAAAGATGAGAACACACCTGATCTTTAACTTTCACATAGTTTTAGAAATTTGAAAGGTTTATGCTGGATACGGAAGCAAAAATTACCCTTTGTTAGATGCCACAAATTTTATTAGTAGATCGATCTGTCAATAAGTAGGAAATAAATACCAAAAGTATTGAGATGAATATTAACATTAAAACCAAGTACAGGAGTTCATCGGGAGATGCAATCGAAAATAAACTGAAGTTCGATGATACAAGACAAAAATGTAACTTAGCCATCGATAATTTCATACCGGGAGATGCAAATTAAAAAGCAACACGCGATAATTCCGTACACATACACACACACATAAAAGAAACATTTTTCTGCATCAACTTGTCGAGGCTTGAGTTACAGATCCAGTGCGATATTTAGGAATAACTTCCCTTGCCTTTTCGACCTGAGCGCAAATCTACTTCAAAAGTCGGTCAAAGAGACGTGATCAAAAATACCCCGCCAGGTCGAGTTTTGCCAATCTCCGTCGAAAACTTTGATTGGGAGGCTCCGTGGATCCGAAAGGCCTGATTGCGCGCGCCAGGAAAACGCAGGACCTACTTCCCACTGATGAGAAGCCTCAAAATTGAAGCAGCTCATTCCTATCAGGGCCAAAAACAACGCAGTTTATTCGGCAGATAAATTGTTTACACGAGCGGAAGCAATGAGCGTATGTGACATGGTGATAGTTGAGATCCGTTATTAGATTTGTCTTTGCCCTACCTAATGTAAAACAAGAAAGATTTGCATTGCTGGCATAGTATGCGTACCCATGAGATTCTCAGCAAAACACTCATGTGTTGGATGGGCCGATGGGCTGTTTTTCGATCAATACCTTAGACTTTGACACGGGTTAGAACATCGAATGAATTATGAAAAAAAAAATCATTTCGTAACATCCCATCTTGAATTTTTGAGTATCCTCTCTACTTTTTTAGATAGGATACTCATCACCTGCGCATCCTGGATAACTGGCAAAAATACACCTCAGTTCATGTTTATGTACAAACATCGAAGACAAGTTGGTCAATTACTGTTCCTTGAACAGAACAATAATACAATGCAAATATTCAATACAGAATCATACAAAATTCCAACCGAGTTCTGCAAACTGAGCCATTTGAAAATTGCGTCCTAAGCAAGCAGCAAGTTTGGTACGGGCTTGGTTCTTGGGCCAGAATAAGACCGCTGGCTGCCGACATAACGAGCCAACTTATAGAATTGGGGGGAGCCTTGCCCACAGAAAACAGTCTCATAAAATTGAAACTGGCAACGCGAAATCAATGGAGGCCATACTGTCATCTCCTGACGTTGTCAATACTGCAGTGTGTGGCAAAACCCACTCAACCAACTCATGGGAAAATATCTAAAACTGGGAGTATTGGACTATACAGAAACATCTTGATAGAAATTACGTGGAAATGGGATTGAACAATAAAATACATTTTTGTCTACGAGACCGATCATCACAGTAATTTTTAAATCTTTTTTATTTTAATATTCATTCAAATTCGTTCAACAAATTTGCAATTATTTGATACAAATAATCTGTTTAATATCGACACGGCTGGGTGTTGCCGCGAAGGCTCATGGCGAGCTCGTCAGCGAACACACATTAAAACTTAGGAGCAAAGCGGAGGATCCTGGAGTTTCTAGGAGCCAAGATTAGAAAATTTTGCACGTTAATAAATTTTATTTTTAGGTTAAAGGACGCCTAATATATAAAAATTAATTTATTCGATAGTCATAACTTTTTTGCAAGCTGTGAAATAATAAATATTCTCAAAATCTCTGCGAATTTGCCAGTCAATGCATTGAGAGAGAACATTGATTTAAAAAAATTGAACGAGTTTACGCTACTGTGAACGAACCCAGATTTTCATGAAATTTATCATTATGAGATTAACGCTCTAAAATAATTTCTAGTTTTCAATTCCCCTAATGTGCTCATGATTGTATTTTTTTTTTCAGCAAAATAATTTGAGGATCGTGAGTCTACCAAAAAAAAGTTCAATCCACGACGTTCCGATATATAGCAACTGGAAGATGCAGACAGAGATTAGCCAAAATAAGGAAAACGCCTTATTTTGGCGTTTAAAATCCACAAAATACATTTTAGTATGGAGTGGCCCACCTTTTGTGGCGATTACACTCTCGATTCTCCGAAGTACTGATTCATACAAATTGTGAATCGTTTCCAAATGAATTATAACCCATTTTTCAGTTAGAGCTCCTTCCAGCTCTTTGCAAGACGATCGATGGCTGAGGGAATCGACTTCTAACTTGCATCTCTAAAATCGACCATAGGTAAATGCTCGATAATATTCAGGTGTGGTGATTGTGGTGGCCAAATGAGATGCTCAACTTCAGTAGAATGTTCCTCGTGCAATTTTTAAACAATTCCAGCAGTATGGATCGGGGCATTATCATCTTGAAAGATGGCGCTCCCCTCCGGAAACAGTGCTTGAACCATTGGAAGAACTTGATCCTTCAAAATTTCTAAATAGTCATGGCTGTTGATTCTTCCGTGAAGAGAAATCGTTGGTCTTCCGTATTTCCGAGAAATAGCACCCCAGATCACCACAGACCCCCGCCATGTTTTGCGGTTGGAAGGAGTCAGTTGGGACAAAACGACTCTTAAGAGTAGAATAGAATAGAAGTGTCGGCACTGAAGAAATAGGCCCATGGCCTGGTGCCGATTCTTGTACTTTTCGTGACTTGATTCACAAGGGATCCGGCCTTTGGAAACCGATCTGACGATTGATTGAGATAGCTGCTGGACTTATTGCCTGGTCCGTAAGGTGCTAGGCATTAATAGCGGTTTCAGCTTTTATTAGGCCGTAGGCCTGTCGCCGATTTTTAACATCGCAGAACATTCACAGAATTTTGCGGTCTCGAATTCGCAACTGACTACTACAATTCTGCTTTGCTTAACCGCCCGGCCTCTTTGCAGATTCTGACCAGAAACTGGCTCATAGAGCCGGTATCGAACCCGCGCCTCTCTGCTCCAATCCTGGTACTCTGAACCTTAACCACTGGCTGTCTTAACCACTGGCTTAACTCTTTTGGCTGTCTCCAAACGTTAACTTGGCCAGTGGTGGAAAATAAAGTAAAGGATGATTTGTCATAGAAAATCACTTATTTTCACTGTTCGAGGAACCAATTCTGGCGGTTTTTAAACCACTCTAATCGCTTTGAAGCATTTGTATTTGAAAATAGAGGTTTCCTAATTGCAGCTCTTCCATAGAATCCAGATATGTGCAGCTCTCCGAGGACAGTCTTTATGGAAACTGGATTCTGTGAGTGTCCATTAAGGTCTGCAGCAATTTTAACAGCCGGGGTCTTTCGACTGTCCCTCAAAATTCGATTTAGGCAACGACGGTCTCTCTCAGACAACTTCGATTTTTGGCTAGACCTGTGCTCTACTGAGGACGTTTTTCATTTTTTTTCAAAAGCACTCATTATTTGTGAGACATTATCTTTAGAATCGTCAAGCATTCGGGAAGTTTCTGTCACGCTAGCACCTCTCATACGGATACGAACAATTTGGCCTCTTTGAAAGTCAGAAAGGTTCGCCATTTTCATGTTGTAGTTTAAATTATAGAAACAAAAATGTGCCTATAATATCTGTGCAAGGATAAAATATAAAATATTAATTAGCAGCAACTATAAGCAATAAAACATAAAAACATGTCAAGTTTTCATTGTTTATAACCTTTTCAAAAATTACGATATCAGTGTCAGGTTATTCTCAAATTTTGTCCAACCTCTTGGACATTAATTCAGAGTGGGAGAACTTCGATCTCGTTTTTTTAAACAGCACCACAAAAAAAAAAAAGATTTGTAAACATTACGATTTCTTAGTGATATTTTTGACAACAGTATATTCATGTCTTGGCAATCTTACTGTGTCTGCTGTGAACCGCGTCTTCTACTCTTCGCTGAGTAGTCGGCAGCACAAGTCACACTTGAGTTATTCATGGCAGTTTCCCCACACAGAGTGCTATGCAGCGTGAGCACATTTTTCCCGGTAGCGATACGGTGATACCCCCTTCCGCACGCAGTGACAAGGCGCTCGAAAGCTCGATGAAGTGGCGCTGCGCGTCGCCAAACATCTCTACTTTTCCATAAAGCTCCGGAATATCATGGCGCGTCCATACCACCATCTTAAAATGGTTCACTCGCGTCGCTTTGGCATTGAAGAAAGGAAGCAAGCTCGTGTATGGACAATATTCAGGGGCCGTTTGAACAACAGCTACGAAATGCCAGGCAAAACAAGATTATCTCGCTGATGCGTCTTCGCTCGATAAATCCTATTGTAGACATCGTAATAAAATCTCGCCGCAGCTCTCGTTCACGAATAATATAGCATAAAAATGTGAGAAATGAGTAACTGAAAAATGTCGAATTGTATGAAATTTCAAGGCAGGGAATTTATAACAAGATATTTCGTCATTCTTGCAGCTCATTCGAAAATAATATCTTGGGACTAACCCAAACTTTGGCTTTCATTCCCAAAAAATGATCGATGCCGGCTCATTTTTGAGCTTTCCAAACCAATAGAAAATTAGTTGTAGATAGTGATCGCACTAATGGGCGGCGCCGAAATTTCAATTTCATCCGTCGAAACGAGCCAATGAGCCGTGATGTGAACTGGCGCTTGACACTCATTACTGAGCGCCGTGTGATCAACGCGACTCGAGCGCTCGGCCAACAATTAATAAATCTGGACGAATGTAGATGTTCATAAAAATTAATTCTGATCAAGAGAATTAATTCATTCTTTTTACTCTCCTAGCAATTAGATAGTTTTCAGATTCAATTTTAATTGCTGATTTTTGAGCTCAGAAAAACTTTTTTTTACGGATACTGATAACTAAATGCCGACTTTTCAAATTAATGCATTTACATAAAATTTGCCGTCATTTCATGGTGACATTTAATTGTTCGGTAAGAGTGCTTCCTTCGAAATGCTTGATAAAAATTGAAAAAAACGGGAGTTAAATGCTCATGCCGAATTGATGAGTACCATGTTATTTTTCAGGCTGTGGAATTTTCAATGTGCACAGACAATTTAATGCTCACGACAATTTCATGCTCAGATGAGCTCATGTAGAGGTTCTTGATGATTTTTTTTCAGTAGCCCGGAGGAAGTTTATATGGGCATACGAGCCATGTAATGAAACTAGTATTATCGTTTGAATACTTTAAGATTCAAGTGGACGTGAGTTAGCGATTATATTGATAGTTTATAATACGAGTCTCACTCTGTACCTGTTTCTTGGGTACCTGTTATCTGGTGGTCTTAAAGGTTGTAATGTTTTTTTTTCGCGCATAATAGCACAATGAAATCTATGTAGAATTTACTCTGTTAAATGACAGCTGAAAAATTATGAGCCGCGCTAATTTAACCTTTTACCAGGTTAAATTGCTTTATTGCTTAATCGAAATTGAATAATTCAAATTTATTCAAAATATTCAAGAAAAATATTGGAAATTGAAATTAACATGAAAAAAAACGCCTTAATACTTTGCAAGCTTAAGCGTAGCTTCTAGTTTTCCACCAAACTTTCATTAGCTCTGGGTGGTCATCAATTAGTCTTTTTAAGCTCTAAAATCACCAATCAAAACTTTGCTCACCTTTCAAGATTTGTTTCAACACTAAAAACTTGCACCAAACATCAGATGGATTCCAACAAAGCCAAGCAATTCGTCGTTGCGAACTTGGATCGAAAGAGATGGTGTTTGTTGGAGAGAATTTCTTGTTTGATGAACGAATGAGACTTCAAAAGTTGCAGAAGGAAAACCTGGTAGTCGAGACTTCAGGAGATTCGCTGAAAATTACCAGTGCGATAAATCGCAGACGATTTCTTCTCTCGGGACGGCTAGATGTAACTGGCAATTCAGCAAAGTATGTTTTAGGAGCCTATTGCTGTTGGAAGGGATGGTCTACGAGTACGAGAAGAGTGTGTTGAGAAGTTTATTATGAGAATTTTAGTAAAATCAAAGCGACGTTGTAATTGACCTAGTGTGACTGAAATTTCAACGAGGATTCTAAAACTCGGATGATATTTTATCTACAAAAGTCAGATGCAATCAAAGAATAGTCGTATACCTACATTTTGGCATTTTATACTCTCTATGAACTATAATCACGCTTAAAAAATCTCAGTAAGAATGGAAAAAATGATAAAATATCCGAACAAGTTTCTTGTCTCATAAAACATGAGAGATTGAACAAATTCAACGGGCCGATTAAATACAATTATCTTTTGCAATGGTACGCGAATCATCCAGAGAACAAAGCTTGGTTTCGTACTTCGAAGCCTCGTAATTTTGGTAATTATTATACGACAGTTATTATTATATTATATATATTATAACATGCGGTAGTTAATAATGTACGCCTCACTACAACCTCCGCCCATGCAGCGTCCTCTTAATTCACGTTACGACTCAGTGCAAGCAACGCTTCTCTTTGGCCTCTTCAATAGACTTTCCCACGCCCAATACTGTAAAGATATTTACAGTAAATGGTCTTTACAGTTTCATTGCATTTTTTGGATGCTTTTTCGTTTCGTTATATTAATGACCGTGGTCCAATACTATTCATGTGCATTTTATTATCGCTGGAAAGTAGACGATTAATTGTATACCTTCACTCATTGAATGTATAGCTTCAATCGTTAGCAAGCAGCTTAGAGTAGTTTCCTCGGATTGCAATTGCAAACGGCCAGGAACATAAAAAAACATTGTTCTTGTATTGCTTAGTAAACATTGTTCTTTTGTATTGCTTAGAATTGTACTACGCGAACTTCAGGTTTATTCATGGAGTGAAATTTGCTCATATTCGTACGATGCAAACTTTACAATATTAAAGGAAAGTCGTGGATGGATCATACGTAAGTAATTTGAGATATTTTTTTTATTCAGTAACCAATATTTTTGATTGACTTTTTATTAACTGTTAAAATTTTTATTCTATGCTGAAGAAACTTCGATTATAACGATTTTGAACAACTCTTTAATAACAGTCAACTGTTAGTAACTAAAACACGCATAACATATATTGAGCGACGGCAAAGTTAAGCCAGGTTCGTCAGGAGAAGGAATGGAGATAGGAGAGTTTTGATATGCCGAGCACAAGACGCCGAATAGCAGTGGCTAACCTTCGAGTTACGATAGGAAGGTCGCGGACATTAATGAAGAACGTTACATCGAAGGTAATTAGCAGCTCTTGAACGGTGTTTGGATTGGGGGCTGTCACAGACATACTCCCAACGGCCTCTAGCAGCGGTCGACTGTCGCTCATCATTAAGCACGAGATCAATTTGGTGTTCGCGAAAACTATAATTATTAATGCCAATGCACGGTATCTCGAGCTGTGGTTACATGTACGGGAGTAACATAACCAAAATTTTACGACTATTACTGTCTTAAAAATAAATGTGAAGAGAAATTAAAAGCGGTGCAAAAGAGAAGAGCAGGCGCACTGACGATGCATTAACAGCAAAAATGGAAAAGCGACGAAGAATTAAGGTAAGGATGCTCTACATACATTCACCGCACGAGATCTAAGCGGCACTATAATGAAGGAGAAGAAATGCTGATTATGGCCCGCGTCGTGGGGCCCGAATAACAAGCGTGTTTTGGCCTTCGGAACTAAAACTCGATGTCTTCCTCATTAGGCGCCGAATTTCCTTATCCTCTGCATTGTAACAAATACAATAGTATTCCGAAGTTCCCGAGATAGGCTCTCCTAAGGCTACATGATGACCTAGTCTATCAAATATGAAGTTTGTCTTTGCATACAGGCAAAGATGCTTCCAATGTCGGACACGAAGATACTGAAGTCTCCAACTTAAAAATCGCAGTGTGCCAGTGTGCGTCATTGTTCTATTTTATGTTTTCCTGTAAAGGCTAGTAAACAAACATAATAATCTGAAAAACTTAGCTTCGTCGTGCCTGCAGTTTTAATGAAAAATGAATGGAAGGGAATTTCAAAGAAAAAATTCAACAACTGAAAATACGGAAAAATCATTGTTAATCTCCATTACAAAATTTATTTGCATAGCATAACATGAAAAATATTGAATTGAAATCAAATTCATATGTCAGATTTCAAATATTATAAAGATGATTACATCAGTGATTAAACATACTATTAGCACAAAATGTTCGAAATTTTAGCCCTGCAAACAGGAGCGATGTTGTTGCCTGTAGCTAACCAGCACAAGGGCTCTTACAGGGGGCGGTACAGGGGGCGCTGTTTCTGAAGCAACTCAACACTGCCAGTAGAAATTTTTTTTTCGGAGTAATTGAAGGGCACATTCAGAATTTTTCAGATCAGAGATTTGCTGCTCACTACAATGGAAGGCAAATCGCGCCGTAAGAGATAAGGGAGACATGTTTGCCTTCCGCTTAAAGGTTTACATGAGCACACACAGGTCCTCGGAGGTAGTAAACACCACTGCGGCGGAGATGCTGAGATGCTCATACCTGTTCGCGAAATTTTATGTTATGTTATTTGGTCGGCGGGTACGAGTTCAACATAATTTCCGTTGAGAACGCGCTCAATATGCTGGTCAAGAAGCCCGAATGAGAAAAATTCTTTTCCATAAATGAGAATGAGAATTTCACGCATTCTAAAGCTTGATTTATGAAACAAACTGACAACTGCGACAGTAAAAGATAAACTCAATGCCCACATGCTCTCTCAACGGAGTCTGGTTCGGAGAACGCGGGCGCTTCAAAGAAAAAAATGGCCACAAGTATGAATGTCTTCCACGTTTCTCCTTCTTGCCCATTGGGAACGAGATCTGCTCGGGGAACGATCGCTGGTAATTCCGTGGCCGAAGATTTATAGTGCAGATGATGAAAAGGAATGAAACCTCGGCGCTAAGGAGAGACAGAATCAGAGAGGCCGTTGCGCCACTGGGAGCTTTTGTGCGGCAGCGACGCTGGCATTGGGTCGTTCGTTCCCTCACACTCAAGTCCGCCAATTTAATTTGATTCGCGCAATTGCAATCGAAAGTGGCTCGGACTTTCAATTCTTCCATTGTCGCTTAGATACGGAATGGGACGATGAATTGCGTTAGAAAAAACTTTTTTGAAAGCTGGAAAGGAAAGAAACAGTAATTTTGCCATACTGTATCTCCAGCAAATTGGCACTTTAAATTATTTAGCAACTGAACAACAAATCGCAAATGTTAACAATTTTAAAAAAAGAAAAGCGTATCGTGAAAGTAGCGATTGCATGTGACACACAGTCATAGTAATAACAATGAAAATGATATTTTTTAATTAAACATAACAAATTACATACGAAAACAATAAATAATATTCTCGAAGAAAATTCTAGCATGTCATAGGTACGAATATTCCACCACTTATGCGCGCTGACAGGCTACTCAGATTTACTGTTTCTACAAGAGTTTCTCGCGTCGAGCGGAAAAAGGAGGCCGTACGGTCTGCGCCAGCCTGCCGAGCGCTCCTCAACAGACGGAGGAGGCCGTACGGTCTGCGCCAGCCTGCCGAGCGCTACTCAACAGACAGAGGAGGCTGTACGGTCCGCGCCAGCCTGCCGAGCGCTACTCAACAGACGGAGGAGGCTGAACGGTCTGCGCCAGCCTGCCGAGCGCTACTCAACAGACGGAGGAGGCTGAACGGTCCGCACCAGCCTGCCGAGCGCTGCTCAACAGACGGAGGAGGCCGTACGGTCCGCGCCAGCCTGCCGAGCGCTACTCAACAGACGGAAGAGACGAATTGGTCGCCTAGTTGGAGCGGAATAGCCTTCAAATTACCTATGATAAAATTATTATTCTGTGTCATGCCAGAGGGAAATCTTAAATGATTATCGAAATACAGCAATAAACTCATTATGGAACCTCGACGATGCACGTTTTTGGCGTCCGTCATAAGCAGGACATAAAATTACTTAAAATATTTCATACGCTAACATGAATCTAAGTTGCAAGATATATGAATGAGGTAAAAAATTTTGCTTGACGAAAATTTCACTGCTTATAGAGTTTAAATTGCTTTTAAACTCCTGAATAAATTTGGATTAGATAGAAAATCACATCAGTTATGTGATACTGTCACAGGGTCGAAGTGAAATCCAATTTCCCAGTCCAATCAGTGAAATTGTCCAATCACTAACGGAAAATCAGAATATATTTACTATGAAAAATGTTGGGATGTGCATCAGCGATCAAGCAGTGGCCCGAATTCTCCATCATTCGTCCGTAAAAATTTGTCGATGGCGCGGCGTGCAATAAGTTTCGCATTTGGTGCAGAAGAAGAAGTCTTATGCCAGAAACCCTCAGGACCTAATGACTACTTTTGCGGTCCGCGTTCCGGTGGCTTTTTGGGAGCGAATTTTTTCTACATCAGAAGCGGAAATGGAAATTTGCTGGGGACGAATGTCACCCGAGGGACCGAATAGCAAGGTCTTTGGCGGTGCTCTTTGTACCGAGAATATTCTGAGAGGAAGAGACTTGTTGAAGAGTAATAATATGAGAGGGAAAATTGGCCTCATACTGGGTGTGCAAAAAAATTTCACGGTGAAAATTTTCATGTTAAATTGTTAAATGCAAGTTAAAAGAGCAGGTCTGGATGTAAATAATAAGTAATAATTTTTTTGATAGAACTTATGTGGCCTAAAACAGCGCGTCAGAGCCTTACGAGATAAATTATCAACAAAAATTTTTTCTAGAATCGTATAAGCAGTAATTAAGTTGAGAAGTTTTTGCAATTGATCCCTAAATATATCTTCAAATTAATAAGGTTTTGAGTTAAATTCATCCGGCAGGCAAACTACGTCTGCAAAAATGTTACCAACTTAATTCTAAATTAAATTGCTGATGTAGAATTTATCATTACAATTATAACGTTCACAATTCAAAATCACTGAGTTTTGATCGGAAACGAGTAGAATTTGAAAGATTCATGGTAAGAAATAAGTAGAACTGAAATAGTCAAATAATTTAAATTAGCACGCTGTACGTCCTCAGGAGCTATAGACTGCTTTGCTAGGCAGGTTATTAACATTGACTTGACCTGCGCGTGACCTTCAGAGGCAAGAATCTTAATTGCCTGGCTATACAGGTACTTAATTGCCTGGCTATACAGGTACTTAATTGCCTGGCTATACAGGTACTTAATTGCCTGGCTAAACAGGTACTTAGCTTGGAATTCAAAATCTTGCGGTCTACCCTACTAGAAAGCTAGATTGCCAGGGTAGGAAGGTAATTAGAATATACTTCATATTTTCGTACTAACAAAAATTCAAGAATGTTGATTGCTGTAGGTAAATAAGGTTATCAGCATTTGCCATACATTTTGCTAACATGTGCAGTCAAAGAGCAAAATTTCTAGGCCAAGCAGGTAAATAGTATTGAATTTAACATGTTACATCAAGGAACTAGAATCTAGATTGCTTGGTTGGCAAGACAAAGGGGCGGCCATGTGTGCATTAATCAACCGTTCAATCTTCTAACAACTTCTGGATGCGCTTCAAACTTTCGAGCGAGAATCCTTGCCTAATGACAGTGTTTGGACAAACTTTTAATTAATAGAAGACCTAATTAATAAAATTTCTTGCGTATCGCAGGGCCTCAGCAAAAAAGATTAGGGTTAGTTTTAAATAAAACCGTTGACCTGACGCTCAAGAAAATTAAGGTTATAAAACGTCTTTCTCCTACAACTAAAGTCTAGATGGCATAGAATGCTCAAGAGCTTTCGTTAAAACAGCACATTCCGAAAAGAAGTTTTCGGGGATGATTCACGAAACAAACTGACATTAGAGAATAGAAAGAGAAGGGTTTATTCAATTGGCTACAGAAGTAATGGATAATTTGTCTGAATTTTCCAGTAGGATGGATGGTCACGGGGCCAAATATCGACAAAATACGATAAATTATAAACTGATGTCAAATAAAGGGTGAATTTGCTGTTATCACTGATGATTGAATGAATGAAATTTTTTAATTTTTGATTTATTTGTATCTTAAAATTAGATATACGTCATCAACTGTCATAATTTTTCATAAGAAAGAATTTCCCCATTTAGTAATACATACAATAAAAAACAACTTTATCATAAAACAAACTTTGGAAAGGTCAGTTGAAAATTTGTACGCGTCGCGACAGCCAACGGCCAGAATTTTTTATCAAGATGGCACGCGGACAGAATTTGTACGCGCGGAATGTTTCTGAAAGATTTTACCTTAGTTTGCATGTGACCGGAATGCAGAAGCTTTGGCCGTAATTGCCTAAGGCCTGCAAATTCCATCGGTATTGTACGTTATTTTTTTCATTTCTACACGGATGTTTTTTATGTTGAGACCGTCGAGCAATGATTATTTTAGGGTGGAATTTCCTTCAATATTGAAGTGGCGATTGACTTGAAATTTGGATGCACCTAAAATTCTGCTTAAACGACGGAATTTTTAAGATCATGAGCGCTATACATTTAAACTCCTTATAATCCAACACAAATTTCTTCTGAAACTAATATAGCCTAGAATGCACAAGTTTCTTAAACCGTTTCCAAATGCACTATCGATTTTTCCCGGTTTTTAAGACAGCGTAAATTTCTTCCCACGATAACAATAATGTAAAAAGTATCCCGAAATTGCCAATAGGTGTTTTTTGCACGGGAACGGCATTTGGCAGAGGTTTTTATCAGGGTTTTGTCGCAGGTCACAACGTCTGATAGGTCGATGGCGGCGCGTGACCAGACTGCCGCTCCTGAGGCGATTATCGAGCTCGAGGACCACGAAAAAAATCAATCGAGGAATCAGTTTCTCACTTGGCCAGCTGGAGGCTTACTTTAAATAAGACGTAAAGATACGAAAAATTGGCACCGATTCGAATGGATTTTTGTTGCTCAACTCAATTCATAAGGTGCGATTAACGGAAAAGATCATCTAAGGAGCACAAGGCAGCGAAAGTATCTTTTTAATGGCTGTTTGTTCTTTTCAGCACTGAGTAAGATAACTTTATGCATGAAGTCATAATATAATTATAACAGGAGGTGATAAATTTCATATCAAAGACTTTATTTAGATTTTAGAGTTCTAATAAAACGTTCAAGCAGGCAAATAGAAACGGTGAATGTAGTAATAAGTCATATGACAGTGGAAAAAATTCAGATCAACTCGGGTTATTGTTATCCTTTAAATATCTCTGATGAGAAATTACCTTGAGTTAAATGTGTTGCACTATTGAACAGAAAAATTAACCAACATAACGACTTTAAATCTTCCTGAACGTGAACGGCCGAACGCGTATTGTGAGGGAAATGTCTAGTCCTAAACAGGGGGGGGGGTTCTTGCAGCGAATGCAATGAGGTAACTGGAATTGGGTCGGTAATGCAGTTATATTGCCGTACTGAGATGGATGAAAGAGCTCGCATCGAAGTCTCGAGACTTCGTGGTGAACGGAAAAAATTCTTGGGCAGAATTAACGGAGAATATAGTGCAGCGGAGCACACACACGTATCATCAGACAGTGGGTTGTTGCCGCTGCATGATTAAGATATGAAATTTAAGGCACTGAGGGCACAGTGTCAGAGCCTTGAGTGCAAAGCCTAGAGTTTTGAGTTCCTTGAACTACAGACCAGAAGCCTGGAGTCTGAAGCGTAGAGTCTTGAATTACAGACTTAGAGACTGGAGTCTGCAGTCTGGAGCATGGAAGTACCACGAATAAATCATAAACTTCAAATGGACTGTAGCTTCTGTTTCTGATAATAAGAATCTGAGTAGGGACAGTAGTATCATGGCCAATATGTTTTTATATAAATGAACGCCCAGGCATGGTAACGATAAAGAATTTGGCGTTCATTAAACCCAGAAGAGATTATTGATTTAACAGGCAAAAATTGTTGTCGCTTTGTGGTTTATGGTTCACTCAGGAGACTCAACCCCATGGACTCCAGACTCGAGGATTCCCTCCAAGCACAATCGAGAAGTAACCGAAAGAATATTGATGTAAATAAAATACTAAGTGTCCAATAATAAAAGCAAATATGAAGGAAACTTTATAAAAAGTACAATTATAAAAATAAATTCAATCTTGATGGCTTAAGAACAGCACGGCTTTGTACGATTCGATGATTAGCCTCGCTCTCTTGCACTACTGCCGTGAATAACGAACAATGTTATCTTCAGATATAGAATTGTCAATTGTGAAATAAATTAGCTTATCACTTAGAACACCAACACCACTAAAAAACCGTAATTTCTTTTTGTGATTAGCATACAATTACATTTATACGCTAAACGAGTATACCTAAGCAACGCGAAACTTTACTTGAGTTTTCACAAAATAAAAAAATCATCTCAAATTAGCGGACACTCGCTGATAAAAGACTTTCCAGTCAAATAAATCAAGAACTGTGTTCTCTTATGCTTGGCCTTGTCACAAATAAAAAGTTAAAGTGGGAGCAAGTGAGTTTACTTAAAGTTTGACCGTCGGAAACTTATTTTATAGGATTCCGTATTGTTTGGTAAAGCTTGGAGCGTGCGAGAATGCGTCTCTGTCTCGGACAGGGGGCGAAAAATAAAAATGGAAACATAATAAAATAAGTCTCGTTTGCAGCTGGGGGTTTACCCTGCGTTTTCTTACGCCGGGAAAAAGTTCCAATCGTGCTATCGGAATCCGTTCACCGGAGCTTTTATTGTGGCCGATAAGAGATGGGGTCTGAGGTACTGGGCCGAGCGCGGCTCTGAGGTAAGTGCTGCACAGCGCTGCGTACAAAAGAACACGGAAAATTGAAGCAAATCGCACGAATTTTTCATCATTAAGCTTCACTTAAAAGCTGAGAGCAAGTCTGCAATGGCAGTAATGCTCTCGAATTTTAACGACACTCTGAATTATGATGGAAATTAAGAACACTCTGAGCCTTCACGAGCCCGCTCGAGTCACAGAACAATGGTGGAGGAAAGAGAAGGAAACCTGATATTTAACCAGCCTTAAAACGAGAACTTCGCTGAAAGTTTAATTTTGGTTCTATTAATTATAGGCATAATAGGAAAAAAATTCTTTAATTCGTCGAATTAAACTTCAATAAAATCGATGCCTAAGTGAAGTTCAATGTTTTGTTCGTCCAGAGATCATCAGGTAACACTGGTGCTTCAAGCAGAACTTCCCGTCGCCGATTCTGCTACAATCTACACTATGAGACACGACGATTCAGCTACACTGATACAGTCGAGCAATAGTCTAATTTTTTTACGTCACATTTTTCTCCTCAAAATCACGTCTATGGCTCGCAAAAATGACACGATTTCCTGCGTCAAAAGCTCTTTTCCTCGTCTCTACTCCAACTGCTTAGAGAAAAGTTTCGCTGAGTACAGGATTGCCCTTTGCCAAGCCCGGAGACAAGAGCCCAGTGTCGTTGAGGAAGTCTTTGAGTGGGAGCAACGACATAACTAATGAGGCTTGTCTTTATGCCGTAGCTCGCTCACTTTTTTGTCATGGCTCTCAACGCTCTAGAGTATCGGGCGGTGCTAGTGAATAAAAGCGCGACGTGGCGACCACGGCGTTCGCCCGCTCCAGCGCAGAGCTTCCTCTGCGCTGCTATGGGATCCCGGCTACTGAGGTCAGGCTGCAGCCGTTAAACCAATATGTAGCGCAATTTATCCCACTGTTTTTTTCATGATTTACAAATAATGTTAAGTCACGAGGAGCATTTTGAGCAAGGATAGTAATTGTATCAAATAATTGAATCAAAATATTATTATTTAGGGTGTAGCGAGAAAACATTTACACTATTCTCTGTCGGAGGTTAAATAAAAGGTAACCGATTTCAATCTCTGCCTTCTTTTATGCTCTTGAACTCTCAGCATCGTTAGGATCGCCGACGCGAGGATACTTAGCCGCTAATGTGGATACATTTGAATATTTTTTCCAGATAGTAATTTTCATCGCAAAGCGCGAAAGGAAAACTGATAAGGCTCGTTCGTACATGCAGGATAGATGCGAGTTGGAATTGTGAGCGTGAATGAATGGCCTCAATGAGACCTTGAAGAGCGCAGCGAGAGCAATGGAGTGGGGCCATGGAGCCTGGTCATCAAGCGCAGGCTTCGTTAGCTCGGCGGGAATGAAGTTTTAACAAAACTCTCGTGATTTAGGAGATCAATCTCGTACGTCCTACTCAGGAAAACTCGATTCCGTCAAAAGGCAGCGCAAAAAATCGCACCCATTCTTCCGCCTCTGCATAAAACACCTGAAAAATGAGCCTTAGGACCGGTGAAGGAATGTTGTCCGGCCGCCCACGGCTTACAGGCGGTCGTGATAAGAGGATTATTTCCTCTTTTTATTTGCAACGAAAAACGTAGAGGCATCTGGACAATTTCATTTTTGGGCAACATCGAAAAAGTCAAATAGAAGTGCATCAGTAAAGCATGACTATTTTTTGTGTAAAGCAAACGGAAACTTTTCATAATTCTACGAGAAATTTTAGCGCACGAATCACATCTACTGAGTATAAATTGATTTTTAGCTGTCTTGCACTCAACCAAGAAACAATCCAAAGTGATTATCGCATATATAAACATAATTGTGCGAACTAATTTACAAATGAATTTAGCTGAGCAGTAGGTTAAGATGTAAACAAAATTACTGGTCTTAGTGAATTTTGTTGCGACGTTCCACAATATATCGAGCTTAATGTATTATTCTGTGTTAGAAGATTGAAAAGATTCAGCTTGTATTGGATTAGAGCAATTGTAAAGTGGACCTTATGCTCACTACTTAAAGTACATTCCCCTGCCGAAATGCACTTTAGCATTAATACGAACTCAATGAATAAGAAGGATAGAACTAACAACCAATCAAACTCTCAAAATAACTTAACCTGGTGTTTTCAATGAAAAGTAATTGCTTCCCCACTATTATACATAGAACGAGAGAAAAGTAAAAGGAAAGAACACAGCGAGAAGACGGTAAAAAAGTAAATTACTCACCGACCACGTTGAGAAAGGCCAATAGCTCGCAGAAGAAGTATCTGTAGGCCCACCAGTTATGATGTTTGAGATTGTCGGCAAGGTAGTCTAACAACAACTTCTTCTTCTGCTTCTTTTCTACTTCCGAGCAAATGCCTACGTCAAGATCCATCATAAGGGCATGGATTTTGCCCCCTTCCCAGTTCTTCCACATCCACCGCGGGGCGTAGAAACATATTGCCTGCAACAAAGGATCAGTTGTTAAATCCTGCAGCGTCAATTTCAGAGGTAATCATCTCAAATTGAGTTTCTATATAGTTTCCTTTGTTTGCTTAGATTTCTTCGTTACAATGAAATTACATTGTACATTTACAACAGAAATGAATTGGTTTCATTCAAGTTGTATAGCTGAATTCCGTTCCCTGACCGGTTGAGGGGCTTCTTTCCTCACAAGACTTAAAACTGATAATTGAAAAAATTACATTCCCTTAAAATGTAAAGAAAGAACTGAGTCAACTGACATGCATTTTTTCATTACTATGAGAGATTTCACAATTCCTTCTTGAAATACGTTCAAGAGAAAAGCTTTCGAATATTCTCGTTGTTTATTATAGTCGTTAAAAGTTGAACCACTCATTATCCAAATAGAAGCGCAACGAAAGAATTTCTATGCGCGTCAAAAAATATCGCACAAAGGAAAACTGTGCCGGTAAAGCTTGACTGTCTCTAGAGCCTAAACAGGATAAAATTCTGCAAGGTTTGATGCGAGTCTAAAACAGGAATGCTCACAATATATTTTGCTGTAATTTTATGCAAAGGACAAAATATATCTTGAATATATCCTTAAAAGCATTCGTAAACTAAAATAGGTTCGATCGAAAGTTTTTCCAAATCCCTGAACGCGTTCTACTCCCGTCGCTGGTACATCCAATTTCGGAACAACGCACCTCTTACGTCAGGTCATACGGATTTCTGCACAACTTACTGCCCGCAGACTTGCCGAAGAATTTCTTTTGTGGTGGAGAAGTTCAGCGGGACACACATTTCAGGCTTCTTGGATGTAGGGCTTGACACTTGGTCTCGCCTACAAACTGTGAATATAACGACGCTGAGAGTTGCGTGCAGCTGGCTCCGTTCGCATTGGGTTGGAAAGATGGTTAATGTGGAGCGATGATTAAAGATTTCAATGATTTAAGAAGTGTCAAGGGTGCATTCAGTTTGCCTGATCTAACTTGATGGTTATTTTGGAAAATACGCTTATTCCAAGATGATTTCGATAATCCATAATTATCGAAACAGGACGATGAAATATGTTCACAATGTTCACAATCAATTTAATTATTACTTGTTTACATACATCATATGATAACGATTGTAAAGCAAGTTGATTTTCAAAAGATTTACAACAATAAGAAATAGATTCGTCCTCAGAGCATGATTTTTTTTGTGGCCATGATTTCTAGCTTTGTTGGAATAAACTATTAATTGAAGTTGATATCGTACGTCGGCTATGAAAATGAGCACAAAATTAAAAGTATAAATTATTATAAATTAGAATTTGAACCATACGATATATGTCCGAAATACACAGGAGGTTATTGAACTTAGTCCAAGAACCTCCTGTGCATTATTCTTGCATCGGAGGTTAATCTTAACTCGAAATGAGGATCTTTCATAAATATTTTATCGTCATACTGTGACGGCAATGGACCCTTTGGAGTTTAAACCAACAAATAAATAATTCACGGTTATCTGGCAACATCATCTTGAGACTCGACGACATCTTTAAAAGCGCCAAATGAGGCCACAGGAAGCTTATCATGAGCGCTTATCACGTTCGCCGGAAGCTTGCTGCATCTTAACACGCTGAGCGAGTTTGGAAAATGCCTTATAGCGTCAGGTTTCTTCGTTGCCACCATAACACTATTGATAATCTTACGGTCTACTGAGCTTCTCTCTTCGAAAATTAAGTTAAATAAGACGATAAATTCAGTGGAAGAAATTTTCCACTGAAAGACGTTTAAGAAGACAAAGTCTTATATGGTTTAAGACGATAAATTCTTGAAATTAATTCTAAGAATATAAATAATAAGAGAGTGTACGACGATAAATTATTTACTTCTATATTAAATGGGAAAATTCGAATAGCAATGCTAGCTGTACGAATCAGAAAAAATCGAGTTGTTTCCTAAAATGTTAAAGGGTTTCAAACGGAATTTTATGCTATTTTTGTGCCAGATCCTTATGAGTTTAATAACTCGATAAAAACGAGCAAACGATGCTATCATCCAGTTATACCTATAATGCAATTTAGAATTAATGTACGTTTTATAAACCTTATAGAAAATTAGCGGTCACGAAATTCTCGTGATAATGTAATACGTGCCTTGAATTTGACTTTATTGAGCTTCAGTAATAAACTGGTTCTTTTGCTGATTAATATAAAAATTTTATTCGTAGACATGTCGAATGTTTATATGTATTTAGTCAATTATAACATGACTAAGAATATATTAGAAATAAATCCAGAAAGATAATTACAATTGAAATCAGAAATTAAAACAAAAAGAATTTAAATAAAACACATTTTTAAATCAAAAACTTTGATGCAAACTTGATGTTATTTGAACAGCATTAAGATGCTTCCCTTTTTTAAGTAGCAATGAAATTGGTCGGATGGGCGTGATATGTTTTAAGGACGCAAAACCAAATCCTAGATGTATAATGTACTAACAAATATTCCTTAAATCATACGGTGCTCTTCAATCACCCTCAAGAGTTTTAGGTTAAACGAATGGAACAAATAAGTATTTTATTCAATAGAGAATCCCATATATATAATTGGCGGATACAAGATGTTTACTCATGTGGTCCCAAGATCATTCAGGGCTGAGTTCACGTATACAGACCGCACCTCTCGGAGTTCTGAAAGAAGCGCCCCAGCAAGTCGCCCAACACCGGGCATTTCTTGTGGTAGCTACCAATGCTCCCTCGTCTCTAATGTAATTGAACTTCGAAGCACCTTTACCGTAGTTTCCTTCGTTCCTTAGAGTTCATTTAGTTTTGCTTTCGACTTTTATTTGCTCTCTCCGAAAGAAAGCTGGCCAATTTTCCAATCTGAACTTGAAAATGATTTAGAGATTTTCTGCCGCAAATGCGGCGCTTAGATCTGGTTTTCTTCGACACCGATCGACTGATCGACTTCGACACAGATTTTTTTTCGATTCTATTCGAAATCACAATAAAAATGTAACTATTCATTTCTGGAGACCTTGCACTGGTTCTCTAGAAATGAGACTATGGTGATGTGAAAATCATGTTAAAAAATTGGAAACACGATGCTTTTGAACTTCTACTTTCCGTATAAAATTATTAGCCATAATTTTTCAGGGGAGCCTCAGTTCTTTATTATTCTAGTGAACTTTTTCGAGAAAGAAATTTTATTCAAATTCTCGAAATTTTATAAAAAAAATCAAGAATTGACTTCGCATATTTTGGAATATCAAATAAAGCAGCTTACTTATTTCAGAATTAATGAACATTCCTGGAAAACACATGAATTACGAAAAATACGTTCGCAACAATCCTTTTCTATTCTACTTATTTTACGTTATTTTTTCTAGGGGATGAGAGGTTAAGTTAGAGAGGCGTTTCAGGGTTCACTTGGAGCCACGGTCTTGGAGTCAGAGAGCGAAAAAAATTTCAAGCCCAGACACACGTGAAGAACATCTCATGTTCTATGCATCGCTCGACCATCTCTCGCTCTTCACAGTTAGGAAGTTTCAGTGGCGTTCATTATTAATTTAACCTCTTGGGAAGCATCATTCTCGCCAGAGCCTCAAGGAATATCTTGAAGACTTCGTTTAAAAAGTTAACTTTTTCTGTCGATTATAAAACATGATGAATGATGCACTTACGAGGTGATTCTTCAGATCCATGTTATTCAAGAATTGGGCTAAAATTTGCATTTGCAAAACATTTTTGTAAAGAATATTATTGTATTAGGTCTAGACCATGCTACAATTAAAAAACATGACGAGAGATTAAATATACTGTACATATAAATTGTCGAGGTTTATTCGAACTACTCAAAAATTCTTGACTAAAATTGTCGATAATTTAATTAGCGTTGAGTGGAATGCATCGCGAGGATCGGGCAGATGCCGTTCAGTGGACCTCACCAACAAGTTTGGTGATAGAGCGTTGCTTGCCGACGAAATTACCATGAACAGCAGCAACCTTATTAAAAAAGCATAGGTTGATACAAGCGCTACCGCTATTAGAGAGCTATAGAAATCGGGGTTGAAAACAGCTGGACGGTTCTTTGGTTGAGCTGAACATTGACAGCAGTGGCGCAGTGCACTGAAAATGGATGCCGTATTAGAAGCTGAACGTTGCATCGATACATCAGCTGAACGGTCCTATGATAGCAGCTGAACGGTTCTCTGGCAGGAGCTGAACGGTGCACTGATAGCAGCCGCATAGTACTCCGATAACAGCTGGAACGAGCCTTCGTGAGTCAACTCGTACTGATAGAATTGACAACAATGTTGCCCTCTCACGTCGGTGATAATGATTGCGTGGCGATGATGGTCGACAAGTATGCAGGCGTACATATATACATATATATGTACACATGCTTTATGATATACACATGCTATATTGAAGCGCAGTGAGACTCTTTGAGACGAGTGCTGCTGCTTTTACAAAGGTCCCGTGCCTGGAGCGCACAAATCGTCGACTATTTCTTGGTGCCAGAGAGTACTACGAAAGGTCAGAGGAACGGGTTTCTCTCTCCACCGACTTAATGGGTTCAAAGCGTCTCAAAGGACGGCGGAAGATTAAGGTGTTTGTATTAAATTTCTCGAGTGTATTTTGACAGAGGGATAAGCGACACCCGACACTGAAGAAGGGACTAGGATGGCGCTGCTGTGGGCAGGTGTGACCTGCAATGCGTGATACAGCTCTCACAATTTCACAAACACCTCGAGATTTGCTCTTACAATCCAATAAGATCTTTACTGGCGACGCCGAAAGAGATTTCGGCGAACGTGGACGAGATTGGAAAGAATATCCTGATGTTCAATTTGAGAGAAGGTAATATATTGCGTAAACAACTGCACCGAGACTTGTTTGGAGGGACAGATATTACCTTTAAAACATATCCGCATACTCTAAATTCTTGTCCTAAAGGTAAATAATTGATTTTGCTAAAGTATAGAAGTATCGTATAGTATAGTATCTGCGGCATTGAAGAATAGGCCTGGGTAGGCCTATCGCCGATTCTTGTACTTTTCTTGACAAAAAGCCAAAGTTACAAAAAAACTAATCAATAATTCAAATCAACATTTTACTTATTTCAGATCTAATTCAAAGACAATGGGTGGAAGTCAAAAGGTAATGCTAGAGGATCATGCGTCAAGAAAATGTAATCTGCGACCGGAACGCTAACGGAAAGGATTATACTATAACGGAAACTATAACGGAAAGGATTATACACACAACGTTGAATTTTAACCTATTTTCAGCTGCAATCATAATAAGCAACTTGAGTCAGGGCCGCACGAGTTCCTGGACTCGTAGAAAAGAAACACGTAAAAGTCTCTGGCAGGAATTCCATGAAAGGTCTAACTTGAGACTCGGCGGTTCAGGAAGGAGGCCAGTAAAATGTTAAATGGCTCAGACGCGTTACCTTCCACTTCGCGGAAGTAAATTCCAAAGACATCAAAGAGGACAAAACTTTCGAAGGAAGTGCCACTAATTATTATGAGCTTCTTCTCGAGCCTGGCTCACTTCCCAGCTGGAGTGTTCATGCCTCCTGTTCTGCGGAGAATTTTTTTGCACAATTCTCAGATGGTTAGGCTGGATTAACACGCCATCTTGGTTGTATTAACACGCCAGCTTGGCTGAATCAACACGCCAGCTTGGCTGTATTAACACGCCAGCTTGGCTGAATTAACACGCCAGCTTGGCTGAATTAACACGCCAGCTTGGCTGAATTAACACGCCATCTTGGCTGCATAAAAATGTCAGATTGGCTGAATTAACACGCCAGCTTGGCTGGATTAACAAGCCAGCTTGGCTGTGTTAAAACGCCAGATTGGCTGAATTAACACACCAGCTTGGCAGTATTAATACGTCAGCTTGGCTGAATTAACACAACTGAATTAACATTTACTAGAAAAGGAAATGATGGCTTAATTCATATTCTCCCATTCAATTATTTAAATAATAACAGTAACTGATAGAGGTAAATTATGTACTTATGCCTTATTAAAAAATGCGGGAGTCGGGATGTCACCCAGGAAAAATACCGAAGCGTATCTTCTAAATCGTTTTTTTTTCACAGGTGTGCTATTTAAAGTTGATTTCCATAGGTGAAACAGTTATGTAGTGAAATAAATTCATTGAGTTATATTAGAAAAAGTTGTTACTAACAGAAGAGAAGTCGGTATTATTATTGCAGAAAGTACTACAAATAATTTATTCTATTTAATTGTAGCCTAAACACACGATCAAAATCTCTTCCTTTTTAACGAGATGAATTAAATAACATTCGTTTCAACGAAACTTATCTCTTAAATTTGAAACAGATTTACACAAAAAATTATGAAAATTGACGAAACAATAAACTCAAGCGAAGCAATTGTCCCAAACCTTGAATAATTTCCGAAGGTACCATTAATTTCCTAGAGGAAGCCACTGGCAATTCCTTGTGATTCTAATGAGTCTGAGCGGCGAATCTAAAGCTCGCGCGGAGCTCCCATGTGGCCGTTATCAGAACTCTTGTGCTCAATGGAGCGTGACGCGTTGGAAGGAAGGTGAGTCCTCAAACGCTAGGTGAGGGCTCTTCAGCTGCTTCTGATGGCCCTCTGCATTGGAGCCTAACGAGACACAACGTCAAGTCCCCAAGAATCCGACAGAAATCATCGAAGTTTTCTTCCAGTGAACTGACAAACAAAGCTTGGTGTGTTCCTGTCTTCGACATGCCGGGCTGTATTGTCCATGGTTGGATGTGCAGCCACAGTATTAGTTTTCAGTCACCTGAACAAAGTAAAATTTAAAGTGAAATCATTACAGGTTTTTAGAGTTGTTAGCCAAAAAAATGTGTAGTGGATCGTTTCTGCCCGTAAACGTTGTTCAAAGGTTAGTGAAATAAATAATCAAAATCATGCATTTTATTCATTGCAATTAATGATGTCATAGTTTATTATTATGACAATATGAATTGAATAGAAAGATGAATAAATTCTTATATTCATGAAAAATATTGCAACCATACGAGTTACATGATCTCGAGGGGTTCTGGAATAAGATCATCCGTTGCTTAGAACAAGGAAATCGAGACCACAGGTCACGTTTTCGTGTGAGAATCTTGCTTCCCTCGGTGGGACTGCAGTGTAATTTGCTACAAAGTTCAGTTCCTTGATTGTCTTCCTTAGGGAAATCTGGCTTCATGCTTTGCTAACTTGGATTTCTTTTAGCTCGCCGAGGCGTGGACTGAGGAGCCTTTCACGGCACGCCAACCCGAGAATTCGATCGGAACTGAAAGGAATTACTGAATCGATTCTCTTTACTTACAACAATTTATCGAGGGAAGAACGCGCCATTTTTGCAGGAGCGTCAAAAAGGAGGTTTTAGGCTGTGAATGTCTTGCAGACTTGCAGAAAAGACGTGCTGGAGGCTCTATGTAGATTTTTAATACGTAGATTTTTCTCGCTTGTATTTGAAAATAATTGAACTCCAATTCCGGAACGATGATAAGTGATTGAGGGAAATGAAGTTCGACTTAAATGTCAACGAATAACACAATGAATAAATTCTGACTCAGCATTGGCGTTAATTCGGTTGTTACCTCTGAATTACAGTCATTAAAGAAAGAAATGGCAAATTGTTATCTTAATGAATACATGGCTGAATAAATGCTTTGTTTTTGGCGCTCACGATACAAAGCATGCCCATTTTATGTAATAGTGAAGTTGACCTAAACTCAAAAAGTTATTGTTATACATCTTCATTCTCGTCGGTATAAAATCCACGAGAGTTAAATGATCGTTTCCGAAAACTTCAAGTTTATTCTAGAGGGCTCACTCGCTCTGATGTCACTTCGTCAAATTCAGGACGCGACTTGACGAGGAACTCGAGACGACGAACTGAAACTTGAAGCGAAGTCACGGTGAATGCGACCTGCCCTGATGGTGGCATGATGTGGAGTTCTTGTGTCATTAGCCGAAAAAAAACACAGGTAAAGCGAAACATTTGATTAACGTAACTTTTCTGCTGAAAGATCGTTTCTGTATTGATTGGAGAGATGACTCACAAATATCGAAATTATAGGAACCCACTATTTTTTACTCGAGATAAATTGATGTATAACAAGGATTCGGCGCGAGAAATGCAAAGAGATATAATTGGCAGGGGTTGATATCAGTAAAATTCAAGTGGATGTATCCAGACTTTGGCCATGGTAAAATTAACTAGATGTGCTATTTAGCTAAAGTGTTGTAGCATAGGTGCCACTGATAGATTTTTCTCATGTATTTTTTTTTTTCGTTTCGAATATTCAATTCCTTTTTGGCCAACAAGTTTGAGCAATGAAAGATTGTTTAGTATTGATGAATTTGATTCATATTCTCGGCCATGAATTTAATTTTTTATTGTTTCAGATTATTTATTGCGTTTTGACTACTCGACGGTCTAACAAGAATCGAATTATTGTAAGATAAATCGCTGGACATCTGTACGAGTTGCTCATATTCTAAGTCAAAAATCTTTAACATGAAATACATCTCGGCTGATCTATTCGAAAGTGTCCATAGCCGCCAAGAAAGATGTTGCCTGCGCTGCAAGGATGTTATGAATCACGGAGGGTATGAAAATTTACAGCCAGGAGCGCTTTTTATGAAATAAATTCGTCAAATTATGATCGGTGGAGTTCCTCCCAGAGCAAGGGAATTTAAGGGGAAAAATACATTGGTGAAAACTACGGTCGCATGAGCAATGAGCATTCTTGGCGTCGCGGAAGAAAAATTCGAAAAGTTAGATTAAAATTGTACATAATTTGATTGATTACACCAAAATGATTCATCGACTAACAGCAGTAGAGTGGAGTTGGTAAACAACTGACTCGTCTTTTTCGAAACAACAGTGCATGTCAACATTACTCATCATGCACTCAGTTGGGGAAAATCTAGAGCATACAGCTTGCGAAGCCGGTAAGAAAGAACAAAATATTTGCATCTCAATTAAGAAAGGAATAAGGAACAGATGGAAATGGACGGAAATGCACATACGTACATACGTGATTGCACTGACACTTCATAGCATACTCGACTGATGAATGCGTGCAAGGAATCTTACCCATACAAGTCAATCCAGCAACTGATGCTGGCTGTCAAATACTGCGAGCGTTTTGTTCTGAGTGAAATTAAAAGTATCTTATTTCCACATGCACGAAACAATTTTTCATTTGAAATTACATAAATTAAATATTTTTTTAAAATTATGATCCCGATGATTTTTTCATTTAAAACAAGATAAATGCTTCAAATAAAGAAATATTATTTTGGAGATAATCATGATTATTTTCTATATGCTGTAATAAGTTATTCTTCAACTGTACACCAACTCCCACGTTGCCGACAGCCCAGAGCAGGTGCGACATTGCCGATATAAAGCTGCAATTTTTTGACAGCCTTTAAGATGATTGCCATCCACTGGGATTTCTAAAGAGTCTCTTAAGCTCGTAAGGATTAAGATTTATTGGTATGTGAGTTCGGGATAATGACTTCGGAATGGTTTTTGAAAATTGCGTCTCCCATCAAGGTTTGTAGGTTTGACCTAAAGAATTGGTGCCGAGGCTGACTCTGCAATAGACCTGGAAGCACGTTTCCTTTAGGATTGTGACCTGCCAATACGGTGGCATCTCATGATACTGTTTACCTGGAACTCTTAATGACACAAGATTAAATGATCTGGATTTATTACGTTGAAATGGAAATAAAACATATTTAATATATGATTATTTAAACTCATTGAAGGAAAGGGAAGAGAAGCGTGTAAATGACAAGGTAATTTGAGATTATTTCTATCAAAAGTAAACAAAAGACTGAGATGACTTCAATGTTAAGTGCTGGGATTCTAGAGGTATTAAAAAAAATTACCTCACTCCGGTAATCCGTGACTGAAATATTAAAAAATTACGCCTAATTCTTGTACAACTGCGGTTTTCCAAATTAAACCATAGCAACTATCAATAGAGCACAATATCTCACAGCTGTCATTCGAATGATGAATAGCAACACAATTAAGTCAACGTCAGTTGCCAGGATGTTGAATATCAACATTACTATCTTTAATATTTGAGTGGGCGATAGGAGTATAAATATTGATGAAGATAAGATTAAAGATGGCACATATAATCTCGCATCGAGACAGTTATTAGCTATGGAAATGTGCAATTGGAAAAAGAATTTGATTATAGTGACATTATTTATGTTTTAGCTCACTATCCGGCAAATAATTTAATTAAAATTTGAGAAATTTTAAATGAATTTTTACGGATACCTATGAGGGTATTAACTTCAAGTGGGATGCTTGGCGATAATTTCATTGATAATTTATAATAATTGGCAATAATTTCATTGATTCACAGTTACAATGAAGATGAGACAAAATTTACATGATGAAAACATGTTCAAAACATTAAAAAATAACAAAATTTAAATTCGACGAAGAAAAGGGTTGACAAAAATGAAATTGTACAAGGTAAAAATACGAAAATACCGAATTAGTTATACACAGGAGACGAAGAAAATTGGCTTTTAAAGATTAAGTTTAAAACTGCGAGCATCTTCACATGAAAGAAGAACGAAAAAGCACGAGTTAATGCAGCAGTGTTGCTACGAAGGCATGCATCAAAGTTTGGCGAGTCGTGGCGTCTTTGCAACCGACAACTTGCGGACAATTTCGTTGCGGCAGCTGGGCGCTAATAAGACTAGCTTATGCGGCGAGCGCGGGGTCGGCACAATTGCAGCACAAAATTACACCCATGCCGGAGCTCATTTAGAAAGTTAAATCAAAGTCTAACTCGCAGAAAGTTTTACTGTCCAATACACACAGACAAATATCATGTCCATTTTTTTATCATAAAATTTGAGCGTTTTTAAGCTAACGTTTAAAAGAATGACCGGGAAGTTGAAATGACATTTCACATTCTCTTCAACGCAGTTCAACATAAGAAACAAATGCAAATCAATTGATTCTGTCTATATTGTTCTTTTGTTCTTGAAATTCCTAATAGATAGATTCTTAATACAAAGATTAAACACAAAATTAACGTTCATCTGATGGCTGCGTTTCTGACCACTAATTTTCAAATGGATGTCAGTGCATTTCAAAGTCAACGCTGCCGGAATACCCAGCAGCGTAGTGTCTGTTAGCGTTCCGGGGCAGTGGATCAGTTTAACGAAGCGAGCATGACACAAAAGCCAGAGACTGTTTCATCGATGTCGGATCAATTGGGACTGCCAGAGATCTTTGTAGTCGCGGTGGCCGAGATAATTGGCTGCGATATTGTCCTGACAACGGTGGACCTGCCACTGCACGTCCTGATGTCGCCCTCACTCAGAAATATGTGAGACTTGACCAAATAGTGATGCATGCTTTTTTGCATTTCTGTGGGTCAGCTTGACCCAGTTTGGTCCGGATGACCCGTGGGACAATATGATAATAATAATAATACAATATGATAATAATATTCGGCTGGGCCTGAAGTTTCGTTCTCATCGCGTTGTGATCACGGGACAATAGTAATGGTAAAGATGGGTCAAGTCAAAAGAACTTAAACGAATTTATGAGTAAATTTTGCACATAATTCAATAAGGTTATGGATGGGTACGGCGAATTTCAACGAAAAAATTTGGTACAGGTAAATCTGAATTTTTAACAACATTTTTTAAATAACAATTTTAGACAGAGAAGGATTCAAGTGGCTCAGTTTTCAAGTAAATAACTATTAATTGCTGGTTTCATTATATTAGCCAAATTAAAATAATTCTGATTATAAATTTTTTGCTAGTACTTATCAGTTGAAATCGTAGGGACGATTAGACATAACCAAATTAAAGTTTATTTCCCGAGCAAAGACATTTTTTTCTAAATTCAGCGATTCCATCAGTAACGTAACATTAAGACATGAAAAACACATCGAACGGCGATGAAATAATTGATAGAATACAATACGCACAACTGCATCAATGAGATTCACTGCAGAAATTCACCAAACCCTCGTACCAGTCACAGAGAAGCCTGCGAGCTGAAGCCCCTACTGTAACCCGACGAGCTGGAAACAAACGAAACGCTCGCTTCGTTCGACCGTGTAAATCGCTTCCACGATTTGACATTCTCCCCTACAACTGCTTTATAAACTTTATGTGGCATCTAAAGTGTACTATGACGATACAATTCGAAATCAAAAGATTTTTTTGTGAAAATTCTTCAATGGCAATTGGATTCAGTAGCAGCAAAAACATAGCGAAATGTTGAGAAAATTTATGAAAAAATGATCGGACGTGGGTAAAACGACCTGTGAATGCTTGAAATAATTCGATATTTTTTCATTGAATGAGTGAATCAGTAGAGAAAATATGAAACTTTCGGCGAAACCGGTTTGTGATTCATGCATAATGTAAAATCAAATAGTAGACCGTGATAGAAGAGACAAGTTTTAGATAATAAGGCACATGAAAATGCAAAGGAGAGTGTAGCAGTAGATTTCGTGGAATCTAATGCTGCCAATGAAGGAGTATTTTAAATTTTCGGAAGTCAATTCTGGTTAGAAACTTAGTGAATATATTTTATTACTACAGACAATTCTGTTGAATTGTGTAGCATGACTCGAAACACACATGTTTAAGGTCAATAATTGGCCCTTGGAACAAGTTTTCAGAGATTTCAAGTGACCGTGGATCTCAGAGTCGGAGTTTATGAGGCACTGAACGAACTGACCAGAGAGTTGAAAACTTGAAATGTCAAACGTATTTGGAAACAATGACTTAATTCGCAGTACAATTTGGACTGGCCACAGAAAAATTGCTGTTACAGTCAACCAATGTGCACAGTCAACGGATATGCAATACTATAACACGGTAGGTAAAAGTCTAGCTGAGCGATAGCGAATTACGGTGTTTCGGAATGCTCGTATATTGCATACTAATTAATACACGATAATAGCTTAGCTGTGGGTTGTCGATAAAGAAAGTTTTAAGTTTGAAGAATTAAAGCGTCAACAACTCACGACATTTTTTGACTTATAAAAGATAAGTTCAATCAAATAAAGTTGTCGTTTTAATTTACAATCAAAACGTGGATGTATTTGGGTGATAAAAGGATTGAAAAATACGCACATTAAACGATATTGATTAGTTCAATCTATCAGCCGAAAGAACGTTAACGAATGTTGAGAGATTTCATATTTTAAAATTGTGATATTGGATTCCTGAAATGCAATGACGGTGGGAATTTTCATCTATCTAAATTTGCAACTTCTACAACTCTTAGTGAAGATTGATGAGGTTCTTGCCACTTGGAATTGAAACAATGTTCAACTTATTCAATTTCTCAAGTCCAGGATTTAATTATACTCTCAAAGAAGTTATCATATTTGGATGCTGAAATCATCCCAAAATTTTAGAAAGATCATAGAGAGAGATAGGCTTCCTTGGCCTCGGATGTTAGCAATATGCTCAGCCTTCATATGCACTTGGTACATGAGCGACTTTTCTCCAAAGCTAAAAATTATATAATCTTAAGCAACTAATTATAATATAAGTAATAACTTATATATTGGTCAATTATTAGAAATCGAGCATCGTTATTATTACATTCAAATCATAATTCTGAGCAATATCGTTCGAATTGGTGTGCAGTGAGGAACTTCTAATATTCTTCCTATTTTTCCCCGTTGAAGGTATTACTGGGAAATATGATACTATTATATTATTATAGCGAGCGTCATTGCAGTTTGGATGCTTTATAAAATCTCCTGAATTCCTTTGACAATCTGCGGTCACTAGACTCGCATGAGATAAGTCTTTTTGCTCAACTAATTAATAATATTGTCACATAATAAGGCTGAATTTCTTCGACACTGTAGAACAGTATACACGTTTAAGCTTTCAGGCAAAATAATCAAATAAAAAAAAGAATTTCGCACGGCTTTCAGATTTTATAAATACTTCGTTTCTGATAGCCACTCAATATCGGAAAATATTAATAGAAGAGTCATTACGTGGGCAATTAAAATAACTTTTTAGATTTAACAGTACGATGAACATGTAATTTGAGGAACAGAAATGCACAGCAACTTGATTAGGGACCGCTGTGGTCAGGTTTTTTCAATGCAGACCAAATGAGCAATATATTAGGAGAGCTTGGACGAGAGCCTTCCATGTAAGTCCTTCAATGTAAGTCATCGCCCGAAAATTCGTGCTGTCCAGCTCATCCTGTGGGTGACAGCGTCGTGATCTGCTCAGTTTTTAGCGTATTTTTTCATTTATGAAAAAATGCACTATTGTGCTCGCCATGTCTGTCCGTCTGTCTGTCTGTCTGTCCGTCCGTCTGTCCGTCCGTCCGTGACCTCAAGTTTTCGTCGACGAGAGAATGCGTTCTCTGTCACTCACTGCAGTGAGTACTGAGTTATATTTTTTGCTCGATTTCATTGCTCGTAAACTTCATGACATTCATTGCTCGTAACGATCAAAAACTCTAGCAATCAAATTATCAGTGAAGATATCTGTAGGATGTGTTAGAAACCTTGCCAATAATTCGTAAAAGGTACACATTTTTTATTGCCACCCAGGTTTCATGTAATTTGTGACCCGAAATTTTCCTGAACAATTCATTATTTAACAAAAGCGAACGATTTCTGCTTCAATTTTCTGCAGCAATTATTCCTGAACGTTTTTTTTGGCGTTTAAAAACTCACTTTCAATTCAAATTTCAAACAGATCAAGACTTTTAGATTTCTAATTCCTAATAAATGAAATTTTAATACGTGCCCAGGATCGACCTTTGTTAACTCAGCAGGCAACATTGACACTCAACGAGTTATGACGTTGCTCGCCAGGGTCAGATTAGCTGTCCAAAAATCGCACTCGCTTGGCCAAATTAACAAAATTTGTTACAACATAGACTGTGAAATAATCTGCGGATAATCAATAAACGTGATAACTTGTGTGATGTATAAGAGCCCCTCGAAATAATTGTGATTCATTCTTCTCAATGCGAGAAATGAACTAAAAATTTTCCAATATTGCCATTTTATTTTGCCGCTCTGCCAATTTTCCTTGTCTGCATTTTCTTCTAAATAAAGGCTGCTTCAATGTCATGATCAGGCTTGGTCAGAGACGATCTGTGCCTATGGCAAATCAACGAACAATGTTGCAGCCGTAGTGCATATAAAAGTTTTTTTATTACTTTTGCACTTCAGCCTTGCGTGTAAGTTAACGAACTACACGTTCACAATTAAAATTCACATTCACGTACACAATCTTAGGTGCGGGATATTTTCCTTGTCTGCCTCAGCGAGGGTGCAGCACTTGAATGCCAGTAATAGATTTTCGAAACTCGCAACATATCCAAGAGTTGCAGGAGCTTATGAGAAGGAAAATGCTTACCATGAAACTACATCTGTTAATCAAAACTTGAAACTTCATTATGGCCTATATCCGTGCAGATCAAAGTCAGAAACCAGACTAATTACAGCATCAAGAGTTCATGTAAACTAAAAATTACCGCAGTATCAGAGCCAGGGCCCTGTCAGCCATCCATCGGCCACTTATCAAGCGCTCAATATTCTTAACAGGCATGATCAGCATGCGGCGGCTGAGGCGCAGAGAAGCAGCGTGTGATGGATGAGGAAGCCTGGCAACGAGAAGCGCACGGCAGCGCCGTTCGCTGATCCCAGCCTCACCCTCCCAAACCGGGCCTGAATTTATCGGCCATGGCCTGCCTTTAAAGCCTTTAAATTTAGCCGGCCTTGACTAGGACCGGAGAAAAGCGCGAGCCACGCCCTCTCTGCTGAACCTCGGCGGAGGTTTGGGGAGAAGGGGAGCAGAGAGGGGAGAAGGGGAGCAGAGCTTTGGGGCATCGCCGGAGGACGCTAGACGAGGAAGTAGAAGAGGTGACCCAAACGAGGTAGTAAAACCACTTGGTGGATTTTGACACTTCAATATGACTTGAGCGTAGTAATTCAGCCATTGTAATGTCAATTTAGCAAGGTTCTATGAACATCGGACAGGATGCTGACAAGGCAATGTGACAGATGCCCGGTGTTAAAAACTACGCATGTTGACTTGGGCTCGGGACCAGAGTGCGGAGCACAAACATTGCAGGGCAGGGAATCAAGGGATTTAACAGCAAAGAAAACACCAAGCAAATCACCATATTGATATCGATATGGTGAATTTGTATGGTGTTTTCTTTGCTTTTAAATTCCTTGTGAACTTGCGATATAAGCAGACTTAATATAAGGCAGGGAATGTCTTCTAATAGATGTAACCTCACTGAGTTGTGGAGCATATTTGAGATGATTAAACAGAATTGCGTAACTTTAGGGAGTTGAAGAGTACTTCTGAGCAGGTGTACACAGGGTCACGTGAACTAGGAGATTTAAGAAGCACCTTTGAGCAGATGAACAAAGGGTTTCGGGAATTGAGTGAGTTAAGGAGCACATTTGAGCAGTTGTACACAGGGTCACGTGAACTGATACAGTTGTACCTTCGAGCAAATGCAGACTTTCTTGAGAAGGAGAAAAACTGTTTTGCGTTTCAAGGGTTCGGGTTTTGGGTTTCGAGCTAACTGATTTGGGTTTCATGATAAAGGTTGTATGCAATTTGAAATGAAAAAAAAAAATCGATCGGAATAATCGCTGTCGAAGATTGTTGGATCACTTCTCAGAAGATAAAATGTTCAGGACAATTTTTATGAGGCATCGCCGCTGAGGGGCTCAACCTAACTTATTTCGGAGGATAAAATTATTAATTCTGAGTGGGATGTAAAGTACAATTAAAATTCGCAAAAATACGATTGGAAATTACGAAAATTTTAACAATTTAAAAGCTGGTCATCCAATAAATGTGCTTGGTAGTGCCGACCACGTATATAAATGGAGCGGAATCGACGAATCGAAGGCAAAAAGCTGTTGGTGGTGCTAAGGTGCGGACCCGAGAAAGCGATCGCAAAATATAAAGGTTTTCCCTTGGTAAGCGATAAGAATCAAACGGCGGACATAATCGTAAATAATGTGCGGAGAATTTCCTAGGAAATGCAGACCCAATATGCCTGATAAACATTGAGACTATAGGCAGAGAAGAGAGTACGTTAATTGTGAATAAGTGCGATGCATTTACATTCATGTTATATAATGCAAGAGATTGATGTTCTCGTTAAATTCAGCTTCTAGTTGATTTGGCCTGGATAAGGGAGGAAAAAAATTAGGAGTGGATGTGATGAAATATTGATATTTTTATGTATCGATGCCTTGTTAAATTAGTTAGTAAATCAGCATGTACTTACATATTAATTTAATTCAAAGTGAAGAATGTCCTCGAACGGAAAAAGTACGAATTTGGCAAACATGTAAGTGCTGCTTTATTTTATTAAATTTGTGTATATATGTATATGTAAGCGCTGCTCCGTTGGTCTCTAAAAAAACCCTGGCGGTATACTTTCTCTTCCATTCGCTTCTGTATAAAATTTTAAGCACTAAAACCCAATATGATTAGTCGGAAAATTGTGTCGAAGTTTGCAAGAAAAACTTCCGTTCCAGGGTTTTCAATGGAACGGAACTGAAAAGCCGAATGTACTTGATGAAAATAACTCGGTCATTCCGAAAGTTTCAGTATGCTGGTGCGAATATTAGTGAGTTCATATTTTTAATTTCAAATCTCTGTGGAGGATGTCTAGACATGAGTGATACGATGAAAATTATTAGTTCTTAGTCTGGGTATCAGGAACGTGTGCTACGAAGAACAGGCGAGGGAGCTTTAAAAGAAAAATGCTCTTCACGTACAACTTTTCTCGAGTCATAGCAGCTAAAAAGTGGGAATTTAATTATTAAAATAACGTGGGAAAGGACCAGCAGGCTACAAAAATTATAATATTATTCAAATTATAAGGAAATTAATTCTCCGGGCCGGCAGGATAGCAGTGACGCGGAAGGATGTGTCCTGCGGCAAGTCGTCTCCATGCAGATGAAACTCTGAGTCCTAACAGCAATCCTGGGCATGTTAAAGGAGACCAAACAGGCCATCTCCAGCTTTGCAGGAAGCTTTCAACATCTTCCTTTACTTCACTCAAGTTGCTGCCGATCAAACGAGTCCCGCTACTGTAAGATATCATCGTGCCAATGATTGCGCCTAAAATAACGATCATAAGCACAGCAATCACGACTCGTCTCTGTGGAAGCTCTGCCCCGCTCAAAGTTTCTCACTTGATGAGCAATGGCCCAGAGGCGGAAAATTTTACTGCAAGCAACAACTTTAATTATGCTGAAATGAAACAGTTCAAACAGGAGTCGAAATTTATTAGAGCGAAAAATTCAACTATTTAACTAAAAATAAAATTAGGGAAATCCTGAATGACTGTTGCAATAATTTGAATGCTGCGGTGTTTTACATTTAATGGATACGCAAGCGATAAACTTTTGGGCAACGAATCCTGTATGGTGAATTATGATTACATGTCAAACAATAATAGGACTTGAGGCTGTCAGAAATAAAAGAGACTGGATTTCATTCGTGGCTGAAGCGTACATGCTAACACATAATATTGAATTGATAGAATATTCGTCTAATATAGAAAGAGGTATGATTTTTTGTTCCGTATAACTTCAAATGATTCTCTCAGCAGAAATAATGCTTTTCTGCAACGGGAAAATATATTTTGTACACAAGACTGGAAGATAATACATAGAATCAATGCGTGTTGAGGTTCAATTATAATAGTGCATTGTTTTAAAATAACTTCCTGCAATTTTCGTTCAAGTTACAACAAATTTCCATGAAATGACTTCAATTCGCTTGCCATGTTATTATTTTAGTAAATGAACTATTGTAAGCTGAAGCTAAATGCACCAAGCTCATGCAGTGTTCAATTAGAAAAAGAAAATTGTATGAAATAAACCTGTCTACGGAAGAAAACTCTAGTTACCATGCCTTTTTAACTTTGAATAGCATTAAGGTATCTGTTATAAGGTATGCGAGTGGCTTGTTAATGTTGTGATTAGCTGCAGACAAAAAATATATATATAACTCAGTACTCACTGCAGCGAGTGACAGCTAGAGAGCGCATTTTCTCGTCCGCCCGTCCGTGAAGTCACGGAAAGACAGATGGACAGACAGACGGACGGACGGACGGACGGAGATGACGAGCTCAATAGCGCCTTTTTCCATAAATGAGAAAATGCGCTAAAAAGATATTGGTACTTAATCGCTTATAAAATTTGCACAGTTGAGATAGGCAACCTACATTCATCAGCAAACGTAAAACTATAACACAGAGAATCTGAAGTTGAAATAACGTTGATTCTACGTTTATAAGCAATCATGTCATTAGTCGGCTTAAGTTGTAAGTTCACCGAGAATTTAAAAGTAAAGAATACTCATAACCAAGAAAACGACATCTAATAAAGTTTTCGCGGGCTTTCGAAGGTGTAAAAATTTATATAAGATCTAAATAAGGCGAGATAGGATGCCATTGTTTTAAGAAGTACTGCGACCTCCTTCATAAGTCACCATATGCTTCAATAAATATAGATTTCTTGGTTAAATGCATTCTTTGCTCCTATTATACGTTATTTCTCCGAGAATAAACTCGCAATAAACTTTGTTTCAATGCCATCTGCCTGGAGAGGTATATGATTTTGCACTGTGAAGAAGCTGGGGCCCTCGCAACTATACAAGTAGCAGCGGAATGAAGCTTGGAGCATCGCTAAAGAAGCTGGGGCTCTCGCAACTATACAAGTAGCAGCGGAATGAAGCTTGGAGCATCGCTAAAGAAGTGTAGCTACATGATTTTGCACTGTGAAGAAGCTGGGGCCCTCGTATCTATACAAGTAGCAGCGGAAGGAAGCTTGGAGCATCGCTAACGAAGTGTAGCACACGCGCCGCAGGATGGCAGGTCGTAAAGCGCCCATGAATCAGGGTGAAGGAGACAGAAGTGTCCGAAACTGGTTGATAAGTGCCAGTATAGTGCCATCATAAACTGCGGGGAAATCTTAATAAGTGTTGCCACGACGTTTTGCGTGAAATATCAAACAATAGTTCTAACGAAGGAATTCAGTTCCAGCCTGAAAAACTGACACAATGGGCGACTTTAAAGATGAGCATCTGTGAATCCCGGATTGAGTGTGACATGCAAATTTGATTCATCCGTGAGAGATCTGACATCGGTTGCTTAGTTATTTTTGCTTGATGGCGACGAACGCATGTTTTCAAAACCGTAGAATAAATCTCAATTTTTTTATGTATAGGTGAAGGACGAATTAAAAAAAGACGTCCAGCGGAGGATTATTCTTGTTCACTGTAAGGCTCTTGATTCTTTTTAAGAAACTTCGATTGAATTGGTGGTGGAAAGCTTCATAAATTTCGCTCAGTTCTGCCCACTAGTGTAGTTTTCGGTACAAGATGCAAACATTTCTGATATGTAAGTGGGAGCCACATACGGTAATATTCTTATCCTAGCCCGTGACGAAGCATTTCTGGTATCATTCAAATAGGCGGATTAATGCCCACAAAATTTCACAAAAAACAGGAAATTAATTCTAACAGTCATATTTTAGAAATATATGTTTGCAACACGTACTTGTTTAGTTTTCAGAGATTACAAACACGTTTTCAAGACTACATTTCGGAATGGTTACAATGCGGCTTGCCATGATCCTGGAAATTTTTGGCACGCCATCTGGAAAGTTAGCCTGGCCGTGTTTTTGAAGCTGCTCGGCAATATGATTATCTAAGAGGAAAGTTGGATAAGACATAGCGTAACATGCCTGCGTGCCAATTTGGAAAGCTCGTTTGTTTACCTTCCTCTTCTGTGATGTTTACTCGCTGGGCTCGAATTGCAGGCTCTTGTGTCACTGTCCACACGGCGGCTTAATTTGCATTCTTCCTTTTCAAGTGACTAAGAGAACTTCCTTTAAAAAACGCACAACCTCGAACTTACTGAAATTATTGTGTTTTCTTGAGTAGTCAAGTTAGGCACCAAGTAGGCACAAATACAGGCATTATAGAACATTAAATGATTCGTAACGGGTACCGTTTTTTTGCTGTCGTCTTTCGCAGTAGACTTTCTCAGACAGGTAATGAATTCCTGAAAAAGGCACGATAATATTCAGTTGATAAGCCAAATTTCTGTTGTAGTTCGAGCTTAATAAAGTGTGACAATTAAAATGACAATAATTGATAATGAAAAACACATTCAAGTCAACAATTAAGAGTATATATAATAATGACTTGCCGGAAACGTTAGGACACTCAAATTGTAACGACTTCATCTAATGGTGGCATTGGCCGAATTCTATAACAGACAATGCTGCGCACGACAACCGCTGTCATTTACTTGATGCAGCAAAGGCTTCCTCGCCAATTGCTCTCTCCCACGAGCTTGTCAATTGAATGCCAGCAGACACTGCACGGCTGACACGTCTCGCAACATATCGGAGCCGGAGAGAGCTCTGAAGGAAGGTTTTCAGCCAGATCTTGTCTGCTCGTATTCAACAATCATATTTGTTTGGATATTAGGTTAGGCCTCTATATGGGTTTTACTCCCATGTGGCCCAGCCAGATATGAGGAAGTATATATAGTTGCCTGCAGAGACAGGGCATTAACTTCAAAAGGCTACGCAGTGTTGCATTTCCAAGGTTTGATGCTACCTCGATGCGTCTTCCATGCGACCAGCCTTGCATCTCGAAGCTCTTGCATGTCAGCCGCAAAATGAATTTATGTAGGCTAAAATATCCCTTAGTTGTCTGTAATCTCTGATTTATTGCACAGTTATGGCTAATTTGGCATGCAAAATTCACGAGTTCAGTTATTAGAACAAGTTCAACTTGCGATGGCATTTTAAAATTCACGTTCAAGATACAGGAAAGGAGATTAAGAGATGAATCGTATGCTACATTCAATTGTATTCTTCATGAAAATTTAAATTTTTCGGAACATTTTTTACTTTTCGTCAGCGTTTCCGGCGGGAGAAATAAATTTTGATATAGATTAAACAGGAAAATATAGAGATAAATTAACGGATGCTTACTGTGAATAATTGAATTGTTTCCTTCATGTTCATTCTAGTTGCGTAGAAGAAAATCGTGCTTAATTTTTTTAGAAAATTAAATCGTTCTTCTACATATGAACTTGAAATCCAAATTTATCTAGAGGAAAAATCGAATTAATCTCGCTATGTTTATCAGTTATGTCCAAAATATTAAGTTCTCATCTAGAGTAAATATTAGGGTTAATCAAGATTCGAGCGTAAATAAGCAAGTCATTTGTCTAAGTAATTTTAAGACAAAGAGCTGCAATATTATAACCACTATAAGAGAAAGTACTTTATTCATTTATGTTGACTCTCAAGTTGAGAGTTCCCAAGAATGATGAATCACAAATTGCCATACAGGTGACATTCAATTAAAGTTCGTACAATTTGTTTGGGAACAAGCAAAGTTTAGACCCCAAGAGAGTATCGATCAGCTAGAACTTTCATTCAACTTTTGAACTGCAGATGTTGCGAGATTAAAGTTGAATTTTGCAGACGGCTTCGCTGCTGCCAAGGCTTGAATGGAAACTGAAAGCAGGTCTCTTGAATCATCTATACTGAAGGAAGGTTGTAGGTCATTATGCAATAATTTGAGGAAGATGAGTCTTGCAACTTATAGTTATACGTAGATATCTCTGGAGAAATCTCTTCAGATTCATGATAATTCATTTTTAATCACAAATGTAGAGATAATCTCATCGCTATTCTCTTATTTCACATCCACGTATTTTGGGAACTTCATTAGGTTACTGCATAAACAAGACGACGGCATGAGAATTATGCAAATTTTCCCTCTTCTTAAGATGGAGATCTATGCTCATGCTGCAACATTAAATACAATTTAGATGCAGAATCAAAACAAGAAGCATCTTGCAGTATACTAAATAATGTTCATAAACATGAGTTAGACTGCCGCTCAAGCGTTTAAATGTGGACATAGAGAGGATTAATACACAGCCTATTTAAAGGTAGCATAGGCGCATTCACGCGATAAAGGTAGCATTCACGCGATAGTAACGACCAAAGAACGCGGTTTAATCGTAGACGTCACAGTTTCTTTGAACAAAAGCTCGAGGCTGAATGCGATTGGCGACGTAACAACAGCCTGTCGTGAGCAAGCAAAGAGAAACAATGGGAGGCTTGGAGGCGTTCTTTGTACTTCATGTGAACTCATTTAGGGCTACTAATTAACGCCGCAAAGAATTCATATTGTACCCACGTTGCAACTCATCTGCGTGACATACAACAAGCTCGATGTTTGCCAACTTGTATATCAAGAGAAAGCAGCAGGCGTTAGAAATTACCCAGTTTTGCAATTAGTAATAGATGTTTTTCATCCGTGATCTATATAACCGCGGAACGATTAATTTTTCGAATAAAATGGCTAATTCTGACTGACTTCATGTTGTACATAAAACAAAACGCTTCGATAAATGTAATTATATTAAAACTGGAGTTTTTGCTATTGTTATGGTTTTCCTGCTAGAAATCTAGAAATTAGGTGAGAATGTACGGAAATGATTTTCTCGCTTCTCGATTGAAACTAATAACTTACCAAGGTCTTCAGAGCTTAAATTGTGCAAATAAGATTGTGCCTTATCTAGAATGAAAAACAGATTCCATTATACAAAGTGGATTAAGTTATGACCGAAAAAATCGCAATATTCATACCGCATGATTAGTTTTCCATATTTTAAAATTGTCCGTAACCTCGTAAGGATTTACAGAACAATGTTTTCACAAAGGTAAAATAAACGGAGATAATATAACGTAAAACATTTTGGCTGTTTCGAATCAAAATGATATGCACTGGAGCTGAAGTTTGTGTGGGTTCACTTCGTATAGAAAGCACATTGGGTTTTCACACATATTCCACAGAACGGGGATGTACAAAAATTGTGTTGCGCCGTGTTGTAGTCCGTACCAGATCGTCTCTTCCGGAAGCATACGTAACTAAAAGTGCGATAGGCACTAAAACAAAATGGAAAATTACTATAACTAAAATGATTTCCGATTATGAATTCAAATTTGTACTATTCCAAAACACTGGGGTTTCGACGAGGTGTTTTCAGGCGCAGCTGGACAACGTCGCAGCGGTTGTATGCTCTACTGAGAATCACTGAACAAGATCCTGTAAGAAAGAGTGTCCGAGTAAACGCAGCGATGCCGATATTCATTGGTAAGGTCAATTAGTAAGAGAGACGGCAATGAGCCTAAGTGGAAATATACTTACGAAGAGTCTAAATAGTCCACTGCCAGGATATTTCCCGAGAATTCGGTGCGACTAAAGGGGCGACGTGGCTTAGAAGGAATTCGGCCGTCGATGTAAGCTTCTCCAAAGGCCAAATCAAAGACGATTGGAAAAAGTCAGAAGCTTTTAGATATATATTTTTTTCGAATATTATGCTAAATGGAATTTATGCTGAAAGAATCTTGCATCGAATAGTTATAGGCAAAAATAAAAATTGAAAATTTCCGGGAAATTGAATATTTTTTTAGATATTGATTATCACTTCTCGGTAATCAGACACGAGTAGATCGAATTGAAGAATTCTTTTACAGTTCTTAAATTGTATGAAGGTTCAAATTAATTTTTTGTCTATCTGATATTTATCCATTTGATCTTCAAACCCAGAATTTCGTCGTTTTAGAAAGATCAAGTTGAGATCTCCGGAACATCCACCTCGGAGATCCAACAGCAACAAGCACTACATTTGGCTGCCATAATATCTCGGTAGTTCGCTATCTTCGCCTAAAGAGGGCGTAATTTTTTAGTATTCAGCAGTTAAGCCCAACAGCTGCTGGGTTTATCGTCATGCTGCAGATGGCATCAAAGTCTTGTAAACGCCGTGAATGGCGAGGCATCAGCAGCTCTGAGTGAAACAAAATGTTGAGGTACCATACTTTCAAAACTGGCTAAGTACACGTAAGTACTTACGCTCTATTTTCTTGTCTACGATTGGTGGATTTTGCTTGAAAGGCCGTCCATGATTGGCTGATGAACTTACGATCTCTTAACTTTTTTGAAAGTATAGGCCCAGAATATCAAGTCACAAGTTCAAAGAAAACAAGAAGAAAAGAACACAAGTTCACAAGAAAAGTTTAAGAATATCAAGTCACAGATAGCGGGCTAGAGATCAAATTTTCTAAGCACTTTATTTTCGTAATTTATCTAATCATCAAATTCTACCCATGTAAAAGCATGTGGTAAAGAGAGGCAGTGTATAATGATTGCTGGAATTGACATATTATACTATTATTAAAATTAAAACATTCCATGTTTAATACCAAATTGCCTAATTTCGCAATAACCCTTATGACAGCTGTTCACAAAATAAAGAGAGTTAATTTCTTTTGAAATAAATCGTCTACTTTATATGAAAAATTCAGAATTGTTTAAATAAAGTATCGTTTGATATGGCTGGCCTAAATTGCATTTGCAGGCTGAATTTACATATATCGTAATTAAATAAAAGTCTATCAATGTCATATTTTCCTGCAATCACGCCAATGCGGATGCTCGCTAAACATATTTACTGGTCTAATATGCACGTGAACGTCAACAGAAACAATGCACATGTCAATATGCTGTCCAAAGTTCTAAAAGTCAACACGAGAGTACTTAAGGAAGTTCGGACGTGACGTGGATGCCAACGGAAATATCACAAATATTTGTCCTGCTTAACATCTTGTAGAAGAATTATTCGTAACAATCGGAATGAAATTTATTGGATCTACTGGGAAACTGCTAACAATTGGGATTTTTGAGAATTGAACGTTTACAAATTACGTTAATTTTCTGATTACATAGAAGTTCATAACATGTGGTCAACGAAAGAATCACGGAGAAAACGAAGCGAGCAAAAAAATTTTTTAATTAGTTTTTCTACTTAATTGTTCCACTTACCCATAGAAAATTTTGCAACCTAATATTAAACTTGAATTTCTGTATGAATTGTCGCAATTTCGAATAGAATTACAACCATTTAACTACTATTCCAGGGACCATATGTCACCTATATTGGAAAATGCGAGTTTACAAGGACCCACAGCACAGTTTACATTAAGGACCCAAGTAAACAGGAACAAATTTCCTTAAACATGTAACTTTGATATAATTCTTTGAAAATTTCCCATGAACCAAATTATTTCACTAGTGAAACAGCCGGCAAATGTCATGTGTCGGATTCTTGTATATGAAGAAAAATGCGCACGTCTTCCTGGAGCAGACGTGATGTTATGCGTGATAGTGGCTCTTAAATTTTCATTCCGGAGCAGAATGCAATAGCGGCCCAAGTCATTCTGGGAGAGCAGCGCTGAGGTGACAGCTGCATGGGCTTCTTGTCATTGCTATACGCGCCCTTGCATCACAAAGCGCTGCACAAAATAAGCAGCGCCTGCAGCAGTAGCAGCATCAGCAGCAGCAGCAGCTGAAGCAGCAAGTATGCTGCCGAAATTGTGGCAGCTGCAGCGTCAGGGAATACGTCACTGAAATTTTGACAGCAGAAACAGCAGCGTCAGCAAATTCGTGACTGAAATTTTGACAGCAGAAACAGCAGCGTCAGCAAATTCGTGACTGAAATTGTGACAGCAGAAACAGTAGCGTCAGCAAATGCGTCACTGAAATTTTGACAGAAGAAACAGCAGCGTCAGCAAATGCGTCACTGAAATTTTGACAGCAGAAGCAGCAGCGTCAGCAAATACGCCACTGAAATTGTGACAGCAGAAGCAGCAGCGTCAGCAAATACGCCACTGAAATTGTGACAGAAGAAACAGCAGCGTCAGCAAATGCGTCACTGAAATTTTGACAGCAGAAACAGTAGCGTCAGCAAATGCGTGACTGAAAATGTGACAGAAGAAGCAGCAGTTTTAGGAAATACGCCACTGAAATTGTGACAGCAGTACAGCAGCGTCAGCAAATACTTCACTGAAATTGTGACAGCAGTACAGCAGCGTTAGGAAACACGCATCTGAAATTGTGACAGCAGTACAGCAGCGTTAGGAAATACGCATCTGAAATTGCGACAGCAGAAACAGCAGCGTCAGCAAATACTTCACTGAAATTGTGACAGCAGAAGCGGCAGCAGCAGAAGCTATGGGCAGAACACCGTTGCAGCAGCAACATCTTGACAGCTGCTACAATGATTCCGGGAACGCCGCAGTAATAAAGTAATGTAGGCACAAGAAAAGTGAAAGCAGTATAGAGTATAGAATTGAAAACATCAGAAATAATGTTAAAGAGACACTAACAAAAGAATAGTAGTTGTGACAAAATTTTAAAACACGCATCTAAAATAAATATCAGGAATAGAACTTTTTGAACAGTGGCATTGCAAGTAAAAGTAAGAAAGGACTAACTGTTCAATTGCTCGAAGTACATAATTTGAGAGCTACAAGCGTGATTTTTTTGAGACAGCTGCTCTCACTTCTAAAAGTTTCATACCGGTTCACAAAACGAGAACTTTCATTCCTGAAAAGTCTTCTCATAAGTCAAGCAAATGATCTTGTAATATGCTATAGGCATCAACAAATAGCGCGCGTCGTTTTAATTGGTAAGAACATATAATAAATAATAAAATATATTTATATACATTTTCATATATATATGAAACGACAAACTTGCATGCAGACTGCACAGTCATTGAATTCTGGATTTTTTTTCATAAAAGGCAATGCTGGGCAGTTAGAAGAGAATATTATATTCGCTTAATTTTAGATGATGAAGTTGTCTTCAAAGAAGATCAAGGTTAGGTCTGAGAGGATAAATTTGGTGCTAGATGACCATGTTTAGTTCAAGATGTACTCGTTTAGTTCAGGTTTCGTTGTGTTATTCTACTTGTATTTTTTATGATCAGATGTCGTTCAAGAAATGATTGAATCAAGCCCCTGGTGACGGTGTCGTGGTCGCTGTGGATGGCGAGAAGTGACGCTGTGTCCCAAGAAAGAAAAGTGTACAATAAATTGTGGAGGTTTGAGGCCAAGCCGCGAAGGCTTTCATCTCGGCAGCAACGTCTATATTTTCTCATTTAAGGGAAGTCCCGGTCTCCATTTTTGTGGAAGTGTTTCCTCGTAACATTTGCCATCAGTTTTATTGTTGCAGTCACTCTCCACAGAGACGCAATCGACCCTGGTGCTTGAGGGTGTGTGATGAAGCTATAAGCAAACCTGTAACATCGTACCTATCCCAACAACGGCAATAATATGAATATATGTGGTAATTATGCTTGTCCCCCCGTTATGTGTAGTCATAACTGGTAGAAGAATAAACGAAGACGGCTATAATGAGCTATGAAGTATGAGTTACATTTATTATCGAAATATCATATACTGCGTCTCATCAAATCATAAAGAGGCAAAATAGGCATGACAATATACTCGTAAAAACTTTGTTTTCAATCAACAATAAAGAGGAATGAAATCCTATGCCTGGTTTTAAGTAATTGATGTGTAATCAAAGAGCGATCACAAAGCCTGATACTTGAGAGCTGCCATCACACTTCTTTTGCATCAATCACGATGAGAAGCAATCAATGTCATTGTGCCAACTGATCGCTAGCTGGCCATTTCAACGAGTGTCCTGAGTTCTAAAGCAAACTTTTCCTCGCGTACACAATCATCCTAGGGCGTTTAGAATACATGACACGGTTCGCATGTGCATCACATTTCCAACAAAAGCACTCGACATAAAACACCTGAGAGCGATGTCTGCATTAAGGAACGAGCTCAACGCGCATAGCAACTACAGGTCTCGTGTCAACGCGCTGGAATGTTTCGTTTGTTAAGACATTCCCTTCCTGCCGAGCTCCAATGACAGCGTTGACTTTACTGCGATATAGTTTGGTAAGCAATTGCTTTGTAAATAAAATAATATTTGAGGAAGAGAGGATGATAGTGAGACGGTGAAGACACTAATTGGATCAAAATTTAGGATAATATACTTAGAAAACTCAAAAACCTGCATTTATATATATTGATATATTTTGGCATTTGGAATGTATGAAGCTGTTACAGATAGTGACGCTTAAATAGATTGAGGAGGTAATTAAAAGAGATTTTGGTGAAATTAAAGAGAGTGTTTAAAATCATTAAAGAGTGTTTAAAATTTTTGTTGGTCAATGAATAGTAACTGGAAACTATTTACTCATGATTCGAAAAAAAACTAACATCTTTGGGCAAACTTCTAAAAATAAGTCCAACCTGTGGCGAGATCTAACACCATAGTAAAATATTAATTCTGTGATGCATATAAGAATAATTTAATGGTCTGCCGAGCCTCAAGTTCGCTTCGTGCCTGGAGAGTCCTCGGCCTCCCTAGTTTAGCCTGCAGGTGACAGCAAAGCTGAAGGCCACAACCGCGACGATTGTTCACCACCGCAGATATGATAAGATAAGATATGATATTCCTGACGCCATTAGTGGTGCTGCGGCGAGACAGGTGATACCTCGTGGCTGAGGACGCTGGTGATGAATGTCGTAGATTACATGATGACATTTGGGAGATGAATGTAGAATAGAATTAATAATGAATTATGAGAGCTGTATATAGTGGATGAAAGAGTGATGAAGATCCAAGTTTATATGAGCACATGATTGATTACTGATGATTTAATGGTAAATCACAGGGAGAAATGCAGGTGAAGGTGAACATTGTTGTTGACGAATAAGTTTTTTGAGTGTTTGGAGTCATAAATGAAATGAATTTTAATGTTCATTATATAGGTGATTATTGTCTCGAATACAGGGAAATACTTTCGGTGAAGTTGACTGTTGTAATAAGATATGACAATTAATGAATCATGACGATCAGTACAACTTTTTCTAAGTCTACATAGCGATTAACCGGAAGAAGAGAAAAGTCATCAGCTAATAAGAAAAATGACTTTAACCGTGAAGACAACCTCAATTACAATCATCATTGCAGTAATAGTCTGTAATAGTCTTGAAAAAGCTACCGGCAAGAGATTGACATAAAAATCAGAAAAAGTTGAATATTTTTAACAAAAATAAAAGATTTAGATCATAATTATAGATTATAATTAAAGTTTATGCCGTTTGAAGTTTGAAATTGTTCAAACTTCAAGCTTGACGTTATTACAATTTGAACAATTGGAGGAGGTTACAACAATGAAAAGAAATAAAGGTACAAGGGATGCAGCTTTATGAGTCTCCAGACAGCCAAGGTCATATCGAGAGGTCATATATTTATTTGGTCATATTGAGGCCAAATTCCCTTATGAATGAGCAGGCCATGCTGCCAGCCCGGCAAATATGCTAGGCCTAAATTGGTAGGCCAGATATCAACGCTTTATTGCCATCCAGACGAATACTCTGAATGTTTCTCTTACCTGATCTCTTGAGAACTCAGAAGTTTACTTCATCTACTATATGATTGCTGATATTACTAAATTAATATCTATTATATTCTTAATGGTATCTTTCATCAATTATGCGTACAAAATAATTTTGCTTTTGATAAGCCTAATGCATTAATATGGCAGTTATTATATAGCTTTACATTAGGAGGGACTAACAGTTAGTGAAGTTAGCCAGCGTTTCACTAGTGGGTATCTCTGTCAAGATCAACGGTCGAACTGGTTTTAGACATGATTATTATGATTATTTACAGAGGAAAGTTATGACATGAAATATGAGGCTTTTAAATAAAAAGAGTTAGGAATAAATTACGTGTTGTTTACATGGTTACAGGAAAATTGAATGTCTGTGGAAGTTCAAACATGACCAGAAGAGATCCGTAGGAAAATATATATGATTTGGTTTAATTTAAATTTACATTATGTACGTTGGCGAACGAGAGACGAAACTAAAAAGGCTAAAGCGGCGTTACAAAGGAAATGCATCAAAAATGAATGATTCGAAAAATTAACATTAGTCGAACAAAGATATAACAATAAACGCTTTACTTACAAAATGAGGATGTGATGATGAGGAGAGGTTCTGACAGAACCCAGGAAATTCCCAGAAGAAGAGATTTAAAGATTATAAATGTCGTACCAACATTATTTCTTTCCAATCACGATCGTGAAATTTGCACTAGTGCTACAGATTTCCTTCACTAGGTCTATCTATCATTAGGTCTATCATCGTATAAGAAAATTGAATTTATTTAACTCCTGTACTGCATCATCTGTTACTCATTCTCGATTCATTATGAACATAATAAAAAATTTCTAAAAAGTCCCACCGTTGAATTGGCATGAAATAAAATGTTCATGAAAACAGGAGGGGTACAGGAGGGGTACAGGAGGGGTACAGGAGGGGTACAGGGGCGCTGCAACTTGGGTATTGATCTAACAGGACCGCCGCCCCCCGGCCCCACCACCCGCCCCCTCCTCTACCGCTCTGCGCCTGTCCTAACTCAGCTGTTTCCCCACAACCCCTCTCAATCCTCTCACATAACCCCACTCTCTATCCTCTCACATAACCCCACTCTCTATCCTTTCATATACCCCCTCTCTCTCTCCTCTCACATGCCCCAACCCTCTCAATCTTCTCATATACCCCCCCCTCTCTCTCCTCTCACATGCCCCCACTCTCATTCCTCTCATATACCCTCACTCTCTCTTCTCATGTATTCCTTCTCTATATCATCTCATGAGCTTCGTGCTTTTTCCCTTCAATTGCAAATGTTTTCCTCAATTTAATTTCGTCTTTCGTGATGCTCTCTTTCCACTTTCGTGCATCTCCAGTGCCCTTCTCTCTTCCCACTCTCTTTCCTCTCACCAACCCCTCTCTTTTCCACTCATAGAATCTCTCCTTGCTTAATCTGCAAAGGTCATCTCGTGCTCAGCTCGTCTTATTGACGCTCACGCACCAAATAAAATACTTCCACTGAAGGTCTCGTCTAAATTTACGACTAACATTATCCCTCTGAAAATTTAATCTTTCATAAAAAATTAATTAGTAATAAAATATACTCTTTCACATTCTCCCTCTCTCTCTGTATCTCTCTTATTAATACTAATTAATACTAATTACTCTATTACTAATACTTTTTAATCTCTATTACTAATCTCTATTACTAATACTTTTTATTCACCCATTCACACTTTTTCATTCGAAGTACTTATTTATGTGGTTATCTTTCTTTTCTCTACCGTTCCATTCTTTTGTGGATGGTTTTCATTAAATCTTCAAATGTTCTGGTATATTAAGAACAATAAACTGATCTCAAAAAATCGTTCTGCATTCGTCCACAGCGAATGGCAAAGGTGACCAACTTTCAGACTGGGCCAAACTCCCACTAATATTTTAATGCTAATTATAATAAAACTATAAGATATTGAGATGTTAGTAATTAAATTCATGTATATCCCAATTCTGAGTGATATTTGTAAGAAATGTAAAACCTAAAATGTGTAACTTCATTTACAAAAATTCGCCGCACAAGGCATTGTATTGGAAGTGTTTCTGCCGCTGATTTGGCAGAGCTTCCTCTACTTTCACTTCCAAATAATACATATTTACCAGAGTTTTTCATCCCTCGTACTTATCCCACTAGCTATTAAAAAAAACTTTCTGGCTCATCACGCTTTACAGGAAAATTTGCAAAATTTATCTAGAATTTTTACCGAACATGTAATTTTCAGTCTTAATAAAATTTGTCTTAATTCGTCATGTTGCGCTTCTTGAACTCAAAACTTGCGATTCCTCTACAATTTGATATTTAAGACGTGCTTGTCAACTCGACGCTAACAAACTGACGACAAACTCAAGAAACTTTTTTTATTTTCATCTTCCTCTAAGAAAACATCAGGTTTTCTCGCCATTATAAGTAAAGAAAAAGTATTTTCGTTCGTTCTTCACACAATTTCCTGGGCTTCATAAGGATTTTATCGAGAGCTTTGAAGACTTAAGCTTCTACTAAAGGTTATCCTCAAATCCACGGAAGCTGCTAACCTTGCCCCGTTTATTTAAGCCCAAAGCTTTAACCGTAAGCTTTCTATTCAATTAAATACATTTTCAATTTTGCTTCTTCCCTTGTATCATGGCCATCAAGCAGACTTACTCGATCCTAGCATCATGTTTAATGCTTCTCATAAGTCATTTGGATCTTAATGTTAAATAAGGACTACAAAGTAAGAGTAGTTGTCTCATGGAAATGAAAACTCTTGAATAGTCGCAAATTGGCCAATAATTTCTCGAGAATCGTTGAAATTAGTTAAAAATTTAAAATTCCCACTAATTAAATTGATGAAAAACTCTAATTATTTCCATTTTGTTGAATATTTTAAAAGAACGTGGTTGTTTGAAGTGAATATACCAGAAGTAGGTGCCATTGCAGTATTCAGGATATCCTGTGCAATGAGCAAACGTACAATTTTTCAAAGTTTAAAATTAATATACAAAGTACAGCAATCATTTGCAATACTTAAACCATTACCCTTTCTTTGTAGCCTAAAATTTTCTGGCCCATATTAAAAAGTAAATTTTTATCTTAGATTTATTTTCGTTTCCATTTCCAGTTCCCGGAAGCTCTCCTAAACAAATTATTTTCGGTAGCTGTTCTGCATTAAATTCCTCTCAGTTGAGGTTTTCGGACGATCAATCGGCTGTCTCTTATACACATCTAGATGTGTATAAGAGACAGGCCCTGCATCACAAAGNCTGGCAATGAGGAAACGATTGATGTGCTGCTAGGCAATACAAATGGTACCTAATTTCGAAAAATTTAACTAATTCTCGCCCTTTTAGTGAGTTATAAAAAGGGTGTTTAAGGTGATAGTACAAAAATTCGTGAGATACTTCCAGTTTTTTCTTATAATAGCTTCCGAACAGGATTTGTACACATGCATCATACACATGCATCATACATTATCCACCACATGACAGTCTTACTTCATTTCATTCAAGTTAATCTAAATCAAGGGTAAGTGGGAAGTCATTTTATTCCAAATGCATTTATGTCTGCGAATGATTCGTAACTTTTAAAGTTGAAATATTTTAGCAGCATCCATTTCAGAGGAACAAATTTCCACGAATTTATTTCTCTATCAATCAAATAAATTGAAAAGTGCAATTTCGCCACAGAGAAGCGTAAATAAAACGTGGATCAGCGAACTGAAACAAGGGGGAGAGATAAGCGGAAGTCTATTAAAACGGCTTTGTTAGATTCGCTGAATTTTTGGAGAGGTAGAGGCTCAAGAATGTTTGGGCACCCATAGCCGGATAGCATCTGCAACTCATATCTGAGCAGGATCTCGTTATAGAGTTTCTATTTCCAAAAAACTTCTAAATCAGATTTCACCGTAAATCTAACGAAGCTATGTGAAAGCATGATATATTGTTCAGCATGTTGGAGACTATGACTTGCTTTTAAGCATTTAAACGGAGCAATTGCCTTCGATGCATTATAAACAGCACTCGCCATTTTATCCAGGTGATGCAACAAAACAATAATAATGTTAGTGTGTAATGCAACTACGATGAAACCCTGAAAACGACGGATAGACAGAAATCGAATTTTGTAATGTAGGCTGAAACAAATGTAAAATTAGGTTTTTAGGCCTACCCGTAGTGACTCCATGACGCAGAGAACTGAACTTGATCAGAGACTAAATTGCTGAACAGGATATGTGGAATAATTTGTAGGCAGCTAACGAGGTAGAGCGTTGCGTGAGACAGCCCTGATTAATGAACGAATCGATCGTCGGAGCGATGCCAAGCCCGTGAGGGAAACTGGCCGCGGTCACGGCTCTGTGGAGTTCACTGCACGCCATGCACTGCTTCACGGCGACTGGTAATTGCAAGAGTCACTGCTGGATGACAGAGGTAATGGTAGTTACTAGACATTGCAGGCCAGACACTGCTGGATGCCAACTGTTTAGTAACTTACTTTTCACATTATTTTCTCTCTGTGACGGAGGTATCGTATGAATAAATTCTACGAAAGCTTACGAGTAAATCTGAAAGAAGAAACACATGTCCATCAATAGTGAACACGTAACATGTCTTGTTTTTTCCGATGATACCTGGCATGAGAATTAAATATTTCCACATCAAAAGATATATGACCCTCTAGGGTCATATCCTAGGGTCATATCATTCCTTTGAGTTCACCAAAAAATCTTTATTTAACCATTTAAGCACCTCAGATAACAATTCTGAACATGTAGGTTCTAGAATTTATTTCTTTCTACCACAAAATACGAGCAGACAAGGTTTACCTCATAAGCCGAGGCACGTTGCAAGTGTCGTAGTATGAGGTCGAGATTTACGAGGCTCAAATTAATCTCGATTCTCGTGACAATGGGTGATGCGACCTTAAGACGGCCATATTCTGGTGGGATAAGAGCAGCCGACAGCTTACCAGCCGCTGCTCGATACTCACTATTGAAGCTGCCAGCTCGCAGAGCCCACAACTGAGAAGGGAAAACCGCCATGGGAAAATCTAGCCAGGTCTGTCATTAAAGGAATTTAAAGAGGAGAATTTTTAGCGAGCTTCAAGGATGAAAAATGGAGGGCGAAGTAACTCTAGCCTTTATTAAGACGCTGTAAGGGCCCAAAAGTCAATATTTAGCCAGCGACTCGATGCCGCCTTCAAGTAATTTTGCAGGATAAAGCATCGGTACCGTGAACTGAGTGCACGTGCTGCTAACAGTTAGGGGCGTCCCTCACGGCGAACTTTAGTGTGGTTCTCACTTGATGTCTTTTGCGGAAAACTGGGAAAAACTGTTCGCATAAAGGAAGTAAATGTAAATTGCAGTAAAACTAATACAGTATAAGTGTTCAGATAAGTGCACACGAAGCCTTTGATTGAGCTGAGTGAAAAGGCGAGTTATAATCCACCATCGAGTTAGGTTACACATGTTTCGTTCAAATTAACGATTAGCGTAAATAAAAAATCCAATTCAAAGTATAGGTTCATGATTGAGCTGCCCAGTGAAGATTTCCATGACAACTGCGCTGTTGAATGTCAATCGCTCATTGTTCAATTCCTTCAAAGTGTCGTTCCACAACGATAAGCAAACACGGATGTTATGTACCATTGATAAATTGAATACTATGAAACAAATGTTGACATATCTGTGAGCGTTGTAGCCCAGGCTGAAAAAAGTTTTTATACCAAATTGACAAAATTTAGCTATTATCCTCTGTCTGTCATAATTTGACAATGTTCACCGAAAATTTGGCTATTATTGACGCGCCCCGAGGTTAGTTTGTAAAGCCAGAAGCGGCGACGCTGCGTGGCATTAGTCGACACAGGGTCATTAGTCCCACATCCATTACTAGATGCAGGCCCAGCAGGCAAAAGACTAGCGCAAGATTTTTTAGTTAACCCGAATACTACGCACCGGCCTCGAAATGAAACAGCTGCTGGTGCATTAGCTTGGAGCATGACTGTGTTGCGCCATATGCAACGATCTAGCGGCATTTCTTTAGACAAATAATGCGATGATTAGTTACGCAGACATAGATACTAATAATTAAATAGCTCATGATACAATCACGAGAAGATAATATTATATTATTTTACCTCAATCCATCAAAGAGCTCTAAATTTTTATTTCTCAACTTGATATCTGACATTTAAATTGACTACAGCCAGGTGATGCATGATGAATGCATTCTTAACTTTGAATATATATATATATATCTTTCGTTTGGAGGCCTTTTACTCTTTAAAGTGAAACGATTTTTCACAGAACATTTTTGAATGAAAAATGTAAGAGTTTGTGCTATATACGCATTAACCTATCATTTTTGAATTCCACCATTAAACTCACATTCAATAAATGGTCGATGCATTAGTATCCAATGCTCAATAAATCAAACTTATATTTTGGTTGGATTCTGCCCATTGCTATAAATTTTGATTTTTAAATTTTGATTTTTGAAAATTTGATTTTTGAAATTAGTTTCAAGATATTTTGGAAAAAATTGAAAACACCAGTCAGTTTTGCACTGAGTTTAGAGGAAGAGCCAACAACGCAGCCTCCCGCACTATCCTTAACAATGTAAAAAAACTACCAGGGATTTACTTGAAACACGATTCGAGCGACAGATACAACCTCCGCACAATGAAATTTTTATTAGATCAAGTTTTTATGCATGAACAAAAGGAACAAAAATATAATGTTAAACAAAATATTGGTTTGATTCACATGTTGGAGCGATTCAAGAGCTTGTCGATGAATTTCAAACCTTTAGCGTTGTATTGATTAAATTGCAGGTAATACATGTAGAACTTGGTAGGTTCGGATGGTGAACAAGTCTACGGAAAATACAAATGACATTCTAGTTACTTAGGTGCCTCCGAATTTCGAATCTATAGATTTATAAAATTCGTTGATACTATTTAGAGTATCGTCTCAACAGCCAAACAAATTGCCTAAAGATTCGAAAAAATTCTTATAGTTTATTATTTGATGAGTAATGCGAAGACCAAATCTCGGAATTCGCGTGAACAGAAAAAAGAATGCCCAAATTAAGAAATTCCTGCCCCGATGACTCGTCGTTTCGATTACATTTAATTTTATTTCCTGAAGAATTCCACTATACGCGGTAGGAATTTCCCTTTCGATGAAACTCATTAGGAAAGGAATTCTGAGTTATTTTTTGCTAGCAGCCGGTGTTCCGTCAACTTATGTTTTCAATTCCAAACGAGTTTAGTAATTTATGCACTCAACCGAGTGTTAGGAGACCGTTTTTTAATTATGATTTTAATTATGAATGGTTGCGACATGATGGAAAATAGTGTTACGTACACTAAATTTAGTTATTATCACACACAAACTTTCTACGTAAAATGACAAGAACAATATGGAAAATTTAGTAGGAAAACAACGGTAGGAAGATGGTAATCACAGCCACCGCGAGCAGCGCGGCAGTGCGGTAATTTGAAGAGACAATCTCAACGCAGGTTTAGTACTTGTTATCGTGCATTACTTCATGTAGGAAAAGGATTGGTTTGATTAACTACTTCTATCGCGCCATACCTAACATCATAACCGCATACTCCATAGTTTTGGATATTGAATTTGAGATTATAGATACGATTTTATTACAAATATTAATTTTTTTTAATTTCAATGAGCAACTTAAAATGGAATTTTTTTACTTGAATATTCGAAATAGAGGAATAATTATTTCGCAACATTTATTTGTAATTTTTGGCTCAAACAAAAAATTGAGTTTATAAGTATTTCTGTCTTTCGGGCAGGGTTTGAAGCAATGCATGACTAATTGTGGTCTTTAATTCCAGGATAAAGGAAATTAACTTGAAGTTAGATAATTTTGAAAAAAAAATGCTTCTGGAGTCCAAAGCAGCTTAGAACCCGATCGCTGTGGGGCTTAGGGCACGACGCGTCTTCCAAAGGCTCCTGGCTCGAGTAATTCAAATTCATCGACGGCCAGAATATCATTAACCCGAATATCGTAGCTGGAGGCATTAGACTTGTAAAGAACAACAAGTCAGACTCGAGACGAGCCGCGAGGTAATTGGTTTATGGAGATCTCTTCGGATCGCCGTTTCAGGCAAGCGCTGCAGATCCCACTGCGGTAGTTCTGCTTTATCTCAATAAATTTGACCCCTAAAAATGTTGATGTTTCTGCTGCTACAGAAACTGCAATAAAAAAAGATTCTTCTAAAGTTTTCAAGTAAGTCAAGTAAAGTGAATGCATAATTAAAAAGTGAACGATTAAATGATTTCTTACCCATTTTATGATAACAATTCACCAGAAAACCTAAGGAATTAATGATTGAAATGAAATAAACTGCAAGATGAATAGTTCACATTGAATAGCATACAGGCGATACAGCAAAAGCTTTCCAAAAAATTAGACACTCATTTATTCTCTACAAAATATTTATCTGAAGATTCAATATTTTTTTCCTTTTCCACTCACCAGAAACAATTTATTTGTACATTCGATTAGTTTTTCCTGCGGTGGTTTAAAATCAGAGCAGAAACTAAAGTCACGTCCTACTTTGCTTGGGACCACAACGTTGGACGTGCAGATAAGACATCGTCGCAGGATGGCTTCGTCCGCCGGATTCTAGTATCGGAAATCCGTCGCTGTGGCTCTCGCGGTGACACCTCGAGTACTCGTGTGATGAAGAACGGCGGGCGCGCGGCTTCACACCCACCGACCTCAGCGTCATGACAGAGCGTCGTGCTGCTAGCGATGCAAGTGACAGCCAATCTACATATCATGGAGTTGAGTGAATGCATGGAAGAACAACGATTTTATCAAGCATGTAAGTAGTTATGAAGCACAGGAATTTGACGCCCAATGGCTAAACTTCAGGCCGACGGTAGTTTTCTATATCAAAGTTGGGTGTGAATAAGTAAACCTTTGTTATTTTAATTGAAAGTAAAAATATGGAGCTGCATTATAATTGAAAAGAAATAGCTCTTCTTGCTCTCCAAAAGTGATACATGAATTATAGACGAAAGTTGATACAGAGATCTCCTACCGGTCGGCATTTCGATAAATGAAACATTCGATTCCTAAGCCGATGAAATCAAGTAGGAGGTAAATTTGGACAGGAGACATTCAAGTTGGCACGGCGGGTTCTAAATGCACTCAGAACGCTTGAAGTTGGCGCGCTGTGTTAATAGAGTTTGGCAAAAGCCGTCATCAGGAAGACGGAAACGGTGAAACTTGGCAGTAGCACTTCACGACTGAATATTAATAGGAGCTTCCACTTGGTCTCATCTGCGCCAGCGGACCGAAATGGAGCAAACGCTTTTCCGAGTCCAAGTTTTAATGGCTTACCGACAGACTCGAAATTTTTGTGGCTGTCGCCGCTTAAGAACCGTTAAACAGCCTCGCAATGAAGGGCATTCCGGGCACGAGGACACTCCATGATCGTTAAGAATTCATTTCTCGAATGGGCTTGAAACTTCAAGAGCTGTTGAGCCTAAGGAACCGAACTCATCTACATGAAAATTCTACAAGCTGCGTGGATTTGAATCTATGAAAAATTTGACTTTTCATCTTTACAGGACTACCACAGCAGTTGCATTCTGGTGCAGTAAATCAGAATATAACAATGGAATTCAACCCAAACATTCAGCTAAAATTATTGATAAATCTATGCTAATGATTTATAAGAAACTTATCTAATTTTGCTTATGACACTCGATTATCGCATTTTCTAGATTCGGTTAATATCTTCCCGTATGAACTCAACATTTGAACGACTGACGCAATCGCAATCGCGACTGAGATAAGAATTCAACCCGACGGTCAACAACGGGGAGCATTTGTATCATCATTACGGCTGTGAGGATGGCCGTCATAAAAAAGGTTCCAGAACTTATATCTTTCGGGATCATGCATTATTTTCATTTGTACTCTCGCCGAGTCCACTCACAGTCTACTCACAGTCTACTCACACATATATCTCTTTATTCGATTGCGGTGGTAAAAATTGTCTATTTATTAAGCTAACAATAATGGAATCAAAAGTAAAGTGTTTTCCGAAATAAATTCAGCGATCAATTGCAAAATGTCATCAAGGAACAAGGTGAGGCAGGAATAAATAACAAAAGTAATAAAACAAAATAACAAAAATTAATTTTTATAAAATAGATTTTTTGTCATATTAGAAATTAATGGCAGCAAATGCGTCAGGCTTTGCATTTGAATTCAAGTAATTTTCCAGTTTAAAAGGAGAGAGACAAATTAAAAAAAATTGGAATCGAGGTTGCCATGTCGTATTTGACCTAAAAAATTGACAGAATGCGAAATTTTGCATTAAAGTCTGGAGCTGAAGTTGAGTACATAGAGCTCCTCTAACTCGCCTCGTGCATCCAAGTTCATGGTTAAAAAATGGCTGCCCCCAGCAAAACAGCAGCGCTTCAAGAATAATTCAGGGCGTTTAACCGCAGCCGCTCTCAACAACCGTATAAATAAACCGGTCGAGGAGTAGACTCTTTCATATTCTGAAGGGGCTGCATTATAAAAGAGGGGCGGATTTTTTGAAGACCTTAGTGATTCTTTCCGTCATTGTTGTGCCATTGCTCACCGTCGCTTAGAATAAATATCGGAGTTAGGGAGAGTAAAGCTGCTCAAAAGATTTGCAACTTTTCTGCATTTATGCTAAGCAGTCAATTACGTGATCGGCATATGCAAATTTGAACACGCTTTGAATTATGCTTGTCGTATACACGGTTAAAATTATCGAGTCGGAGAGCTTTTCAAACTGGCAGCCAATAAACAGCAATACTTCTTTATACGATGTGTGGATTATATATCGCTCGAATTTCCCTTCTGCAATAAAATTGTGTATGTGCTAGTGATTTCTTATAATTTGTTGCGACAAGTAAAATGTACAAGTTAGATTCATAATTTCAATAAATTTTGGATCAGAAACGCACGAGTCGTAATGTTTTCAATCTTAAATTTTCTGGAATTTCTCTTGAATTATTTTAGGTGCAATTCGCCATGCATTGTTTAGTTTAAGCTTTGCTCTATGCACTGTCTCGTATTTTTAATACGGGAATACCACCCAAATTGTACCAATGATGACGAAAGCCATAGAACATTACCAGTAAGAAGTAGCAACTCGATTCTTCCGAGAAGCTGCTCATAAATATTTTTCTCAAGTAGTTGTACATCTACGCTGCAATCTAGGAGTAAAGAGCAGCGTTGTCATCTACGAGATCGAGCGAGCGGCGCTGATCATAAATATTTTCTTTAAGTAGCTGTACATCTACGCTGCAATCTAGGAGTAAAGAACAGCGTTGTCATCTACGAGATCCAGCGGGCTGCGCTGGACCGAGTGGCAAGTTGCCAAATTGTCTACAGTTTCCTCAATGCATGCCAAGTCTCGGTCAAGGTCTGGAGCGCTCTTTGGAATGCATTTTCGAAAAAAATTTAATGAAATCTCTCGTTAATTAATAACATCGAAAAATTTAATTTACGCTTCCGAAAATCATGTAGGACTTAGGCTATGATTTAATACATCACAACAATTGATGCTTTTCTTGTTCTTGTTCCGTCTTCTTTTGTTTTCAAGCCACCCCGAAGCTTTTATTTTATAGTATTTGTGGTAGTTTTTGTTTAACAGTTTCTTTACTTTTCTATTATGACAGTTATTTGCCGGACTAACGACGCTCCTGATGAAGACATTGAGCGTTGTTAGTGTTTTTTTTTTTTCAATAGACGAATTAGATGCGTAAATTTTTTAGAAGTCAATTTATTAGTTTCATTACCATTGAAAATGTAGCGATATCCTACAATTTAAGATATTGCAAAACTATATCAGTCAATAATTTTATAATTCTTCGAATATTTATCGAATGCATAGTCGATCAGATTGAAGAAACGGTTTCGATCGCTTATGACTAAGTCACGTGATCAATTCGGCATCCCGCAGCTACTCGTACAGGTTCTTTATCTAAATATAATTTAACATGGTAGAGTACTGATCATAGGAGTTTATATCGCAATAAATATTTATTGGCCACCAAAAATGAGCCATAATATTCGATAAAGTTGGCGAGGCTACGAAAGCACCGCTTGACTCCTCATTATTTTGCGCATGAGCGGTCGCCGCCGCTGCAATGCAAGCACAACACAAGCCGCGTGAGTTAGACAAAAGCGACGTCGAGGTCAGGCATCGCTTGAGTTCTGCACGCAAGTTTGCTCCTGAATATACGATGCAGGAATTGAATTCGCTAAGTCAGATGCAAAGACGATGCATGTGGGCCAAAAAATGTAAAATACAAGGATCGATTCGTGATTGAAAATTTCTGTAAGTTCCTAAATTCAAATGCTGTTGTGTCGTTAATATGATTGAATGCACCAGAACAAGCCACAATGGCCTCATTGCACAAGTAAATCAATTAGTGGACACAAATTTGTGCGTTTAGTTAAGAAAAATGAAAAAAAAAAAAACAATGTAGCTCAATATCATAGACGAGCAGACTATTAATATAGAGGAAAAAAAAACGTTTCACACCGAAAGCTCGTGCTAATGTTAAAATGCGTTGACGGCATGCTTGAAATAAAGTGCTTCATTACAGAAAACGGATTTTTTTGATGTAGCAACGTCCTCAATAGAAGAAACAATGCCACTAGTAAAAGTTTCAATACTAAACGTAGCATATGATCAGCACAGATGCTAAAATTCTTTATATTAAGAACAGATCTCTGTGCTCATAAAAGGATATTTCAGCCTCTTCGCAGCATCAGATAAGATTACCAGCATGAGCCTCGTAAAAAACACATATTTTTCGATCTGCTCTCGCGTAGTGGCCAAACCTAAGTTATTTTATTGTAGCAGCTACGTTACTTCCATCTAGCGGCCTTAGCACTTCGACCGGGATCGTCTGTTCCGAAAAAACTGTCTCTGCAGCGGCGAGAGTAACAGCAGCAGTAGCAGTATCAGCAGCAGTATCAGCAGCCGCGATAGTAACAGTAGCAGTGACATTAATTGTAGAAGTAACAGAAACAACAGAAGTAAACGTTACAGCATCAACAGCAGTTACATCATCAGCAGATGTCCAGTGTGCAGCAAGAGCTTCCTCTGATCTTATAGTCAAGCGGTGCAAAGTTACCTTACAAAAAAGTCTTCGTAGCGCAAGAAAAAAACGTACAATTTTTAGGAAATATATCCCCTGGTAAGGCCCGTGCTCGCTTGCGTACTACTCCGTAAATAATTTATAGCAAATCCAATGCAGAACAGAGAACGCGGCACTGAGCGGTTGTTAGTAGAGCCGCTTGAGACATTTAGGACGTTGAATTAAATTACACGAACTTAGCCGCAGTATTTCATAACAGGCAATTCGGATTATTATTGACAATTGGATTACAGGCAATTGGATTATTACAGGCAATTCGTATCCAGTAGGGTACAATTCTTGATCAAAACTTTTATTTTTCATAATTTTTTTTCTTAATGGTTTTTTTTTCGGTTTTTGAGTTTTCTTTTTTTTTTTTTTTTTTGTTCTTTTTTTTTTTCTGGTTGGTTTCACCACTACTGATTCAATGAGCAAACCAAGCAATGAATTATGGTTCGAATTAACGAGCAAAACAAGCGAGCCAACTATGCAATGCATTTTGTATATTTGAATAACAAATAAACGCAAGAAGAACCCAAACATGACTAGGTGCTAAAATAATCATGATGTCCACTTTAAGTTTCAAATCGAAGATGATAGAAGGCATCAAATCTTGCAATGTAGTAAAAGCTTAATTTGAACTTTGATCTACTGTAAAGCTTAATTTTAATATAGCTGTACGGCATAAATACAATGAAAAACACCCTAAGGAGAAACTAACATAATTGGACGGCAGGACTCGTGTATAGATGGACAAAATTCAATAACATAGATAACGTTGGGGACACCAAAGATCGAACTTAGCATCGAACAGGACTCAATTTGCATCGATGATCTAGGCCATTGTGTTGTCTAATTATCTATGGAGTGTCCATCACTGACTTTTTAGCTGCCAAGAACTTCCTAAGTGATGGACTAACTTTACATTGAGGGACTCATCCTAGAAAGCGATGGTTTCCTCAGAACTTCATCTTATATAACTTATGGTATAGAAAAATAAGTTCTTGTTATAACTTCTGCTTGATTGAGAGTGCATCAGGAGGTGTATTATTGCGACAATTTAATACTCGGTTAATATTCCTCATGTGAATAATGCAAGTTAAGTAACTTTTAATTGTCAAGCGCGTATATATCTTCGATGAAGCAGATGTGCTCTATTCAATAGTTTGTACGAAATTTGTAGAAGGATAAGCTAAAAAGTTAGGCTACGGCATCATTTTCTAATTCATCCTGACAGTAAAATGATAACGAAGTTTCAAAAATAATTGCCACATCAGAAATAATTTACCACATCGATGTGGCAAACTAGACAGGAGATTTAATTATACTGACAGAGCTTCACACTTTAACAAAAGATGTGTAACATAATTTTAGTTTCAGGTCATTTTTTTTCGAAACCAAAGTGTAAATTAGTGGTCCAAAGATTTTCGCACTAAAATGTGAGTACATTGTGATAAAAATAATGCTTAAACTTTTGGAAAAAGTGCGCTGTATCGAGAACAATTAATGTATCATAAATATCTTCCCATCTTTGGGGAAACTCTAAATAATTCCGCTCACATTATTTCGGATATGCCATCGGTAATAATTTTAATATCTAAAATAGAACATCCAAGATCATTTCAGTTAAAAAATTTTCCCGAATTGCAAATCTCAGAACTGTTGAAAATAGGGACCTTGCGAAGGGTCGTTTGGCGCGGCCAATCAGGGAGACTAGTCAGCGGCAGTTGTAATGAACGGCAAGTCCGTCTAAAATAGATGATTTCTTCAACGCAGCCTTCGCCTTGACCAGAGTGATCAGTCCCAAGCAAATTGATTCTTCGATTGAAGGATAACCTTGGTGCAAGGTATTTTCCAACAAAAATAGACCCGAAAAAATGGATACTTCGAAACCGTGCCGCTTATTGCCCATAATCAGGCAAAATATTACTTCTGATTAAAAGGTCCGGTCAAACGGAAAAGTTGAGTTGATTATTAAAAAAATTTACTATTTCCTGCACTAGTAGGTGAAATGTGCGACGAGGAAAAAGATTAAAATATTGAGCAAACCAAGTTTCATATATTTTGGTTTGCTTGGAAATTTTCTCGGCAACACAACTTTAAAATTCTGAACCGAATCTCGATTATTTTGGTTATATTAAGAACAAATAATGAAATCCAACTTTAAAAAGCCGAAAAATATCCAATGCCTGTCTTGAAATGAGACGACGTTTTAGGAAGGGAAATGGCGGCGGTGACGAGGACGACGTCTCAGAAGCGTTCGCTTCGATCGCCTGATTCGCTGAGTGGATAAAAATCAGCGCGAAAATTACGAGCGTCTTTAGTCGAACGGACAAGACTGATATTTTTGAAGCCACGAAGAGACAGCGCCACAGACGCGCATCAACTCCAGATATCAACTAAAAGCGAGACAAAATTTTCTCTTAACTGCACTGAAAATTTCTTTGCCCAGAAAAAATATTGTTAGAAACTTGATGAAAATTTTTGAATCTGTATGAAAACTTTAAATTTAGATTAAAAATTTCGAATTTGATGACAAATTTCAAATCTTGAAGAAAATTTTTGAATGTTAAAATAACTCACTTAGTATGAAAAGGTTTCATTCCTAATAATAAAACACATTTGGTCGTATGAAATGCACATTAAAAACTGTTCAAGAAGTAATGCTAGCAAACAAAGAGAAAACTATTTATTTTAATTTCATGGACAGAAGCTAAAAACTGGGATTTGCTATTGCGACATTCAAACGTGTATTACAAAGAAAGCTCTACACCAGAATTTATCGAGATCTGATTGCACATCTTCTAATAAGATAGTATTTCTAGTGAACGAATAACTACCGAAAGAAGTTCATTAGTAAAATCTTCCTCAATCTCGTACACACAACGAGCTTAAGCCGCAATTACACCTTAAAGAATAACGTTTTCATTGCGTGGCAATTTGTAGAAAATACTTAGCTTCAGCATCATGCCATTATTTGCCATTAGGTAAGAGAACCTGACGACTCCCACAGCGATGCCGAGGCCTTCATTAGACGACTGGCAGCAATTCTTATAGCAAGTCTAGTAATCTACAGAGCAATGTTGGTGCAAGCAGCGACCCTTACGCGTCCACATGGCAACTGATGAAGCAACTAGGCCTCACTCAGTTACTTTTTGATGATCGTGCTGGTAACCTGGCATGAAGCAAAATTTCTGTTATGAGGGAGCAGATCTCAATGCAATATTACGAGACCACGCGAGCTTCCGCACTCTCGAACATATTCGATGGCAGCGGTTATGAGGCTATTGACAGGAGCTACGTAATGTCTTTTGAGAGGTGATGGCTGACATTCTGTCGAACTATGGAGCTTGAAATTAATGGCGGCTGTTCTTAGGAGTATAACATAAAGATATCAAACCTATGTAGAATTGGTGACATGGAAAGAAAAATTATATTGTCGTCCCTGCTTGGAGAGGCTGGAGTACATAGAGAAATCGTCATAAATTGTCAATGGAGAAATTAACTCATGATTTGCAGTTGATTGTATATTCCTAAATACGGGGAAGTATTATTTTTTTATATATGTTGTACAAGTTGATAACCTGACATTTTTCTGGTGGTTGTGATGCTATAAGTAGTCGATTAATTAGGCAGGTCAACGGAGGTTAATATTACCTATCGTAGGGTAACAGAACCGCACAGAGAAACGCAACAGAATATATACTAACTAGAATACAGTTGCTCAGAATGGAAGTTAACTCGGCGTGGCAAGGTAATCCGACAAAGGAGATTATATGGTGTTTTGGCAAGTGCACCATTGGTGTTTCCGGACACAATGTTTTTGTTTGGCTCCTCAGATGTGAAAGTGAAATACGTTGATAATATCAGAGATTACAAGCTTTATACAAACTGGCAAATACTCACCGATTCAAAAATGTATGCTTCATTAATCAAATTTGCATTTCGCCACAAATTTCCAAAATTTGATGAAATGCAGCAGAGAGCGTTACCAAATGATGAAATAAAAATAGATATCGCTTAACTTCAATTGGGTAATCCTGTGCAAGAAGCGTTTAAGAAGCTTGGGCATTACGACTGCTCTGCAGCGCTGGCCATGCAGTAGCTGATTTAGATCTTCCTGACGCTCCAGTAGCTCTCTCCGAACTGAATGGACCATGAGGATTACAACGGATCAGCCGCTACTCAAGTAGTAACTAAACGTTGCTAGTTTAAGTTTACGAAATAGTACTTTCTTAAATATCTATTTTTTAAGAGATGGTGACGTATCTGAATTTTTTTTTATCTAAGATACCTTCAAGAAACGTAAGCAAGAGATTCTAGTTTCTGCTATGAACTTCGCAAGTAGAAGAATACTTGAGTATTTCCATGTAGATAAAATTCTGCCCCCTAGCAAAATGTAAGATTGGAATGAAATTAGTTGAGTACTTCATTAGCCATTAATTCAATAAAAGAGTAATCCCAGAATTAAAGCTTCAAGGTAGGTTTAACCATGACTTAAATTAAGAAAGTGTAAATAAAATTATTCAAGTTCCATGTTGATAGTACATATTAATGTATTATGGCAAGTAAACAATATTCTTGACATCTCAAAAAAGACCGGAAAAAATGAATAAAAAAACCTCTATTGATAGTTTTGAAATACCAATTTCTAGCTAACAGTTTGTCTCCAGGAAACCACTCGCAGCGTTACTCTCTGCTCGCCATCGTTGCTCCGCGACGCACATTGGGCGCTCGTCTAATCAATTATTTCAAGCTATGCCCCCCAAATAATGAGCGCTCGAGCAACGTTTTGCAGTATTGACACAGCGTTTGCTGCTCCAACGCGACTAAACTTACGTGCATGGATGTTTGTCCTTCAAATAAGGCAAGCTGTTTGACGTGGCCAAATGTCGGTGAGTTGTGATTTCATTTCAGGAGAGAAAATGTTTCCTATAATACTTGCCGCCTAATACCTACGTTCGATATTATTAGACAATTGTTCATGTACGCGCAGCAGCAAAAGAATGAGATCCGATTTGAGATTTATGCTGACTGAATTATTAGTTAATAGTTAATAAATTGGCTTGAAGTTAATAATTTGGCTTCAAGTTAATAATTTGGTTTCGTTCATGTGAACACATGCACAACTTTTATTGACAGAAAAAATTGAATTCTCATTAGCAAGCTGATTGTCACTCGAGATTAGAAATTAGAATTTATTTTGACTACTCGTTTAGTGCTCGAAACAGTTATTTTTGGTTTCCTAAAAAATCCCTGCATGACTCGGCTCAGCAGATAGATTGCCTCGGTGAAGTGTCCATGCAGTATCGTGGTTATATTAACAAACAATCGAAGAAAGATAAGAAATAAATGCTATTAAGTTGAGGAAACCTGGGACGGAATGGTGTACGTTTACTGGTCTAATTAGCGACCCTCAGGTCGCATTTGGCAAGGCTTTCGGCAAGCCTAACGGCTGGCAGGGCGTGAGGCCCTAATCGAGCTCCATCATCATTCCTAGGAGTTCTCATTGAGGCTTACCAAACTCCAACTTGCACTCCAAGTTTAAGCTGAAGGGCTCACTCACTTCTGCAAGACTGACATCCTCCAACAACTCAGCCCAATTTAAGTTAGGCTAATTCTGAAAACTTGCAGTCGAGTTCAGGAAAAGAATGAGGGCACACACACCTGCCTTCCAGGCTTCATGAAGATTGAGCTTCGCGTCAAAGAATTCGTATAAACTCGGGAACAGGAGTCGGGACCCAGCAACTACTCCGACACGCGCCCTGGTCCAACTTGTGGAACAACCGCTGGTAAGTTTCCTCAAGACATGCGCTATGAAATGTGAGACGCTCAATTATAGTAAAACTGGCACCATCTGAATTCTGAACTTGAGCGCTCAGTTGCTTGTGAACAGCCATGATTATGTACGGCCAGGACGTGTGTTCTGTAGAGTTATGCCAGTAGGAATAGTTCATTGAATGTATTGCATAGAATTATTATTTTTCCAATCCAAATAATTCTAAATTGAATGCAATAAATCATTTGTTTTTAATAGTACGTATTACGAGAATCAACCAACATATATAATTATATATTAAAGTTTAATTGGAAGGCGTATAAAAATTTGAGTGACATTGAAAAAAAAGAAATTATTTTATTTTTCATTTGATGAAATTCACAAATTGAATCAGTGTCGAACCATTGATGCCGGTTGAAGAATTGTAAAACAATTTTAAAAGACATGTGATACTGATACTTTATAAACAGCGCGACACTAATGCGGTTTGTTCATCAATGCAAGCTTATTTAAATTGGCTGCTACTTCTTTCACAGATTTCGTGTTTAACTTTCGCCGCTTTGCTTCTTGTTGACCGAGTTTAATGCATTAATTTCATGCAGGAGCTCATTTGTAGAAATTGATCAAATTACACCAATGAAGTTTATACAAATCACAGCGCAACCTAATTTAATGAGACGAAACTGATGGATGACAAGTGGTATTTTAGCATATGCCATTTATCGGAACTAATAATGACAATTTACACGCCAATGCACCCGATTCATGAGTTTTGATCGAAATAATGTACGGAGTTTTAAATTCAGTTCAGTTCTTACTTCCTAAAATAAGTCACATAATGTTGCACGTAATGAGTGTCCCAAGTTATGTTTGTGAGCTGCGAATGTGCCTGGAATGTTATGCTTGTACGGCGACAGCCGCGGTGATGTTGCCTGTCAATAATTACCTCGCATGATGAGGTTATGTGGAGTTAGCCTTCCAGGCAAAAAATTCACGGCTCAATTCAGGCAATTTGCAGCTGAGAGCTTGCTACTCCAGCAGAAACTTTAAGGCCTGAGCATAACAAGGTAACCGTAGCATGCAGAACCCAGAGCTCAATGATGATGAACTTGAAATGTCATTAACTTGCAAGTAAAAGGGGCATAATTTTTCAGAGGATTAATGTATTTAATTATTACTTGAATTAATAGATCATTTGGAGTGATGGGATTAGGTTTAAGTTAGATTGTTTTTATATGACAGCAATGTGGCTTGCATTTTTCCCGCCAAATTTGCCGCATAAATCCACCAAACGCAGTCAATAAAGAAAAAATTTCCAACTAGGCAAAACATGAATCTGTATGACTGATAAGCGTGTGCTGTAAAAAAATGAATAAATATAATGTATTTTCAAATTACGGACAAGACAGTTGAAATTCCAATGCCTATGATCAAATTGTGTGAGAAAATTTTATTGAAACAAAACTGCAAGTTTTCTATGGTTCCAGGATAGGAAGTTCACAGTGGAGGCTGCAATGGGCGACACGGAGTGGGTGGAGCGGTGCGATCATCTGCTCAATTTCGCTCTGATTTTCAAGTAGCCCGGCAATTTCTGCAGAGTGTTCGAGGCTCTCTGCCATCTCACCAATAAAAGTTCGCACTCAAGACAGCGCTGAACTGAATTAGTTTCTGTTGTAGAAGTCGCTAACGCACATTTGGTTTATGCAAATTATGCAAGTAAAAACTGCTGGGCCGCAAAAAAAGAATGGAATCGCCTGCGTTTTCGGCCCCTTCATTGTAAAGGAATCCGAGACTGCTAGGAAATAAGAACCTTTAACACATGCGTAACGTCCAAAATTGAGCAATGTGCATAGTAATGCAAGAATTGTGTATTCTTAAAAAATTAAAGCAAAATTATTAGAGATAATAATCAATTAATCGTAATAGCTCTCGGCATAATTTCGAACTCGGGTGATGGCGGCCCCAGCTTGAGGAGTCATTGATTTATTACCATGAAATTAATAGGCATAATAAGATATGCAGTGAAATGAATCAGTAAATAACATATTATAAACAAAATGGAATTTGAAGATGCACAAACTGATGATAAGAAATATGATGTCACAGTCAAATGTAGTGTGTAAAATTTTATAGTCCTAGTAATCAAGCAGAGTATTTTAAAGTTTGTATGATGGAGAAGAGGCTACGATGGAAATGAAACGGAAACAATGCTCCAGTGTCATTGATGTAAGTAAAGTTGCATATTAGGATGCCATTGGCTTCTTGTCGTGCCATAACTTTAGGTGAAAACTCCGGTTAATTTCATTCGTTTGTCAACCTCTGTCAATGCAACTTCGTTGTGAGAGGTTAACGAGAAAACTTTCTCAGGGATCTTAGTTGCACCAAGATTGGAAATTCATGGCGGTCTGGAAGTGCCTGAAGATCGTTCCAGAAATATGGCTCATGAAATGTGTGTAGTTTACTAAGGATGATACTCGTACCTTGTTTGACAAAGATATTTTCGAAAATATGCAGAAAAAAAAATTTCTTCGTGATTACCTGCAGCTGTCATTTAATATTAAGGTTTCCGATAAGTTCGAACTTGGAAGGATTTTGAAAAAATCGTAGAAAAGAACTGCATTATTATTTGTATGAGACGATTGTAATAATAAAGCAAGATCTGAACGTATTCAAAGTTCAAAATTACCATTAAAATGGACTTTTATTCTATTTGATCACATCATCGTTTCCAGCAAAATAGAACTCTGCTATCTAGGTAATACCATCGAACCCACCTATCTCGGCCTTTTGGGGCTTAACTTGAGAGGGTTAACTTTAGACTCACTTCACTGGATGAAGTCAAGCGAAAGTTTGTGGGGAAAATTGAAGATCTTCCAGAGCATAATTGATGCTCTGCTACCCGTTTCTCTCAGAAGAGATTTTATTATTTACGCAAAATGATCAGTTACTAAACATACGCGTTGTACATAAATATCATAAGCTGCCTGACGAGCATCAATTACTGAAGAAGTCAAATCCTTTCACGCAGCATATAACTGAGCATGGAAACAAAACCTTTCCCAACAGCATTAAATATTACAGCAAGCTTCCCTCGACGCGAGGGGCGACGTTTTCCCTCGCGCACCAACATAAGTTCCGCGTCGATACTTGGCTGAGAAACAGAGCTAAGTTAGGTGCGTTTTGCATAATGAATGCGAATATAGTGCTCCATTGAGGGCGAAGAGGATGTTTTATTCTCATAAAATTATTTCAATTCCATTATTAAGGAAACATTCTAGTATATAAAAACGAATAATATTAGAAATGATAAAGAAAAATATTGGCAAGCAGGATAGAAAAATTAAACTATCTGAGGTGTTAATGATATTAAATTTTCTCAGAGTAGAAAATGTACAAAAGTGTATTCTAGATCTCTTATGCCATTTGAAAAAAAAAACATAAAAAACATTGATGACTAAATAAAATGATGAATAACCGGACTTTGAATAAAAATGTTATTCAAAGTGATGAAAAATTGTTTTTTAATTAAAGTAGGTCAAAATCTCACTCTTGGAAATGGAATCAGGCTAAGCCTATACAAGCAGTTTTTGGGATTATTCAAGAAAATTGTATTGTAATAATCTATACATTTTGAAATAATTTGAATATATTGCCGAGTTGGAAATGGTCATCAACACAAGGACGAGGCGTCACCTACATTAGCTCTAACGCGACCTTCACAGGAGCAACGACTGGCAACCACGCTTCTGCTGCGAGGGGTAAGGTCATTAAATGAACGTTGCTATCGATGCAGGTGCAAAAACTTGAATAGAAGCCAAAAAAATTAGATGATAATTTTCAGAAATAAATGTTGCTTGCAAAGAATCCAGCTGGAGTAACTAAACTGCAGAAATTGAAGTAGTTTTGACAAAGATAAAAATACATTATATAGAGGCCGTCAAAACTGCTGCAAACTAAACATAAGATGCCGACATTTAACTCAAATGCCAGGGATGCGTTGACTGCGCATGTCCGAGTCACGCGCCTAACCACGATGTCGGGTCTGGATTCTCAGATATTTCCGTCCTATACTGACACAGTTGTCGTACAGAGTTAAAGTTGCATTGATTGTGAATTAGTTGCTTGATGCCAAGTTAGTTTATTTCTTCACATATATCAACCACATTTGAGTGATGTGAATATAGTACCTCGCACCGTTATTTCTGGATTGTGTCCTACGGATAAAACTGTATGCTGGTGAAAAAGGAATCCTTCGGTAGCCGTCATACAAGAATTCTGTCAAGGGTTCGCAACTCCTTCAGCCAATTACTGACGGTGTTTTAAGCTAAAGGCACCAATCACAGATGAGAAATCTACCGATACGTGTGCTTGCACCGCCACGTGAACTTCAACAAGTTTTGATAGTATGGCCCCAGCCAAAGCGCTAAAATTTACGCTAGATAAGAGGTAATGTCAGAAACTCTACGGGGAATGATCTTGAAATTTTAGTATCTCGGGGGAGGAAAAATTACTTCAATTTCGGACAAGGAACAGGAAGTTACGAAATTAAGTTAATCGATTGTAAGGAACAGTTTACATGATTAAAAGACTCAGAGGTTCATAGCAAGTAAAACTCAGAATTGCAATATGCTCATACATCATTCTGAATACCAAAGTTTTTATCATCGAAAATTAATCGTGAATTTTAAAAAATTTTATGTATCCATATAATACGCACAAAAAAGAATTCCACAAAGCTAGGACCCAGCTAGGGACCAAATCCTGATTGTGAGTAAGCGTAAGCGCAACTTGGAAGAAATAAATTATAGTGGAATGTACAGGAAAAAGAAGTGAAAATCCATAACCCCAATTCATTGTCAAAAAATTTCCACTGTCGATAAAACGCTTAGAAAATAGACACATATAATCATATGTATATAACATTATTGAAATATCTCATCAGAATATTTAGTGTCATAAATTATCTAGCAAATATCGATACAAGTCGTGACCATTGAGAAAATATATTTTGCTTAAGAAAATTAATTTATATATACTTTATTATATGCATTTCCCATCAAAACGTATGAAGCTCAATGAGCAAAATACCGACGTTCTGCAAATGGCGACATATGTTTTTTGCTGAATGTGGTATTTTCTGAAAGAAAACGTCACAGTCAGCCCGTGGGTACAACACGTCACAGTCAGCCCGTGGGTACAACACGTCACCGTCAGCCCGTGGGTACAACACGTCACCGTCAGCCCATGGGTACAACACGTCACCGTCAGCCCATGGGTACAACACGTCACCGTCAGCCCATGGGTACAACACTTCACAGTCAGCCCGTGGGTACAACACGTCACCGTCAGCCCGTACGTGGGAACAACACGTCACACTCAGCCCGTGGGTACAGTACAACACGTCACCGTCAGCCCGTGGGTACAACACGTCACCGTCAGCCCGTGGGTACAACACGTCACCGTCAGCCCGTGGGTACAACACGTCACCGTCAGCCCGTGGGTACAACACGTCACCGTCAGCCCGTGGGTACAACACGTCACCGTCAGCCCGTGGGTACAACACGTCACCGTCAGCCCGTGGGTACAACACGTCACCGTCAGCCCGTGGGTACAACACGTCACCGTCAGCCCGTGGGTACAACACGTCACCGTCAGCCCGTGGGTACAACACGTCACAGTCAGCCCGTGGGTAAAAGCAAAAAAAAAAATATAATAATAATAAAAAATAACGAAACTAACGAGGAAACACACTTGGTATAATAATTAGGGAAGATATTCAGTTTAAAATTAACAACAATCGGCGATTGGATGCATGTACTTAAGAATTTTTTATTTGCATGACAAATGACTTTGAATTGGGTATCAGACCCGATTAATTAAGATCTGCCTGGGCAATTGAGGCAAAGAAGAAAGAATTACTTTTGGCTCATACATACCTAATAGTTGGAAGAAAAAATCGACAAATTTCTTTACGAATGAAAATTGGAACTTGAAGAAATCCAAACAGTTTAAGGAACTTACGGAAGTTGAAAACCCGGTAGACCGCGGCTGAATGATGGCTTTTGGGCGCCATTAATCTGCTGCAATGACGTTTCGACTTTTCCAGTCGTGCAATCTTGCTAGAAACTTTCAGAACATTCGTACTTTGCCCCAAAATTCGTACTATGGCAGATATAAACAAGTTTTAGTGAAGGAATGAGCAGCTTCAGTAGGTCGGGTATCGAATTGTCCGTTGCAGAAAATGATGCAATAAGACTGCTGGTACAAGTTCCTAATTCATATAGACCATGATCACTGTTGCGGTATCACAGAGCATCTTCATCAAAATCTAATAATTCGCGAAGTGCATTGGATCTGTTAGAAACAAAAGACGGTGCAGTTGTTGTAATGTGGTGAATAAAGAATTTGGAAAATAAATTTCCAGATAATCAAAAGTTTCTTGAAATTTTCAATCAATGCTGTTAGAATTGAGATCATTGCCTGGGTGTAGGCTAAGTTTTGTTGTTCATATCAGGTGACTAGGGTTCTTGGGTGGATATAAACAAATTTAAAGCATTTTGAACAATTCAAGTTAAGATAGTTTTAGTTATCGGCCATGCATAAATTTTGCATAAATTCACGTAACACTGCACGAAAGCCTTCGCCGAGTGTCACATGACTGATCACATTTTTCTTAATACTCTATGTACGAAGACAAACGAAAACAGCACCTAAGCTCTTAAATCCAAAATGTTAGTGAAATATAACCTTCTTTGTCTTCAGGCTCAGACACACGACGATTTACGAGCCTGCAAGATGCCATAGAGGACTCAAAATTCCCTGTAATACGCAAACCCGCGACTCTGCGGCCTCATATCAAAACAATTCTCTATAATCCTCAGGTTTTCATGAAGCTAAAAACCGGAGCCTGAATTATTGCCCAAATGGACTTAATAAGAACCATCATGTACAAATTATGCATCTCTTGTGCTCGCTTCGGGATAAAATTATTCTTTATTTTTAAATTAATTTCGCGCGTGATTTAGGAAGATGAATTATTGATAAGCAAACTTTACTGCGTTTAATGTAATTATGTATTGAATGCATTGATTAATCATCATGAAATTAAAGGTGTGTATAGAAAAATTAAGATTATCCGAAGTATTTTTTTTCATTTATTATGTAAACCTTTGACGCTCTGAGCATCAATGGATTTCTCACGATTCAGGAAAGCTAATGGCTGAAAAACTGGCTGGCAGAATGACGTTACATTTACTCTGCTTCGCTCAGAGTTTTAGCGCAGAGTAAGCAATTTGTGAGTTGGAGGCTTTTGAAGTAGAAAGCAAACTCGAGCCGGCCCATAACAGAGTTAGGTAACAATATGCTCGAGCTTGTACATAACTGCGTTAGGTAACAATATGCTCGAGCTTGTACATAACTGCGTTAGGTAACAATATGCTCGAGCTTGTACAGAACTGCGTTAGGTAACAATATGGTCGAGCTTGTGCATAACTGCGTTAGGTAACAATATAATCGAGCTTGTACATAACTACACTTACACTAATTGCATTGACCTTATGATGTCACATAAATGCGTGCTCAATGAAGTGACCATTGGATTTTCCATTGGAAGCTGCGTCAGCTTCAATTGAAGTGGCCACAAAATTTGACGACTCACAGGACGACGTTTGTTGTAAAATAAGTGAAGACTTGATTTGACGACACAAGTAACGGTTATCTATATGATGTGAAATCTAGCCGAGCATTAGGTCGTAAGACGTAGGTTATGACGTTTGATTTTAATGCTGACATGCACTAGGTTAAATGACACTGGATTTAGATTCAACCGAACATTCGGTGATGAAGTAGGTGTTGACTTCGGTTTTGACGTGAATGCAATTCATGATACCATCTGACGCGAAAGACAGCTTTTGGTTTTAGTGAAGTTATCAATAAGGCATAATGAACAAGGAGCAGGTATAGGTACTGTGGTTAAAGTTATCAAGTTTTATTTGAGTTCCCTGAGACAAAAGTTGGGTCGTGAAGGTCGCCTGGGGAGACAAGGGGGCTGTTTGCCAACCCAGCCTTCATTGTTCTGGGGAGCTGAGGATTGTTTTTGTGCTACCCCCAAAGAGCGACACTGCGAGTGACTTCAAAACAAAAGAAATGCCATCGAGAATGCTGAGTAAAAATGAACGTTTCGTTCCTCCTGATGAAGTTACTAAGAATTGGAAGCAAAAGTAAAATTTATTTCGGCAGGACCCTATATAAAGTTTGCTAGTCTCTTAACAAATTATAAAGTAAGTATGACATTTTGAGCACAAATTTCGTTATTTACAACTAAAGAACTTTACCATAAAATGTTGCTTGTTGATGTTCGCAGCAAGCAAGAACAAATAAGAACAGTAGAACTTATTTTCTTAGTGACGCGGCTCATATTTCGGCCGCCCGGACGCCGATCTGACAGCAAGCCTCAAATTAACCAAGAATCAAGTTTATTTAAAGACTCCGAATATGAGTTCAGCGTGCGATCTTCTCCCCATAAAGAACCTCCCAACTTAATGAGATACCTGCAAAAATTGATTTTTTACTCAGTCCTTAGAAGTGGCACTTAGACTCACTTTTGCAGTCTGTCTCTCATAAACGGAAAGTTGATTCTTACACACTTGGACGCTCACAGTAAATGGACTTCATGTTGAAACAGCGAGCAAATGCACGGAAATATTTTACACTTCTGAGACAAGGACTGATGAAAATGCACCCCGCGATAGAAGTTCTTTCTTCTTGTTAATTTAGTCGTGGTAGTCGTTACTTAATGAATTTATATCTCACGTATTAAAATATACTTAATGGCCACACGCTGAAATACATTATTGGGAGTTAATTCTTGCAGTTATTGAAAAATTATACAGCTAGAGAAGAAAAACATAGCTAAGATGATATACATATCCTTATATACATATTCGAAAGTATCCTTGCGCTTTACTTAAGAAAGCAACTATTTTATAGTCAAGATACCAGCAGGAATGTGATTGGAAGATTCGGATCTACGATTTAAAAAAGGCAATCCACGTACTGGAATAAAGGGAATTTTCCAGTTCATTTTTTCTCATTTTTACTAAGTGAAATTATTAGTACTATTAGTAACAATTATTTTAATGCTTGCGATAATGAAACTATGAAGCGCGAGCAAATCGAGCGAAAAAAGATGCTTCATGTGGTTAATCCAATGACTGATGAAAGTAACTACACTGTTGAATTATATTTCATTCTGTATTTATTTTGAAACCAGGTTATTAAAAACTCATCAACATACCATCACCTATTTATGAATAAATTATGAAGTTAGAAAGAAGCTAATAATACATGAAAGAATAGGCGGAATTTTCTCTTGCAGTCGTGAAGCAGAGCAGCGTGTAATCTGAGGCGGTACTTTCAAAACTCGCTTGAGTGCACGCAGCGGTCTAATTAAGTATATATAGCGGCCGATTTCTCGTCTTCGATCCGTTGATTTAGCTCAGAAAGTCTTCAGTGATTGGCTGACGGAGCTACAAACTTCTGAATATTTCTGATAATACTGGTCCTGGTCAGCCGGAGCATGTCATTTCGAACCTAGCATCAGGAAGTCCAAAATCCTTTGGTTGTGATGACTGTCGGTGGCGCAAGCTGAAGCTTTTCATCAGGCTGTTTGAAGAGTTTCGCAGCGTCATACGCGAAAGGATTTTAGTTCAGAGGAACTTCTAGGAAGGCAAGCCTTCAGGAGTTCTGCAATCAAGAGTGCACACACAGTGCCTGCCCATGAAGAACAAGGCCTCGAAAAAACTTTCACAGCGCTCAAGGGAAACCAAAGTTCCCTGCTTTAATTCTACGCGTGGGAAGAAATGAAGTCATAAACGAAAGAAAACTGAAACTTTGAGGCAACGAAAAATTTGGGCCGTCGTGAATGGTCGCAAAAAATTCTAGCCACTTAGAATCATCTCAGGAAGTTGGTGCATTCTCGATTTAAATTAAGCTTCAAATGCATCAAATTTTGAACATCTAAAATGTTCATTAACGCTGAAAATTTAATGGAAATAGGCATATAGAATAGATACAAGCGCTTCATCGTTAAATGTGCAGTTTCTTTTCTTCGTTCCCGCCAAAGTCCCCCAAATTTTAAACAATATGGCATAGATTTAAATCATAGGAAGCACAAAGAAATCCCAGATTTGAAGGACATAAAGCACATATATAACATACTAATGAATTCTCACCGCTAAAATGGGTTGACACCACTTAAATTATCTCAGGAAGTTGGTGCATTCTCGATTTAAATTAAGCTTCAAATGCATCAAATTTTGAACATCTAAAATGTTCATTAACGCTGAAAATTTAATGGAAATAGGCATATAGAATAGATACAAGCGCTTCATCGTTAAATGTGCAGTTTCTTTTCTTCGTTCCCGCCAAAGTCCCCCAAATTTTAAACAATACGGTATAGAATTAAATCATAGGAAGCACAAAGAAATCCCAGATTTGAAGGACATAAAGCACATATATAACATACTAATGAATTCTCACCGCTAAAATGGGTTGACGATCTCCATCAACCCGGATTGCGAGATGGACACTCGGATTGCAAAAGAGTGCAATCAACGTACCTGCAACAAATAGAAAAATAATTAGAGTCGCAGCAAAGAACCCAGAGAAAAATTAAAAAAGGTGATTACAGTAAGGCAGTATATAAAGTAAGGCAGATTTTAAGGTAAGGCAGTATATAGTACTATAATCTTAAACGTATTATTAATGCTCTTTATCTAATTGCTCTCGAAAAATGCTCGACCATTGCACTCCTTTGGCTATAGTTCGCTCGCTCCACCTCGGGCTTACACACCCAGACAACTAATGGGTCATGTTAACATGGCGACATACTTTATCCAAGTAGCACTGTTCTGCCCTCAGCCCCCTCTCGCATCTACCTCAACCCCCTCTCGCGTCTACCTCAGTCCCCTCCCAACACCCACGCCGCCCCAGCCAAGCTCTTCTCCCTCCTCACGACCTCTGGTCTCTCTAGCCCAGGTCAACTGTAGCCAACGCAGACCCTGAGCTTATCTCACCCGCTAGCTGTCCAACCTGCTACAGATTTGTAACAACTCGCGGAGGCTTGAGAATAACAACAATTGCAACCAGTTAAAATAGTTGTGATTAGTTTGTAGGTTGTGCCTATTTCTTTTTCTCTAGTTAGTCATATCATTTGCATTCTCGTTTTTTTTTATTTTTTATGTACACATGCATTGCACGCATTCGACGGTTCAATCCCTTCAAATCATCTCGATTATTATCGAGTAAATGCACTTTTATACTCCTGTTTTTTACATGTCATTAGGTTGGGAGCAAAAAAGAGCTGAAACAACATATGACTACGTCATATTATTGGGAGCATCGAACAACTGCAGTACCCTTGCTAGATTGCAATCAGAGCGAAAAATGTACACAAATTGTGATTTTTGCGTAGCAAGAAAAATGCGACAAATAACCACAGTGTGAAAAGTAGGGAGGTTGCAATAACTGGAGGTGGCGACAAGAATTGGAGGCATCAGCACGGCGAATACATGCACTTCAGGCAAAAAATATATTTTTTTCCTATTGCATCAATTGAATATCGATGACGTAAGGATTCAGTGCCGGTTATTCTTGCATTATTCGCTTGAAGATGAATGCAGTCAAATGATAACTTTGATCAAAGAGAAAGGAATGATTTCCTGCCTGTTAAAGTTTTTTCTTTATTTTTTGCAGAACTGACTACAGACGCACCGAATATTTTTGGCTTGATCATGCATGCATGCCGTACAATGTGAATAAATCAATCTCCAGCAAAAATAACTATTTCTTATTCGGAAATATAAAATAAAGGGAAGTGAAGTCAAACATTATTAAATGAACACATAGAAAAATATAGTGATTACAAAATCGAATAGAATCAATTTAGAAAGATGTAGAAAAAAATTAGTGATTTGCCAGTAAAACATCGAGGTCGCTCATCACACAAACATTTGAAAATCTTGGAAAACTGAGCTGAATGCAACCCGAGCCGCAATTGAAGCGGAAGGCTTCCCGCCTCACCCAAGGGCTTTCCCCGTTGATGTACTCGATTACACTTTTCTCTCCCTGGTCGATGCCCGGCCCTCTTTTTGCAGTCGTAAGATTCTACCCTCCTGCTCCACTGCTCTTTATGACGAGTGACGTAAGATTCTACCCTCCTGCTCCACTGCTCTTTATGACGAGTGACGCGCGATCTGCGGAAAATCTGCGAGTCTGCGGTCGCTGAAATGAAGGATCACATAACGAGGATACTTGTCAACAAACGTTTCAAACGTTTTTACGAACTGATTGTAACTAATCCGAAATACTCGACGTGGTACTTGCGATTATCCTCTCACTCACGTTGTTCGATCAAACGAAGTTATAATCAAGTGAATTGAAGCTTGGTGAATGCGCAGTCATTTTTTATTGTTCGTCCTAGATAAAGTACCTCAGAAAGAGAGGTAAGCCAATTAGTGAGGGCAAATTTAAGCCGTTGTTACAAATTATACACAAATGAGTGCTGATTGCAGTAAACTGTATTAAAATTAGTATCGTGGGCAGCTGTTCATTTGTGTCGTGATGAGTGTTGTCGGATCACAGGGAAGAGATCGGAGCAACAAGCCGTTAATTCACAAGAATGCCGCAATTGCAATAAATCGATGAAAAACTTTAAATCCATACGAGTGAATCCAAGCAATGCTAACAATTAACACAATCATTGGCGAATGCTCGAGAAGCCACGGGATGGTCGCAACATGTCAGAATCAAAGGTCAATGAGACGCGTCACATATCCTGCATGCTTCTTCACCGGAATGTCGGCAGTAAGTTTCATGATTAACTTGCGGCCGAGTCGATCTGTGTGTCTTGGCTTGATGAACAGCAGCGGCGGTAATCCCAGCAATAGCCTCTACCGTCTTTAGGAGTTCACTCTACAGGAGGAAGATGTCAAGTTCACTTGCCTGTCTTGTCCTTTGCGGGTTCCGCTAGTTGGTAGTCTGGTTCGGCGTTCATATTGCGTCTTCGGATTTGAAGTTGGGAATTTAGATTGGATGTGGTTAATTAAGTGCGTTTGATTAACTAAGTAATAAAACCTGTACATAACGTTACAATTGTGCGTTACCGAATCCTCTTGTATTATGTCTCTGCAGATTAATGTTTAAAGCTGAACGTTGTAATCACCAATCAGCACGCGGGCACAGAATCTCTAGCACCAATTATAAACAAGTGCACCAGCTGTTACACACATCGTCATGTATTCATTAAATGAAGGAGCATTTGGTATGTTAATAAATGTTACTTCCAAACAGTTCGTATTTAAACATAATATATAACAGCTGGAAATTTAACGGCAACAATAATTTAACCATCATGAGTATGGCAGAAGAGAAGATTAGCTCACAGGAATATTAATTATTCATAAATACAGGTCAATTAGTCCTCCATTTTCAAGGTCGCGGTCAAGATGCAATTAGGAAGGCTAAGTTCGTAGGTTGCATGTTGAGAAATTTTAATTGTGAAATGACATATAGTGACGCGGTGACCCCGACAGCTGTCAGCGGGCTGGCTGGTCCAGAGAAAACAATTTTTAAATAATTTAAGTAGCTGATGATGGTGATGGTGGTAATTTTATAAGTAAAATAATTTTATAAGTAGCTGATATATTTTTTATGTAGTCAGCTTACAAGTTGACTGTATAATTTCGTAACCTAGCAACTAATAATCATAACTTAGAAGGCAGCAGGAGATAATTAGAATATAAATACTATTAAATCCATTATTGAATAGATGATTTAATCTAAACTAGCATACAAGTAAATATTTATTTATTTGAGAAAACAAGAAGATTTTATGATCACGTGAGCAAGATAATCCGAAACGGAAGCGGATCTAACTTTGTAGTTCGATTTGACAGAAAAATATCGCTGCTCGCAGTCTTAAGAGTTAACTATCAAAAGACCTACTTTCTCTGTATGTAAATAAAAACGATTAGAATCTGTCAGAAGGCCCTAAAAAGGACTTTAAATTTAGAATTAAAAGATTATCATGAATAGAAAGTCAAACGCTGGCAAATGAAATTGCGGACTTTGAAGCCCTACTAAAAAATCAGGAACAAAGCAAAGCGAAATTCCTGCCCAGTTGAATTAGCGGACTGTTTTGCTGGACTGGTTGGTACGATGTTACTGGACTGGTTGGTACGATGTTGCTGGACTGGTTGGTACGATGTTGCTGGACTGGTTGGTACGATGTTTCTGGACTGGTTGGTACGATGAACTGTTTTACATCGGAATATAGTTAACAATATGTCGTCGATTCCTGCAACGAATCAAAAAATTTGATCTAAGTTTAAGTCAGGAATTTAGATTTTTTCTTTCTTGACACAAATTCAAGAGAGATGAAGTTAAAAGACTCAAATTTGTATCGGATATAAAATTATCACCGATACAGAGACATTAATAATGGTGAGATATAAAATGAATATTAAATCAATAGAATACGAACCTCTAAGGGTACATAAAATTTAGTGATATTATAAAAGTAACTGAGACGAAAAGATAATTGAGATTAGGTCCATAAACATTTCAGAGACCTAAAATAAACAAACTGCTCAAGGTATTCCAATAATGGGGAAATATTCGTGCCGAGTTCGGTTGTAGAGTCTAAATTTATTCATTTCAAATTTATTATAAGTTTAACATTCACTGAAATCCCAATGGAAGAGAACCCAAAAGACCATTCTTCTCAGGGGGAAGAAGTACATTTCTTCTCATTAATTCGAAAAAGATTATGTGTAAAATGTGTGGAAAATGATTCTTTTGCCGTAGTCTCGAAATTTTACATTTCCTAAAATTTTTGGTTTAGAAAACTCAGCAAATGCACAGAGAGATACAGTTCTCACGCTCTATTGCTGCATTAACGCCACAATACAAAACAATTCGTTAAACAATACCTCAAGCTGAACGTTCTCAAGGCGGCAAAGAATAATGGAAATGTCACAACTTTTGTCTGTTACATGTAACTATAATTGATGTATTAGCAGAATTGTTAGGGTCAGTCATTGAAGAAACCTCCAGAGTTCTCCCGTAGAATTAAGTGTACGAAAATAGGAGAGCAATCTCTAATATTACGAGTGACGAGTTACTGAAAAAATACTACAATCGAACATATTTACTCCGTTTACACGAGATCTTTGCCTCGGTCACGTAATTTGTAGAGTTTCTTTCTTGAGGTTTGGAATAAATTCTAAATTTTGTTTGTTCGATCTCGATGCGTACCCAAGTACACGGACCATATTCAACATATGCAACCAAGGTACACTCATAAAAATGGAGAGACTATCCAAATAACGATGCACTTCAAGGCCTTGCTTGGACCATCCTGACCCGGTTTTCCCAGGAAAAAGTGCGTATCACTGCAACATACAGAAAGTGCGTCAATATTTGAATAACAGGACCCATTAATTTTGGGCCTTCGTTATTGAAAAAAATGAAAAAAATGTTATTCCGCTGGGTGGGCATCATGTAAAAAAAACTTTCCGAGCGATCCATTTGAAGAGACAAGCTTCACAGAATCTCGGAAATAAACGCCTGAGAGCCTTTGAAAAGTGTCACTAATTGCGAGAAGTGCCATATCGGAGGACGATATGAAGGCTCTGGCACCATCGCAAGATTTACCTGAGTTCTCATTACCGCTCCGACACACACTTGTCGTATGAAGAAGACTGAACAGGTTTGGCTACGTAGCAGGAAAATTTAGTTAGCGAAGTCTTTCTTATTCTTCCGGAAATTTTTTTCTGACAAAGCTCGAAGCGCATTGAGAAGCATTAAAATTGTCTGCAGAAAATTTTTACAATAAAATTCCTCGTATTTTCTACACACTATATAAATTATATTGTATAAAATTAAATTCGCATTCATATATTACAAGCTATCGAAACATACTTCGGCCCAACCGGCCATAGTTAAATCTTACAACGTGTTTTGAAATGCTCTCTAATTTGCTGGCAAATGATCCAATTCCGTTCGCAGCTAAGCAACTAAGGAACAGTTATAGTTTACGCCACAACGATCCAAATCAATTTTCAAAACACCGTACGTGGCGGTACTGAGAACAGCGACTTTTTTCAGTGAACACGTGCTTGATAAGTTCGATGAAGCAACACAATTGTTCAGGAATATACAAGGTTCCGACGTACAAGGAAGATGTGATCCGAAATTCGCATAAACAAGTAACGCAATGGAGATAACGAGAGCTGAGGCGGTCCGTTTAATTACACAGTCCTGTAAGCCGGCCACAAAAGTCTTCCTCAAAATCTGCCGGGGTTCAAGGAAGCGCAGGATGGAATTGATGAAGACATACCTCCATTGCAGCTCGGTAAACAGACGTTATAATTTTAGTCAACACTGAAAAAAAGGCAACAGATTCATAATTTCAGGCATTTCTACGATCACTTAAGAATTTGATTAGGGCCAACCAAGAGTAATTCATATTCCAGTATCTGTACACGGTTAAAATTAAATCCATGCTTAGCTAATAATGTATCATACATTAAAAATTAATTTATAGCATGTAATATTTAATACCAAGAATGCATGGTGCTCCCAACCATACAGTCGTACATTACAAAGAGCAAAGTGAGTTGTCAGAAATTCACCGATTAGAAGAGAAACGCCCATCTTTGGAAGACACGCTCAGTTTAATCATCATTGCAATGTGCTTCTTGTTCACAATCGAGACAAATGAAATGCATTTTAAGGAAGAGCAATACAAAACAATGTTACGAGTAGCATTCATTAGTGAATGAGAAGTCATTGGCGGCCATGACGAGATCAAATGTTGAGTGAGTAATGAAGTTTCTTGCCATCCACGGTCAGCGCTTGTGGCTGAGGCTTGGCTTATCTTGAGGGCTACGAGTCTGGGCAGGTCGTGTGCCAGGGCAGGTCGTGTGCCAGGGCAGGTCGTGTGCCAGGGCAGGTCGTGTGCCAGGGCAGGTCGTGGCGCAGGTCGAGGCGGGGTCCTCTCATCGATCGCCGTGGCGGAGGAAGCTTCGCATGCTGCGCCCGTTGCGGCGTCTGCAGTCATTGCCGGGGTGATTACTGACACACCTGCGCATCTCAGGCGCCTCTACAGCTGCCTGCACCTGCTGCCTGCACCTGCTGCCTACATGCCTGCACCTGCTGCACGCTGCCTGCACCTGCTGCATGGTGCCTGCACCTGATGCATGGTGCCTGCACCTGCTGCACGCTGCCTGCTCCTACATCAGGCCACAAGTAGACTATCGGGGTGCGCAGCCGTAGACCAGCAAATTAACGCCCAAATCAGCCCTGGAGCCAACATCAACCATATATGCTGGTATTGGGCAATGCTGGCCTCTGGCATGCATCCCCGCTATCGAAATAAAAGCACAAAGTTAGTCTTAGACATTCATCTTTCTGCATCCCCATCTTTCCAACGCTTCAGCACCTGCAGCCAAATGCACCGATAAGCAACACCAGACCTGGTGCCACGCTATCAACACTTGTTTAAGTACCCGTAGTGGCCTCAGATATACGTGGTGGCCTCAGTACACGTATCGGCCTCAGTATTCATATTGGCCTCGATCAGTATACAAAGCGGCCCTGGTACATGTATTGGCCTAGGTACATGTAGCAGTCCATATGTACACGTAACAGCGTAAGTACATGTAGCGGCGTAGTACCAGATTCCTCATCTATGATTGGAAGGTTAAGCTTGAAAAGCTGTTAGTGATTGACTGGCGGTGTTAAGAACTCGGAACTATTTTTTGTAGTAAGACCGCTGGTGACGGAGTTGCGAACTCGTATCTATTTTAGAAGGTATGCCTCGTGCTCCTTATCTCGTCTGCTAATGCACAACATTTCTACTTCGCAAGTCACACGCTCAACTCACCCTGCATTGAAAGGCTGCTAGCCAACTTGTAGGATGGCGGTATCGTAGAGCCCACAGATCTGTTAAACTAGCTGTTACAATAAACACTTAATAGCACCAGTATCACATTAAGGCTTATTTTCATACATAAGGAAGGTAATAAGGCACAGTATCGTGAAATATGATGAGGGGAAACAGTGTATCTACCATATACAGGTTTACACTTCACAAAACACCTGACGCTGACATGCAGTCGCGTTCACACTAGTTCTTTCTCATCCGCTAATTCTAAACTAGATTCCAATAATGTCTGAAATATTCTTAAAAATTCTAATCCTCATTAAAAATAGATTAAAAATACGTAAATATGGAGTAAAATATTGATATATTGATAATAAAATACATTTTAATCCAGGACATCTGGATGTGGAATATTTTAATAATTGACTCGGCAAAGGTTTAATCCATCGAGCAGAAGATGTCACTGAATATGGCTGGGAATTTCAGCATTTCAGAACATTTTGCGGAAAAAGCTTCAAATTTGAATTCAAACTATTAATTGATTAGTGAACGACGGGATTTGTAAAATTAATTTAGTTATTAAATATTAGTTTGAGCGAAGACGCTCAATTTTATTCCGGATTTGCATTAATCGAATAAAATTATTAATATATGATCTATCAAATAACGTCAATATTCATGCCGAATTAAGAAGGAGACAATTTTTAGTCATATCTATCGTTTTCGAGTTGCTAAAATAACCGCTACTTGAGACACGTGCATTTTCCGGCCGCGCTTTTAAATACGAAAGAAAGAACAATAATTGCATTAGTGTTAACAGAGCAGGCGGTATAAAATAAAATTTCATTTTCCTTTTGTAAATTAGAATATATTCTTCGAGCAAAGAAATTCAGCTTGATGAGTGGAATAGAGTTGATTTTCTAGGACAACAATACTATATTTTGGATAGCTACAAATGAATTTATGGAGATCATAGCCCAATTGAATCAAGGGAAGAAATTGAACCAGCTCGACATAATTCATTTGAAAAGTTTTCATCAGAGAGTTCACTTACTGCATACGGCTTAATAAAGTCGCGCATTTCGGTTCAGGATTTGCAAAGATACATTCTAATAAGGACGCTGAAATGAATTATTTGAGAGTTTCGTCTAATTTCCCTCGGGTAGCTATGTTTTCTAAGAAATTGTCGAGCCGCGCGGCCGAAGAACGAGAGTCTGGGCGATGTTAATTTTGGGCGGGACAAAAAAGCGACAACCTGGCAATCCTGAACATGACAGACCGAATTAATTCCAATTACCTCGTGAAAGGCGATCCATTACATGCCACAGCGCCTGTTTCGGTTTCCTGTTTCCATTTGCTTGGTGATAAGGTAAGGGAAATGCGGATTGAAAACATGACGCAAGAGTCCCTTGATGAGTATGATGGTACGTAAAACCTCTCAAAACTACCGTGTAGAAAATTTATTCAATTAAGTAGTACTGATAGATGGAAGTTAATATTTAGCGTTTAAAACAATCTACTGAGACGTATTAAATTTCAACCTTTCAAAACTACCATATAGAAAATTTATTCGTAGTACTGATGTATGGACGTTAATATTAAGCGCTTAAAACAATCTACTGAGACGTAAAACTACCGTATAGAAAATTTATTCAATTAAGTAGTACTGATGTATGGAAGTTAATATTTAGCGCTTAAAACAATCTACTGAGACGTATTAAATTCCAGCACACATGCAATACAAGTCCCTTGAAAATACAAGCGATGTTGCTCTCACGACCCGCATTCGAACCTAAACTGGATTAGGTCTTGTTTTTGAATGAAGTCTCTTTATTTGGAGGAATAGCATTTAGAGTTTGAAAACTTTGATCTCGTATACTGAAGGATGTCATTGGGATGTGAACGTGTCGCAGTACGGCATTCACGGATGGCTTCGTTTTTATGGCCTCTTAATTGTATTATAATTTATTAATAATTTCTTACTTATTGGAAAGTTCACTGTCGTTCAAGTGTAACTCTGATGGTAGGTTGTAATTTATACCGGACATGGGAATGTAAGTGAAGTGTATTTTTTCGATGTAGGAGCGCAATGCAACCTAGAAACCCTCCTTCATTTAAGAGGAGAAGCGCGCTATACAGCCTTGCAACGGGTGAAATTTACGAGGAATCGCTCATAATTAATTGAATCTATTCCATGCACTATCTTTTCTATTATAAGAAATTGTATTCCTTAAAAATCTAATATCTGTCGGAACCTATGTCGCGATGACGCGAAATTTCAACAGGATAGCATGAAGCGAAGACGAAACATGCCAAGACGTAACATGACAAAAGTGTAATGTATTATGGGCACAGTATTTACTAGAAAGTCTTGGACGTTTCCAATAATAATATTCAGTAAGTGTACATTACAATCAAACGTTCTTCTCAATGAAGGATATTGTGGAGATATTCTACATGATGGCAAACATTCGAGTCTTTCATCGGTCTGTGGAAGAAAATATTTTTTTCAAAGTTTCCCGTATTTTGTAGCTAATGCCGTTGAACAGAGAGCGTTACAGTTCGAAGGGAATGATATCGTATAGCATTTTATTCTCCACACATAACTAATGTGAAACCTGAAAATGTGATTAAACCCTAATCTCCACATTTTTCACGTACGACAAGAACAATAAATTTTTTCTTACGTGCTCATAATTTCCGCACAAAAGTTAACACTAGGAACCTCGAGTTTGATTTCAGAAGTCCGGTCCCTCAACGGGAATTTCAACGACCAGCAAAGTTGTAAGGAGTTTTTGTGCGAGGCGACTCGGGCCAAAACCTGACGAATAGCGAAACTAAATCACAAGTTGTCTCTTCGGTTCGAACCTTGGGTAAACTTGCCAATGACTGCAATTGAGTTCTTCTAAGTTCTTAAGCTCAAGAGATAGCGATGTTTCTTACAGAGAACTCTAAGGTGAAAGCTTCGATGATGCAAGGGATGAGCTTTGTTTCTGAGTCCTAAGAAGTTTTTGAAGATGTCGGCGGCTGAAAGTGCTCCGTTACTCTCAAGAAAAAGACCATTTATTTTACCTCGGACATACCCCAATGGCCAATAAGTTTGCGAAACCGGGCACCTCAACTATTGTTATACATTGGAAGCTACATTATTATATGGCTTGATCAAGGAATTTTTTAATACCTATATATTACATGAACAATTTTTTCAGATACAGTTTACTCTGTGAACGCAACATCAACTAAATAAATAAAATATTCATAGATAAATCAAAGCTGCTACCCAAAAATGGAACTTCTGATTCTCAATGAATATTCAATAAAGCTACAGCGACAGGATTTATAGTGGGCTAAAAATTTAGGAGCAATCAATAGGGATTTATAGGGCTCAAGGTCCGAGTCACGAAGGTTTAGTGGATGTTTGACATTTATGAACAAGTTAAAGAGGTAGTGCCACGACACTTGGCTTTGACTTGACTTATGACGTGAGTTTAACCAGCCCTTGAATTATGCTACCCTTCAATACAAAGCTCAACGTGCGAGCAAGAAACTACTAATTATGATTGCTTGGGTGAGGAACAGCTGAAGCGAGAGTCATTATTGCACGAGTTTTTTTAGGAGTGGAGCGAGACTTATTTTGCGAGATGGAGGAATTGGTGGATTAGAAGGCATATTATTCATTAAAAACGATTGAAAGATCTTAGCTTTGGGCATGAGCGATGATAAAGGCATTATCAGGATAAATTTAGATGAGAACAAAAAGCGGAAGAAAGTAATGACGGGGGCTTAACTGCATCTCCTTTTAGAAAAAAAAGTTATTGCAGATAATTTGTGTGGCAGACAAATAAAGTAAATTGTAAATTATACAAAAGTTCGTTAAAATTGCATAATTATTGCGCACGCGTCAATCTTAAGTTCATTGGTTAATTGTCTATAGTGATAGGCAGGGGTATATAGATTCATCTCATTGACTTAATTGCGGGCGTTTTTATTCATCCTGCTATCATAAATGCCCTGATTTAATTTGTAAAATAGGTTTCACGCCAGTTGTAAAAATTTAGTTATCTTATTATCGGTCGTATTCGAAATATAATCATTAATTTGACTTGTTAGCGGCTGTGCACCGCCACTCATCAGACTCCAAGTACGCGGATTACAGACAGAGCAGCAATCCCAGCGATTTAGTTCATGGCTGGAAATTTGTTTATTTATGATGGGGATTTAGTTTGGTTTAGGGTTTAATAAACCCTGTTCAGGGTCTAATAAATCCTGTTCAGGGCCTAACAGACAACACTTGTTTTCGAATAATATGTTCCAAGTTAGACATCAGGAAGGAGATCTGGAGCAGAATAGTATTACAGCCTTTCATTGAATATACTAGGATTTTATTTGAGGCTTTGTACATATATATTCGTGTAGAATAAACCACTTGTGTTTCGTAAGTTGGAGATTAAGCTCTGATTTTTGATAATCTCCATGATTTCAACTAACGAGATAATAGATAAATAAGAATACATTATTTTAACCAACGAGATAACAAATACGTCTAGGATACGTCATTTTATAACAACTAAACAAAGTAAACTCTAAAAATTTTCAATGCATCAAAAATTCAACATGGATTTCTTGAAAAAGGCAATAACTTAGACGGCATGCCTCGTAAATGGCAATTAGCGAATACTAGAAAAAAGTATATTAAAACAATACAAATATTTAGATAAATTAAAAGAGGTCAATCATCGTTCTAAAGCACCTTCGGTAAGTTTTCCCAATATACAGATTGCAAAAATGTTGGTTATGTTGGTTATGTTGTTAATGTTGTTGGTTAAAATAAAATTCCGCTATCACACAGAAGAAAAATTACATATATTTTAGTTGCACGCAATAATTCTGCTGGACAACATTTATAACTTTCGAACGAATACATGTGTTTTTTTATTATGGTAAGTGTCATAATGTAGCAAAAAAGCACAAATAGTAAGTAACAAGCACATGAACATTTGATGAAATGTAATCAAGATTTTTCAATATGGTGAAATATCGATGGCAATAATTGATTCATTAGATTCTGATTAATTATTTCAGAAACGAATCGGTTACGAAGAACTCTAGTGTTTCAAAAGTTCTAATACCTTTTGCTAGATGTTGATTAATAATTTGTGTCCGCAAAACTAAATGAAAATGAATAACAAGTTAATTATTTTTAGCTATTTTCAATTCCCTCGTCATCAATTGATGTATGAGCTTATTACCAACTAATTGTTTCAATCATATATGAAACAATAATGGTTACAATAAAGCAGTACATAACTTTAGTCAATTGGAATACTAATAATAATTTTAATGGAATACTAATAGTAAACTAGCGTTGTATGCAAGCTAATAGACCGTGCAAACTAGCGTGCATAGAGCGCAAACTGGAACTGTACAATTGAACTGCACAACTGAACTGTACAACTGAACTGTACAACTGAACTGTACAACTGAACTGCACAGGTGCGAGCAGTTCGCTGATTGGCTCTAGTCTTGCAACAAGGGCTCTAGGTTAAGATTAAGCGCCCTCCTGTCTTAATGATTGTTCGATTCAGTCAGGAATTAATTCACGAATAATATTATTGAAGGTATTGTTGGGTACGAAACACTGATAGAATATAAATGATCTTAAAATTTCTAGTAAAATTTTATAATTACACCAAAAATGTCGCAAAGTAATATATAATGGTATTCCTGCGTTTGAAGCACTGATAGAATAGCAACGTTCCTAAAATCTCTAAGTATAATATAATAATTACACTATGGTAATAATTACTCTATGGTAACGTAAGCACTGATATTAGAATTTAAGTTGACTCGAAGTCTTACACAGAACCTTTTGATTAATTATTGTTACAGGTTTTCGCGACTATCTTAAAGAAGTTTTCACAATGAGTTTCACCCAAGGATTAGTTATAATTTTACTGTTATCAAATTGCTGACCCTATCATGGTATTGACTCGAATGATACGATTAACAAGTAAAACTGCATAAATAACTTGTCTATTAGAAAGGTTTCTGATTTTACTCAAAAATACTCGCAAAAAGGTGCGCTCAGTAAACATAAACTCGATTAAAAAACCGCTTTGTTATTTGATCAGGAAACAGATTTACAAGCAAAAATTTACGGCTTTCAAAATGCCACGTACTTGAGTGAAACACGTGTGAAAGCTGCTTAAGTCGAGCTATGAAAAACTAGTTTCTATGAAGAAATAGCAAACCGCATTTGTTCAGTAAAATGAGAATTGAGTACAACGAGAGTGAGAATCCTTCGTATGCAAGGTAAGAATAAAGTTACTAATAATAGGCGTATTTTGGCTATCAATCGAACACGCATCAAGGAACCACCTCTACCAGGTCATACCAATATTAAAAATGGGTATATTGAGTAATGAAAAACTACATATGACGGGAGTGAAAAACTAGGCAATAATATGCATGCTTAGTGATAAGTCGATTAATGCAAAACTGAGCAAGTCAAATTACGCTCAAAATTTACACAGAAAAAGCATAAAATTTCAATTTACGGAGAGTTCTAGAGGGCAGTCAGAGCTCGGAGAATTTCTGACCCATTTGACTGCTTTATTCGGAACTGTGAGCTACGGAATGCCTGGCTGGGGCAGCTTTAATGTTGGAGCTGAGCCGCGTCATGTCGAGCTAAATGCGTCTTATCCTGCGTACAGAAATTTATTTCTCAGTCACAAGTCAGCCGTAGAAGTCAATGATAAAAACTTCATCTTTATAATTAGGAGCGTTTAGTGCACTGAATCAGGAATGACGGTCCTCAATAAACTAGACTTAATCAGTAGCTGCCGCGGTGAGTGAGCCGGTGACTACAGTTTATTTTCAGTCGTAAACGGAGATCAGCTGACGCGTGACTGAGAATGTTATCATTATAATCAAGGAATAATTAACATAATAGAGGAATTTATAATTGGAAGGAGATCAAGTTTTTGTAGGGGAGCATATAATATATTTTTTAATCGCTTACAGCAAATAAGGCAGGGTTAGTTCAGAGCATTCAAAGGTCCTGGAACGAAGGTAAACTTTTCACTCAGTTATTTTATTGCTTAGAGCGCCTATACCTCTGAATTTCACGCGTTTTAGTGGTGTTATTCCAGAGCGTTGATCGGAACCTAGATCTGAATTAAAGTATAGTAAAATCGGAGCTGTAGTTTAATGTGATACAAAATATTAAAGCACAAAAGCCTGTACATAATCGGGGCTCAAAGCAAAATGAATATTACTTTGTTTCTTTGATTAAGAACCATAGATGTTATAGCAGTTGATGAAGTACTAATATTTGGCTGAAAATATGTGGAAGTTGGTCAAAATTTTAATGTGAAAATTATACAAATGAGTCTTAAGTACAACCTAATAACCGAACATAAAAATGGTGTATCTTGTATGAATTAGTATGGTATATCAATTAGTTGTATCATATGGCAATTAGGTGTAATAAAAATTTCAAAAAGTGTTCTTTTCCCGATAAAACTTTTCAGCTGTACTTATAATTAAGAATAACTAGCGCAAATGAAAAAAATGTATAACCTACCGGAGATGATCTTACGATCTGGTCAAACGATCTCTAATCAAATACAGGAAAGATTTGCTGCTAATTAAATGCGCTTACTGAACACGGAAAACGCACTAACAAAAGGCTAATCTCATTTCAAAGTTGATGTTGGGATTTTGTTCTTGAATTACTAATCACAATTACGTGGGTCGTTCATGCGTAAACTCCGCTCTAGTCGTTTGTGCAAAATTAAATCTCTCCGGTTCAGGTAATTAAAAGATTCGCTAATTATCCGTGGACTTTAGCGTCCGGCTGCGCCTCTGTTCGTAGAAGAAAATATTTGTATACAAACATTTCGGGCATGAACGTAACCTTCAAGGGAACAAGCGAGCGCGATTAAATTCTTGGACGGAAATAAACCTCTTCCACATGTACGAACAATGAATATTTTACGGGACTGAGGTGGCGTCCATTTACTTACGTACTTGAAATTGTTTTGAAATTTCGTCCTTGATCCTAATATAATAGAAATTCTATCATCAGCATATTTTTATAAGAAACAATTGGCTTTCTAACAACGTATTGATATTTAGTGATAAAGACTAGGATAGCTGAAAAAATGCTCGATTAAGTTATGTTGGAGCTAATGGGGAAGTAGGCCTTAATGACCATTGAAGAAAGGCCATGACTAAGAAAGCAGTAAATGGAGTGTATATTACATAATGAAGCATTTTATTTTATACAACAGTATGATACGCCTATTTTTTCTAAAGATTTTTTTTTTCTTCGAATGAACGCATTTTACCAACGCATTTAGCAACCATTGCATCGACCCTTCTACTTAAGGGACATCATGCTGAGCATTAACAGATCAGCGTAATGCCCACGGGACCGTGGCACCGCTAATGTTGATGTCTGCGTCGAGCATTGCTGCGGGTAGCGCATTACTGAACTTCTGTGAACGATTCAGGACTTTAATTTGAAAATTAAACCTGAAAAGCTGGGCGAGGAAACGATTTATTTAATAAAATGATACATTCATTGAGATATTGTTAATTTTGTAGTTGTTTTTGAGAATGATATTATTTCGGTAGGTTTAAAATATAACTAGAATAAATCTAAAAATAAACAAGCCCAGACAGATCAAGAGATTCTGCAAGAATGTCAGTAAAATCTCACGACAGAAGCTTGCGAGGAGGAGGAGTAAGCAATACAGCGCAAAGAGAAAACTCAATCAGAGCAACTGCGGCGTGTTGCGCAAATCTATTGTTTTTTAAAGAAACTATATCACTTTAAGGGGATATGCTTATAGAGCTACACTCGAGAAGGGTGTATCGTGATTGAATTGATGTATGTAAATAACATTGAAATCTTTTTACGCACATAAAGTATGCTCCATTATTTTAAATGATTACAATCACTAGCAACAATATCGCTTTACGGACATAAACTTATAGCAAAGCTACACTTATTAATAAGTATCATTTTGAGGCCAAACAACGTACAGAGCTGTACTCGCTATATAATTATTTCCCCATGATTTTAAATTATGACCGTCAATATCATCACTATCACTTTACTGATGATCACACTATCACTTTACTATCACTTTACGCTACTTAAACGCAGTATCTGTGCTCACATGTCACTCAGATTGAGCACTCAGTGAATAATCGCGCGACCTACTCGTGAGTTCGATGAAAATACTTTACCTCTTTCCTGAGTCGCTTTCTAGTGTTTCGGAAATAATTAGTGTAATTACACGGTAATTTTTTAGCTCTCTGGCGCTCGAGTTTTTTTATGTTTTGTCTGGTTGGTAATGGTGCAGTCGAGTTGCGCTCTTCATATCAACATAGAGCAGTAAATTGCAGCAGCGTCGATGCTCCATTTACCCAACACTGACAAACGTAGCTTCAAACAACGGAAAAAATAAACTGTTAGCGATAATCTAGTCAACAACAAACCGAAGTCGCCAGTAATGTTCGAGCTGAGAGCAGAACATCGATTAATTATAGGTACAAAAATAATGCGTCTATCAATGCATAGAGATTTATAAGATAGAAAGCTAACGGAAAGGCATGATTATTAGCTGGTTATTGTAAAAGCAATGATTAATCACAAATATTCCTCGGTCTCAAATTCTAGCAACAACTTATCAAGCAAATTTAAAATTAAAGTATAGTATAAGGAGCATCGTTCAAATGTATATGTGGGTGACACGTCTCAGAATGACCGTAGATTTATACAATAGTCAACGGAAAATCAATAATTGATCCCACACTTTTCTTGGCACTGAATTTTGTCAACAACTTCGCAGCCAAATTTTAAATTAGAGGACATATAAGAAACCCAATGTAAAATGAATGAGTTTTATATTCAGCACATTCATGGGAATTGAATGATGAAATTACCTCGATGCAATCAACGTCAAGGTGGGGGTCTTACTTTACTATGTTTTTCATTGGAATTATATTTTTATGATTATATTTTATAACAATTTTTATAATTCTTTTTTATACATGAAAAGTTAAGCAAACTATATCACTAAATAACAATATATACACATACTAATTAGGTAGTGTTACAATACAAATTCAAGATTGCAAGACAATATTTCAAATCAAAGCTAAAACAAATATCTAAATTGCAATGTTTTGAGCAGTTATCCCAAGCAGTGATGCTTGCAGTGCAAGCAGGTGCGGCCAAGCAGCCTAACACTATTTCCGGCCGTTGTTTAGATGGCAAGATAAATGTTTGGCTATAGCTCGTCCCGCTCCATCCCAGACGCGCTTCCTATAAAAACCGATAGCCCTCAATTCTCACTCATTCACAGACTTGAGAATTCTTGGCTGCATTTTTGCGGGAATTAAATTATTTTCCTGCATTTTATTTCCTGAAATTATAATTCATATAATGCTCAGTTATTTCTTTCTGGGTTAAAGGAAAAGAAAGTAAATCGTCCACGTTTCGGATTCTTTGAAACCATGCAAAAATAAAATGTTGTTATTTTATTGTCTGATATTTTTTGATAACCGTCTACTAGATTTGCCAAGCTCCTGCAATTGCAATCATGATCCAATTATCTAGAATGCAGAAATAATAGTTTTAGAAAATGTTGAAGAATTTATTACTTGCTCTAAAAGCTCAGTAATAATCATCGATTTTCTCATTGTTCCCATTTGCGTTTGCCGGCTGCGTTTACAGAACGAAGGGTGACCGGTGCCATCTTCAAATCCTACCGCAAACATATACACTGGAAAAGACATGCTAAGAATACCCATACGTGCGTGTCATTATCCTGTAAAAATAGATCAGTTGGGGGCACAGGTGTGGCAAGGGAGGTTATGAGAATGGGCAGGGGTGACGAGGAAGGTTACAAGAGATGTTACAAGAATATTCAGGAGTGACGACAAGGGAGGTTACAGGAAAAAGCGGATGTGACATGAGAGGTTATAGAATATGCAGGTATGACAAGAGGGATGTTCTAAGAAGAAGCAGGCGTGATTACACCAAGTGTATTAATATGAACAAGAGGGGTACGCAAGGGCATTTCCTGACGTCTCATTCAGCGCATATCTCAGAGAGCGGAAGCCACACCTGTAAATATTCTAGAGCATACAACGATAAAATTGATCTGTACATCTTCGCTCACCTCGAAAAATGAATTACCATATGAAATAGAATCGTGTAATATTAGGCCTTAAAGTAAGAATGTACCAAATTTAATATCGTGTCTTCCTCTACACATCGAGTAAGAGAGATATTGTATAAAATTTAAACATCGACGTCACTGATTCATAGCGCATGGCAGACTGTATTTTAAAAATAATAAAAATAAATATTGTGTGTGAGCTGAATAGAATTTCATTCAACACGCTAAACTCTATTATAAATTTCCTATACATTGTTCATATCTTATTGACAAACCGCCAAGTACGTTTAACTGATCGCCTAGCCAGCGAATGTATGGCGAGGATTTTAATAAAAATAATTTAAACTGGAGAGCTTCCGCATCACTCAGGGAATTGCAGACTTTTGCCTCGAGTCTCTTCAAGTCTGCCGTGGACGTGAGGCTCTCGCACTTTTTAACGCAGGGAATTTGATGAAGACAGTCCACGCACCGGCAGAATTTCAGCGCTGTTCTTGTATGTGCCATATGGGTGCAAGGGTCAACGTGCATGATGAAGTCTTAACTTTAGAGGTATAGTGAAATGGAAAAATAACCGGACGTACATAAATTTAACGAAGTACGAAAAATACAAAAATATGTTAAGCAACTTTTATTCAAAGAAATTGGTACTTATGTTTTAAGTAAGAATGAAAAATTATTTCCACTTTGTTCTATTGAACAAAGTCTTAACTTTAGAGGTATAGTGAAATAGAAAAATAACCAGAAGTACAAGAATTTAACGAAGTCGGAAAAATACAAAAATTATGTTAAGCAACTTTTATTCAAAGAAATTGGTACTTTTGTTTTTAGTAAGAATGAAAAATTATTTCCACTTTGTTCTATTGAACGAAGTCTTAACTTTAGAGCTATAGTGAAATAGAAAAATAACCAGAAGTACAAGAATTTAACGAAGTCCGAAAAATACAAAAATGTGTAAAGGAACTTTTATGCAAAGAAATTAGTACTTTTATTTGAAGTAAAAATGAAAAATTATTTCCACTTTGTTCTATTGTTTTAAAACTCATCTGATGCCTTGTAAAGGTGTAATGAGGCGAGCGCCGGAATCTTGAAGATTTAGAAAATGCATGTTGCGTATTCTTCATGAAATGTTACAATCTAAATTAATTACCAATATCATTTAACGCAATTCTGCTGAACATACTAGCGCCCTATTCATACGAGAATTCGTCAAAAAAAGCGCCGAAAACCTTCCAAAAATATTCGTGACCATTACTAACGAGGAATTAACCATGATAGATTACGTCATTTCATTTCTGCGTTTTTTTTTGGATTTCCAATTTCACGAGAAAATGTCAGCGATGATGAAATTCGAGAAGCGGCCGTGTGTTTGGTTGAACTGTGTTGCCGTGAAAAAGGTTCATCAGGAGAGTGTACCTCTGTTCCAATAGGCTTTCATGTGATTGCTTGACATCGCGGCACGGCAAACACCCTGATTGGCTGCAAGCGGCGCTAACAAACATAATCTTTTTAGTGAAGCTCAAAACAGATTTGATTGAAGACTTGGTACTAACGGTCATGTTCGCCAGATGGCAAAGCTGTTACGGGTACAAAGTGCAAACTAATTCGTTTGGTAATCGAATATAATTATTGTTCGAAGTTGAGAAGCAAAATAGCAAACAATGTTATGTGTGACTATATGAAAATAAATCCGGTGTGTTTATTTTAACACAATTATAGATTCTCAGTTGAAAACTAGAATCCAGTTGGAAATTAGAGTCGTCATTAAATTTTTCTAATCTGGTTTAATTAAAAATTTGTCAATGGTCCACTCTGTTCATCTTTCTATAATACTAACAACATTATGCACAATTGAACATTTTTTAAGACCAGGGATTGAGAATGTTAAATGATTTGACCTACTATAAAAATTTGAATTCCATGTACAATCTCTACCGATGATTCTTGCTTCCGAGTTTAAATGTAATCAGGTTCAATAATTTGCATACATAAAATTATATTCTCTAAAAAACACCTGAATAACTGGAAAAAGAAACTGTATAATTGAATTATTTAGAAAGGTTTATCATAGAAGCAATCACGGCTCAGAGATTCATCTCTTGATGTTCGTTGAAACGTCCGCAAAAACCAAGCGCTAGTTCAAAATTCGTTCTCCAAGGGAAATTCCAGCAAATTTGAGCACAATTTACCATTCACTCGTCAGATTAATAATTAATGGAGGGGTCCCAATTAGATTAGGGAGAGTGCAATTACATCAGGACTTCCTGTGAAGGCCATCACGGACAATTTGCACCCGTAATGGCTGATGGTCAAACGAAAAAAACGCTTCGGTGAGACTTTGATCGGACGCCGTGTGGTGTGACCGAGGTGATCCAGCGGGTCCAACGGCGCTCAAACTCTTCAAATCTGATGCATGAAATTGCGTAAACAAACGTGCCTGGCTTGACAATTTTATATGTCCCAGGCAGTCAGGTTGCAGCAAACAGCACTCACTGCACGCGGCAGCTGCATTTTAATTATTTAGATCTGACTGGAGCAATCGAATCCGCTGGTCTATGCAAAAAATTTTGTTGACAGAATACGAGTATGCAAAAAATAAATCATAGAAAACCAATGGCTAAAATTTTTAAAATTAATAGCCTAATTTTGAAGATTTATTATTAGGTGATCTGGCAGAGTGAATATTTTTTAATCTTATCTGCAAAAGGCCCTATTTGAAACTAGGATGACGTAAGGAATTTTGACGTTATTGTCGTTACGAAAATCTGCATAAGGTCGATAACATCTGTTTTGTTGTTACGTGCCTTGAGCAAAGCTGACAGCCATGCAGCCTTTCTCTCTGAAGAATCTCTTCCTCTAAAAGCCTTGCTCTGATCTAGGCACTAAGCTTACGATCTCTACCTCTGTAAATTTCTGAGCAAAAGGAGCCATTTTTATTCGGGATATTTTCGAAGCTGAGAAGTGGAGTGAATTGCTCAACAAGGCAGCAAATCGATCATGTCTGACTCAGGTCACGAGAGAATTGAATGTTTTTAGCTTCGTTATCGAAAATCTTTTTTTTGTGCAAGTAGTCCTCAGAGTGAGCTTGATTGATTACTTGATTACTTAGAGAAATAGTTTTTATTTCATTACAATTTAATTTATTATGAAAGCGCAATAATAAGAGAATCGGAAAATTAAAGAATCTTTCGAAAATCAGCGTCAATGCTTGAAATTCTTTGAATAATTTAAAGCTATCATCGGAAATTTGTACGAAAACAATCATGAAGAGTGATCAAGGGAACAATCTAGCAATCCTGATCATTCGAATCGTTGCAATTTTGTGGCAATCGATCAGTCTCTGCGAATCGTGGCGCTCCCTAGTCTTGGCTGGCGAGAACACGTCGATGTCTAGAACTAGACTATAGTACCAGTTAGTAGACTACATAATGATATCAGATTCCTAGTACTTCTACGATACGACGGTCGATCAGAGGCTGGATCAGTGACATTCAGCCCAAACCTTCGAGACACACGAGAGGCTGAAGTGAACACGCGATATTCTTCTGCAGCTGCGGCTGCAACTACAGCTCCACTACAACAAACAACAGCGATGGCTCCTGCGTCATCAGTAACAACAGCATCAGAAACTACAGCAGCATAACCAGTGGAATTGTGATAAAAGGTCGCTTATTGCTCGACCACGCTTATATAAAAATTAAATTATATGAATTATTATAAAATAAGTATCAAAAATATAATTAATCCTAATAATAATTATAAATTAATTATTCAAATTATACAATGCATGCTCAGATCACTAGACAGACATACACGCAACGCCATGAAATTTGCCCTCCCGCACAGGCCGGCGGCTGGCACATATTGACGAAGGCCGTGACTGCGTTCTGCTCTACCGGAGGCGGGGTGACTGCTCGCGGTCACGCACATCTTGCTACGGCGAGTCTTAATTTCTATCGGATCGACCGAAACCAAGATAGCCAGTCACCGGAAAATCATTTTATTTATTATAACTTCAAATTGACTAAAGTTTATGGTTGAATAAATTGTTTTCTGGTGATTCCTATTCAGGTAACGTGGGAAATTTTTGCATATTCCATGCTATCGAAAGGTTATAGATAAAAAGTAACTAAAGTATGATCTATATATCAGTTACAGTTATTTTTCTGAGACGTTGAATTGCGTGTTAAGTTCTGACAGCTGAGAGATGTCTGAGGATCTAAGAGTAGTTTATTGAAGTCAACGTTGTTAATTTTCCATGAATATCTTTAATCTTTTCTAAGAATCTCAGCAGCCATTAGAGAATATATTGACATTATTATCATAATTTGAATAGATGAAAATGAAACCATGATATCTAGTTTTATTTTCTAGTAATTTTTATATTTTAATCCTTATCATGGGAAGCATGCTCATAAATAAATAAAGGCTTAAATAGTTTTTCAGCATAATGTAAAAAGTGATAACAATTAATTCAAGCTGCGCAATATCTAGAGATGTGACTTTTACTTGGACAAGAAATAGAGATGGCCTTGAGGAAGTCACTTGATGTTGTCACTGCTTATAAGAACGGCTCGGCTCGCGTGCCTCGCGCTCGTGAAGTGCGCTGCTGCCTTCCAATGGAGCGCTAATCTTCCCTGACGGATCCCTGAGGAACAAGCCTATAGTGTGTCACACGTACAGCATTTGCTGCCAGCAAGACGTGCTTCATAGAGTGAAAATAAAGCCACTGATCATACAATTTACATCCGGGGTTATTCATTCTCAGGGGAAATACCTTTATTGAAGATTGGTTACAATAAGTAAATCGCCTGTTATGTTTGTGAATAATAGCTTGAGTCATAATTTTAATGGAGTATTTGTTAACTAAGTAAGGAATTTAATTATTGCTGAGCCCCAGAAGTTTACTGACGAAGTTCCGCTTGAGTTATTTTCCAAGCATAGTCAAATCCGAGTGCTGTTTCGCTAAATTATCGAAAAGTTTGCGGTCTTTTCTTACATCCGCGCTTGCACGGCTTGCTCGTTGCGGACCCTCCATTAAAAAGAGCCGTGGTGGGAATTTTTTCCGGCCGTGGAAGCCCTCGACACAGACTACCAGAAGCGTGCCATAACTCGGACCAAACGAGGTGATGCCTCGCGTCCATTGCCGCGGATTCGCATTTTCCTCGACATTTCAAGGGAATAAAACTGAACTCGACATTCGAAGCGCGTAAAAGCGATCGTATAGCCTAGAGTTCCATCGGTAGACTCGTTGTGCGGGCGCCGATGTTCGAGAGAAGTGAGTGGACTCGCGACATACTGTCTCTTGAGACGAAAATGTCGTTAGGGTGTTTGTTCTTCTAACATTTTTAGACGGAAAATGTCTAGCTTCTTTCGAATTTCTGTGCTTGCATCCTTACAGACGAAATTGTTCATGTAGGCGGTGTACTATATTCTATCGGAACAAAAAAATAAAAATATAAAGAAAAAAGAAAGAACCTTGTTCGGCATCTTATTTTTTGTGCTAAATTGGCTCTTGATGCAGCAGTTTACGAACCTGAACAGGTGCGGCTATCTAGCGAGCGCTGCTTGCGGTAGTTTGAGTGTCGTGTTTGTTGGTGGAGCGGCCATTGCATTAGAGGTCCCATAAAATCATCCCCTCTAGCAGACTAACAACACTAAACATGTCGCCTTAAATGAACGTCAACTTGATCGTGGTAAAAATCTACGGTGCGAGAAATTGAAATTAGGATCGGTTTTCAGGGTATACTGTATGAATGAGGTAGCGAACGCTGTAAAAGTTTTAGAGTTGGAATCACGAGTAGTAGTTGTAATAGGCTATTAAATATTCATTAATTTTAGAACAATATTGTACAAACGAAGACCGAAAAATTCTTTTAGCACTCCAATTATAGTTGAATATTAAAATCTTTTAGTTGACCACGGGACGCTTGAAAAAGTCAACAGCAATTTTAACGACAAAAATTTGTCTAATAAAAATACTTTAGTATACGTTATACATCAATGAGGAGAATTTCATACTATGTATGTCATTCGTTAATATTTAAATATAAAGGAAAATCAGAAGAATATTTTATTATATCTATGTTTCAATCAAAGAAACGATCACTAAAACTCACAAAGGATGTCAGCAAATAGCGATAAGTTTGACTAACGTTCATGCATTATTTATGTTCTCTCTTTTGCCTCGCTCGTCGATATGACAGCAACGACTCCATTGACAATAAATAAGAGCCAATTGAAGACGATCTGGCGTGAATGGACCAGCATCCGTGGGGAGAAAACTTTCTTCCGTCGAAAATTCAACGAACAGAGATGACAAAACATTTGCTATTCAAATGTCGCCACAACATTTTTTATCAAATCCATTTGTGTATGGTTCGGAAATACTTTACAGAGAAGACTATACATGGATATGCGACTTGGGATGCCAGAAATCATTCTATGAAAATTAAGGCGCGAGTCCCCCACTTCCCATAGTATTTACAGAAGTTGGCGACAAACATTAAGAACCTCTTTAACCTTGGTCTATTGATTCGTATACGTTTGTTAAAATCTCAAAGTTCATTTGACACAAATGCATAAAAGATTGAAACCTGATCCTGCTGTGCCAAGAAAAACAGGCCTGGACTTTTGATGATTTAAATTCTCATAATAAAAGCAGGTTCAAATAAGGAGAGTTAAAGTAGCCAGAGAGCGCGCTCAACAAATGATGTCATTTCCTTTGACAGACGACCGGCCCCCGGCTGCAACACTCACCAAAGCTAGGCCTCTCGCCCGGACTCTGAGTGATGATCTTTTGTTTTGTTTTCAGAGCGGGTGTTCATGAGGGCCTCTTCTCAATCGCACGGATATGCTAATCTCGAGAAAACACTCAAGAAGAAATGCTAATCCTGGCAAAGGGCAACAGCCCTTCAACTAGCGAATATTTTGCGCGTGCTTCTATATGCAGTCGAATTTCATTCGCACGCGCTTATGAAATTCAAATTCTGGTGGAAAAAAAAATTCAAGAAGGAATGCAAAAAAAGTGGAATATCTCTATTTAGATTTCTTTCACAAGGCTCTAAATGAATGGATAAAAAATTCAACTTCAGGAATTTGAATGCCACACCTTGCGTGCCTGAAGGAGCATACCTTATATTTTTCCGCATTACCCACTCATGTCTGCACATTACGAATGCTGGCAAGTGCCATGACTTAAATTACGGGCTTCAGTTCATAATTTTGCTCAAAGTTTAACGCAACTGACCAGAGATGTACGTAACTGACCACAGTTAAACACAACTGACCACAGTTAAATGTAACTTACTACAGTTAAACACAACTGGCTACAGTTGAAGGTAACTTACAACAGTTAAACGCAACTGGCTACAGTTAAACACAACTGGCTGCAGTTAAACATAATTAGTCACAGTTAAACTCAACTGGCCACAGTTAAACACAACTGGCTACAGTTGAACGTAACTGGCCAGAGTTGAACGTAACTGGCCAGAGTTGAACGTAACTGGCCAGAGTTGAACGTAACTGGCCGGAGTTGATTGAACGTAACTGGCCAGAGTTGAACGTAACTGGCTACAGTTGAACGTAACTGGCCAGAGTTTGACGTAACTGGCTACAGTTGAACGTAACTGGCCAGAGTTAAACGTAACTGGCTACAGTTGAACGTAACTGGCCAGAGTTGAGCAAAACTGGCTACATTTGAACGTAACTGGCCGGAGTTGAACTTAACTGGCCAGATTTAAACACAACTGGCCACAGTTGAGCATAACTGGCCACAGTCGAATGTAAGTGACCACAGTTGACAGTTACTGGCCTCATTTGAACATAACCTCTCGTATGAACCCTGAGTGGCACAGACTACTCATGGCAGCGGCTGCAGGCGTCAAGATATTCGTTATCTTGCACGCTCAGCAGACGTTCTCCTTATCAGCATCTCATGATGCCAGGGGCAAAATTTTTGTGCAGGAGAAAAGTTATGTCATTTTCAGCGTAACAAGTCTTAATTAAATATGTTAGACCAACCACCGGACATGTGCATGACTGCAATTTTTAATTGAGCAAGAGCTTTAGAAAAATCGTGTTACTTAGAGAGTAAAGTTTCGATAAATGGACTTGTGAAGAATTGACAATGTATGAATGATTGAAATAGATCATTAGGCAAATCATGTAAATTTTGTCATCCAGCATGTTGTTACTGTGTTAAATTAACTTAATTTTACCACTTGAAGAAATCACTGTCGTATTTTACAAAATGTTTATATATTCATTGAATAATATATTCATCAAGGCAAGGTACAATCAGCGTCAGATTTAATTATCTTCTTAGTGCAAAAAATTAGAAAATCGCGTGTCTTCTCCAGATACACGGGTACCCATATAATAATAGGTCGTATCTCCATCATTGGAGATAGATGAATGTTTGATAGATAGATAGATGTTTCATCAAATGGTGAAAAGGTTGAATGTTTGGGTACCTGCCAATAAATCGTTCGTGGTTGTTCAGTGCAATAAAGAAAAAGAGATGAGTGAATGGTTCCTTAAGTCACGGTGTGAAACAATAGTTACTGCTGAACATTTATGTTTGCTGTAAGCTTCACAAGAGATGAATTACACTTAGCTTAGCAGTGGAGTGTGGGATGAAGGTAATGGAAGTCACTGTAAGCTTACAGGAGTTATTGGTAGAAAGTTGCTAATGGCGGCCTAAGCCTGCATCAGCGGATTAGGGTCGGCAAGTTGGCTGTGACGTCAGAGGAGGAGCGAGGATAAGTTGACAAGTAAGTTGGCTACGACGTTGAAGTTGACGAGTAAGTTAGCCGAAAGTTATAGGGTATGTCAGTAACATTTATCGAGGTGAATGACTTATAAATTGGTAACTGATTGCCTAATCAAGGGAAATAAATATAGACTATGTTATATCTGTTAGCAATAACTACGATTATGAACATAAATCGTTGGTTAAAAGATGCTCCTTTAAATGTTCCATGATTCTAGATACTAGTAGGCGAAGGGTGAAGGTCATAGGGAAAAATATTGAAATGCAGCGATCTGTGTAAATTTGCTCGCAAAATAGAACGCAAAAGAGTGAATTCTGCCTGCCTACATTTTAATACAAATTTTAACTGTTTTTTCATGGATTTGAGAATAAATTATTAATTTCTATTACATTGAAAGGAATATTCACATGGCAAAATTTTTCTGGATTGAGCTTGTATAATGAAAGAGCTTTCTGATAAATTCTCTCTGGCATTATGGGCCAAAGGCCCCCACCTCATGTTAGCATTCCAGGCCTTCTCCTCGAAAACTAATTTCAAGTTTTTCCCTTATCACTGCACTAATTCCTCGCGAACTTTAAGGCGTCGACAACAATAACTTTCCACAGGAAAAACAAATAACAAATGAGGTGACCTTTTGGTCCGCAGATCCTAGAGGATCCTGCAGCTCTAGGTCTTGTTTCCTCAATGTAGGATTTTATACAACACGAATTTTTTTCCATAATTTTAACCCTAATCTTTATTTAGGGAGTAGCTTTTCATTTTGAATTGCAGGCTATAAGTTGGAAAAATTAACTATTAGTTATAAATTTCCTTAATTAAATCGCTTGACTCCTAACAGCCATTACTCGATCTAAGCCAGCCATGAATTTTTAAGTCAATACTGTATAGCTGAAGCTCTTCAGCGCGAGTGCAGGAAACGCAGCACAAAATTTAGAGTCGCCCCAGCTTCTGGTACTCCAAATCAGAAGCTGACGCGTCTGTAAATTTTCACTGGGTATCGCTCTTCCAGGAAATCGGAAATGGAACTGCCAGATTATGCGGCGCCTTGCACACCTCACGTGCCAGATTCCCAGTACCGAGCCCTATTAGATAGGGGCTTAGAGAAGGCTTCTGTTTCATCACAGTTTAGCCTCCGTGACTGTAATGCGTAGAGCCTCTGCAATGTATTGGTGAGAGGCTGCTGGAACCCACGGAATTTCTAATTTCAAATCTTGTCAAAGAACAACATACATATACTTGGTAAGAATATAATTTTGTTCGTATATCGGCAGCAATGAATTCACAACAAACATTTATTATCATAACACTCTGAAATATTGCGTGTGAATGTGTGGGAGAAAAATCTATCTAACAATAATTAAAAATTTTAAATCTGCATTTTTTCGAGGTAGTATTTATTCATATTTTGGCAGCTGCTTTGATCGACAGTCAAAAAAAAAATTAAAGAATAACTTCTTACTACTAAAATGTTTGAAGAAATTTTTCATTTAAATTAAAATCCTCATACTCAAAAGTCATGATGCAGTTTTTAAAATCATCAGTCCGTTAACGCGAAAATGAAGCTAAGCTCTCCCTTCCAATAGAAAAAAAAAAGACTTTTTCCGCACATGTCCGGGAAAGTCAAAGAGAGGCGGGGGTCTACACCCAGATGACTGATTGATCCACAAACAGAAGAGGAAGTGCAGAGCATGGTTCAAGAGGACAATCTGAAAACTATATAGACTTAAAATTGTTTCTTACTATTCTGTTTCATGACACCTTCATCGCGCTTTTCCGTTAGTCTGAGCCAGGATTGAGAGCCGTTTGCTTCACTCCTGAAGCCGTTTGCTTCAGTGAGAAGCAAACGGCTTTCAGGCTGTCAATGCGGTGTTTACTAACACGTCTTCTCGTTTACGCGAGAGCATTGCCGGACATCATTTACGTGTCATTCCCCTTTTAACGACTTAACGTAACGATTACCCGTGAACAAAAATATCTAACCTGAATCAAAGAAGAAATTACCAGACAGGTGTATCAATCATCACAACGTATACTACTTTAATGCAGCGAGGAGAATTGAATCCCTTACTTGACATCCCTTGGTCTGTGGCTCAGCTCTAATGAGTCTAACGTGAGTCAAGTTTTCATTTCAATCTGTAAATAAGATGGAGCGGCCACATGGTGTTGACAAACAGCTCTGCTATTGCAGTAACCGCGCTGCGGACGCGACGTGTCGTTCACATTAAAAATTGCGGGAAATAGTGGTTAGTAATAGTTTGTCTTGCTTTTTCACATTAAGTAATTTTAACTATGCGAAATTTGAAATTTAGTACGTAGTATTCTACAAGATATTTGACGTCAGATGAAAAATTGTTTATTGTGTTATAAAGGAGCGTCAACGATCAGTACCAATTAATGACGATTGTGTAATGTGTATTGTTATGTAGCATTTTTCAATTAATGAAATTAGTTTTCGTCCATCTAAGTAGGCTTTTTTACACGAAAGAAGTACGCGAAAGAACTTGTTCTTTCGTTTACACGAAAGAATTTGTTTAATTTCCTTCATATGCGTAAGCATATGAAGGAAATTAAACAAATTCAAGCAATATAGAAGCTCGACGGAAACTGTGCTCTAGTATTCACGAATAAAATTGATCCTAGGATAATATCAGAAACTTGACAATAACTGGAATAATAAAAATTCCAATTTAGTCAATCAAATAGAAATCAATCAATAGAGTGTAATAGAACTCAATAGAAAATAAAACTTTAGCGATTAATTGAATATTAAAGCTGTACGTTATAAATGGGTGTATTTAAAAGAATCCATATAGCCATAGATAAAACGTTTACATTCGACAAGAGAATAGAAGTTACGCAGATATTGCAAAGAGTTACCGCCTTCAGGTAATGCTATATGTCAACAATAGAAATCAGTGAAGTAGAATATACTTACTCATCTATAATAAATTCACGAACTATCCCATTTCATAGACAAGGCACCAATAAGACAGGACCTACTCGTCACGGAAATGGACCTACACGATGTAGTATATTCTTTGAGAGCCCGACGTCCAAATGAGTTCTCTGGAATGACTTGTTTTCACGCGAATTAATTTCAGAGACAGGCCCACAATAGCCTCTTGATGGCCTCGAATGAATGAAAATCTGTTTTAGGCTCAGCGCCAATTCACTCGAGATACGAGGTACCTATTGCCTGTTGGCTACTCAGGTCTCCTACTCGCCGAACTCCGGTGTTACGGAGTCATGGTGGATAATAATAGGAAGTACACTGGTGGTTCTCCAGTAGCATAATTATAATGTTTAATGGGAACATTAACGAGAAAAAAGTCCCATATTGAATTGAGAAAAGCGCAATAATTCTCTGAACAAAAATGATTCAAAAGATGGGCACCCTAGTTTACTGCTGTAGTAAATTGTTCGCCGAGTTCTAATCGGATGAACTCGAAATCAAATAGGGAAGAGGAAAATTGGTGGTGCGGTGGGGACTCTGAATTTAAGTCGGTTTGACGATAGGAATACATAAAGAAATTTTCTATAAAATTGATCATCAAAATTTAGTAGGTACTGGTAGCCATAATTTTAACTCAGATACAATATGCTGACTAAATAAAATTTAAGGTATTCTCTTCAACATCTGGTAATTTTAGTGACTTAAAACAAAACTTGTTTAAAACGAAATTTTTAAATAGATTCATTCATTGAAATAATTATTCATCTTGTAAAAAAAAGAAATCTAAAAACATAACAAATGCGTGTTTGCTTGTGTTTTATAGATCGTAAATACTGACCGAGCTTCCTGAGCCCAGCTAACGAATCGTCTGCGAGTTGCGTGCAGCTGTCCGGCATTGAGATGCTGGCTGGCATTACAAAACAACATCACATAGCACGAGCCGACGCGAGTAAATCTAAAGCTTTTAAAACACGATTCAGGCACATGTTTCTGCACGATATTGGCACTCAGAGGTCAATCCATCATTGTGCACTGCTACTCATATATATCTCAAGTAATTAAGAGGATAGGAAATTATTATCAATGACCCAAGAGATTTTTGTGCTGAGCATTCTAAGAATGATAAGTATTAATTTTCAAAAATTGTGATATTTACACCCCCACCAAAAAGAAGACAAGCTTGCTCAAATGAAAACGACGAGCACGTATGCCTTGCTAGACAAATCTCTTGTTTTGCAAGCAAATTATGCCATTCTCGGACGGGGGCCATTGAAGCAATCATGTAAAATGTTCGCGTCCGCAGTGCCATGGCTCCGACTAGGGTGATCAGAGCAAAGGTTACGTGTCGAGGCGTGCGTCTGGAGGCTCGAATGCTCTCAGTAAACTGTGCGTGTGTGCATGGCGATGTGCGAGCTACGCTCCGACGGATTATTCTTTAGAGAATTTCTTATGTCTTTACGTGTGTGGTCATAGTTTATTCTGCAATGCGGAGCTAGTGGATTGAGCAGAGGTTGAATGTCGGTGCTGATTAAATAATAAAACTTTAACCATAAGAAATTGAAGCGGGGTGGTCAATTGAAGGACTGTAGCAATTCATAATCCTTATTAATGCATGCAAATCACGAGTATGTTTAAAAGATATACGAGAAACGGTACATGAGATGGGACTGAACAATAATGCTGTTATTATAATGGTTTGTTTCAAGCTGCATTTCTGTCGCGCTGAAGTTCACCTCCGAGAAGAAGTTAGCCGTAGATCAGCATTGCGTTGAATGTTAATTGGTTATTAAATAATTGCAATATACGAGATTTGCAGGAGACATTCGGGAAATTGTAAATAGTTATAAAAAACAATCAGGCCTCTCGATATATTCTTATATTTTAGAATACTTCATCAATCTACTTTGATTCTGCGAATGAGATGAATTTTGACAGCTGGACATTTTTGAATTAGCAATGCACTAGCAACTTACTCGTTCATGACGTTAATAAGCAGAAAATTGCTTAAATGAAAAAATTCGCCTAATAAAGCCGAAAAAGTCCGTATTTTAGCCGTGACCAATGATCAGTCAGAGACGCTGTGTTGACGGAGGAGACATGAAATCTTGCAGCTCTCAAAACATTGCAGAAATTCCTGTTGAGCTGATGACCAAAGTTTTACCGCTTCAAATCCCTTGCTAGACTTTGGGAAAATTGTGCGAAAAAGATTAAAAATGCTCCTGTTTTGAGGCGCTGTAACGATGGAGTTTTGGAGACGAGTGATATTTTAGGGCTAAGGAAAACGTTGGAAATATTGGGCGTAATCTTTAAAGTTTGAGCATCGAAACTGTTGTAGATAAAGACATTGAGCCGTTCAATTTTTTCTTGTAACGAGTTGCGACATAAGTATCAGCTCTTTCTAATGTTTACAAATTCGATGTACAATACCATTACCCGGTCGAGATTTAGACTAGATGCGTTGAGGACATGAATACTAAATTGATTTCCAACACAAAATCTTTTCACTTATTACACTTGTAACTTTTACTTGTGCACTTGTACTTTTTATGGAAAAATAAATTCATATATTATATAAAACGCACCAATATGGCTTAACAAGCATAAAATTTGGTAAATGAATGTAATCAATCAAAAGTATTATCGTCTGTTTTATTGCAAGAAGCTTGTTTTTACTGAAGCTTAAAAATGTTCCTAAGCTGATGTCGAGCAATCATTTGTGACCAGGAAGAAATTAACATCACTGGCGTGCCATCAGCTTAAGAGGCGTGAAAAATTTCACTCGTTTCAGTTGACAAATTGTTGAAGATTAATTTTGTGTTAAGAAAAAAACGATCTGAAGTGCAAGACGTCGTGTGCCACGCAACGAAAAAGCCCGCTACTTCGGCGGCTGCTCGAGCTTGTTAATGAAGCCGTAAGTCTTGACCTACTTGGCTAACTCGTAGACTTGACCGCACCAACGTACACAAAGCTCAGCAACTTTGGGGTGAGCTCTGTTGACCCAGGGTAACGTGTGTACAATTCTAACGAATACGAGAAGAGCGTAAAAGGAAACTGGTTAAACAGAGGGAGGAAAATTAAATATTGGATTGGTAGCGATTATATGTTGAGGAGACTGACTTTCGGAGAAAGATTGAAATCGCAAAAAAGTATGGCGTGACTGTAAGAAAGAAAATGCGCCATGGAAACGTTTTTACTGGCTCAAAAGGTGCAGGCATACCTGTTTCTGGGCATGATCATTCCTAACATAATGGAGCTACGACGGGTTCAATTATATAAGATTGGTCAATAATAGTCATGTACTAGAAAGGTAACAGAGATGAGATTCTTAGACTGAGTTTATTTCGATCACCAATACTGCACAAAAATGATACCAATCGAAAATGCATTCCTTGCGCCATGCTCAAGGCTATCTAAAAATTTTGCGTTTTAGGTAAATATTTATTAGCGATCAATAATTTTATAAAAAAATATTAAATTACTTAATTTTTTCGGATTTATTGGCGTCTCGTTGAAGATACCGTTCTGTCAGTGGGTTCTGCAGCAATAGGCTGTGTTGAAAGGTTGGTGGTGTTTACAAGGCTGAAAATGACAGAGCTTCTATTACGAGTCATCTGCAGCTAAATACTGATAGTTAGCGGCTACAGTAGCGACCCACACGATAAGACTATCGGCTGCGTTAGTGACGCAAACGATAAGTCTATCAAGTGTTTCATCACCGTCGCCAAGCTTGGTCTAGCAAGATACAAGGCGGAAATAGCCCTGATAATGCTGTCTATGCGAGGAGGATCCAAAACTGCCAGTCATGCAATTATTAAAAATTTGACGGGATTCGCTGCGGTGAGAAACCAGTCGTCCATTTGAGTCTAAGTTTTTTTTAAAGCCTTCGCGTACTATTTTATGGCATAGCAGACATATATGAAAATGTGAATATTTTTTTCGCCACATCTAAAATTGCCGAGTTGACAAAGTTGAGCGAAGACAATCTGATTTAATGTGTATAAATTGAACGAGATGCGCAGTCTGCCAACAGGAACACAAGGACGCGAGGGCTTGTGCGAGGATCAATTCCCAGTAAAAATTTACAGACGCGGCAGCTTCTGATTTGGATTACCAGAAGCTGGGGCGACTCTAAATTTTGTTAGGGAAGGATTTCTTCTAGCAACGCTCAGTAAAACTGACGACCCTCGGAAGCGTTCACGGATCGGCGCCGCTAGTCCTTCAATATCAGTTCAGCTTTAAAACGCTATCAAAAATTCAACGATTCGACGGCGGAGGCTTCGCTGGTTATATTTTTTGAATTGTCGCAGAGAACTGTACGCGTTTAAATAATAATGAATACATTATCGGTAGCGAGATCAGCTTAGGAATAAATAAAAATTTCAAAAAGTTTGCGCGCTGTCGGAGATGGTAGATTGTAAATACGCTCTAAATTAAATCTTTCGTTATTAATATCAGGAAGTAGTTAAATAAATATTGAATCCAAGTTGACAAGTAAAAATTTCAAATTTAAACTCAATTTTATACCCTAGAAATCTTGAAATGTTATGAAGACTAATTTATAGGAAGGCATTTAGGCTAGCAATAACGTTCATAAGGTGGCAATAATTCGGTTTATTTATCATAGTGAGCGCGGCTCTAGACTAGAAGTAGCTCTGCTCCAAGCAGGGAGAGGAGTCCCGTAGATTTATGCTCCCTTGAGTATCGTCGAGCAGGGAAAAAAATTTGTCGGCAGGGATGTCAGTGTGAAGCTTCCATGGCAACGCCATATGAAATGTTCTTTAGAACACGGTCGAAATTTGTACGTAGGTTTGAAAATTGAATATGGAGCTTTCTGGTGAAACCTTCGAGTCTTTGAAAGTAGCAGAAATTGTATCATCTTACAAATTAAGCAAATTCATTGTTAACTCTCAGCCAGCGCGTTATCTATGGTCGGAAAATCTGATGAACGGAGGAGAACTTTACAGAAAACGACGCTTGCACTTCTCATAGACGTATATATAGCTTATGTACATAGCTATACATAGCTCATATGTATAGCTTCAGGATGAACAAATATCATCGTAGCACCTTGAATATGGACCAAATCAACTCTAATTACGATTTTGGACTTGATACTTGGATGCTTTGAGGTAAAAACAAATTCTGGAAATGCTCCATTCCTAACAGCTGCGAAGAATATCCCATTTTTGGAAGGTGACTTGTGAATTGACCAACATATGAATTGAAATCATATTCATTTTCACCATTAATTTCTCAGAAAACACGATGATAATAATCTCTTTTTGCGCACAGTATATAAAATATCTTGCTCTTGTAACATTGCAATGGGACTTCGTGAGAAACAGAAGAAAAAGTAATTGTTTGCATGAATAGTTTTAAAATAAATTGGTGAAATTTTTTCAAAGAAATATATTATTTTTCCATTCGCAGTGCTGCAAGTAAAAACAAATTAACATTAAAGTAATTGCAACTCTAAGACGCATTCCCACAGATTGGAGAGGCTAGAACAATTATTGATGTATGTCTCAAAATAGGTTTATAACACTGTATATTAATTTTTTTAATTTTTAAACAAATAATTTTCCTGGAAAATTTGATTTGCAACTAAAATAATTGATGGATGTAATTGTATCAAGGTTCTGGATATTTCTTAAAATATATTTATTGAATATGTAAATGATAAACACTCAACTACTGAATACTCGTGCAAAACTTTCTGAGAGTGCAAGACTTTTTGATTTGCTTTTCATATTATGATCATGGAAGAATATAGAGAATAGCGACACAAATAAAAAATAAATTGGATAGCATGCAAAATGGCTCACGAAAAGGAGAAGCTTCAAGTCAAGGTTGCTACCTCTACAGCAGACAAACGTGAAATTAAATATTATTTAATAAGCACACGAAACTCTATTAGAAATAAAATATCTTTGTTCAATTTGAATAGTGGTCTTCGTATTGTCGAAGCTCACATTTTAACTCCAAATGCCTGCCACGATGACGAAAATCTCTGCACTGCGGATGACATGATTTTGCTCATTGAAACGCATGGATGGTTGAACAGTAAACCAGTAAACATTATTTGCACCCAATCAGTGATCAAGTGTAGATAAGTAAGTCTGAGTAATTATATAAGTTAGGTAATCATATGAACCGTAAAACAGGGAAAGGGTAAACAAAAAAAGTTTGAATTCTTCAGCAGTGAATGTAAACTCCGTCCCTCACTGGATGCGCAGGTTAATGTGCCGTTGGTCAGTGATGCGATGGTACGGAGTGGCAGTCATAACACACGCCACGTAACGAGTTGTTATATCATACCAGTTACAGTTGCACGGTCTCTGGAAGTTTCTAATTGCCTCTCACTTGAGACCCATTATTGAAGTTAATGGGAAGTCGCAGAATTCAATGTAGAGCATCTTTTCGTGAAACAGTCGTCAGAAGTCGCAAATAAATGCGACTGAAGTCTTCGCTTTCGTTCTGGAAACCAAGACGAGAAGATATTTTTTCTTGAGGCTTCTTCACCGAAAAAAACTTCTGTCGGGGGCAGCGAAAAGACCAAGTTCTTGAGTTCAGAACAACCGAGTAATTAGCGAAAGAAAGGACTAAGAAAACGGTGAAGGAATTTCGAATAAATGAAATTGGGATGAACGACCAAGGTAATTAGGGTCGTTAAAGATTGAGTTAGGATAACGATTATTCTTATTAATATATGAACGAAGTAAGGTAAAGACGACCGTAATGAAAGGAATACGAATACTACTCACAATGAACTCCGTCTTATCACTGCTTACCTGGAAGAACAAGCAGAAGCAGACCCATTGGTAGTACTTGATATATCGCTTCTCGCCATCAGGCTTCGACATTTCAATGCCGGGATGAGCGACATCAATGCCAAGAGTTTTAGAGAACGCCGAAGGTATGGTGTAAGTCGAGTGAATCCAACAGTATGTGTTGATTATTTCTTCAGGAATTTCCTTGTTGTGAATGCAATCAATTGGGTTGCCCACATACTGTCTCGTTGTCACGATCATACTGAACGCCAGTAGGATCATGACGGTTATGCTGTAATGCAGTCGAAAAACTGATGAATCGATATGAACGTGGGAGACTTTGATGAAATTTTTCAAGCCTCTGAAGATGTCCAACATTGCGACGACTCTCTAAGCTTGACACAGTCACCGTCAAAATCTACTATCACGGAACTTGAGTCTCAGGCGAGAAATAAAAGTCACCACAGAAAAATAAGCGAACTCCTACTTTCTACAGATGGATGTCCTCGGTCCAAATCCGAGAAGAAATTAGTGAAAATATTTCTGGAAAACATCGAACACTTGCTAGTCTATGCTCCAAAAGTGTCCATTAGATATGTATGTCACTAATAGGTCATTCCAATCACATTCACAACATCCATATTAGTAGAGTTACCATGCACGATCCAGGCTACAGTATGACACCAAATAAAATAAAGTATTTCTCTTATAAGCAACAAAAATGTTTACAAACCGTGCATTTCAATGCCTTCTGTGCAAACCCAATCTCTACGAACGCATCAATGAAGCTTGCACTCGATCAATATTCTTTTTTTCTATGAGTTTTGCGGCTTTTGGTTAAACACGTCCTGTGGTTCAAGTTATTGTTGTGTATTTCATCTGGAGGTGATTTTCAAGCGAGGGGGTAGAGAAGCTTCATAAAATCAAACGGGACACTTTCCTTGGAGAGATGATCAAGTGAGAATTCAATTTGAAACTTAAAATGAGGCCAATTCTCAAAATTTTCTTCAAGTAAATATTGTGCTCACCACAAATTACTCCATGCACTCTGCCTTTCCGATCAATTCTCTGTCACATCTTTCACTGATCTGGAAAAAAGGCTTGTCTAGGGTAAAAAAATGATGCAGATTAATTTTAATGGCACTTGGGAAGTTTAATTGAAAAATGAACACAAAATTAACATAAATTTAGACACAAATAATGAACATGCAACAGCTTGATTAATGCCTGCAAGACATCAGACGCTAGTTCATGAATTACATCAAGCACATTAATCGGGTTGAGCACACCGAGGTTCAGCTGAATTGACAGTAGAAAGAAGGTCGAAAAATGTCCGAACAAATTTCTAGGTCTTTGAATCAATTGAAATCACCGCTATAAAATTAGAGTAAAAACAGAAACTAGCAATACCAATCGAACTCAGTTAAAACCATAACAACAGTTAACGCAGCATGACAGAAGTCGGTACCATACTAATCGATCATAAACGAAATGGTTTATCTCAGAAATGCGCCTTGCTACAATAGCATGATTTCTCACGTGACATCTAACAATTTATCTCACATACATTTAGAGATAGAAAGCGTCAATTTTGAAAGCATGATATTACGCAAGTGCTTGTTAGTAGTTCGAAATTTTAGTAATCTCACCACAAACAATAAGTGGGATATGATGGACAATTCCTATAATTTTGGCCGAAAGAATATTTACTTGTGAGTCTACTATGATAATACTAATAAATATTTAATGGAAGTGAAAAATACAGGTGATTTCTTGAACTTGCCACTTACATATTATGCAGACTACTTGAGAAAAACTCCACGGTAATACTTCGAAAGATTTCATTTACTCACCATACGTCAAATGCCACTCACGTGTTCATTATTTTTGGGAAAAATTTCGCGCATTGAGGCAATCTTTAATTTTCATGGCAGAAAAATTGCAACTGATCTCTTCGCAAACCGCCTCAGCTAACATTGTTCGTGTAGCGTCTGGCACTACATTGAGTTTAGGAGCTTGGCAACCGAAACCAATGGCTTAATACTGACCACGCACGGGACGGCAAGAATCGCAGCAAAGCGCTACACTCGCGGCATTGCGGCATACCTCGCATGCTTGCTCGCGCTGCTGTGCCCTCACACAAAAATGAGCTCCCTGATTTACGATTAACACTCATATGAGGGATGGTCCTATGGTTGTCAGTACTAACAGCTTTAGGATTTATGTTGAAGAGGTTTCATGGCGCCTTCAAAAGGGCATTGATTATGTCATACACGAAGCTCCAAAATCGAAGTACATTTTATCGAAAAGTCTAAGATTTCCTTTTATTCGCGATAAATAATTGTACACTTTCTCTTGTGATAATTAAATGATATTATTTATGCCGCTGGTCGAATTACAAGGCTCCCATAATGAAATTGTGTTTCTCTTATTTGGAAATTACAGATTAGGAAATTTCCATATCACCTATCTAAGTACGAAGTTCCCCAATCTTCAAAAAACGAAAAGGTGGAATCAATTCACCGCTGAAAAGCACAATCATCACACTTTTTCACGCTTAGGCTGAAGCACGATTTAACAATCGCTTACTGGCCAAGAGCTGCAGCCACGCGATTACTTGTATGTCCACTCGTAGACTTACCTGGAAGAACAGGCAGAAGCAGACCCACTGGTAGTACTTGACGTAGCGTCTCTCACCATCGGGTTTGGACATCTCAATTCCCGGATGTGCAACTTCGATTCCCTGAGTTTTAGAGAAAGCTGAAGGTATTGTGTACGTCGAGTGAATCCAACAGTATGTGTTGATGACGTCCTCAGGAATCTCTTTTGCGTGAATGCAATCGATGGGATTGCCTACATACTGTCGGGTTGTTACAATAAGGCTAAAGGCTAATAATATCATAACAGTTATGCTATAATGAAGGCGGAATACAGAAGAATCGATGTGTACATGTGAGACCTTGATAAAGTTTTTGAGACCCCGAAAAATATCCAACATTTTTGCGGTCGCTTGCTCGCTGTAGTAGCGACTTTTAAGCACAGGTCAGATCCACGCAATGAAATAGGGTCGTGACCAATTAGGCGTTTGATTAAACTTTCACCGAATTCATGGTATGAAGAATATTGGGAAAATTTATTATAGATAAAAATTTTCAAGCCAGGCCAATTGGGTACACACGTAAAAGATATCGACTCACAACATCCAATTGTTGAACCGTTTCCTAATAAGTTTCCACTGAGAATATTTTTTAGAGCATGTTAACTGAAAACGGTCCTCTTATCAAAGTGCTTCGTGCACATCATCTACCGCTCTGCTGGCACTGAAAAGCTTTTGTCCAGACAGGACCGGCCATCGAGAAATCTTCCCACTGGCCTGCAGGAAAAAGCAAAAGTGTCAGAAATTTTTCCTAGAATATAATTATTGAAAGGAACTCACACCTCAGCGCTCGATTCGATCACGGAACTTATCTGTCTTAGGGTAAAATGCGGTAACCCGCCGACGGTAGTAGCGTCAGAAGTTTGTCTTTTGCGCGTTGGCAACGCTTTACAACACTTAACATATCTCAAATGATAATATTCAAGCAATATGTATAAGTAAGTAAACACTGGTAAGGCGTCAGTATACAATCACAATAAGGCAAGCCTTCACTTCTGCAAGGATAGGTCCACCATCATCACGTCTGAATGTGTGTAGTCGCTATTGTCGCTATTTTGGTTCAACTGAAACTTTTCACCAGTAGAGTTGAAACTTCGAGGAATTGCAAGGAAATAAATTGAAAACATTCAACAATGATCGAACATATCAATACTTAACATATCATTCTAATTTTAAGTTGGATAATCGCTTGATCTTTCGATCTCTTCACGCTAAATTAATGCCTGGCAAATGAATTTTACGTGAGTTTTAATGTTTAAAAGTTTGGTAAATAAAGATAATCTTGAAAACTGGCCACATGGAATTGTGTTTATCAAGATAAAATAAGAAAATTTGACTGAATTTTAAGTTTTTCTCCTAGTGCTTTTATCACAGATAAAGCTGATAGCAGCTGAAGAAGTCAAAGAATGACGACATGGCCTGGGGAACACTAGCTTGGACGATCACTGGATGACTTTTGGCGTTCCTTTAGGGGTAAAATTTTTCCCTGATCAATGAAACTGATTCACTAGATTTACCAAGAGCACCGAAACGTCATCAGATTATTCTAACTGTTTTATCTTACCAAGCGAACTGATTTATCTGATAGCCACGCGGTCAGCCACTGTTATCTCTTTAATCAACGATCCCAGTCGCTTAAACTCCCACCAAAACCTTCACGAAACTTCTATCCATGAGCAGCCAGAGGCTACAGCATCATTCACTGGCGTTTACACTGATGGCGACATGGAAGAGTGTGCGCATTAGGCCTTCTCCTCTCACACTCCTACGCCTCCGTCACAGATCGCTTTCAGGTGCCAACTGGACTTGCAGTACAGAGAACTGCTACCGCTGCTGCCGCTGCTGCTGCTCGTGTCGGTCTCCGTGTGTAGGCAGAGCAGTCCTGTGCGCGTGAGGAAACGGGGGGCGGCCGAAGGAAAAAGAGGGAAATAACCATCCGACTTCAAGCCCAAAAAAATCTACGTAGGAAATCTGATAAACGCGTTTCTGTTCCCACTAAAATTGCTGGGCTGGCAATGTCTCAGGGTGAGTCTACCTGCATGAGGTTTTCTGCTGGCCACTTGGGAGAAGATTTTCCGATTGAGTAATCAGTATATTGAGAGCATTGAAATTTTGCTATGATAGTGCAATGAAAAAATGATCATGTCTGATAAATGCGCATAAAGATCGTCTGGATGAATGAAAATGTGTGTGCGGATAACCGGCAAAAGATATTTCGTTGCATTTTTTGTGCCTTTTGCACAAAAAATGCTTTTTCTGCACAAAAAATGTTTCTCTGCTTTTTTTGAAGTTCTTCCAATTGATACATCACGGAATCATTTTTTCACGTAGTATGAGTAACACTCATCGCATGAATAAATGCTCATATAAATTGAAAACCTAAAATTGTGCATTGAAATGAACGTCTGGGCAAAACTATGAGTAGTTAAATATGTTTCATTAGGCATACATGCTCATTTTGACGTGGAGAAGACACGTGAATATCAGCTTAAGCTACAGCATTTAAAGATCTGGCATATTATAAAAATTGGCGAGTAATTATGAGAATTCCCAATGAAAAATTAAAAAATCCTCAGAAATGTTTGAGAGCTGCGATGTTCTTTCATGGTTAGCACAAAGTTCTATGCGGAGAATTTCTCTTATGGTGATAAAGTATGCGTTTAATGACATTGTTCTACTGCATCCTCTAGTGCAGGACTTGCCTGTGTAGCCTCATTGATCACAATGCGGAACTGCTATACGGCAACATTGCTTGGCCAGATAGAGCCCCAAGCTTCATACACCTGACTACCATAATCTTTATTGTTGAAATTATGTTAAATAAGTACTTTGAGTGCAAGTGTTTTGGAAGTTTTTGCACATAAGCGGAGGGTTTTTTCTCTAACACATGAATATTCGTCATTATCGTCGATGTTTTCCACCTAAAATAGGCACTGGCAAATGGCAAAAATTATTGGAAAAATCCGATAAAAATTCAATTTGCGGTATATATAACGGTTAATTTGTCGTGTTGAGTTTAGCATGGAAACTTGACGGCTGAACTTGAAACTTAGCAGCTTACCGAACTTGCCGACGCTCAACACGGTAAGTTGACGTCTGTATACTTAGTACAGTACCGATAAGAATATAATATTATAATAATTTATATTTTATTCCGTTAATTTCGTATTACAAAATGTCGTCAGAATTAGAATTGTATTTTTCTATCGAATTCGAATTGTACTTTTTTCTATTGAAAAATTTATGTCTTGACATTATGCTATTGAAAACGAAATTTAGATGTCCTGCTAACTTTTTCGAGCGATGAAAAATATCTATAAACAACCATCAAGAAACGATTTAATAAACAAATAGAATTCGTGGATCAGTGTTTGCGTGATACCTGCCGATTAGTACTCATCCGCGATATAATGAAAGGCATCCATGATACGCATTTGCAGTGAGTAAAGATAACATGACAGCCAAAAATAGGGCTTAACGAAAGTACATGCCAAGCAGATGGATATCATTGACATGGTGTGATGGATAGGAAAAAAACGAGGCTGTTTTAAAGCGTTCATCGTGGAGGTTTCGATGGCCACGCCCATGTTACCACTCTCTCTATTTCCTTTGCTCTCTCTCTAGCTCTTTCTCACTATTTCTAAGTGAGCTCTCTCTCAGACTTCTTTTTTTAAACGCTTTACACAAGTTACAATATCGAAATTAAATTAAAAGTAGACCAGCACATGTCAACGGAGAATCCTAACCGTAGCTAGTGTCGGAGGTGTGAAATTAAATATTATTCGCGTGGATTATCTGAATTATTCTACATCTGCTCAATCCGTGCCACAAATTTGTGCTCTCGTCGCTCTTAAAGGGCTGCTCTCTCAAAGCTTCGCTCGATGACGTCATCGATGCTACTCGCAACGCTCGCTCTTTTTGCTCTCCCCTCGCACGCGCTGTTTTGCAGCTGCCACGAACTCAGGCGTTAATTTTGTCCTTAGATTCGCAACTGCCACGATCAAGGGTCTCAATTTTGTCCTTAGATTCGCAACTGCCACGATCAAGGGCCTCAATTTGTCCTTAGGTTTGCCACCGCTGTACGATTTTAAGCGTCGATTTTTTCCTTGGATTCATATAGACACAAAATTTCCTCACCTGCCCCCGACTCGCTGATTGAGACTCACGCACGAGTTCATAAGGCAATTAATGCGTCATTCCAATGCTCGAAAGGAAAATTTTATAATAACCTTTAAATTTTTATTTTTAGGTGCATTCATCATAATTAATCAGTATTTAAAATTTAATGAACTTGAGCAAAATATCTAAAAATTGTTGATAAGTGAAAGTGAATTGTATAGTTTCTCTCTCGTTAAAGCTTTTTGATTTTTAAAATTATTACGTACGTTTAGAAACTCTTACTTATATAAAAGTTTATTTTAAATTCCGATCGCTTGTTCATGGAGTTGGTTGGAAATTGAACTTTTTAAAAACACGAAATTGAATGCCAAGAGTTTTAGAGAACGCCGAAGGTATGGTGTAAGTCGAGTGAATCCAACAGTATGTGTTGATTATTTCTTCAGGAATTTCCTTGTTGTGAATGCAATCAATTGGGTTGCCCACATACTGTGGGCAACCCACTCCATGTTGGTTGCCCACAATCACGAGATAAGTTAGAATAGTTTCATAAAACTGATATTTTTCAAAGCTAAATCAAATTACAATCTTATTATGGAGCCTCAGGTGACGCTAGCAAATATTATCTGGAAATAACAAATGCTCATTATCGGTGCTCATTAGTGTTCCATTATTTGTTTGTCTTTGGTGGCCGATTGATTAAGATTCAAATAATATTGAAATATTGTTATAATCAGTCGATTCATTTTTTATTACAAAAAAACTATAAATATATGGAAAAACTTGGTTTAGTCGAATGATCGAATCATGTGAAACAAATAATTCAATCGATATCGATTAGAGGCTAAAAATGCATAAAGAAACTAAAAAAATAAAATTTATTTATATTGAGGTATATATAAATCAGTCGCCCAAATTATAATTATTAGAATAAAAAAATAATTGAAGCAAAGATAAAACTCACTACTGCATAGACCTTTGCTTCTTTGTTTAAATTTACTTGCCTGGTAAATTAAAGATTATACGGCATTATATATAAAAGCATCATAAAGTGTTCACAGGGCCATGCGCGACTGCGTAACGTAGTAACCGCAATAAATGAATACATTTTCATAAACATATTAAGGATTTATAAGGGCTCAGCAGTAGCTTGAGTTACGTCTCTAGTTTGAAGCTTGATTCTAACGAAAGTTATTCCTCAGATCAAATGAATATAAAAATCCTTCGCTATGTCGCGCTTCACGCGTCGCTTCGCTTCATCTCGGGGTTTCCGGAATTATTAATGAGAAGAATAATTAAATAATGAAAGCCAATAAATAATGAAATATTAATGAGATGAATAATTCGCGGATCTTCGCAGGTTCGAGGGTTTTTGAGGCTATCGATTGGCAGAATAAAACAGCCTGGTGATTCGATCGCCATATAGAGTATGGCTGGGGGTTTATAAACGCTTAGGGCAACGAAATCTTACCAAACAATTACAATATAAGCACTTTAATAAGTACTGTCATTCAATGAAGTCGTCATCGCCGATGTCTTCTATCGCGGCCCGAGGTCAGGGAACATATAACATCCGCGATAGGTGAGGGATGTATAGATAACAAATATTATAAGATGGCAGAAATTTCTTGATTATATGCGTACAATTTATGACCAGAGAGTGCATTATGCACTCTCTGGTCATAAATTGTACGCATATAATCAAGATAACAAATACTATATATTTTTTATATAATTTTCAGAAAAAAATTAATTATAACTGTATTGCCTGAATTATAATAATATTCATTAGATAAGGTGTGGGAGGAGACCGCTGTTAACCACGCGGGTGGCACTGAGCAGCGTAAACAAAGTTCAATGACTTGCATCAACGTTGATCAACAATCAGAGCGAGATTGCTTGACTTCGACAATCACGCGGCAAATCAGGCAAATCCGAGCATCAGTTGGCAAGCGCCCTGACGTGCAGGATTGCTAGACAATCGTCACGTGTACTGAGCTCATTTCTCTTAACTGACTGCTGGTCAATCGTCACGTGTACTGAGCTCATTTCTCTTAACTGATTGCTGGTCAATCGTTACGTGTACTGAGCTCGTTTCTCATGTCTGATTGCTATTCAATCGTCGTGTGTACTGAGCTCTTTTCTCATGACTGATTGCTAGTCAATCGTCACGTGCTCTGAGCTCATTACTCATGACTGATTGTTGATCAAGTAACGATCTTAGTTTGCTGCCGAATAACGGTATCGTTAACGCTTAATCAGTAGGATCAATCCATAAAAGTGAAGGCGCAAAGTCGAGCAGAACTCTTGTAATTATTTATTCAAAAGTTAATGATATTAATGGAATTGTTGAGATTTATTGGGAAACAAATACAATTATACAATAAGGTGAAGAAATAATGCCACTTTCATCATATGTTATTGTACATTATAAAATTGTTATTAATGTTAACAGTTTCATTCATCAGGATACAAAGGGGAGAATTTTTCCCTGTAAATATGTTGTAAGATTTATGATAAAATTAAAGATTAGTTGCGGTTAACCTCTCAGAAGAGCGTAAACACAAGACGCGAGCCAGCAACGTTACAAGGAGCCTAACAACAACAAAGTTCACGTCGCAATGCACTTCAACTGTTGTTGAATTGCGGACACACGACTTGCTTGACCACTCATCAAGTCTGATGCAAGCACTGAATGCAATTTCGTGTGTTTATAAAGTTCAATGGACAACATTTCACGAAACTTGGACATAGGAATTCCAAAAGGAGTTTAGCAGGTTTTTGAAAGATGGAATAATGGTAATTGAATCTTTGATAATGTTTTACAATGGAATGAGTAGCATTGCAGAAATGAATGCTGGACAATTATTAGGACTTTATGTGGCCTTACCCGCGAATTTGAATACTAACAAGGAAAACATTGGTAATATGAAAATCGATTAAATTTTAAGTTTCGATTAGAAGAAGATATGTTCGTTGCTTATCCCGTTAAAGAATAGACGTTTAAATAAATGACATAATGTACACTGTATATTGAATAAAAAAAATTATTATAGTACAAACAAACAAACAAACAAACAAACAAAAATATGAGAAATAGCGGACATATAAGTGAACAACAATAATTTACTTAAAATCAATGACAAACTTACAATGGCGTACAGTTTTATATAACCATAATTGACTGCAACACGGTCCAGAGGTGCAAAGTCGAATCGCCCTTACAAGGGATATAATATTAGGCACGGACACATTCATCGGTGCAGAATTTATCCGAGTCACTCAGGGCAGGAATAAATTATCTTCAGGTCGTTCAGTTATCGGCTGACAGTTTATCCCCGTCATCGCCCTCATTATTTTTGGAGCCTCCTCAGGCGACCCTGGCCCTGAACCACAGCAAAAAAATAAAAAAATTTAAAAGTCCGAGCTTCAAAAAATGAAACTTTCAAAACTGAAGTGTGAAGCTATACGTTGACACGGAGTCAGAATCAAGTGATGGTTTTATTATTTAAAAGGAATGTACGATGAAAGCATATTCATAAAGGATAAAGTATGATTATACATACTTAAAGCGTGAAAAGTATTGTTTGAAGATTTAAGTAGCAACGATCCGAGCATTGAGATTCATAAATTGTGTTTCAATCTACACAATTTGTATGGATTTGTTTAAAAATATGTGATTTGGGCAAATAAAAAAAATGGTATGGGAGTAAGTCTCTACAGAAGGAATAAAAGCGATTTCATGAGAAAACAAGTTGCGAAAAATTTGAAAAAATTGCATGAAATTCTACGCACATATTTAAATATGAATTAAGTATGTTATTTTGGAGCGAATTTATTCGATAACCAGCAGTTCAGATTTGAGTTAAGAAACAAATAGAAGAAATTCGCATAGTTCCAGCGAATAAATAATATTATAGTTCTTCGTGACATATTATTTAAATTTTGCACTGGTCAAAAACCATAGATATAAAATCATAAAGCGATGTACATATTGAAATATAGCTGCAAACTGCATTGAAGTGCATGATTCTCACGTCACACTTCGAAGCGATAACCACTTATTGAGTGGCGAGGAGTGGTGGAGATCCTTCGTGGTGAAGATCCTTCTCCAGATCCGAAGGATGAAGAGTACATGACGAGGCGGAGGAGAGGAGAGGGCGAGGAGACCGGGGTAGGAGTAGGAGGCATTGTTGGAGAGTGTTTGGCAAGGAGCCAAATCTCTTCATGGGCATTCTTTCAGGGCCATCGTTCGTTCGGAGCGCACCTATGCAACAGCTCCTGCTGCAAATCTTATGCGGTCTTGAGACGTATTTTGGAAGCGGGGCTGTCGGAACGACGCTATTCTCATGTGGTGTAGCGGTACTTACAGCCTTTCATCTCACGTAATAATTTTACATAGTAATTGATGATAGCCTGTCAGTTCGCTTCAAAATGATATTCTCAGCTAGTAATTTACATAAGCGTAATTTGGAAGAAATAAATTTCAAAACAACACTTCTTATATAATATATATGTAGTATATTTTATTTTATATATATATATTATAATATTGTATATAATTTCAAAATATATTATAAACATCATATAAGAGTATATATTTTATTGTAAAATTACCAGCAAACCATAGATTATGATACTGAATGTATTACCCTTTAGTTTTCAATAAATATTGCTGAATAAATAACAATGATTCAAGTTATTATATTCGTATCTTCAATAAATGCCACGAACGAAAAATATTTAGACTGCCACTAATGAATGCAAAAATGTGTTACGCTGGAATATAAAATACTTGTAAAGATAATATGTCAGACTTCAAAAAGTAATTAAGTCAACAAAATCAATATTTATGGCAAAAAAACGCGCAATTTTGGTAGTCTATTCTGAAAAACTTAAGTTAAAGGAAACAAAAATCCTGACTACATCAACTTTAAACTGATTGCAGCTCTACTCAGGAGATGTCTATAAGCTCCATAAATCCAAACTTGTGAGTTAGGCAGAACCTTGCGGAGAACGCAGTTAAGTGGAATGATGTTTGCTAGCCATGAATGTCGTTCTTTTGATTATGCTTAGAGTGAATTTCTGCAATAGTTTCTTGCAAAAATTCTTATTAACTGCGTATTTTTTGAGGTAATTGTCATCATAAGAAATATTAAACGCATTCTATGGGTGGAAGTTTTCTGAAAGCTCAATAAATCGTATAGAATGAATGAATATTGTTGGAACCCTGAATGAATTGTTGCAACCCTTGCAACTGTGAATGAATGAACCACAAATAAATAAGTAATGAGCGTACCACAAATAAATGAACCGTTAAACGCAACCGTTATCAACACAAACGTGAATAATTCGGCTGTAGAAACCGTGAATAAATTAACAGTTGCATCCATCAATAGAAAATAGATTTGGCATTAGAATAGGCACAAAATCTGTGGCTAAACCAGACAGTGTATATAAAGAAGCTAGCAAAAATTGATGAATCGGTCTGTATTAAAAATACGATTTTGCATGTCGATAGATGAGAATGTAATACTTATTAAACCAGGCATGGATAAATTTTCCTTACAATGTTTCAAAAGCAAAACTTTAATACAACAATTAAAACACGAAAAAAAACTGAATGGAGTGTCGCATGCAAAACGGTGACAATAAAGAAAGCAAAGTAGCCAAGTAGATTTTCACATTCATGAAAACTCGGTGCAAGTACGTGTACGGACATGGCTGCGAAAAAGCGGCTTCTTGAGAGCATAATTAAAAAACTATTTTCACTGGAGCATCGCGAACAATTGTGCAAGCAACTAACGAGGAGCGCCTCGACAAGTTTTGCGCGTGTTTGCAAACAAGTTTCCCGCCATTAGGTGAGCGAAAGAAATATCAATTTTTGCGAGAACGAAGAAATTCTAGAGCCGAGGGATGGCTATGGAAGGCGCCGAATCGTCCATATAAAGGCTCAGTACGTCGGTTTTATTTTCCCAGGGATCCTTATTTAAAAGAATGGGCAGAAGGTTCAATGGAATGGCCTCAAGGATCCTTTGAAGGCCGGCTGAGTTCGATAGAAACGAAGAATGCGTCACTTTGATTCCCGCAATAAAATTTCAATTTGATTCTTCAGACAAGAGAAATTTGTTAATTTTATGATCGATTGACGTCGTTATAAGAAGAACAATCTTGAAAGCCAATGTATATACCGTATTAGTTTTCCGTAATGATTTATTTACTAAAAATACCGGTGAAATTATTTCTTCTATTTTTCTGCTATATGAAAAAATGTAAATGAAAGGACATGGGTAAATAATCATTTGAATATATAGCCCGAAGGGTGTAAGTAAAAATATGATGAGCGGTAACAATTTATGAACATGATGAAAAAGTTTTTACCGCGCCAAAAAATTGTGACTTGTTTCTGAAAACATTTGCTCACCCCGGAAGATTGATTCGGGCGTTGGAATAGATAATTGACTGAATTATAATGCAGTTGAGAGCAGAATGTATATTGACGCTCATCGTATACATGAGAGATTTGAATGTTTAGAATAAATCGGGGTGAAATACAAAGTAAGAGAACCTATTGTATTGGCAAATAAGAGATACTGAATTTGATATAAATTCTTGACGGTTAACTGCAACGGACATTAGCGAAATGACGAAGCCACTAGAAAACATAGTTTCTCGATTTTTTCGCCAAGCAATTTTCAATGATATTGTCTGGCGAAAAAGCCTATTAAAATTTTCAATTTGTGATGTTAAGTACTTAATTTAATTAAAAATCTGTGGCTATACATGTGACCTGCAGCCCTATAATCATGCTGAGGGATTTACAGCAGTAGAAGTTGTGGGAGGGGAGTGGGGCTTGAAGCTGGGCCACCCCCAGTCTGTTTACACTCTCTGAGTTTCACGACCAACTGGAGTTCTTGAACAACTGTTTTGACGTCAGTTTCAATGTGAAAGTTTCACGCACAAGAATTCCAAGGCTATTCGTTTTCTATAAAATTTCTTCGAATTTTTTAGAAGATTATCAGCCTAATTCTGTCCGCGCAAATATTTATGGCATGCACATGTATGATACTTGATATATACTTTAGGGGAACATATCAATTGATGTCTCTGGCGAGAAATGTTATGCGAAGGATAATTGTGACTCAGAAAACTAAGGGGTCTAAAACTGATCCAATCAACTATGGGCCTATTAACAACACCGACTGTCATACAAGTTCCCGAAAATCGCTTCGCTTATTAATTAATGAGCAGAAGTGGAAGTCTGGGTTACAAAATTAAATTAAAGGCTTATTGCTTGTCAATTACTAATGGAAAGGCGGAGTCTGTTTAGCTTTTGGTGCAATGGGACATACACAACATCTCGTTGAAAATAAAAAATAGCTAAAGCGGCAATAACAGTGACTAGCATCGAATTCCAGTGTCACAATTTAGATGAGGGAATATTACAACTTGAATGAATCAAGCTGATTTGCTCATTTGACTGAGAACTCAAGCTTTGACATAATAGGTTACGAAAGAGGAGTAGTAGCGGTATGAACAGAAACATAAAAAGTATCAGCATCAGGAGCAGCAGTACAAACAGCAACATAAGGAGTATCAGCATCAGGAGCAGTAGTAGAAGCAGCAACAGCAGCCATTGGAGTGCGAGACGTGTTGGTGCAGTGAAGGCTGCTGCTGCCATCCTCTTTAAGCTGCAAACCTCTTGCTCAGCAGCCAGTCCACGTCTCTACGCCTCCAGTTTCTCTGCCACTTCATCAGCCAGTCCACGTCTCTACGCCTCCAGTTTCTCTGCCACTTCATCAGCCAGTCCACATCTCTACGCCTCCAGTTTCTCTACCACTTCATCAGCCAGTCCACGTCTGTAGGCCTCCAGTCTCTTTGCTACCTCTTCAGCCAGTCTACCTCTGTATGCCTTCTGTCTTTTTGCTACCTCTTCAGCCAAAACCACATCAGTACGACCTCTGATGCCACTTCATCAGCCAGTCCACGTCTCTACGCCTCCAGTTTCTCTGCCACTTCATCAGCCAGTCCACATCTCTACGCCTCCAGTTTCTCTGCCACTTCATCAGCCAGTCCGCATCTCTACGCCTCCAGTTTCTCTGCCACTTCATCAGCCAGTCCACGGCTCTACGCCTCCAGTTTCTCTGCCACTTCATCAGCCAGTCCACGGCTCTACGCCTCCAGTTTCTCTGCCACTTCATCAGCCAGTCCACGTCTCTACGCCGCCAGTTTCTCTGCACTTTATCAGCCAGTCCACAACTGTACGCCTCCAGTCTCTTTGCTACCTCTTCAGCCAGTCTACCTCTGTACGCCTCCAGTCTCTTTGCTATCTCTTCAGCCAAAACCACATCAGTACGACCTCTGTCTTTTTGCCACCTCAGCAGCCAGTTCACGTCTTTTGGCACGTAGCAGCCAGTCTACGTCCGTCTTTTTGCCACCTCGATCATCAGCCAGTCTACGTCCGTACGCCACCAGTCTCTTTGCCACCTCATTAGCCAGTCCACGTATGCACGCTTACAGTTTCTTTGTCACCTCAGCAGCCAGTCCAGGTCTGTATATATCCAGTCTCTTTGCCACCTCATCAGCCAGACCACATCTGTACGCCTCTAGTTTTTCCCGTATTATCAACCAGTAAGGCCCTAGACTAGATTACCCATTTCTCCTCTACGAAAGGTCGCACTACTCATGTATGCCTCCAGTATCTCGGACTCCGTCTCGATCAAGTTAGTCCACATATATGTCAACGCTCATCAATATTGCGTAGCAACAATCACTATTTCAACACTCTATTGCGTAACAACAATCACTATTTCCGTTAATCTACGAGGCTTGTCCCGCCTAAAGAGTATGCGACCTGCATCGAGGCGACCGTCCGCAGTTCAGACCAAAGCTGTAGTGTGGGAATTTTCTTGTGGATTGTTGAATTCTGACAATCCAGTGAGTAATAATGATGATTAACTCTTTTTTTCCTATGTAAGTACAAGTTAATATTCGTATATGCGTATGGAAGAAGGTGGCGATTACGGTATCTCTTGCGTGGGAGCCTTTCCTAACAGTTTTTCTCATCTCATAAGTGCTTGGTATAGAATGTTGGGTGGTGTTATAGAGTTGATCGTTTCGGCCTTTTGACAAGGAACAGGCGGAAGTCTAGTCTAACTAGGGTTTGTGGGGCTTGACGTGATGATGCTATACAATGTATTGGTTAAGATTGCATTGGCAGACGGGTTCTTCAATGCAGAACGGAATCATTAATTCGATCCCTAAGTTATAGCAGGCTGGAAGAATTTCCATCTAAGCAGGTGAAAGCGCATAATTAATGCCAAGAACGGTTTTGTCCAGCATGTCATCAGAATTTTTTGGATCAAACAGTATCAAATGAGCATTTTTGGATTGTAAAAATTACTAACGTTTATTAGGTTAGAGTCAAATGCATTTCTCGAGAGTCATATTGTAGCTGTACAGAAAAGCTCCGTCTATTGCTTGCGACTGTTGCAGTAGGCGATGCCTAACAGCTGGGCTGCCACCAGAGAGAAATACACGCATTACTACCAACGTTTTGTAGCAGATCAGGCCGCACTGCGTCGCCTTTCTTCGACCATACACGGGAAGACGGGCGGCGTTCATCACTCTCCTTCTTGTGCCGCACGCAAGGCATTGTTATTGCCTTACTCTGCTCGAAATCCTGGAAATAATTTGTGAACGACCAATTAGATTGCAACGGAATTGCATACATGAGATTGGAAAGAAGAGAATGCGTCGATGATATACATATGATAAATTATTGCGGCAATTCATTCGCGTTGAAAAAATGGACTGAAATGTGAGAAAGTGATTTGGTGAACAAATTTTTCGTCAAAGCTCTTTTTCGTCCATATCTCATGAGTTGAGGTTGCGCATCAGCGCTGGCTGAAAAATTTGACAGTCAATGATTGATCAAATGTATTCTTATTACACAAATCAATTTCTATATATTAAAAGTCGAAATGCTATTCGCTTGCCATCTCTGAATAATTTGTGCTTAATTGAAGAATAATCCATGATGCAAAGAGTTTTGTAATCGCGCCGAGGAATTTCTACACAGTATTTATACCACCTAGAAATGAAAACAAAATTGTTGCTTTAGGAGCAAGAAGCGCAGAAGTAGCTCGACATGCTGTGCCTGTTCGTTTAACTGAGATGACTGCAGTAGATGGCAGCATCTACTATAGGCGGCAACATTTATTAAATTGCTTGGATTTTAATCGAGTGCAACCTGACGCGAGTGAAACGATCATAACTACATCAATGCACAAAATTATAAGTTTTGTCCAAGAGAAGAAACAATAAAGACAAAGAACAAACACTTCGCGAAAAGATATGAGCTTTAAAACAGTGTTAAGTAAATCTCAATACAAACATATGTTATAAACATTTCACCTATTCAGCAAGAAATGCGTAAATGTAAATTAAACTGAAATCATTAAAATAATTTTGAAATTTAAAAACTAGACAGTTTGAGCGAAAAAATAAATGTGTTTACTTGGATACTCCCCTAAGCTAGAGGCATGACGGCATCCCGAGATATCATTTCATCTTTTGTCGGGAAGTTTCCGTGCTTCGTCACCCTCTTAGGATATTCAACCCTGGGCAGTTTTATGTCCTGACTTTTGAATGAGGAATCTCAAAGCCCACAAGGGATTTTTTGCTATCGGTCAAAAGTTTGTCGCCGCGGCAGTGCGGCGCAAATGCTGCACGCTGGACATTGGCCAGAGACACAAAATTGGGGCGATGGCTGGTAGGTGGAATATGAACGGGTATCTTGTATCTAATTTCAGAGTGCCGTATATTTCAAATTAATAATTAAACTACAACCTTCTGTGTGCATTGTCGAGTAATCGTTGGGTGCATATGTAATTGAATCACGGTGAATGGATGTTACGAATATTGAGAAATCATAGTTGCTTCTAGCGACTGAAATATTCATAAGGCATTATTTTTTTATTGTAAGTCGCATTTGTTTCAAATTGTTGTAAATTCTGCAGAAACCTTTGCCAAAGGTAATTTAACCGTTTCAATTTTATGAACGCATGACATATTCAAGCTTGTCTCATCTCAGCATTTGCATTGCACTTTTCGTAAATAAATGTATCTGGAAATGTAAATACGTGTAACGTGTATACAACTCTGCGTTGAAGATCAACGACTTCGACTGAATAAAAAATGACGGTTATTGAGATTCAATTTCTGACTGAAAATCATTATCTGACATATTTTCAACCTCTGCAAAAACATGCAAGAGGATTCATACTATTTCATTGTGGAAAAATTTCTGGAATTGTCAATTTCCACTAAAAACAATTTTTTTGAATGGCATTGCATGCGGTATACTCATTTAAATTTCATGAAAACACATATTTTTCCGGTCGGGGCATTTCTAATCGTCCTGTGACAAATGAAATGCTTTCGCATGTTTTAATCTGGTTGAACTTGGACGATCTGGCAAGCGTGCTGAATGCAACCTTATATCGTTTGTCTAATAATTCATTCATTATATACAGCCATTAGTGAACATGATGAATGCAAAGAATTATTTAAATGGAATAATTGACGGAAATTTGCTTCTAAAGCATCACGCATATTCCAAACGCTAGGAAAAAAATATAACTCAGTACTCACTGCAGTGAGTGACAGAGAGCGCATTTTCTCGTCGACGAAAACGTGAAGTCACGGACGGACAGACGGACGGACATGGCGAGCACAATAGTGAATTTTTTCCATAAATGAGAAAATGCGCTAAAAAAACATGTAGCAGAAAGCTGGGCCCCTGCGCAGGGCATCATTCGTTTCCGTAACTCGGGTTCAAGTTTCTCCGATTAAGCGGATTGCCGTTAGTGCGCAAAGTTAAGCAGAAAACTCACGCTTCGTGCATGACTTTGAAGAGAATCGTGCCTTCCCATATACTTTCTCCTTGAAAGAACAATTTCACAAAAGACCGGGAAAAGACAAGAGTTTTCCCGTGGATTTTTGTGCAACAGTTGTTTATGTTTGGGCTAACATCGATGAGTGGGAGACAAAAAAGATTTTCAGGGACGACACTAGTCATCAAATCTGTTTAAAACAATTGAAAAAAGCAATAATTGTGCGAAGATGTCACTGTTATTCTAACGTTCAGACGTGGAGAATGGTACACAATTATCATTATTATTCTTTTAGTTTCATAATTATAATTTATAATATGAATCTTTCCAAACAAAACAGACAAAAACTATGCATTTACACAATTTTGGCATTACTGTACGAGTTATTCAACATGAGTGGTACAGCGATGTCAAGAAACCTTGATCACTCTGACAGCATCGACGCTCGAATAAAGATCAAACTGTCTGGAGATTCACTGAACGCTCGCCAGTCCTGACGTGCATTTCAGTTCTTTGATGAACTCGTTTCACACGCTCCTCATTTGCATGTCATTTGATCCGAGAAAAACGTTAAAAATTCCGCAACAGGAAAGCCGCTTGTATTGGCTTCACGTCAGAGAGCTTTTAGAATTCTAGACACGAGCGTACTCTCTATACAGTTGTATTCTAACTCAAATGAAAGATATAATTAGATAATTATTTTCAAAACAGTTACTTCGAGTTAGTCAAATTTAGATTTCGAGTATTTCGCTAATTTGATTTCAAAATCAATACTTTATGCTCGCAATTTCGTTGGAATGCTTTCCTATGAACTTTCCAACATTTGATAAATTTAAATACTTGTAAAAGGTAGCAGGTTCAAAGATGAGAATAAAATGATATCATAATTTTTGTCTAATACCAAGGAAATATTGGGCATAAATAAGATCAATTATATAGCGACTAAATCATATGAACTTATCTGCAAACAACAATAATATTGTATCAGCACACATTACTGGTTCATCAGAAAACAAAAAATAATCTGCGAACGCCATGAACACATTTCTGTAGTTGGAACCATCAGACTGCTAGAGTCACAGCATCAACTAAGCATGTATATAATACAATAGTGCTGTACACAGCACAGCAATGGTTCAACTGGCAGGCAAGTGTACCTCAAAATTAACATCAGGCAGGTTTCACTATATATTGAAGTGAGGAAGGCGAATTTCTCTCCCTTCTATGGAGAGGAATTCCAGGCGACACAATGCATGAAGGGCGGAGGTGAGGTGACATGGAGGAGTCCTAGCACTTAAGCTGTCAATTGAGGCAGATCGTAACATATAAGAGGAGTCTGGCCATACGGCGTCTTATAACCGTAGCGAGCTTCAACGCTGCAGTGCTGGAACGATAGTCACCTGAAAATTTATTAACTAATTCATAAATGACTAAACTAACACACTAGACATTATAGCAGCAATTGTGCAGTTGTAATATTACAAATTGTTTAGATAAGTTAAGGATGTTACACCATTTGAAACATACATCGGTTACTTACCTGATTTATAAACGACGAAAAAAATTTTTGCCGTCACTGAGCTCCTGTAAAATTATTCTATTTTTCGAATGTGATGGAGATTCGAGGTCATTTGCTGCAGTTTTCGCTTAATTATCTAATTCAGAAATGACCAAACCCACATACATGAAATTAACAGGGATAAAATTAACATAATCTACTACATATTTCCTGAAATAATTACTGCTCTGCGTAGGAGTAAAATGTAAATATTGCTCGAGTTTGGTGGAGATTCAAGTAAATTTGCAGCAGTTACCGGTTAGTAACCAAATTCAAGAATGACTGACTCCATAAACCTTGAATTATTCCAGCCGCTGCGCAGATGTAAAATTAACATATTTTTTTTAATTTGGTGGTAATAGAATTTCATTTAGGACAGTAATCGGATAATTAACTAATTCAAAACAGACTGAACCCGCTCATCTGAAATTATTGCAGCTACTGCGCAATAAGCAAAGTAGTGATCGAACATCATGTGAGATGGTAATCGCTAACACATTTATAAAACGACTACGCCCACATGCCTCAAATTATTTCATACACTGAAAAATATTGAAATAAGTTAAAAAAATGACTTGATTACCTGTTAAATTGGCAAGCTAAATTTATGGGAGATGGTGTCGCAGCAGTTCGAGACACGTTTCGTCCATTTGAATTATCCGTTTTAGTGTAACTAAAATAGTTTAAATGAATTTTATTTGAGTAGTTCATTGTGCTTAAATTGTTTATCAACCAATTTTAGGTTTAATTTCAAGAAAGACTAGCTTACAAGTAAATACTTGAATAATCGAAAATAGAGATCTACGAATAAAAAAATTTGGTGGTGTTCGATTACGCGAAAATCTGAATATTTGCGGTTTTCACAAAACAGTTTTGTGGGGAAGCTAAATGTGATAGATGAACACTACTCAAGGGCAAAAAAAATCCATCGCTATTTGGACACAATCATGCTTATTTCTCTAAGTTTAAGAAGAAGATTCTCCTGCTAGCGTTTTCATGCACTCGATGCAGGCGAAGTTGATGAACGGTTTGGCGACCACTAAACAACATTTAGGGGAAGAAAAGTACCACAAAAGCCTGCTGTCATCTACGAATAACGGAATCCTTTTGCCGAAGCGTTAGTACGTTCGGAGTGAACGAAGCGTATGGTTATTAAGCTTTATTATCTAGATTCTAGATTCACAGTAAAGTTTTTTGCCGTTACGAAACCTAAGGATCATAGAAACTCCCATAAGCGTATGAATTCTATTTCATCGTAATCTACTGTACATCAATACAATTTATCGAATATTCTTTAAAAATGAAATCCTATTAAAATATAATAATGTGTCATGTTTGCAATTTACAATGCTTTATTATTTTGTCTGTAAATCGTTCAAAGTTTAATGAGGCTGAGGAAAAATTAATGTGTTACTTTTTGATTTAGGATGGATAGGAATATGATCAACTTTAAGTAGCATTAAAAGTTTAATTTAGTTATCATTCAATTTCCAAAATTTTCTCTTCTTTACTACGATTGAGTGGAAGATGCGCATAAGTCGTGAGCCGCTAATTTGCGGCTACCGCAAAGTTATGCAGAAAAGAGTTCGAATATTAGAGATAATTATTGCTGAAAATTGTAGACTGCTACAGGGATCATTGCACAAGCGATTGTTAATTTTAAATAAAATAATATGCGTTTAAAAATTACTTTTTAAAGACAACACTTAATTCTGAACAATCCTGTGTCTTGGATGTTACACATGTACAATGAATTTCTAATTTTATTTTAAAATATTAAAAATAATTATTTAAAAATTTGTGTAAGATATCAAAATTTTGTAAATTATCAAAATTATTTATTTTGTGATGACTGCATGATTCATGCATTGTCTCTGACTTTATGCTATTGGGCAAAATTTCAGATCGATTGGACAGGTCAAATTGTGTCATATATGGATTATAAGATTTGTAGCAGACGAAATTATTTTTAAATTTTTTTAATAATATGCTGTATATTAGAGCAGCGAAACACACTGATATATGAACGTCCTTTACCATTAGAATATCAAAAAAGTTGTCAGGATTGTGCGACATTTGGTAGAGGAATGAATTTGCCGATGAAAGCCAAAAGGCGTGTGCAAAAATTGATATTCATGTATTTTTCATTTTCATCCGCAACCAATACTCGGAGAAAAAGTGATTTTCTTATGTGAATGAAACAATAGAGTAGCTAAAGGACCGCGTTTATGGCCATGAGACTGGGCGATAATTCATTTCAGTTATTTGCAGTAGAGTGAAAATAAAAGGACGTGGCCGGCATGAAATTCTGAGCAGAGCTTCGGTGCTGGCGTAGGTGTGTTCTGCAAATGTTGCATCAGCAAGGAAAATGAGGAAAATCTCACTTATTTTGAAGACATAAGAGATTGTTTCATTTTTTCTCCTGGTTCGCAACATTTCATTTCGATGCTGAATGGGATTTACAATTGTCTGAAACGAATCAAAACAGATAAATTGTTTGTTGACTATTCACTATGATTAAAGTGTTGCTGGAAAACTCGCAGGAATACAAAACGAAAACAAATTATGGAACATGAATAACAATAGCTATAAAACTAAAACATTTATGAAGGGAAGATTAAAAAATTAATTTTAGCGCGTAAAAAAATGAATAATTATTAAGGCATAGTTTACCATTTGTGGGTAATTAAGGATAGTGGTTGTACGAGTAAAAAGAGAAAGGATCGGAAAATAGGAGCTTCATGACCACTGACCAGGTGTCAAGATGGCCGCTGCATGTGGTCAGGACATAGTGGCCGAACAATGACCACAGTCGTTGTTGCGATGTTGACAGTTTTTCTAGAGATGGTTGCCGACATGGTCGAGGCCTTCAGAATCGTTGTCAAGATGTCGAAAATGGTCAACGAGATGTCGATAAAAGTTCAGGAGATTTTCATATAGATTGTGGCATGTGGATCGAATTAATTTCGGTACAAAAGTTGTTACCGCGAAATCAACATTTGTTTATCGAGACGTTGATGAAAATATTTTCCGAGATGTTAGTGATTGATTATAAACACGTTGGCAACCGTAATCGTGAATTTCTGTTGACCTGATGACATTTGTTAACGAGATGTTGACAACCGTTCACATTTATTGTCCAATTCGTTACAGTTTGCGATCGAGCTGCTGACAACCGGAGCACTGAACTTAAGTCGTCAGTCGTTAAGGTTGTGACAATAGTTTCTGAGATGTCAAAAACCCGCAGAGCTAGCGACCCTTTAGGAAGAGTGAAGGAATTCAGCTTTCGTTTATAAAGTTAAACAAGGAGATTGCATTTCAGATGTAAGGATAAAGCAACATGATTTGATATTAATTGCAGTTATGTTCACTGAACACATTGTTCCAGAATACGAAAATTGACCAAACAAAAAAGAAAAAGCTCCAGCAATTGATGTTGGGTGAATTCACAAATTTGGTCATAATTTTAGGATGATAAACTCTGTGCAGTGAATCAATAGTTACTAACATTATTAATCTGCTTATATCGCAAGTTCACAAGGAATTTAAAAAGATCATAATTTTAGGATGTTAAACTTTGTGCAGTGAATCAATAGTTACTAACATTATTAATCTGCTTATATCGCAAGTTCACAAGGAATTTAAAAGCAAAAAAAAAAAAACACCGAGCAAATTCACCAAATCGATATTGAAAACGTTTCGGAGTCCAGCTCCATCAGCTGCTCAATCTAAAAATTAATAACTAATGACCCTGTGTTCCGCGAGTACTGGTTTTCGATTTAAGGTTGTTTCGTGTTTTAGGACTTTTTAGGTTTCAATGACTGACTTAGAATTTTGAATTATAAAATGTTTGTATTCATTTTTAGATTGTCGAATGGAGCTGAACTCCGGAACGTTTTCAATATCGATATGGTGAATTTGCTTGGCGTTTTCTTTGCTTTTAAATTCCTTGTGCATCATTAGTTGCTCTAGTAAAGATTTTCCTGTTATTTTTAGGTTCTTTATTGTTATTACTGCAGAATATCATCATGTTTAATTTTATTACAAAAACAGTTTAGTAGATTTTCACTAATCAATGCAAGAATTTTTTTCTTATAGAGAAAGATTTCCTGATTCACTGATTTACCGAAAAAAACAACGTAGCCTATTTCCTCAAATGAAAATCAAGAAGGATTTACCCGAAATACGATCATGATTGATTCACCTAAAAAAACATCGTTATTGATTTTCGTAAAAGAACTTTATGATAGTTTTCTTTGGAAGAACATCAGGATTTATTCATCAAGAAGAACATCACGATTTATTTCCAAGAAGAACATTAGGACTGATTTAGGCTCAAATGAACCAAGTCTCTTGTCGTTTGATCAGCTCATGCCATCATTGATCCTTTGGATCACCCCGAGGGCAGTTCACGCTCTCTTCTTAAGCATCGCAATATTTTTACCGAGCTTCTCTAAGACCTCAAGGGCCTAAACTTCACTTCAGAGACTCGCTGACGGCCAAATTTGTGAGCAGGCGAAGGCGACCTTTTAGACTAATCAACTTGTGCTTCAAATCATCGAAGACTTACTCGCTTCAGACAGTCTCGACATCGGCATGCAAACGTGCGGTCTAGAAAGACTACATTTAATTGATTAACGCTTTTAATGAATTTTACAGATTTTTCACCCTCATTATTTTCACCTGTTGAACCGTTGGATAGTAGGATGAACGAAATCTAATATTATCTTCGAAAGTATTTCTCGAATCGGTTTGTCGGAACTCCCGTGTCTCTGAGGGAACCAGATACTCTTTCTCGCTACCTCAGCGGTTGCATTTCCTACGCTTCAGGCTTTCTCAGTCACTATTGAAAATTCTTTTAGTAGAACCTCTATACCTACCGAGTTTAAGATATTACTTTTTTAATTCATATCAGTCTGGTATTGTTTTGCATACATGAGTCACAACTCTCTTTATATTTATATGTGCTTCATTTAAATTGAAGTGTAAATTATGGGAGAATTTTGGCTGTGGTAACAGCCTATAATAATTATTTACAAACAGATAAGAAAATGAATTTACAGTCTACACCAAACCAAGGGAATAGCGAAACGTAAAAGGAGCTTCTTAAGATTAATTTATCGAAACTCAACGAATGGTCTGTGCATATGCTAAATCTCCAGGATATTTAAAATTGAAAGGCAAAGTTTTATTCTTTCTTTTATTTTTAATTGATAAAAAAATTCCTATAAAATCTACTGCAGGACATGCAAAGAAAGTTTTTCCAGGGACAAAAACAAACTTGGGACGGACGCCTATTGCAGACCGAGCAGCAGGGTCGTAATTTATGCAAGACACGCGTGACCTCAGCAGCGGCGCAAGACGAACGGGCGCAGCGGCCCTGCCCGAGATCTGATGACCTGCCCAGCGCCCGCATCAACAGATGCAGGCAGCTTGTGCCCAGCGCCCACATCACTAGATGCAGGCAGCTTGTGCCCAGCGCCCGCATCACTAGATGCAGGCAGCTTGTGCCCAGCGCCCGCATCACTAGATGCAAGCAGCTTCCATCTACATGATCTGCTCAACTTCCACAACTTCGTTATTTAAAAAATATTAAATATTACGCTTCTATCTAAAAAAATAATAAATATTTAACCTCTAAACCTTTATTTCGTTAAAAAACGAATAATGATCATTCGAAACATTCGAGTTATATCAAACAAGATGACATAACTAGAAGCCAACATGATATCACTCCATTAAAAACCCTTTCTCTGAAACCTCTTACCAAACTATGCATCTAATTAGAGAAAGGATAGAAGCGATGCAACAATTTTATTAATGGGAGTTACCTCAAACCTTCAACAAAACAAAAAGTCTTCCGATTATACACAAGTAATTGCATAGTATGTGAATAGAACTTGCTATGGTTTCTTGAATATACGACGAATTTGAACCATTTAAGCACAAATCATTAAGAATTGCCTGCTCAGACGAAATTCAAGTTGAAAAAATTATTTTCTGATTGAAAGTTACAGCTACATGTATGTATCTACGGAGATTCCACAGAATCTTGAGGTCTTGGCTAAACTTACGCGTAAGGTAACGACGCTAAGCAGCTTTGGGAATGAGATAGATGTTGCAGCTCGATTATTAGTCTAGAGGTCCAATATTCCAATCTGGTACGGCGGCCGGTAATCAGGGCCGATGTCGCCTCGCCAGAGACGAATGAGGGGCTTTCAAGTGTCCGCGGTGGTCACTCCATCGCCATGAAGTCCTTCTTCTTGATTAGTGATCGAGACGCGGCCTTCGTTAGAACTTGCGACACTGCCACGCACTCAATCGAAGCGAAAATTAACCAAAAAGCGTAAATCAATATTAAAAAAATATTCAACAAGCGTTGAGATTCTTTAAGATTCAAGCACGGCTTCATACCGAAGTTAATCATCACAAATTAATGCGTTTTGAGAAATTTTTCTGGGAATGTTGAAAATGGATGGCAGTGTAAATAGTGCCATATTCAAATAAAATTTACATGAACTGTGAAATCCGTTGCAGCCTAGCTAGATAATTATCTCCGACTCGCAGCTAATACAAGAATTCCGTTGCGCGATAATTTTTAATAATAACAATGCAAATAATCTCAAATGAGCCAATTCTAGGTCATACAGTACAAATTTAACGCCATAATTGTATAAATACAGAAATTTGGGATAGAATATGCACGCAAATATATGCAAACATATTATGCTATGTAACTGTTATGTACAAATTATCGCATATTTACCCACAAATTCCGGAATTTAATTATTAGAGAACGAAAGTAAAAGCTTTGAAGTAAAAATATAGTTTTTCAAAAGTAAACACACAGTTTATGTAACGTGGTCAATTTTTCTTGAACAATACCGAATAACTTCACTCTTCACAAGATCCACGGATGAAACGGCTTACTTCAATGTTGTCAATCGTCTGAGCTTTCCAATAGCTTGAAACCCGACTTCCATGGCGGCAAAAATGTTTGTGTTTGAGATTGCTAGTAAACTTTTGAATGCAAGTCAAGGGAGCTCGCAAATAGAAGTTAGCGAGAGTGGGAAGCGCGGTATGGTTCGTTACAAGAGCCGCTTCTGTAAAGCTTAACTTTACCGGCAACCTCGGCCGGACTCGTACAGCTCCATTGTGACTGCCTACAGCCCTACAACTTCCTCAGCGGCACTCAGTAAAACTTGATCGTTCTCGACACAAATTATCGGAAGCCAATAAGCCAATACTCGAGTGTTAAATAAACCAACTTTGTCGCCGGAAAAGTCTAGGAACTAGCAATTAGCAATAAGAAATAAAAAAAGTCTAGTTGAGAAACAAATTCCAACTGTATTTTCTCTTGCAATGTAAACTTTATTTTACTTTCATTCTGACCGCTATAGTGCAGGTTCAATTTTCAATGAGGAGTTCCCATTCATGCATTTGTGAGGATATGCAAACCTCACCAACGTTAACGAGTTCCCATTCATGCATTTGTGAGGATATGCAAACCTCACCAACGTTATATTTGTGCTCACACAGTAAGATTTATTAAGGGCTGGACAAAATCTCATACGGTTTTTTATTTGTATACGGAAATGACAAAGGTCTCATCTCACACTTTTATATGTCTACGGCGATGACAAACGTTTCAATAATGAACCAAATAATAGTAAGATCCCTCACAATATATCATAATTGTAATTGTAATCAAAGTCTCAAACCGGGATATCTTTGCTCCCAGAAAGGCTATGCTGTTTGTGCATCTATAAAGCGCTGCATAAAATGCAATGCAGAGGCTCCCAACAGATATAACCATATATAGTTAATGTCCATTTTCAAAAAAAGTTAAACGTACCTTTTTTGGATAGCCGAGCTTCTAAAATATCGGGAAAGCAGAGTCTAAAACAGTAATATTCTTGTTGGTATGGAGTGTCCCGTTGCTAGTACATTCATTCTTGACTCAGAAGACCGTGACGCGGCGCTGCGTTGTTGCCCACTGCAACAGCTGGTCACCGCGCTCACTGCAAGTCCAGCGTCTGCCGTCGTCGTGCGATCAGTGCTAGAACATCGCTGCTAAAGAATGAGTCACGACTGCCTACCATCGACAAAGTGTTTATGTTCGTTGTTTTAGAAAACTAAATTTTGTACACCAAGTGAAATTCTTCGTTACCGATGTTGCGTGATTGTATCTGTGATCATTTTAGAAGAGGATTACAAAGATCGAGTAATCCAAGCAGTATTGTAGCGCTGAAGTTACGAATGAGTCACGGCTGTGGTTCCATCTACAGAATGTACATTTTTATTGGTTTAGAAAATAATATATTATACACCAATTGAACCTTGAACCAAGAGATTTCCGAAGATCACGAGATTTACGAGGCATGGAGTAATTCAGTTCAATTTTTGACCTTTTATTCCCGAATTTTGGCTTCAATTTATTCTGATAATTTCTGAAAAGGACGTCCTACTATTATATTACTATTATTAGTTGACTATACTATTATTAGTTGACGTCCTACTATTATATTTTAGTTTAGAATAATGTTTTAAATAAATATATTGTGATGTAACTGATCTAAAATTATTTCAGCGCATTATTTTGCATCAGAAAGTAGAATAATTTTAGAATATATATTTCTAGAAATAGAGTAAGTCCAAATGGATTGAAATAATTACGGAAATAACGAGTTTTTTTTTGTTATAACTCAAAAATATACGCATACACAAAATGCTGATGTGCAAATAGCATTCTGGAGCTGACGGTGTCATTGGGAACAAATTGAATGAACAGGTAAGTACATCTTATAGTTAAATAATCAAACATGATGAATCAAGTTTTTAACTTTATACTATCACCGCAATACTCACATAAAAGAAAATATTCATGTATTCGACTTGTAATGCTTTTAAAGATCGCCTCCTTTCTATGAAGATTCCCTGAATAACTCTACATTAAAATGACAGGAATGAATTTACGTCACTTACTGAACTAGCGCTCACGAAATGCCGATAATGCGGTCACCACCGCATACCTGTCGCACTCTGATTAGTCGCTCTGACAAACGTGAACAGTTCTTCTGACTTCTTCTTATTCTTTAATCATGCTGTCCATTCATGTCAACAAATCATATAATCCTAAGGGTAATTGAGATTTTCAAGTAATAATAAAGTTTTATTAAATTCAATGTAACACTTGGTGCAAATTTTTGAAACGTGTTGATATAACCGAACGAAGTCTTCAACTATTTGTGAAGATTTTAAAAACAACCTTTGACAATTCAGTTTCATGTACGCAAAACGCTATATAATCAAATTTTCCACGAAAATATTTTACTAACAAAACAAATGAAAACGCCCTAGAGTCGCACGAAATAAAAATTCTTAATTAAACCTAAAAAATTGAACCTAACTCGTTTAAAATAATTTAAATGGCTATACATATTCAGAGGCACGTCGGTATGGACTGCACCACTTCCCATTCCTGTTATGCCGCAGAGCATCACGACTCTCTCCGTATAACGGTCACCAGGCTCTCGGCATGTTGCTTGTCCTGCTTAAAGTAATGACCGTAGCACATAGAAAATTAATATATGTAACTCAGAGATTATATTTATTACGATTAATTTTGTTGAATCACAATGATGACTGCAAATTTTCACTATCAATGGGCTGAAGTTATTGTATTCGTGCCAGCTTCATACAAGCGACAATTCATGTTGGAGTAATTACACTAGCCGAGGAAAAGTTGTAGCAATTTACTGAGATGTTTGCGATTACAAACTGGTTGCAATGTCTATACCCAAAATAGAAACTTCCTTCAATGTATTCGTTTATTTAAATGAATAAAATATTATAGTCCAATTCTCAAAAAATTATGTATCTAATGATACCCGGTTATTATTGCGGCTCCCATCTACATTTCATTTTAGAGAAAGACAACAACACGGGAAATTTGAATAATCTCAATCGAATGCTGAACTGAGATAATTAAAGCGTTTTTCTCGGTTTCATTCTCACGACGGAGAAATAAGTGCGCCTACATAGAGACAAATAAAAGAAAGAAAAGATCATATGCTAATTTGTAAGGTTGAGAAAATCTATAAGTTGATTCTTCTTCTGCAGCTAGATTCCAATTTCTGGTAACGTTCAGATGGGATCAGAAGCGAAGTCTTCATCTGCGCGATGGAATACCAAAGTTGCTTCGCCACTGAAGGCTAGGGCAGGCTCTCTGATGTCTATAGTCTCTCGATTTCGTGCCTCTAATCCAAAAGCAAAGGCAAGGGTGTGGCTGAGAATTTTTAGACGTAAAATGCTGAAGTATCGAGGTTTGGAGCTGCTCGGGTAAAAATCGCGAATGGGGTGCATCGCATGGTGCGTTTGCACCCCAAACATCTCTTTGAGAAATTTTAATCTTTCGCAATTTTGTAATGAACCCCACGGAATTATTTGAAAATTTTTCATTCAGATGATAGCGTCAATATATAGCGAAGGTAACAAACCAGGGATTATTAGAATAAAATTTCTTTCATTTATTACTCTCTAGCTTCGAAAATAGTGCTGAAACTGTCTCAATGTAGAATCTTGGCTTAGGCCTCCTAAGGCTTCTTAGTTCGCTAGGAAACCAAGGGCAAGCTTTACGAGCTCCCAAATCACATTTTACGAGTTAAGGATGAGCCTGCTAATTTGGGGAATTCTCCCCAGATGAGTTATTTTCCACCCGTCTAATATAGGACCAAAAAGTCATGGCTACGCTTGCAAGTTGCAGGGTAGAGACGGCAATTTTTTTTACATTTATTCAAAGAATTTACAATTCATTGGACGAATCTTCACATTTTTAAGGAATTGGTCTCATAGTTATTAGCTCAATAAATAAACTGTAAATAAATAATTATAATAATTATCTGAATAATTATCATTCATCGAAATAAGAGTTCTTCACAAAATTTATATAAATAAATCGTGTAATCAGGTGCTTAATCAATAATAAATAGAGCCACATGCAAAAGTCGACTATAATTTAGGTCCAGGCTACATAAAGAAAAATATGAAATTACCTACTAGCATTGGCTTCATGTTCACTTGTGACTGTCTTCAAGGAATTCATGGTCGGGCTACTGCAGTGTAAACTTTTTAAACAACTTGTAAACAACTTATTAAATAACCTGTGCATTCAACAAACAAGTTATTAACATATTGATTCCGATTGCTTCATCTTGTATTCTTATTTCATTTTTTTGTACTATTATGAAACAGGGAACTTTACTTTTTGTACTTTGTTTCCGGACGAATTCCGGGATTTATTTATTTTTTTTTTCAATTACATTGGCCGGCTAAAATTTATGATAGTGGTATTTACTAATTAAATTTAATGTATGAAATTTTTACACCGGAACCTACAAAGGCATTTTATGGCCTTTTTTATTTGCGGACTTGGCCGGTTTTTTATGCCATTTATTTATTTAAATTTATTTCTCCGTCCTGGAGAAATAAATTTCGTGGTGCGCAAATGTACCACTTCGGAGTCAACGTGTTAAAAACTTTGGTATAATTTAAAAATATCAAATAAGTAAGTAATTCCGCAGTAAATATTCCGCGCTATATATAGGATTTATTATAATTAGTATTATTAATTAATTAATATTAATTATTAGTATGTAAACAACTTATTAAAAAACCTGTGCATTAAACAAACAAGTTATTAACATATTGATTCCGATTGCTTCATCTTGTATTCTTATTTCATTTTTTGTACTATTATGAAACAGGGAACTTTACTTTTTGTACTTTGTTTCCGGACGAATTCCGGGATTTAATTTTTTTTTTCAATCGCATTGGCCAGCTAAAATTTATGATAGTGGTATTTACTAATTAAATTTAATATATGAAATTGTTACACCGGAACCTACAAATGTACCAGTATATATTGACTTAAAGGCATTTTATGGCCTTTTTTGTATGCGGACTTGGCCGTTTTTATGCCATTTATTTATTTATTTAATTATTTATTTATTTAAATTTATTTCTCCGTCCTAAATTTCGTGGTACGCAAATGTACCACTTCGGAGTCAACGTGTTAAAAACTTTCGCATAATTTAAAAACATCAAATAAGTAAGTAATTACGCAGTAAATATTCCACGCTATATATAGGATTTATTAAAATTAGTATTAATTCTAATAATCTTGGTATACTAATTCCAAAAATAAATGTCTTTCGTTTTTCTGCCATTCGACACCGGACATCCAATACCAACATACTCATGTGATTCGCTGAAAATTAATAAAAATAATGTTATTTATAATTGAACTGAAAAGAGTATGACTGATGTGCGTCAGCCAAAGAAAAACTACTTTTATGATGAAAATTTAATGATTTTCGTGTCCAAGCCTGATGGAAACGAAAGTTAGCAGAAGGCATCGCGAAGGTTGCATTGCATAAGAATGAAGGCGACGCTGGTCTTTTGAAGAGAGTGAGGAACGTTTTGCAGGCTATTTAATTCAGAACTTCATTTGCAAAGAAAAGAATTTAACTTCAAGTAAGACTTTTGTCGCACCAAATTGCGGGGACTCAGAAAGACGAAGTTAACCTGATCCTTTACGTCTACTGGGAAGTGGTTGCCATGGGGCGATGTTGGAAAAAAACGGAAGGCAATCGCTGGAAAACTTCACCGGGATTGGGCTACAAATCAAGGCTCACAAAGACTTTTTTTTACGCAGAAAACCCTTAAGCTGAATTTTCAAGGAAGGAAACTATGTGTTACATCAATTAATAACGATTGTTTATTTATTTACCTATTCGTTAACATAATTGTCAATAAATAATTTTTACAATCGTATGACCGGGCTATTTTACAAATAATAACGTACAATCTCATGTGCGGCAGTAAGACTAATTCATGGACGTCAGTAGAATCTAAGATTTAAGCAGTCGCTTGAATCGATATATGGAAAGAAAATTGTGCATCAGGAGCTTTAATAAACGCAAACTCAATGTATCCATTGTGAAAGAACTAAATAATAAAAGAACATCAATAATAAATAATAATAATAAATCGTCGCCTATTTCTTCCCTGCTATTTCTGTCGGAAATACGCTCTCTCTAAAGGGGTAGAATTAATCTATCTGAACAAATACTGAATCATAGTCAGTGAATTCACTTATTTTTCCAGCAGCCTTAAGCACGTACGTATGTGCCCGACCTGGGTTGTATCCTTCATATTTTCAATCGCAGCCTCTTGCATGCTGTTATGTATACAGAGACACTAAGAGCAATGCAGGAACATAATATTATTTTCAGTCTTTAAACGCCTACCACCTTACGGACCTGGTAATAAGTCCAGTAGCTAGTCAATTGTGGAAAGATCTGGTCAAAAGGCCGGTTTATAGATCTTCTGTGAAAAAAGCCACGAAAATTATAAGATTCGGCCACAGGCCATGGGCCTATTTCTTCAGCGCTTACACTTCTATTCTATTCTAGCAGTTTTTCTAGGAGCTGATTGACAATTTACATTGATAACAGGTAACTGAATTTTATCAGAAAAATAGAAAATTCTTTCATTTCAATGAATAAATTAACTAAAAAACATAGAACCAATTAAAAAACGTCAACTTGATGCAATTTATGGTCAACAGGGAAAAATTGACAAAAATATAGTTATATTTTACGGATATTCATCAAAAATACCTAAATACACAAAAGCATTCGAAGCTCGAGTTTGATGGCAGAAAAAAATTGAGCATTAATTTTGATGGTGCACTTGAAATTATCTGCGATACGCACGATGCCAGAAATCACGAAAATTCAATCAGATAAAGCAATTCAATTAAATAAAGGTATTTCAAAAAAGGAACATAGTCGGTGATCCATTTTGAATATTTTTCACACGTGAGAAGACACAGCTACTTTCAGATGCTCTGAAATGGGATTACCTTAAAACAATGTTCGCGTGTGGGAGGTTGCTTCGTTAGGGGAAATTAGAATTTTTTGGGCTTGAAACCCCCGGAGATTAAATGTATCATGAATTTATTTTAAATCGTGTTGTTTTGGTTGGCAACTACATATTGTAACCAGAAAGCACTGAATTCATTCATGATTTTGAAGTGAAGTCACGAGTCTGCTTTTCCAAAACAGTAATACGACAAAAGTAATGTTAAAAAGCAAGTGACAATGCCTTAAAACTATTATTATTTTTTTTAGTAACCTTCAGTTCCACTAGATTTGCTATATTATAGAATGTAACCTGACTGAAAATCTATTTCAAGCAGCCTAGCCGGCAGCAGTTTCATGCACAATGGGCACTATCTATCAGCTCCCAAATTTCATACATGAGAGAGCAAGTTCAACGAGCCTCGGCATCTGTGTAGTATTCAGGACCGATAAATTTCGTTGACCGAGTGCCGTGCGGCAAATTCTCAATGGAAACCAAAGGCGGCCAAGCTAATCTCGTGGCGGAAGCCAAAGTCGGCCAAAACATATGGCGACCGCTTACCTGCATAGCGATCGCCCCAGGCACCGGCGGACCTCTAGCGGTGCACGGCATAAGTGAGGCGTACAACAGAACCTGCTCTTCTGTCAGCGTCTCACAAACGATTTGTGGTACTTTATGTTCTCGTTTAATCGGCTTAACAATGAACCTTGCAATGCAAAAAGGGCAGAATACTTTTGTCTTTTTTTTTTAGCTCGGATATATTGTCCTGCAGTCTACAATAACACTTGGTTCACAACTATTGCTCTGCATCATCTAAAATATACATCATACATCACCATCTATCTGTTATTATTTGCCTCAACAAGTTGCCGTATTTTTCGTCTATGAGCAATGATTGTCCTTTATCCTTTGATACATTTACTCTGTAAAAGCTGCACCAAAGTGATATTTCAGAATTAATGTTTATTCCGGCTTAATTACTTTGAATCTTGATTCATTTTCAAGTCAATTTTTCGTCTCAGGCTCGTTCGATTTTCGATCCTTCAATTGTCAGCAGTGCAGGGAAAATTAGTTGAAGCTATATCACATCGCAGGCCTTCCTATTCTTCTACAAACGAATATTATGAAAAGCTGAATATCTCATTTTAAGACATAAACGCTCGTAATTATTTCAAAGTTTGCGCCATAGTGATAAAAGTTTTATTCTTTTTTTTCTCACTTCTTCAGCTCCTAGGTGTGCAGATAGAGAGCATGTATTGCACAGGCACAGCTTATAGCCGACGACGCGTCGCATTATTCCAGCAACAATCTTGTCCTGTATGGAAATTGAGGGACAACTCTAAAGCCCAAACTCCGATCATAATGGCAGCAGCGTATGTAACGTTTGTTCTACACTTGCCGCCTCATGCATCGATCTCTTCACATGACTAAACTTTGCTGTTTGACGTGCACAACGCTGACGCCTTCGCCAAAGTCAAACTTTGATAGCCACTCACAGCTTCATTGATTCAGAATTGCAGTCTCTGAGATGTGAATACTAAACAGGTAATTTGGCAGGGCTTTAGAGGGAGAGGTTGTCATCACATTGCGTTTGATGCTTCGTGATCAGTAATAATCAGGAGAACATTTTGTGAAATTTTAGATGACCTTGGCAGGGTCATCTGCTGATTAATTTTCGAGTTTGGGTCCATGACAGTATCCTATAAAATACTTAGACTCATTTAAAGCTATTTTGACGAAGCAAAAACGAAATATTGCTTGCCGTGTGCATAAAAAAGCCAAATTAATCGTAAAAAGGAGTTTTAGATCTAATTAAAAAAATTTCTTTCATAAATCGTGATTTATTTCGACGATAACTGCCACATCGTATCACAGGCCCACACATAGTCAAAGCCACAAGAACTCTTTAGGTAAAAACTTAAAATAATTTTAGGCTTTTAAAGTGTTCCTGGAGCTCGTCTGACAAATCACACAGCAACATAACAGATGGACTCGCGAACATCTGTTCACTTCCTCCGCACGATCAGTCACATCGGGGACACGCGGCTTCCTGCACGCTACGCGACAATAACGGATTTCGCTTTAAACAGAATTCTGGAGACCACACGCCGCTCAACACAGCTGTGGAATTGCGAGGACCTCGCTCAGAAATTCTATCCGTTTATGTTACAGAAACTGCATTTTCACACTCAATTATTGAGCACGCTTCCCGATGCTCGCAAACCATTCGAACTTTAAATTTTAGGACACTGAAATTCGTGCTGAAATGTTTTCGATGAATTCAGGTACCAATCATTCAAATGTGCACCTTTAAGTCAAATTAGTATAGGTTGGCAGAATTTTTTCATTTTCATTGAAGACAAGAAAATTTGTTTAATTGACCATTTTCTTATTAGTTTTTTGCTGACGACGCGTTACATTTTTCAGCATTGTTGGAATATTTTCCTGCAAAAGATAGGGTTGTAGACTTCTCCCTAATTTGGACACGTGCCACCTTCAGTCCGGTGGACCATGGAACAACCTGATGGAGACCTACAACGAGACCATCACTCGTACGGTGCTGGAAGAATGCACCAGCTTCGTCATGCGATGCCCCGACGCCAACCGACTCGCGAGAGCTGAGGCCCTCATCATTAGGGATAGGACACGAGCCATCAACCTTCGAACTACTGGAGTTGACAGAACCTTGAGACTATTTTCGGAGTAATTTTTGGTGTTTTAATTTTTTATCATCTTCATATTTTCATGATTTGGCAATTATTTCTAACCAAATTGATTTGTGAGTAGTATACAATTTATATGATTTTGTACTGATGTCGATCCAAATTTCATCTCGCAATGGGTCTTGTAACTTGATAACGATTGATTGATACATTCGAAACATTGTTAACGAAATTAAATTGTCCATCGGTACCCTGATTTTCAATTTACGAGTGCAAACGACAAATATTGTTCAATATACTGAAAAAAAAAATTATTGAGAAAATTGTCAATAAAACGTAATTCTCTGTTCTTCAATGCAACCTGCTTATCAGTCAAAGTGCACAAAGATTTCAGTTTTTAGGTCTGTGCTCATTCCATAGGTTCCATTGCCGATGAATAGAGCTATCCCGGGTTAAAAAAATGTTCGCTATGTTTGGTCGTCAAGGAAATGCCGACTGATTTTCAATTTCCGCTCGGAAACGCAGTCATTGATCCTCGCTCGCGTATTTTTTCAACTCCGCTACAATTCATCGAAGTGAATAGACCACCGAGCGGGATGAGGTACGCCTACAAACTTGGACATCTTCGTGTAAAATAATGTGAAGAAGAAGTTCGAAAAGCAACATTAGAATGTTGCTTTAAAATATTGGTGTGTTCACGTATTACAACTTGTGTAATACTCGGTAATTTCGTTCTGTATTCTAAAATAACTACACACGGAACAAGGTAGTGATGCCCATATTAAATATAATGTAATGTTGAAAAATGGGAGCACATATTATATTGCAATTTATTAACAAGTAATCTAGCCTCTGAATGTTACTAACGAAAACTGAATATCCATGTAGTAAATTAAGCAAAACACCAAAGCGATCACAAAATTTCAACGGGGAAAAAATTATGGACAAGTTTATTAGTATGTCTTCCCCGTGAAAAAATTGTCGAAGAAGCTGCAAAGTCGAGCAATTTAAAAATTGATCTTAATACTGTATCTTGAAAATACAAGTGTAACTCGGTTCAATCTCTATATCAACGCCTTTGAAAACCAGATTAAATTTGAGAATGATATAAACTTTTTAATTCAATCATGAATTAGGAAGTTGCTCTGTCTGGGAAAATCTCTAGTTGCTCTAGGAAAATATCGGCCTAGCGAGGGAATATATATCCTTCATTAATATAATTCATGGCTGATCGAGCAAGCTGTCATTAAGGAACTATTCCCACAGCATATTTTTCTCATAGCTAACTCCTGAGTGTAAAAAATGGTTTATCTTGAACTGGATATTAGTACTTAAATTATCAGTCTGCTTATATCGCAAGTTCACAAGGAATTTAAAAGCAAAGAAAACACCAAGCAAATCCATCATATCGATATTGAAATTCATCATATCGATTGAATTCATTATATCGATATGATGAATTTGCTTGGTGTTTTCTTTGCTTTTAAATTTCTTGTGAACTGGATATTATCTTCTATATATTTTTAAGTTTTTGCAATCATTTGTTTGTCTTAATCCCGGCACCGTATATACACGCAAATTAAAGCTGATTAGGGTCGGTATGGGACACTTATCGTTTTGGGATATTACATAAACAGGAAAAATTATTCCTATTGGGAGAATAGTAAAACATTTCAAAACTGGGATTAAAGGATTTGAGCAAAAATATGAATTTGATTAAAAAGACGCCAAATACTTTTTAATATTTTTAAACATGAGTCAAATGAAAGTTCTGGGTATAAAGTTCAATATAACACGTGGGTTTCGACAGAAGTTCTTTTCAGCGTACATATCATATCATATGAAATCCTAGTGATGTCGGCGCTGAAGAATAGGCCTGATGTGGCCTGTCGCCGATTCTTGTACTTTTCGTGACTAGTTCACAGGATGTCTAAAAACAGGTCCTGTGACCGGATCATTTCAAAACTGACGATAGTATGAAATAACTTTTAGACTTCCGTTGTCGTCTACCTACTAGAAGGAGTACATTTCCCTCTATTCTCAAAGACTTCACTTCACGCAACAGCCGCTCACGCTGAACAGTGTCGAATACTTATGCCATTTCGTCCAGCAGGCGAGTCCAATCGTTCAATTTAGATAAGAGGTTAGTGGTGCAGGATCTACCGACAATAAAGCCATGTTGACAGTCTGATTGGGGATGGGTAACAGTAAAGTGATCGATAATTAATCCTATCCCTCACAACAGATTACATTACATTACAAACAATCTTTTTGAGACTGACAGGGCAATAGTTACCGGGGCTACTCTTGTCGGCCTTTTTGAACAAAGGTGTCATTTGAGCTTCTTTCTCACAATGCCATTAACTTTATTATCACGATCTATCACAGGAAAAGCCGATCTAATTTATAAGCTGAGCCAGTTTTTTTATATTTTAACATACAAACGCTCCTGACAGTTAGATGACAGGCTAGACTCACGCATGCAATATGCATATGAATTCATGATATAAGAACAGCCTCCCTAGCATCGTTGACGCTCTGAGGATGAACGCCTTCAAGAACAGACTAGACGAAGCTATGCAGGACAGCAGGAGCAAATGTTCAGTCTTAAAATGCCTAGCAAATTACGGACCAGGCAATAAGTCCAGCAGCTATCTCAATCAATCGTCAGTTATGGAAAGATCGGGTTCCAAAGGCCGGACCCCTTGTGGATCAAGTCACGAAAAGTACAAGAATCTGCAACAGGCCATGGGCCTATTTCTTCAGTGCCGACACTTATATTCTATTTTATGTATATTATTTTTGCTTACTGTCAAATTTGTTTTCTACAGTGTCTATTGTACTGAGTGAAGAAAACGACACGGAACATCTTAATATCAAGCGTAAACTATACCAACATTGCTCCAGCGTGCATAACTCACGATACCTTTATTAGTTGAATAGGTCAAGCGATAATTTACATTAAAGTGCGCGAGTTAATGTCATAACTGACTAAGCAAACAATTCAATTAATGCATTTTCATTGCAGGCACAAAATTGGCAGAGACTTCAAAAACTTGGACCAATGACGAACAGGTTTGTTACATTTTCTTAGTAATTTACATTTCCGTCATACTAATCTTATAATTTGAGTTGAATTATGTTTAACCCCCTACCGCCGTGTGTCACTCTCTGGGAATATAACTTTCAACTTAAACTAGTACTTTTGTGCGCAACAGTGAACATTTTAAAGTTATCAACTTATCGTACGTGGCGGCAACCATCAGTGCAAGTCATTTTGCGCTCACTATAACGCATCCTTTTTGGGAAGTAGGCTTAGTAATTAGAGCTACCATTAGCAGACATTTGGTTTAAATTGGATTAAATTAAATTATGAAACCCTATGTATAACCGGTTGATCTCGAAACCGTGGTTAGTGATACATGCTAGACAGCTAGAATATAGATCACTTAGGTATGTGCAGTCCCATTCACATTTATACACCAATATTGTTCTTATGTCTTCGAAAGAAAATAGTTTACATTATAGTGTTATGGAAGACACCATTTAACATAACAAACCTCAAATGTAAGTCAAAATGCACCTTTATATTTCAGAATACTAACGGGTGACACTAATGAGAATACGCACATGCAAAACTACTTAGCGCCTCGCCGGCCAGTTATCCAGTACGCCGCAACGGTGTCATCCAGCCATCCTCGCAACAGGCCGGTGCCTGTGCGTGTAGCCGACGACCCAGCAGCCTTTTCCCCGTCGCCCGCTGACCGAGGAGAGAAATACAACGCTGGTGATTTGGAAAGAAGGCCTGAAGTCCACGGAGATCTCGTCGAACGACGAACTTTGAATGCAGGAGAAGAATCTCATCGGCACCGAGATGTTCAGCAGCAGTGGAAGTGGGAAGAGGATGTGAACGACATAAGGGCTACAAGAGTCCGATATACGGAGGAAAATAGTTCATTCGAGAATGTACAACATGCCTCGAACGATGAAGGGGCAATTTTAAATGTCAGAGGGAAGATCGGAGAAATTCGACAAAATGCCCAACGACATCACAAGCCGAAAAGAAAGTACGCAACTGAGAGGTAGGTTCCTTAAGTTTATTCCAGGATTGAAATATTTAGTGAAGACAAACCCTTCTGCACTCTACGGTCTTCACTTTCACAATAAAATTTTTAATTGACTGAAAAAATGCGTCATATATAAGCTGCGAAATATAGATACTATTGTACGAGATGACCATTGCTCAGTATGAATAGAGGTGCAAGAATTTTTTTCGCAATAGAAGAGATGCACTAGAAAAATAACCTTCATTTGACCAATCAGATGTATCCTATCTTTTATATACACCACCTAATCGAACTTGATTACGTCGGAAAACAAATATTTTTACCGTCACTCTTGAATATGTTAATTCGTATTATGTATTATAATAACATAATCAATGAAGCGAGATACTTATTAACTATAATTATTGTCACGGTTTAACAGAGGAATGTCGCAGTCTCCTGAGGAAAACTTGCGCAGCGCAGCAAAGGGACCGCGCCGGGGTTATGTTGACGATGCGACGGGGCCACAAAGTAAGATAAATTATTAATATTTTTTGATAAATGTGAATTAAAAACAACAATTCAGGAGACGCAAGACGAGGGATAAACTTTTGTTTCGTTTAAAACGGAGGGACATTCCAATTTATGTGGTTTAAAAAAGAATACTGATATTTATTCTTTTTTCCTATCTCCAATGTGAAGTTTAAACCACGAGTACATTAATTATCATCTTTATTACCGTAATTAGGGAGTGTATCAGAACTTGGGTCTTTAGGCCACCTCAGCACACTGAACAGCGCGGACGCCGACCACCGCGATGTGCTGAAAGTTTCCAGAACTCGTGGACGCTCATCGAACCAAAGAACTTCTGGTGAGATGATCTGATGATGTGAAAAATAATTATTTTTTAGGTAAATAATGATTATTTAAATCTTGTATGAATACCAATATATTAGTCACGGTCCAGTAAAATCTTGAAGCTCTGCATACGTAACGACAAAGAAAATTGGATAAAAAATTTGCTTATAATTATTATTGACTTGGAAGCCTTTCAATTTTTGTTACGCTCAGTGGTAACTTCTGTAAGGTATTTAATTTATTTCCACATTAATTAATTTAATGCATATCGCACAAAGTGGATTATTTTAGGTCAGTTAATTTTTGTTGTATATTTCTAAAACATAACTGTATAATAAATGTAATGATCCTAAAACACACTTCAGTTAAACTCATGACATTGGATTACTAAATGACTCAGATTCGTAAAATGAATCGATGTTGGCATGTTTACAAAAGTCATGCAAATACGCTAAAGCAGGTACGATTTTACCGATGATTTATAAATTGTAATGGGCTGTGCAGAATTTGTAGATGAATGACAAAACTCCATTTCATTCCATGCATTCAAATTTCAATAATTTTTGAAGTAAATTTGTGTACAATTTACAGAACCACAGCGCAGTCAAAACGATCAAACGCGGTACCTGCAGTTCAGGTTGGTTCCTGAGAATAATATCAATACTTGACAAAAAACCTACATAAATTGAATTAATACATCAATAATAATTATTACTATTATTGAAGAAAGATTATGACAGTCAGGTCAAAATAAGGTAGTGCTGCTTGACAATTGTAAGAAAGAAGTATTCTTCGTAAAAATGAAAACACTGAGCTTCATTTGATATTATGTTTCTATTGTAGAACTAATGATTAGCTAATTGATCTGTCTTCTATAAGATAATTAAGCTCTGAGTAATTAACCTTATTATTGGAGGGATTCTCATTGCTTAACTAATTTTCAATGCATACACTGGAATGATCGTTAATTAACTTTTAATTAATTAAGTTAACTAACTTTTTCGTTACAGAATCACCACTAGGAGACCTACCACTCGCCCCACGGGTATCTTGCTGGACAACCTACAGCCCTCATATGTTCCAAGGTGTCATCTCGTGATAGCGGGAGAAGTCGTTTTTATAACGTCATTCCATTAAATACCGCCTCCAACTTAGCGATCAATTCTACAATTCTAAGGCGCATACTTGCTTATGATAGCGGGAGAAGTTGTTTTTATAACGTCATTCCATTAAATACCGCCCTCAACTTAGCGGTCAATTCTATAATTCCAAGGCGCATTCTTACTTATGATAGCGCGAGAAACTATCATTCTGAATACCGTTCACAAGTTGTAGCCGGTTCCATGAAAAGCAACCGTGGATATCGGGAATTTTTTGTATACATGTGGAACACTGTAAAAATACACTGCAGGTGGAGCACAATAAAACCTGTTAAAATAAAAGATTTCAAATGTATTAAGACCATGCTCACAATCATATCAGAAACACTCAACATGATTAATTGATTGGTCACAGGTACATCAAAGAAGACATCACTGAAGTGGAGTACGAGCCTAGACTAGTAACCACCCACAAAGTAGACCCTCACTGGTTCCTGATGCCGGTGCAGGCGTGGTTCGTCTTGTCCATCGTACTGGCTGCGCTCTTCATTGTTCTTGTCGTCATCGTTGTACTTCTGTATAGGACCATCAGGAAGCAGAAGAAAAAAGTAATGGAAATTGCGGTTTTGTTTTTAGTTCACCCTTCTTATTTTGAAAATATTTTAAGCCTATCATGGAGCAATAAATATATGAAAAATAATTCGTTCATTTCAAATGCATTTTGCTCATTAACGTTTATTTTAAATTGAAATTAGGATGGTGAAGTTTCGGGCACATTGATTTTGCAATATACCTGTAAACGTGCCAAAACATTTCATAAGTTATATTATGGTAATTAAAACATCGAATAACACTTAAACTTGCAATTTACATAGTTTTTTGGTGCATTTAAACTGACCGAACAAAGCAATTAATGGTTCTTACATAAATTAGCATTTCTGATGCTCATTTTCAGATTCGCAAACTGGTCATTTCCAGCCGATGTGGAGACCCGCTGCACCACGAGATGTGCAACTGCAGACGAGGTATAGTGCAGAAAATAATATAAATTTCTAACGTTAAATTTTACATATATAAATAAATTTATGGTCAGACAGAAATTTTTGGACCAGGATCACTGTAGTACTCGAGATTTTTCAGATTCACGAAAATTTTTTTTAACACCTGGATCAAGCCGCAAATAGTTGAATTGTAATATCAAGTGATATTGGTGTTAAGCGACGGATATCGGTGGTGAATGGCACCTGCAAATGCTGAGCTTCCATCATAAAAAAGTTTGGGGTGTCCGGCATCAGACGAATCATGAGTTAATTTAAACAGCTTGATTATTCAAAGTCAATAATCATTCCTTATAGGTTATATATTCACCAGATGTTTGAAGCAAATATATTTGGACCTGTGTATTTTCGCATGTGTACGCTGTTTAGAAAAATTTGTTATTGTGCAGCTGCAAATTGGTTCGTGATGCTTTAAATGCTTATGAAATATTCATAAGCTTAATTTAAAATGAATTATTTCGACCATCATACTAGGAATTTCAGTGGCGTCTCCTTATCTTGGGCCACTTGGAAGGTCCCTCGACGGACTAGGGACCTTGGGACGCCCAATAGACGGGACTCTGGGACGTCCAATAGACGGACGTTACAACGGAGAACTGAGTGGCACCTTGCAGCTCGCTGCCACCACCTGCAGAGACTCTGCCGTGTCAAGAAATTCACTGAGAGGAGCGACACTTGCGAACAGCAAAACTAAAGATTCTCCAGCTCATCTGGCAACATTACAGAGAGGTTCATTGCAACGTGCAACGCTTCAGCGAGGGTCGAATTTCCATGCACAAAGCTACGACCAGCCAACGACGATCAACATCGGCAATGGCAGGCGATTGCAAACGACCGACATGATCGAGCATGACCGAGACGCGCTACGAGATGTAACTAGACTCTAGTTGAGAGCATCACGCGGTTCGCATATAAAAATGTATTTCGTTTATACTTTAGTAGTGTGCTTGCTTGGATATTCCGTAATTGATATAAATCTATAAAGTCGCCTATGTTTAAATATAAATGTATTAGTCAGGAAGAAAATATTAGAGGGCAGTTAGTAATAATTAGCGACAAATTGCAATAAGTGGTTTAAAGTTTTTTAAAAAATCAATAGATGATAGGAATTAAAATGAGTAATGAATATTTATGAAGACATGTTTTCTATACAGAATAACGAGAGCGATGACTGCCCACCTCCATTGGCACCGAAAACAGTTCAGTCTCACCCACAAACTCAACAAAGCCTCCAGCAACAACAGGGGCAGCAACATCAACATGAGCAACACTTCGAGCGAGACCGAAGTCTGCGCGGCATAACTCGCTGCGTGGCTCCTGACGTGCATCTCACGACGCTCTACCCGCCTCCTCCTGGAAGATTTCACTTTTAAATACAAACATGTTTCTGCCTACGATTATCTGCATCGTTGTTGAAATTTTTAGTTAACATAAAAATTCATTTATTTGCAGCGGCATTTGCATTGACAGCGAATTTAAAGTGCGCACGCGCTCAACATATTATTTTTTAAAATAATATGTTGAGGACTCTGAAGAATGTATGTTTTGCATGAACAACGAATTTTAAGTGCACACGCGCTCAACATATTATTTTTGAAATTTTTGAGAATGTAGGGACTCTATTGAATGTAGGGCAATTGCATTTCTACATATTGAACGATTTCCTTGGAAGACATGAATTTTCATAGAAAAATACTAGAATAACGATAAGTTTCACCACAATACTTTGAATAAAAACAATTAAGCCTCAGGTGTAACTCTTTTCAAAACATATTATTATATTATTGATCTTATAATGAAAAATTGCAAGCATCAAGTACCAAGAGATTCATAGCCGTTTTGTCGTTTAACTTCTAAGTACTCTATTGAACAGTCCCATGTATTTTGGAACATATACGTCAAGTCTCAAGCGACCATGATTGCAATAAGTTCAACCATGTAAGCGACGGAGTCATGACAAACATATGTCATATAGAAGAATCAAACATTTTCGGTGCGTTATGTTCGTATTCGGACCTAAAACAAATACAAGGAACCAAAATTTTGAAGTGATAATTCTTCAATATTATTACTATTTCGTTTCTAAAGTTTTTTCTTGGCTTTATTCTTGCCAATTAAAGGCTCTCTATAAATTGAGAGCCTTGACTTGACAGTCAGCCGACAGCACAAATCACTATAGAGGAGTTTGTCCCCAAAATATTTCTAAATAGAAAATTCATAGAACACTTTTAGATGGTAGACATGTACAGTCAGAAATAAGTATAACTAATGGTCTCGGTGCTAAGTGCGTCGATCTGAAGAATCTTCTGATAAAACGTCATCCTTTCTAGAAAAGAGCAGTTTGGCTAGAGTAAGACTAAATCTACATCGACTAAATAAGAAAAAATTTAGGAAATAATACAGAATTTTTTTCGGTCCAGGAAATAGAAGAGGGTTGAATTATTTCAACCATCCGGCTAGGAATATCAGAGGCGTCTCCTTATCTTGGGCCACTTGGAAGCTCCCTCGACGGACTAGGGACCTTGGGACGTCCAATAGACGGGACTCTGGGACATCCAATAGACGGGACACTGGGACGTCCAATAGACGGGACTCTGGGACGTCCAATAGACGGGACCTTGGGACGCCCAATAGACGGGACTCTGGGACGTTCAATAGACCTCCCCTACTAGATTTACATTTATGGGACGAACTCTTAAAAATAATTATGATCGATCACCGACTTAATTAAGCCCAATCATTATTTTAAAAGATACACAATACCCTTTGTTTTGGTTCATCATCGTAGTTTGTTGTAAATTGTATGATATAATCATGAAATCATTCAGCAGTAAAAAGGCCGAAGAACACGACAAAGAACTGTGGTAATGATCCAGAAATAGAAAAAGAGAAATAAATATGAAGAAGCCACTACTGTATGGATAGTTAATGTAGAACGAACAGATACGAACTAATGGCATAAACCCATGCCCGCAAGTTGACGCAAATGGCGACACGAAACAACTGCAGATTTTTTATCACTACGTTTCACTAAATTAAGTTAATCTCATTACCATGCGAGTGCCAAACCAACTTATTCATTGCGTTGGATCCGTCAAATGGCTATCTTGAACACAGACAGCATTTACCTAATGAAAGGTGAAAAGCAGCACGACAGTGCAAAATCCAGCATGGATATTTTTTTGCACAACATTGTATTTTTTGTTATTCACACGAAAGACCTATTAGTCGGGGGCAATTCTATAATCAAATTATTTGGCAACTTTCGATGCCTACCCGATGCGTCCTAACTGAACATTTCATCAAATTTTTTACATTTTTCTGGCAGCTCACAGCCCAAGATTTCATCTTCATCCGTATGTGCTAATAATCAGTAAGAACTTGAAATTTACTGATGATGAGGATCATATATACTCAATTTGTATCTTCTTTCCCGGGCAGCAAACCGGGCTGTTGACTGTCAACTTTCCCTACTTCACACGACAAAATATGAGCAGCAAAGTTCATACTAAACCGGCTGAAGAAAGTATCGTGTACAGAGCATCGTTTATGTACGCGCCTAAATTGCTTACGGTTATGCATGAGAGACAACCACCTTACAGACAGAGCCCTGTTGTGAGGGTGAAAGCGAAATGTTAGGTACGTATTTATGCCTACACAAAGCTGAGCAAAATTCTGCTGGTAATACTGCAATAGACAATAGTTCTTCGATGTTCTGGTGTATCGTAAGAAGTGCGTCTGGTTAACGAACCGAAAATTTAGGCGAAATGATTAAATCGAACCATTTTGCAAATTAAACCGATAAAATTATGAAATTTTGCCTTGAAAATCATGCCAAAATCGTGAACATAGCAGAAATAAAATTCAAAAGTAATTAAATATAATTTTGTTTGCGATGATTCCCTCCTCCAGCGAAAGGCACAGGTGATTGTGTGACTCATTCATTCACTGGCAACCGGTATTACTCTACCTTCAGTGGTATGTGGTAACGTCAATAAATTTGGGATTTATTGAAACAAGCCTATCAAGGAAGTGAGTTTAAGATGTTTTGATAGTAATGATGGATTAAACTACTGAGGGCATTTTAAAGGGGGTTTTATTTCAATTTATAGCGATATCTTACCTGACGATATGGAGGCCCAAACAACAGGTCGACCTCCGTGAGGTTGACCGCTGTAGAGTGTAGACGCCAGTGTTGCTTTTGACTTGTTGATGTGAGGGTGTTAGCGACGGTCTCTGCTGAAGCTGCGCTTTCCAATCAGTCGAGATAAAATTTCTTGAGTCATGCAACGTTGAAAATGTAAAAATTTTCATATAGTACATCCATGTGATTGAGCAATACAATGAGCCTTTTATAATAGTGAACGAACCCCTGCATGCATCGAATTTTTTTTACGTTATTGCCTTTCATGTGAAAACCAGATAACTTAGTAGGTTTGCTGGAACTGGAAAAGATTTCTTAGCGTTCGTCATATTAAAAAAATTGTGTAACTTTTTTCACACAACTGATCCTTCCTAGACTTTCGTGCAACGATTAAACTTTGTTTACAATCTCAATGTTTAACAGTGCAGTCACGAACAATGAAGTAACGTAGGTAGCTTTTTCTGAGTTGTTGATGGCCTACTTGTGAATTTGTAAAAATTTGAATGAAGGGTTGTGTGAAAATCAACCCATGCTGGAAATTATACCGTACCTGTGTGTGAGGTTGCTTGATCAGGCATTTTACGCTTAGGCCTAATGTCTGCCCCATAAATTACGTTGGCAAAAAGATCGCGTATTCGGGAATGACTTTGTTGATGATCAACGCGGATCTACGCTGCCTCTAGGAGCCAAATTACTCATAGGAAATGTGAATTATCCTATCATTGATAAATGGTGTAATTTTGCATACACGAATTATAAAGATAAATTTTACTGTAGCGCTTCATTTGAAACGCAAAAATTCTCAAAACTCTGGTCGACTAGACAAAATACAAAAACAGACTTGTATTCTAGGCCAGATGTCAATAAAAGAGTACTGACAGATTGAGTAAATTTGGTTTGCTGGGCTTCTGATGGTCATTGCCAGGTAATTTTGAAATATTTACATCTAAAATGTGCTTGTGATGAGGTAGTATTCTTCTTTAGGGTGCGAGGCAGTCGAGCCTACGACCACAGCAAACTAACTTTTTCGTTCGCTTGTGTTTTACGCTGCGCTGCGTGGGCTACTAATAATTAAGTTAACATATATAATATAATTATAACATTATTCTCTGAAATTTTTAAGGAATCTGCCGTATTTGATAAAAAATGGGCTACGTTAATGCTACGTTTAAAAAGCCTCCAAAGCGGTGCTGCTTCGAGTCACAACTATGCTGCTCACTAAAGCATGTGTTGAAATATCGTTGGCTTAACTTGGAAATATAATCGTTCAAAGTGCTTCACCAAGATCCTTCTTGTAGTTTCTTTTTTTTATCGATTTAAGTTTTTTTTATCGATTTTCTTCTGGCACTACTCGTTGTTTTGCCCGGCGGCGTTCGATAAATAAGTACACTTTTTCATGCCGACTGCACGACAAACAAATTTTGACTTCCTGAGATCAATCAAACATCTACAAAAAAAGTCGAGATCAACTTGACAGGAAATTGTTCGAACTGCAGCACTCTGGTGAGGAAGTTCAGTATCTGCATTATCCTCAAATCAATGTCTCGATAGAACTGACGCAAAGTAAGGACGTTAGAACTGACGAGTGCATGAGCAGAATGCGCATTTTGGTTACCCTTATATGGCACGCAAGGTCGCATAGTGCACCAGCTGAAGGAACTATACTTATGGTGGGCCACGATCCGAAAAGTAATTGCTGCTATACTGGATGAACTTGAACATATAATTTATCATGGGGCGCGAAATAAACTCGAGTAAAGATACAACGCGCTGAAGTTCTGTGCGTACACTTTCAAATTTCGCTAAGTGAACGTAAGTACTTACGACCTATTTTCTAGCCTATGATTGGTAGATTTTGCTCGATAGGCGTCAATGATTGGCTGATGAACTTACGATCTCTTCACTTTTTTTGAATGTATAGGCCCTGTCTCATTCTCGTGGTCTGTTAATCACAGCAAGCCGCGCTCCACTATTGTTGCTGCAAACGTTCCATTGTTCTTCCAGCCTGACCTGAATGATTGTACACCTCGTCGAATTGAATCAATTATACTCCTCAATTAGCATGACTGAACAATAGCGCGCGCTATATATTCTGTTAATCTCTAAAGCTTCTGTTATCTCCATTTGCCACCTAACGATCCCTAATAATCTATCGCAATTTACAAAAAAATCGGGAATACATTTCAAATCAATATAAGACTCAATAGAAATCTGGATTAAATTGCGGCTGATGCATTCATTCCTATGAGAAAAGCTTTTTAATTTGGATTCAGTAATATTTGGGAATGACAGTTTTGACTGTGTGGCCCAACATCAGTTCCTGCTGAGCTGTCATTGACACGAAAGAAACACGTTTCAGAGTAACGCTGTCACAACTAACGCAGGAGTGCGGTGGTGCGATCAATGAGGAGCTATGTAGGCAAGGAAGGCTGTTGAAAGACGGGTAATTATTCTTCAGTGCATTCAAGAGCGGGCAATAAATCTTCACATACGCTCAGACCAGTCAGTCGAGGCGGACGATGCGAATGCATCACACGAACGTGACGCCTCACAAAATAATCGAGATAAAAAACCGGCCATGCAGGCCTCCAAGCGTCTTGCTTCGACGCCTTCTTGCGGGATGGCGGCCGATGAAGATTTCAGGCTACCATTGAATGGAAAATCCAAATGACGAAGTTCAAAATTTAAGGTAAATTTATTTTGGCTTTGCAGAAACTTCCTCAATGTTCGGATGGTAGATAGTAAAATAATGTTGCTGATACAATAATTTCACGAAGAATTTATTTATATAGGTTTTAGTTTAATGAAGCAAATAGTGAAACCTTAGTTTAATCTCATCGTCCAAATAATATTGCTTAACGGTCATATATGTACATATAAAAATATCAACGTTAAACTTCTAGCTTGAGCCTATACATTTTAAGTCTACAATTAATGAAGTCTACTTGTCACGTAGTTATCGGATACCCGCGAGCGTGTTAGAATATATAGAAACTTTACCTATGCTGTATAACAGAATAAGTTATTGATGCGTTGTACCGTCTCTGATACGTTATCTTTATATAGGCTTCTTATGAGGGCTCGTATGGAAGGTTTTTATTCCTGTTTATGACTTCGCCCTATTAAGTCGCACAACAAAAATAGAATTAGATTATATATTAAGTGGGTCGTATATTTTTTTAATATGTGCGACGTGCGCATTCAGATACAGAAACGATTGTGACGTTCCAGACACACATTTTCACGCATCTAGTTGCACACATGTTTAAATATGTCTTCAATGAGCATTCATATAGACAAGTAGAAAAAATATTTACGGTTTTTGCTGCTGCGATCGACAGTAAAATTTTAGCGATAATTGATTGTAATGCTCTTAACGAAACTTATGTTATTTCGAAAAAGAAATAATTCCAGTAAATTTTTTAAATTGAAAAATATTTGCCCTCGAACAAATAGATGCTAAACTGCATCCTCTCAAACTAGCGATGAAATATGGGCTAAAAATGTTTACGATAAAGTCGGGAGCAGAGTTTTTATTAAAAGATATTATCATATTCTGCCTTTACTTGTTGATGTATCCAGCAGAGGCCTTCATCACCGAGGCCGTTACATTTTTTTACTGGAACACACGATGCAACATCTTCCTGTACGAGCCGTTATTAGTGATAGTACGAACTTTACGATAACGTGCAGAAAGCCGGCATGCGATGATGCAGTTGTTGGCATACTTTTGCCATTTCCATGAATTTCGAATGAATAGGAAGAGACGAAAACGAATGAACAATTCCTTCATATTTAGATGTCCAATTTCAAGTTCAGGGCTTTGATGCAAAAAGTTTTGCTCCTGTCTGAATTTGCAGAAATGTTACCTCGCATTGTTTTCCTTCGCTTCGAAAGTTCTGAGTATCCAAGTTCTGCAAAATTATTCAAGTTTTTTTTTGGTGCCTGATATGCTGAACAAACATTGCCCTGGATTCCTTGGAAAGCCCAAAGGGCAAAATTTTCTTTCATGGTTTTAAATTTTGGGCGTTTGTTCCCACTTGAACTTTCCATTAACTGATTACGGCTATGTTTTGGGAAAGCGTAATTCAGTTCAAAATCATTCTGTTTACATTAGTACTTTAGGAAACGGAAAAAAATGTTTTTGAGATGTAGGCGAATTTCTCGGAAGTAACGATTTTTAAAAATAAAATGATCTTTCAAAGACTTCAGCCAGTAAACAGCATAGCTCCATTTGCTAAATGTTACACGATATAGCATTTATTGTTATTTTATTTATTTTTTTTTTCACAAAGCAGGTTTAAATTACCATCTCTATGACTAATCTTTAACTTTAAACGAAATTAAAAAAAACGCATAGAAAGTTTTAGGAAACAATTAAAAATTGTTAGTCTTCTAAGCACATTTCCACTCTGTCAAGCTCTACTGTGATACAGTCGAATTCGACATCCTTGATGCAAATACGTCTCCCATATCCATGCAAACTGCAAGTTGTGTTCCAGTTAGAAACCCCACATAATATCGATATTGATTTGCACGTGGAATTGCAATCCCTATTTCGTTTCTTTCTCTAGGGCTTCTTCACTTTGAATTTGAAAATGAAGTAGATCAAACTGCGTGAACGGTTTACTGCTGCGTTCTGGTCCGATGAACTGGTCCACTATAAATGGATTTCTTAGGCACATACGCCGTTTCTCCTCTTACAATTCTAACATGAAAAAAACTGCGTGGTAATATACAAAGAAACGTGGGAAATCATTCATTTTTAATTTTACTCAAAGATAACATTGATGAAAATCCTCGCTAATGAGGAGGCTCAACGATGGGAAATTTTTCTCGATGCTAGCAAAGACAGGAAAGAGACGAGCTACCGCTGATGATTAGCAATCGCAAAGACCAAAGAGCGAAGGAGGGAGATTTTTAGGACTACACGTCAATTGCATGTTTGAAAAATCATACAACTACTAAGTTTTTTTTTGGAGCTGAAATTATGGAAAATTTGGACGTATCTTTTACAGTTGATGGCATATTTCAGTGTAAAAAAATATCAGCATAATATTGAATGCCGTTAATGTTGGAAAAATATCTACAATATATTTAAACTTTTGCTCTCTGTGGTGTTTTTAATGAATTATCCACGAATGAAAATATTATTTTCAGTAATAAAATAACCTTTTAAATGAAAATAATCTTTTATCCTAATGCTTACATAAACATTCCGTTTTAATTTACATGAATTCCTCTTTAGGATATCATAATACTAGTGAACTACTTTACTAACATCGAATTATTCATCATTTCATTATGGAGAGAATCTCTCTGTCACACTTGAGGTACGCTACGGGATTTACTTACTTACCGGAGAAAAAGACTTTTAATGAACCTAATTTATATACTTCGGAGCGCGCGTACAGTAAGTGTGATACCATCGCTCACACTTAATTGTGACAGTCTACAATTCGCAGGAGGAGAGTTCACGCAATTATATATGTGTGAGAAATTTGATTGTCTCCTGCCACACAGGTATAAATTTCTCACAATTTGTTCAACGGTTTTAGGCAATATCACAATTTAACAAGGATGCAAATGACTCGATCAACTTGAGCTGACTCTGAATTCAGAATGACTTTGAATCAACTTGAGCTCTTAATCACTAAAGGGAATTTCTGTAAAAACGTAATTTGAACGCTTATTCACAACCTGCAGAGAGAATATTAATTCTCTAATGAAGTCATAGGTCTTCCCGTATTTATTCTTATCGTATTTATTCCAGTTAACATTCAATGAATAAATCGTGAACAGTACCGTCAGTTTCTGAATGAGATCGGCGCTTATGGCGCACATAGACTCAAATAATTCAGATCCTCGAATTATTTATAAAGATGTAGCCTATTGCGTCACACGGAGTGCTTTGGATTCCAATTTTACGAGTCAGCAAGATCAAAGTAAATATATTGACTTTACGCTTGAATAAGCGTTACCTGTATTCGAGATACTTATCGTGTCGATTTACTAACTAGAACACGAAATTTCATTTTAAGTGTGTCAGTAGTAAGGTAGCAAAAACTGAGCCAGAGGGCAGGATCAAAAATCAAAATGAGTCTACATGAATTTAATTTGAAAGACGAAATAAAGGCTTTCAATACTTATGAAAACGAGAGTCAAATGGTAGTTTTATTTAGAACGGCTCGTTCTGTAATTAACGTGCATTAGTTTTATTCTTATTAATTGGATTCGTGTTAACGTGGATCAAAAATCACAGAAATTGCATATTGTTCCAAGAAGAGCCAAGCTAGCCTGCTAGTAGGCTATATAATCTCGAGCCCAAAAGTGCAATTTAGCTTGACATCACTTTTCACCAACGCTAGAATCGTTCAAATAAAGCATGGACAAAGATTTATTCAACTGACTTATTTTCTATATATTTGACTAAATATATTAAGGAAAACTGCAGGTGTAAATAACGGTGCAAAATTACTGCATGAAATTCTTCTCTGAGGAATATCAATTGCAATCATTGCGCTGTTACGTTGAGATCACAATGATTACCTTAGCGCAAATTGAATTAAAAAGAATCATTTTTTTCTACATAGCAATATTGAAAAGTAATTTGATAATAAGGGCATACGTTACGTAATGATTTATCGGCGTGAGGGGGTAATGGAAATGCATAAGTAGAGTGCGAAAAGAAATAAATTGATTAAACGTTGGCATTTTTCTAACAAAGATAACGGCCTCAAAAAATTGCTCGTTTTGCCGGCTGTGGGAAATGATTGCTTAAATCGTCATTATATTAAAAATGACTCAAAATTATTTATTGTTCACTACGTTAATTTAACTTACGGGCTTCGAAGATAAATGACCTGATTTATGCACGGTGTGCAAATTTTTTCTTAACTAACTTTGCTTCATAATAATATATGAGATTAACTATGTCTTCACACATTTCTCTCCATCCTCACCCTAAAGGTGCAGTCCTTGACTCGCCGGAATTTGAAATTTTCCAACTTTCGACAAAGTTCACTTGGAGCGAGCGCTTCCTCGAGCCACTTACTGGATCTCGTCCGCAGTCATGTATTCAGGGACGCTTGAAAATGAGCAAAATTCCGGACGTGCTCTCGGAAGGATTTCCTTTGAAGTAAAAGTGTATTGGACCTGTGCTCAGGGTCGCGTCTTAAATGTTAATTTAATGTAATTAATAGAGGTTGTTGTCCTGCTCAAAGGATATATCGCTTTTGCCTTGCCATAATTTGAGGGGAGCTAAGTCTTCGGTGCCCGGCAGTTTACAAAGGTCGTTGCCAGGACCATTGCCGTTATTGCCTCTCAACGGGCGGACTCCTGCAGCCAAACTCGAGGGCGAAAAGCGTTCACTTCAAATACAAAATAAAATTTTGTTCTCTCAGAAAATGTTTGGGTGTAAGCTCACTTGCATCTACAGGGGAAAATATAACTTATATACTTTTTCTAAGGTTTTTTTTTTTTTTCAGTCGTGAGCGTTACATGTTGAATATCACTGGATCTCTCATGGAAAGACCTCAAGTACTAGGAGGAATTCAAATTCTGTCGAAAGAGTTGAGTGAAATTATTTCTATTCTGTAACAGGATTATTATCTTTCAAAGCAAAGGGATACGCATGAGTTCTAAAATTGAAAAATTAGCTGAGTGGCTTAGTTTGGTGAAACAAATCAATGCCATCATCCCGTGCATGGCTGGAGAATTAGCGAGCTCTTATATGATAAGACTTACCCAAGGGTATGTTAGAAACTAAAAACAGCAAGTTTTGATGAAATTACAGGTAATAACTTGTAAAGGTATAGAAATATATTTTGTTTATGGTAAAAGCACTGAATTAATACATCGAAATGTTCAGATAATCTATTCATTGTGCGCAAGATTGTAATGCAAAATGTTACGATTTTCTATTTTAAATTAGGAATTATTTTAAATATTTTACATATGTATGTATAGATGAGTTTGCAAATATGATCAATTTTTGATAGCATGTTGCATTTCTACAGTTTTTTTTAGAGTAGTTGGTATTATTTCAGGGAGACGTTCATGCGAACCATAATTTTCAGACACTTATTAACGTTAGCGATTATTTTGGGTGAACTGCTAGCATCACAAATTTAACACGTTGAGATACTGACGGGCCTTTGAAGCTGGTCTGATAGCGTATTCATAAAAATAGTTGACGAAAATTAATAATGTTCTTTAGCCATTTCTATTCAAAATGATTTATTTGACGTCTGCTCGTGCTTACAAAACTTTTATCCCAGCATCGCGCTACTTTTTCAATTGCTTTATTAATTAATGCAGGCCGAGCGCCTGTTGACGCCTTCGATGATCGATAGCCTAGGAAATTTTTAATTACATTTTTTCTCGTTCTTCTCCAATTTTGAAGTGAACCCAGCAGTAAAGCTTGGCTAAAAAAGCTAAATTTTCCTTGATGGTTGATTTTCTTGGGTTCCTAAGAACACCACTTGAATCAACTTGTACATTATGTACACCTAACCTATCATGGAACATAATTGTGATTATGCATTGATATCCATCTAAAAATGAGATACGCGTCTAAAAAAATGAGTTTTGAATATAATTTGTGTTGGTGGTACCGGGGTAAATTTCGATTCAATGTGTTTCCTAAACTAAATGTCAAGGTTGAAATGCATGGAAGCGACTGAAACAAAATGTTGATGAATGATGACTTAAAATTTTCTGGTTGTCTCACTGAACGGATTTGAGAATAAAGAGCCGGAAAAGATCAATTTATTTATATCTAAGATGCACGTCAAGTTTGATAATCAGACACTTAACCTTATAACAGTGCAATAATGTTGCAAAGTTTTCTGTTAACTGGCGCTGATTTTCCCGAAACTGATTTTCTGTTTTCTGTAACTGTGCATTGTGTTTTTTTTTTTCGGCGTCAGAACAACTAATTTGACAAACAACTTCAACATCAGTTTATTTCAAGTTTATATAGATGCTGGACCTCTACGAACTCATTATGCTAATAGAAACTCTCTTCTACTACAAACGGTTGAAAATCTTGTTTGCATTTGCAAAAAATTTATCGTAATAAATTGCACGGAAGGAGTTAGAAGATGAAGATATATAATCTGCAGCATATGAAACATATTTTCATTTGCTGGTCCCATTGACGGGATAATTTATATTTGATAGGAGCAGCATTTCGGATAGAACCTTGAAAATTAAAGTAGTCCAATCGTAACACTGGCCATATGATAAAGCAAACGTTCCTGCAGTGTTCACAGCAAAGTGAAATATCCACCAGAAAAAATTACAAAAATTGTTATTTTGAGGTCAACTTGGACATAACGGTCATGTTTATTTTTCCTGTTCTTTCGGACAGCGCTGTCGGTTTGCAGGTTTTCGGGATCCTGCATCCCGATTGCAGATGCGTTTGTCAATTATTTTTGTCCCATTTCGCTGGTGGAGGCACACGTATTGGGGCGTTAAACAGATTTACAGACGTGGCTTTCCCGTGTGATTACGGCGAGAAGTTTGCTGCGGCACAGATTGTAGGGAGAATTCAGCCTATACGAGCTTTTGTTCAGAACAATACTGAAATTTTCCAAAAAGGTAAACTAATCTCAACGAGACAAACCGCTTTTGTATAAAATTAATTTTTACATTGAAATAATTCCTATCCTTATTAACATATGCGATGAAATTCAGATTTTTTTTTTGATTTAAAGAACGAAACGAGACTTTAAAAGTGAATTTCAAGTATTAATTACTATGATGGCTCTGTACCATTCTATAAATTGAAAAAATATGCAAACGTCGCGCATTTTAATGAATATTCTGGTTACTGAATTATGAGTTTGAAAACATTCACTGAAACCCTTCATCCCAAAACTTACGTCAAAAACTGGTTCTGATGACAACAAAAATTTAAACTACTAATATATCAGAAATGTCTTTGTTTCACTACGCGTTTAAATCTGTTAGTTTCCATTTACTCTGCTGCTCGGCAATACAAACGTTCAGCTCCGATGTTGGAGGCCCAACCTGGAGATATGAACTTTATCTAAATGAGATGTTTGTGCCAAGGTATATGGCAGTGAGCGCACTCACTGGAGCTGGTAACAGTGTGGGCTTCTCATATATATAGTGGAGGGCTGCGTTTCTGCTAAATAGGAATTTATCGTGTAGCACAGATTTGGAATGGAGTTATGTTGCTGCAGTAAATATATTAGGTGTTCATTGCAGCTTTTCACTTTTTAACATTCTTTTCACGTGTTAACTTCACCTACAACTTTAAATCAACTAACCTCGCGTTTTGATTTCCATTTTAATTTGCTTTGAAAGTGGGTTTCTTCACACTATAAAGCTAAAATACATCTTCAGGGATAAAGAGGAGTAAAATTATATTCCAATCATGTTTATTTATAGTTATTCCATAAAAAATAATGCGTGATTTAAAATTGAAACCAAGAATGACTTCATATGGTAACATTGCTGTGTATCCAGTGCACTTCAATTTCTTTATGCAACTTTGAATATACAATATTAGATTCAGTAAAATGTAAGTAATATAAAAAATATTCGCGCTGCTTGGATTTCTTCATCCTAAATTATTTTTCCTCTACCAGTTATCTTGAATGAAAAAGTCAATTTAAAGAAAGATCTACTTATCTCTAGAGATGCAATGTTGCACAATGAGTTTCCTAAGTTTCGATTCCATTTCGTTTTCAGTTTGTTTATAACGTAAATTCCAATAGTTTCTATATCTATGCCGACGCTGAGGTGCAGTTAAACGATGTCTTCTGAATAAAAACGGTCTTGGTCACGCTGCCAGGATTGCGTTGCAATATGCCAGCAAAAATGCGGGCGTCAGCGTCGCAATCGTCGAGTTTTTACGGACGCAAGTGAGGCGCAGTTCCCTCGTCCAGATGCGCAAAGTTAGAACTTCCGCCCGTAAACAATTTTCTTGTTGCTTCCTTTAAACTTACAAATGTTTTTCTTTCGAGGTGCCGGCGGCGGCGATACGCGGTAACTAACCCTTGCCCTTTTTTCCGGGAAAAGCTTTCCGACGATTTGGTTGGGAATAGTTCTGGATTATCTAGTGTAAATCAATTGTAGTGAAACACTCCCCTTTAATTACCAATACTAATTATTACTAATTATTTAAAAAAACAGTAAGTCCCTGGGTAATTTATTGCTAACTATTTTGCAAAAAATAAACATTTCCTTGCCAGAAATAGTAATTATTCTGGCAGATACAAATGCTCCTCATAGTGAGTTCAAAATTGATAAGAACCAAATGTAACGTGCCGGTTCATACATGGTAATATTAGTATATTATTGAAAATATTGGTTGTTGAAACAGAAATTCTTTCAGATTTTCTAGTAAATACTAAATATTTTTCACCACTTTTGTCTCACAGGTCAATAATAAAACTCTCTATTTAGGTCTTGCTGTTTCTATAATAGACCTTTATTGCTATTTTTACCATCTTCGAATAAGCCAACTCTGTGTTTACGCCACGCTAATTAAGGACTTCACTTTTAACGGATGAGACTGTCGTTCAAAAGAATGGAATTATGATGGAATGAAGAAGTCTATGAAGCGAGAGTAAAAACTGCATGGCGACGAGAAAAACTGCTATGAGTGACACCATCTTGCTCGATGGCATGATGATGGCTGGCGTGCTCATGGCATGATGATCGCTGGCGTGCTCCATGGCATGATGATCGCTGGCGTGCTCGATGGCATGATGATCGCTGGCGTGCTCGATGGCATGATGATCGCTGGCGTGCTCGATGGCATGATGATCGAACCATTACGGCAGGCGCAGCGCCGCATAACGGCGCTATAACGGCCGTCAGCACTGGCTGCAGCAGACAGCAGGATACGGTCTATCGGTGGCAGCTCCTGCGTTTGCTGCAAATCTGGGGAATTTGCTGTTTGATTTTAAAGGAAAATTAAAAATCCTGAGGTAATTCCGTGAAATGTTAAAATCAGTTTGACAATTTAAGCGTGTATAAGTATTCATAGCAAATTATTTCAGGGATTCTCCTTTTTTATATAAATTTCGAATAGCTAACTGTTATGCTCATCTCATGCATATGAATGAACCAGATAAAGGGAAATCATGAATTAAAAAATTCAAGTTTTATGGAAAGCAAAATTTATGAATATCGAAGAAAATGTGTTACAGCTGCTCCAAAATCATTTCGAATTCATTGGTAAAAATGTTAATTTCCACAATCGTTTCAAGTCATTCAATCTTGTGATCTGTATAAAAATTCCACGATATATTCGTAAAAAATTGAGCGAAGAGAATTAAAGAGCTCTCTGCCGTGTAATCGCATTAACCAAGCAAAATAAATAGAAATTGAATTTAAATGCATCAAGCCACGTGCCATGAATATGATCCCCTCCACACGTGGATCATATTAAATAGCTCTGAAGCAGCACTAAATAATATAAAACAACTGTATTTATTCTGGAGCTCTATTGCCAAATACCATAATAATTTACTGTGGACACCAAACATGCAGACAATATCTGCCTGTGCCAAAGAGTCCATCTGACCGCACTCTGTATGCAGACTACGAGCATCAAATATTCTAGCCTCAAAAGTGCTTCTCCGTGAGTGTTGTGGCACGCACTCATGGCTTGTGCGTGGGTTGTTGGAGGTCGAAGCTTACGAGGCATGGCATTTTTCTTTCTGCCTATAAGCGAGTCGATTTCTGTTCTGACATTCTGTCCGTACGTGTTCATTTCGCTTGCTTTGCCTTCACCTACAACATCAATCACCGGCCTCAAGTCTGGGTACTTTCTTACTTATAAGAACATGACCATTATATGTATTTAACCGCATAAATGAATCTAATACGCCTAGTATAGTATATTATAGTATAGTATAGTATAGTATAGTATAGTATAGTATAGTATAGTATAGTATAGTATAGTATAGTATAGTATAGTATAGTATCTTCGGCATTGAAGAATAGGCCTGGATAGGCCTCTGCTGAACTGTAACCCCTGGGCCACCATATCGCTTACCACTTCACGATCACTTTACTACTCCGGAATTCACTGAAATTACATTCAATTCTCACGTGGTTTATCTTTAATGAGATACACCAGTAACGTTTTAATGTAATTCTATGCGATCTTTTGATGAAAGAGGAGGTGCGCTTTGAAGTTGCATGAGAATTTTATTCAGAGCTACGTACCAAATGTCGCAAATGATGTTTTAAATTTCACCCAGTGTTCAGGGTGCACGCATAGGATTGCAGTACAAAAGCGCCCGATGCAACGGTGCAACGTCTGATTTTGCCATACTGATTTTTTTAAAGTCCGGATAGCTGCTTGGACCGACAACAGAATATTCAAATATTTTTTATTGTGTATGTAGAAGGCGCAAAGCAAAATCAAGGCACACAATCTCACGCGTAATGTGTGCAGAGAAGTCCTTCGGAAAAGCAGGCAGGAGGTGCATGAGTGCTCGTTTGGCTTCCTATAAAATGCAAAAAACGCGTGGAGAAAAATGTTTGAATCTGTATTTGGTTGTTATATATTTGTTATAAATGATATAATATATATTTATTGGAGGTGATAATTTAAGTAAGAAAATTAATTTTTCCTCCTGAAGCTGAAAAGATATTCTCAGCTTTGCTATATCCAATTTGAGTTTTGGTTTAGGATTCCCATCAGTTCTCAAAATTCCGGCAACTTGCCATGAATGCAAGAACAAAAATGCAATGAGAAAAAAAAATTATTAGCTCTGCTGAAAAATTTCCTGCACCAGCCTGATAATGTGATAAGAACAAGATAAGAAAAAATAGCAAAAGAGTGAAAATAACGGAATTTAAGAAATGGATAAATTTTCTAAAATTCCGTTATTTTTAATTTTCTGCATAACAACCAATTTTATAAATAACAAATTTTCCACGAAATAATTTCCCAATTGTATCGTATCCTTAAGCCATGAAACTTTGGATTTCAAGTGGAGAATCATGTATGACGAAAATTATCGATTTCACTTATTGTTCTGATCAATTCCGTATACTTTTACTTTCAGAACTTGTGTGTCGCTTCCTTCCCTTTGGAGGAAATCCGTATGAACATAAGAATCCTATTAGAGTATTCAAAAATTCTTAATAACGTGCAAAAATAGTTGCGTCAAACATTCTACTGTTTAATCCTCTGTCCGCATTTTACCGAGATGGATCTAATCACAATACGATCAAGTTTAGGCAAGCTCCATTGCCTTCATTTCAAGATTATAGCTGCATTCGATGCCTCTCCTCACATCATATCCAAATTAAGCATCTAACTCTGGACGCGTCGGAATTAAAAGCTGAAGTTTCCTTTGATATCAGCCGGACAAACGGCTGCCTAAAGAATGAGCCTACATAGAAGATCTCTGTGCTTACCAAGCTATAATTCACGGGCTTTAACGAGTCGATTGACCGCAGCAGCGCTCCACTTAAGGAACGGGTCCAACGCTGGATGCGACTTCCATCTACTGTAGGGACGCCGAGGTCGGGGCCCTGATCATTGACATGAAACCATTCCCTGTTTTTAATTAATAAAATAATTCCTTTTTGTTGGAATGGTGAGTGTGGGAGGCCTTTAAAAAAAAGCAAAAAAATAAAAAATCTACTGTACCATGTGCTACTGTGTTGGCTGCTTACGTTTTCTATATCAACTTCCGTGAAATAGGCAAAGGATAAAATAGAGGATACAAAAAAGTACAATCTTGAACGCTTGTTCCGATGAATATTGATGATTTGACATATTATATTTTCTATCTAGCGCTTATATTAAAATTAATGAAACTCAAATTCTTTCTGGGTCTAATATTTAATTATAATACGAATTTTCAAACAATGTTCTCGCCAATAAATAAAAGCATTTTGTTCACTTCCGTCTCCCGTTCCCAGAACTTTGCATTGGAAATGCGTTGTGTTAATTTTGTATTCTTAGGGAGGGATTGCGTGGCGGTGAAGTGATATGATCAGGCGTGGGGACTGTATGAGATATCGCTGTCAGCTGTCACAGTCTAAAATGCAATGTCCGATGATGCATTATGCCTAGAATTGGCTAATGGAACCTGTCAAAATTATCGGCATCGTCGATTAGGTTGAAATTGAATCTCAAGTCTGAGGAGCACAGTTACAATTGTTAGTGCAAGAGAATATTGTACTGTTTAATGATTCAATTAAATTTATTCCTTTTCATTTTTACCTTTCAATTCTGATGGAAATTTCTGATTGGTGAAGTAATTTATATGAAAATACTTAGTCATTGATCATTTATGGCTCATTAACGTTATACGTATAAACAGAATTTTTTATGTGCACAACACATAAACATTTTGTATATCTTCAACTTTTTAATAACAAGATGCGAACAATATTTTTCTGCGAAAACGGTGTCTAATTTTGTGATATTATTTTATCTGCAGATTTCCCTTAATTTTTTATTTACAAACACCGCGATTGCTCTTAAAAAAACTACAGACCAAACTTGAGCGTGAACGATGCCGTTATACAAGTAAAATTTTGTATTAAAAACGGATTATTGATACTGATAATGAAATTTATTCAAGATGGACTATGCATTCGATATTTTTGATTTGCTTGAAACTTCCGAGAAAATATGAAGCCGTTTTCTCCACCGGATGAAATTTGAAGGACTGATCAGAATTCAGTATCTGGTGAACCGTGAATAGTCGAATGCAAGAGATGTGTTAGCACTGCTACGCGCATCCAGTGTAAGGTCTGCCAAGTGTTTTAGCACCATTTGAAATACTTAGAGCACGAACCATCTAATGTGTTAGCACCGCTACACGCATCCAGTGTAAGGTCTGCCAAGTGTTTAGCACCATTTGAAATACTTAATGTACGGACCATCTAATGTGTTAGCACCGCTACACGCATCCAGTGTAAGGTCTTCTAAGTGTTTCAGCACCATTTGAAATACCTAAAGCACGGACCAACTAATGTGTTAGCACCGCTACACGTGCTCCGTGTCTGGAGTATCAACAGTTTTAGTATCATTACGTGCAATTCCTAAGCGGAGTATCAGATGTGTTAGCAGTGTACGAAGTGTATCCCGTACCTAGTGTACGGACCATACAAATGTGTTAGCAGCATTACACGTACCTAGTGTACGGACCATACAAATGTGTTAGCAGCATTACACGTACTTAGTGTACGGACCATACAAATGTGCTAGCAGCATTACACGTACCTAGTGTACGGAGCCCCCTGATGTCAAGTACACTACCACGCATTCGCAGTCTCACCGCAGGAGCAGAGTCGGTCTCTAGTACGGACCATACAAATGTGTTAGCAGCATTACACGTACCTAGAGTACGGACCATACAAATGTGTTAGCAGCATTACACGTACCTAGTGTACGGAGCCCCCTGATGTCAAGTACACTACCACGCATTCGCAGTCTCACCGCAGGAGCAGAGTCGGTCTCTTCACCAAGTCTCGCCGTCAATTTCAGGGTGAGAATCTTTCAATTTATAATATCAAGATGAGGCAACTGATCATGATTGTAATAGATAACATACAAGTAGTTTTTTTCATTTGTTATTCATAAAATCTTTTTTTGTTTACCTTGAATGACTCCTGAGTGCTTTAAATTTCCTCATTAAATTTTTGCGTATTTGATAATTTAAAACATGCATAATGCTGGAATTAAAATAGGCCTTTTCAAATAATATAAAATTTTGACCTAGATTCATGCCAAAGGAAAGTTTATTTATTGAGACGTCAAATCTATTTCAACATCATAGAGAAAGAGGATCGTTCTGCAGATAATAAATCGTCCATGTCAAAAGTTTCCCTGATCTTTTACCTTACTGGAAAGTTGTAAAGGTATAATGAGTCTGCAAATAAAAATATATTGTGCGTTTACCACAATGACTTATAACAATTTTACGATTAATAACTTCACTATTATCTTTCCTTGAAGAGTTTTCAGGAAAACGAGTATTTAATTTTTACGAGGGTGAATCTGCATCTTCCTCGTTTACAGGAGAAATGAACGTAACATTTTCTGCCAATATTGAAGAATTTGCACTATATTCCTACACAAATTTTAAGAGCTTAGGAGCTTAAGAAAAGTTTTTCAGTTTTAATTGATGCAGATGAGCTACCTTGTAATACGAGTGCAGTTCACTAGCGGATGCTCTTATACATCTCATTGGTTTTGCAAAAACTCCTTAGAAGTATTTTGATTTTTATGGCAAGGTTATTGATCTGAAGAAATATTCTGATCAAGAATGATCAAATTTTAAAAAATTCATACCCTAATTTAGTTTTATTTTAAGTTAATAAATATTCCTCATTAGATATGTATGAAGGTGGAAAAATTACTTGAAAATGAAAAAATATTTTTAATTTAATTTTTAATTAGTGAGAGTGAAACTGTAATGAGCTCATATATGATATATCATGAGCTTCAATAAAGACCTTTGATCCATATCATTCATTAGCTACAAAATATAGCATTTTCTATTCAAGAATCCTAACAAAACGAAACAATTACATAGAATGCATATCTCTATTGCTAAGGGTCCAATGTTGGTGCCACTGAAGCAATAAGTCTCAGGTGCCATATTCTTCACAGCAGCTGCAGTTCAATTTAATGGAGAATTTCATCGTTTCCTTTAGTTTCACGAACACCATAACTTTATGAGCGGTGAAGCTGAAGTTACTTTTACATGATTTTGGGCAGGAACTTCCAGAGATGATTTGTAGAGTGCCTAATGGAGTAATTCATTTCTCTGTAAGAAATGTTCCGCGAGGTTAAAGATTATAAACGAGGTTATGAATGGTCATGACTTAAATAAGGAAAGCCTCGCCCTGCTGAAGTGGAGATTGCGACAAAATTTGACGTGAATTGAGCCTGGTCATAACGCAGAATTTTTAAATTGAATCACCTCATACAGAAAAATGAATGCCTAACATTAAGTTCTAATTCGACTCCATTTATAAATCTCAAATTTAAAACATCATGCGTGATCTGCAAACTGCGAAAGCTGAAATACTATAGAAATATAAAAATCAAAAACTGTAAAATAATTTAATTTAGATGATTTTAATCTTATCGTAATATATCTACAATTAATTTACTTATTTTTTCACTAATCTTTCACAGATAATAAGTAGGTTCGTGTGTTCACAGGACCGTGTTCGGCCGGTGTCTCTATACGAGTCGTCGTGGGGACGCGTGGCGCTCCCTGTGTCGCGGCCTCTGCAGAGATGCCCTTCACAGGCCACCAACCTGGCCACGACGGTGCCTTGCAGCCTCGTGACCAAGAAGCTTGGTGGCCGCCATACCCCCACACGCAGCAGCCTCAGGCACTCCAGGATGGTGGTGCTGCATCGTACCAATGGTGAGTGGAGTATAGTGGTGTCAACGTTGCAGATTAGGCCTGTGCAGATCAATACAGAATTGATTGAATCAATACAGAATTGATGCAGATCAGGCCTCAACAATACAGAATTTTCGTAGCCTGTGTCAGGTCTCGAACATGCAACTCATAGCCCCGATTTTCACTGTGCATAACCGCCAGGCCACCTGGCTGATTTTGACAGTCACAGGAAGCTGGTATCGAACCCGCAACTCCATTGTTCCAATCCTAGTACTCTGAAGTTAACCAATGGGCCAACAATCATCAACTTTCTAAAAAATTGTTCTGAAGTTTGCAATTTTCGCAGTTTTGCAAGTGGTTGACATAGCTAAGTGTGTGTGAGATGTTTGCTGTTTACGAATTAGCTCTGATGATGCCCCAAAAAATGCACGTCAAAAGTATTATTGATAATCTACGTTACAGAAAAATAATTAGGCCTTTTATGACGGTCGTCCTAATTATGCTTAAAATTTTTAGAATGGCGAGGTTCTTTGGTATACTACGGTGTTGGTATAAATATGTTCATGCCGCAAAGTTCGCATGAAGTAATTGCAAAAGAAGCTCTGATAATTTCTACAATCTGAAGTTACTCTGCTTTATCGTTATAATTGTGAGTCTAGTCTTGGCTCCGACATGCGACAGTTCACTTTGCTCATAACTGAACGTGTTTGCCTTTAAATTAGTAAGATAATAGCGCACTGTTATGTCTCAAGCTATCAGCCATTGTTAGGTGAACCCCCCCCCTCTATAGTCGCCACTACCAGGATGGGCAATTACAACAGCACAACACCCAGACGTCGTCGAAGCGACATCCATCAACACAATTTAGTTTCCATGATGATCTTGAATTGTTCGTCGGTCGAAAACACCCATTTAATTTATTGCTTGATAATAACTTTTTCAACAAGATATTCTTTGGTACAGAAATTTTCTTGGCATATCTCATATTATTTTTCTAGAATTGGTGTAAAAATAAACACCACCGTGAGACAATTTCTCCCAATGTACTAGAACGTAGTTTTTTTGACTGCATCTGGCAGCAAGTTCTTCTAAATAAGATCGTATAGAACGTAGGAACCGCGACTTTTTTTTAGCAGACTAGTAAAGCCTGTCCGACGTCTGGCATCTCCGCGACGTTGGTCAGCAGCGCCGCGTCATTTCCTGCTTGCGGTGGAGATGAAGGAAAATTTTTTCGCCTGGACAAAGGAATTATTATAAACCATTTCAAAAATACCTTTAAAAATAACCATATTGAGGACTTGCGCGCATTTTTTGCTCACGAATAGAAGGGAACTAATAATTCACTTGAAACTCTAACTTATATTATTGGCCGTGTGTTTGTGCATGAAAATTAATTTCAGTCTTTGGTGTCCGTTTTGATCGCTGAAAGAAATAAATATCGATTTGCGAGTCAATAACACTTCGATGCATGAAGCTTGTGTTGACATTCTTTAGTCAATATTACTGAGAGAATTTGAGCGTATGATAACGCGATGGCCGCGAGATGCGAAGTCACGTGATGCGCGACCTCGTGAGGTCAATGTACGTGATGCAAACAGGTTAGTTGTTCACTAGTGAAAAGTGTGGGAATACGCAAGCAGTTGACGCATTTCTACCAAGCTCCCATAATAAAACACTATATAATGAAACTCCAATATAAAAGGGTAATTTCATGAAAGAAGGTTACGAAAACTAAAATTAATTGGAATTAACAAGATTTATTCGCAATTTCAGATTTAAACTTCAACTGCAAAGGTCTTGCGCTAATACAAATGAAAATTACACAGAAACAGACAACACAAACATATTAAATTAAACCAACAAACCCTGTGTTGTTGCAGGGAGGAAGTCAGAACCAACTCGACGATTAACGCTCGTTGACGTCAGCTCGTCACATTCAACGCGACTGTAATCGTCGAATTGTCATAAATTAATTGCTGGCACATCCGTGCGGTGCGATCGTACATGCCTCACGCCTTCGTTCATATTTTACGTGACTCATGCAGCGGACGCCGAACATTACGGCGCAACCTTCGGCATTTTTTTTCGTTAACGGCACATCAGAGTTCGGAAAAAAGCTCACGCAAGTGTAAGGTTTACGTGGCCAGACGAATGAAAGCTATAAAATACTGCATAAATTTTATGAAAATTCTTGCTCGTTCAGAGAGCGAATAGAACATTTATTCATAATTGAACAGTTTTATTATGCGTTAAATTATATAATATATAATTGCCCTCTAACGCGTTTAATTATGTAATATAATTTAAAAGCATCATATATAAAGCTCTTTTGAAAATACAAAAATGAAGGTTGCAATTTAAAATTTGAGGTATTATTTGGAAATTCGAATATTGTTCCGTGATTTGATATGAATTCTAATTTGTCAAAAAATTCTTGAAATTATTACTCTTTCTAAATAAAAGAATTTTGAATAGAATAATGAGTTATGTTTCTCTTTCAGTCAAACTTTGTGTTTAATTCAAAAGGTCTTGACTTGTATGATGTAGTAAGTAAGCCCGACCATGAAAGGCGTATTGCAGTCAAAGGCACCAGCGCTTTATTATACTCTGTATTTATTTAGTCTCGGTGAAGCTTTGTCTCGTTTGCCGAAAGTCGGTAACCGCAAACCTTTGGCTATAATTCTAAAAAATGTTTAAATTTTCAGAATCGCTGATTCAGTTTAATTCGAGGTGCATGCCGAGCACTGCGTGTTATTTAAATTTTGAGTCGTTTTTTTTCGCGTCGTTGGGAATCATGGCGAAAATCCTACAATATTATAAAAGAGTGCGATTTTTTACAACGTATTGAAAGATTACGCAGTACATAATGCCTGAATTTCTGCCTGTCGAGCATCTCAAGACAAAGACCCTGGGAACGCGACATCTGAGCGTCAGTGAGAACGCACAAAATTTTCTGCTCCTGCGAATTTTAGTTCCCGAAAGCGGCTTATAAAATTAGGCTGCAAGGGGAATGAGCTTAGTGTGTTGATATCCTAAGATAAGGTTGATAAAGTTCCTGGATTCAGACACTGCGCAGTACTGGAAGTATTTAAATTAGTTTAAAATTAACAAAAGTTCATGTACGCTGAAAAGAATTAAAATAAAGACTCAGAGCGATAACATGGAATTTCAATCGATTCACTTTGAAATGATCCATGTTATTATAAAGAAAAAGCCGTTTTGAAAAAGCGTCAAGTTTCAAATTTATTCTTTGTTTACAAAATATAATCAAAATAAACGAGTTCAAGCACCTTTTTGAGCCAGGTTTTAATGCATGTGGATTGTGGAACAGTTAATGGGGATAATGGCAGGTCGATTTTAAAAACCGATATCAGCCAACGTGTGGACGTGGTGACGTGCGATCCACACGATATGTCGTTCGAGATTGGATATGTCGAATCTCGCTACAAAATAATTGAAGTTCGCTTCATGAACTCGCGAAGAATCTTGATAGTTTAAAATTTGACAGCCATTCTTCTGAAGCTGGGCTAAACATGCATGTAATCGTAAGCTTTTACCCCCCTACAAGCTAATAGCGACACACAAAGATGAGAATAACACTATTTAGTCTGGACGCTCAAAGCATCTCTCACGTCTAGCTCCCTCACGAGGGCTAGACATCATCATGTCGAGCCCTCACGCTTCTGCAGGACTCAAATCAACAGCCAGTTAAAATACGGTCTCCAAAAATTATTTCCACCTGCACAATTACTGATGATGTGACGTTGTACAGGCCAGTGGGTATGCTTGCTATGTGAAGAATTCTTTCGCATACTTTGGGGACGAATCAATACAATATAAAACGCGAGCTCACAGGTGCAATTATGGCACCTGCGATGCTAGCCTGTGAGTGTACTGTTCAGATATACAACTTAGCAGAAGGTGTAATGCTCAAAATCACACCTATTCTTCGGGAGTGTTCGAAGGGGTATAATCAAATCCAATATCGGTTAGTTTAGATAAATTGCATTCCTTTACTGTAATTCTCAACCTCATTAGTGGTAGTAAACCTGAAAACAGTGATAGCAATGTACATTACATTAATAGTACACACTTGTCCAAGTGTTGCACATTTAAATATTAGTAGTACATTACATTAGTAGCTAAACTGTACAAAAAATGCAATTTTCAACACTTGGACCAAATGTAAATTTTTACCAATCTCCTCGCTCATTAATAGTTTAGATTTGACATAGTAAAAATTTTTGAGACCCAGGTTGCAGCAAGCATGACACCTCACAACACAAAGAAGGCAGGCCACGTTCCGCTATCGTGGCCTTGCCGCCCGTCACTGGTTCTGCCAGTTTTTGCTTACGGCCTCTTGGGTTAAGTTCCTGTGATTCATGACAGAAATGCTGCCATGCTGCAGGTACTCTACTCTACATTCCTCAAAGTTTGCTCACTTTTGTAGACAAGGTAAGAGTTTTCGTTATTATATCGCCCAATGATGGTTAAAAGAAAATGCAAGTTTCTATGTTTTATCCAAGTTTATGGTCACAGCACAAGAGGCAACGATATTTAAAAAACTATACAACAGAAAGGTTTCGCTATCATATATCGAATGGAGAGTCTCATGAATATTTTCCACGCAGTTGAAGAATTTTATTTACGCGATTTCCTGTTGAAAGTTTTCTGTTCTTGTTCAAAGTAAAATTGTCTTTGGTAAGGCATGTCTAAGTTGATTATAGAGCTCAAACTCATCAGTGAAAAGTGTCTGTCCGAAACCCTCGAAGGCATCGGAAACATGTAATCTTCTCGAGCCGCTAGCCAGTTTGTGCTAATGGATGTATTTATACATATCATATGTTCACAAATATTTCAATATACCGTTTGCATTAACAAGTTTAGTGAGCGAAACATGAGCGAAACATCTACTCATATAAATGTTTTTATTTGTTATGATATATTGCTCATATGTTTTCTTAATTTTTGGCAGTTTACACCCATGAATGCTCTAAGGCTGTGCTCACATTTAATTTCCGAGAAGTCGCAATACGTTTTTCTCAACAATCAAAAAATCCCTCAAAAATACTGGCTAATTTGCATATGTTAACAACAAATCTATCGGATTTTATTCTGCGTTCGAATGCTTATGCCTTGTTGCAGCGTTGAATTCAACTGCAATATAATGACTTCTTACAACGTAATTGTAGCGCAGAGAACCAGAGAGATACTGGTTAATTTGCCTATGTTAACAACAAATCTATCAGACTTTATTCTGCGTTCGAATGTTTGTTCCTTGTTGCAGCGTTGAATTTCGCTTCAATATAATGACTTCTTACAACGTAATTGTAGCGCAGAGAACCAGAGAGATACTGGTCGATTTGCCTATGTTAACAACAAATCTATCGGACTTTATTCTGCGTTCGAATGCTTGTCCCTTGTTGCAGCGTTGAATTGCGCTTCAATATAATGACTTCTTACAACGTAATTGTAGCGCAGAGAACCAGAGAGATACTGGTTGATTTGCCTATGTTAACAACAAATCTATTGGATTTTATTCTGCGTTCGAATGCTTGTCCCTTGTTGCAGCGTTGAATTCCGCTTCAATATAATGACTTCTTACAACGTAATTGTAGCGCAGAGAACTAAGAGCTGTTTTGTGCGAGCAGCGCGGCAGAGGGTAGGACATAATGTGTATAGCGCGGGCCCGCAGGCGCCGCAGGAAATGGATCGACCGAGCGAGCCTCCGCTGCGCTGCAGTTCGAAGACCTTTCGCAGAAGCCGCTCTCTTAACGGAACAACGAGGCATTGTTTTTTTGCGTTAATTTGAATTAAGTTTGAAACAATCCCCGTATATCTCGAGCAGTGAATACTTTCATATCATTCCACGACTTCCGAGGAGAATTAAATTTCTAACATGTGAATAAATTGGAATAATTGAAAACAGCTTTTTAGCAAGAAAGTTTTACGAAAACGCCCATAATTAACTGGGTAGCGAGCAGAATCACGTTTGATTATGTGATTTACATCGCTATATTATCTAAATTATCATGTGAACATAGATTTCTGTGTGCTGTGTATTGAGAATCAATTGTAAAATAATATTTCCTCAGCTCTAGCACTTGTTCACTAGCTTTCAAACGAGCAATTGACAATTCATGAGTTTCATTGCATATCTATATTGAAGCCGGACACCCAAATGAGAGATTTTGACAGTTAAGGGTTATTATAGGTTATCTGTAGCGGAAAATCTATCTTTTTATGATGTTTTTAATGATCCTGAGAGTTATCCCGATTGTGATTCTTCCACCTATATTGCTGCTATCTTGAAGACATTTGTTTTTTAATAGAGAAAAAAGCCATTAATACCATCTTAATCCAGAACGGAGAAATTCAGAACGTTAATCCTGAGAAATCATGAAACGATGCATGTCGAATAATGTTTGGCTTCACGAAGATAAACTAAACATGAAAGATATAAAAACAATTGTTCAGGAAGGCTCTCGCTTCCTCCTTGCAGGATAAAATTCTAAAGTGCACTTAACACTTACTTAAACTTCTAAAGTGCAGGATAAATAATCACGAAATTACTTCTACATTCGACCTTGTACACAAAATAGTCATAAGCAAAAATACTTGCAATATATCAGGGTGAGGAGTTTACAAAATCTTTGAATTAATGCTTGCTTCCAAATGATGTGTGCAACGATAATTTTCGTTCCTTATTAAGATTTTTAAGGGGAAGCCGAGATTGCAAAGGATGATATTTTTGCCTTAGTCATGTACTGAGTGGCTGATTTGGGCGTTGTACATTGACTTGATAGCTTCATGGTCCATAAATGGACTTCGCAGGAGCTAAGCCTCGTCTGCCAATGAAAAATTATGCATTGAAAAAAAGCCAATGAAAAGCCGGGCTTTACTGGGGAAATTTCAAGTCAGGGAAACAAAGAGATTTCCTGTACTCCTGAGTGAATGAAAATAAGTAAAGAAATTCTACTGTCTTGATTGTAAAGAAACTCTACTAAATTTAATCATAATTAAACCTTGGTGGTAAAAAATTTTAAATAGGCACACTGCCTTTTCTCGTACATTTATCTTCCGTACTTTTGTCGAAATTACATAGAAATCACTCTGGAATATCAGTTACAGAAACTAAGGTGCCGTGCGCGTCGGCGGTATAATCGAAACATTTCTGTGCTAATCTAGTGTCGTCTCTGAAGTTGTGCATAACTTAACGTCTGCTCAGCAGTGACGTCAGTCAAGTCATGCAAAACTTCTGACTGCGTGACTTGATTGGAAATTATTGATTGAATGAGTTAGAGTGAATTATAGAGATTTATTGCAAACTTTAAAATTAGCTGTGGTATTTTTTGTATTCTTATTATTATTATTCGACGAAGCAGTTATCGTGGCGAACTTCGCGGTTACGTTCAAACGAACTTCGAGGGCACGCTACACATAAGTTTATTAGCAAGCGAAAAATAAATAAAGACGAGAAAGGATGAGAACGGATAAAAATAACTAAGCACTTGATTCATAGACTCTACGAAATAGTTCCGTCTTTAGGCGTCAACGAAACACCTGCAGCGAAGGGATCAATGTTACGGAAGCCGGCAGACTGTTCCAGGTTCTGGAGGCGGCAACGGGAACGCTCGTCTCCGACGATAGATAGACGTGTAGATGGAACGACGAGGTTCGCTGTTGATGACGAACGCAGTCGTCTTTTAGAAGGCAGATCCGACACGCGCTGCAGACATTCCGTGAGATAAGAAGGCGCCAGACCGTGAAGGCACCGGAACTCCAGAACAGCGACCTTGAACTGCATTCGCACCCAGTGAAGATCGCGCAATATCGGCGTCATGTGGTCGAATTTTTGCGTTTTTCGCAGCAGCGTTTATTGCGGATTGCAGTTTATTGTGTGCCGTGGTCGGTAGTCCATAGAGTATTGCACCATAGTCACCATAGTCCAATCTGGTAAGAACGAGCGCCGCCACGAATGCCTCGAGGACCGGCTTCTAGAGACAGCTGCTGACGCTACGTATTCCTCGCAGAACGATGGTGACTTTGGCGATGTGTTCCCAGTCCAGCAGAATGCATAGAAAGTTCATATCAAGTAGAATGCCGCGGTTGCGAACCGAAGACGCAGGTATGACGAACTCGTTGCCATCACGAACAGGGTTGACAAGAAGCTGATGCTGGCGCCGAGGAGTCACAAACCAAATAAAGTCGGTTTTTGATGCATTGAGCTGGAGCCTGTTGGAGCGCATCCAGTCCATGGAGAAAGACATCCGGTCATGAAACGCTTCCGCGTCAGCCGGTGTACTGTAGCCGTAAATTCGGGTGTCGTCGGCAAACATATGCGGATTCAAACTATGCTAATCGTCTATCTGGAATGCGTCGATAGCATATAACATGAAGAGGATCGGGCAGGCACAGCTCAAGTGACCAACGATGGCGTAGAAGATTTCCCGCATCGAACGCATTGGAATCTGAAAAGTTCGACCAGAAAAGGTACACAGCAGCTGCAGCAGCAGGATTGTCCGTCCGATTACCCGATAGACAGTCCGCAAGAGCAGTCGAAGACCCAACATTCGATATGGTTGAGAGATCCGACATTCATCGTCGAACTATGGGTCGGAGACTCGTTTGGGTACCCGAACTGTGCGGCAGAATGAGGTCATCGAGTACTCGGGTCCTCTCGGTATTGTAGATTGCCCCAGGTGCTTGAGTGATAGCGCCAATCATGCGTCAGGACGATGTATAGTCTGGACGACTGCAGTTTTTTGCGTGAGACATCGCCGTCGAGACCGGGCAGCGGACGACAGGGAACGGCACCGGACGCACACACATGGCATCGTTCACTGAAGTAGCACGCGCGATGACAACGTCCAGCAGTCCATGTCCATCCACGTGGTGCGTCGGTAAGGACGTGATGCGTGACCAACCATGCAGAAGGTGGACAGCTGGTCGTTCAGCTGACGCGCCGATGGATCGTCGACGCGATCCAGTCGAACGTTTGAGTCGCCGGTGAAAATCTGGTGAATACATCGCTCTAATCAACGAAACAATTGCGCGCCACAACAACCGATCCAGGTCGATCGACGGAGACTGCAACGCCCGTAAACGAAGCGTATTATAATTTTTTAGGACGCTGATTTGGGTGTTTATATCTTTAGAAACTAAAAAGAAAAGGTTTAACCTTTAATGCTAGGGTTTTTCAATTAGCGCATGATAATTTTTCCGTGCCACTGCAGGATTGGTTATTTGGCAACAGTGATCTAACATTACCGTTCAGGATGAGTCATCCGTACAAGAGTTTGATGCAGCTGAAAAGCTTTAGCAAACTTATACATGATTATAAGTCATGTATAAGACTATAAGATAAGCTTATACATGTCTATAAGTACAAACTAATTATAAAACACATTTTCGTTTTCAATTGTACGTTTTCTAATGACGATAGTGGGAGACAGGAGTGAATAAATTTAAGTTGAACAGCTAAAGATGAATATTATCAATAGTTGTTTTCTAAAAATAACTCTATTACTAGCGATTAAACTAGTTGAAAGCAGGTCATGAACGCCTAGCGATAGCCTATGGTAATCTGCTAAAAAAAACCTGCGCAACTGATGACGAAATTGAATGCCAATTGCTATAGAAGATTTCTTCAGCCTGAAGAATGAATGGGCACGTTGATCTTGAAAAGCGTTGGTTCATTTGCAAGAATTCCAACATTGTGCGGGACTTTAAAGTTCATTTGTCGTGATCGTGGTCGCGCTGTAACTGATAACAGCCACATGCTTCGCGTGTAGCTGCCATCCTGATTGTGTCGACTGCTCTGCGAGCTCGTTCAGCGGAGAGTCAATGATGTCTTTGTTTCGAGCGAGTCTGAGATTTTTACACATCGATATTGACCATTCCCTATGTTAAGTCTTGAATATTTTGATCCGCCAACGAGGTTTCAAATACATCTAAGTTCTGTTTCGAAACGTAATGAAATTTTACATTGGAAAGCGAGTCCACGAATTTAAAGTCATTTTATAGAATAAAAATAGTTGTGGAGTTATTTTTTGCTGCTGTACTTTTTTCTGCCAGTACGTAGTATCCGCGCAGGTTTGAACCCTGATGGAGGTAGAGCTCCATTTTTTCATTTGTAAAGGTTTATAAAGGATGAGACACCCAAGAGACTAGTTGGTTTTCGCCCCGTTTTTTGTTTTTAGAACATCCCTTTATTGGTTGTTGTTTGGTGGAACTATTTGCACCACAACACTAAAATATTACCGGTAATTGAATATTCATAAATTTGCTTTTATTCCAATGCTGCATTCCATTCGTATTTTATCATCAATTGCCGCTTTTCGACAAAATCCCATCATAATAAATCCCATGACAAATAAGCATTCAATCGAATCCTGATTACCTTTCTTGTATTTAGTGCCTGAGTATACGTATTAGGGTAACTGAACGAAACAAGTCACGATGTCTAATTTGCTCAATTAAAAATGTTTAACCCCGATGAAGGTGTTTGAAAAATTTTAATTTAACCTTAGCCGTCTGCATTGCAGCTCAATGATTGTTTTAGTTTAGCTGGTACGAATAAAATTGGTTTATTTTTCGTTATGGAGTTCTTACATCACTGAAACTGAAGCATCTTGCTTGGTGCAGGTCATTCTCCCTCTTCGCTGCGGAATAAAACTCTTGGTGAACATTTTTTGGGGAACTTCGTATCTGGAGTCTTTAGGGGAGAAGTATTGTATAGCAGCGTTTTTGAAGCCAAAAAGACTGAGCGAATTTCAGAAACGTTTAAAAATCCTAATTGTAATTGAACTCAACTTCCAAATAATATAAGACATTAACAAATTTGCACAGATGAGTAAACGCTTCAAGTATTTGAACGTTCAAAATTTAATTAGTTAAAAGTTATTAATTACTCGAGATTTTCAAGTTTTTATCCGGAATGTTGTGGAAATGGTCATTTCATGATGCAATGAAGGTACGGAAATATATTTGAGAATTTTTTGTTGATCCTCAATTGACTTGTTAACCGATTTAGATTGATCGTTTTAGATAATTTAGATAATCAGGGAATAAAAAGGTACCGTTTCGAAAGTAGGTTCTTAAAGTCGCCGTTTCTAACTGACCTATTTTAATTTGACAATAATTTAGCGACTAAAATAATCTCGTTGTATGTTAACTGGCTATATTGCCTTGAGCCCGCAAGCAATACATATATGCTTCAATATTTGACTCCACATATCTAATATGCACAAACAATAGAACCAGTCCAGGTGCTCACAAAGATTTCATGTGATATTTATTGATGCAGGATTCCATCAGTAATTCACTAAGGCGGAATTTCCATTGGCTTCTTGGGGCTCGGGATCACAAAAAAATCTTCGATGATATCTGGAAGAAAAGTTGATGCACACAATATTGAATATCAAAAAAGCGCGGCAACGGCCCATGAAAATTTGAATAACCATTCAACTCGGTCAAAAACTTTAAACGGACCGTACCAGGTGAGTGCTGGACAATTTCAGATAACACACACAAGGGAACTTTCTAGTCTGCAGAAAAACAAAATCCACTGAACCGATCCAAGCAATAATGGATGCTGTCCAAGAGTCTCAAAATACCGACGTGGGAGTGATGATTGACTGGCCTGGCCGCGTCGTTAGGTTTGGGGTATTGCTGAGCAAACAAGTATTGAAATTGTTATTTATAGTATACGAAGTAAATTGTTAGTAATGAAATATATTAAATTTGAATAAATAAGTAAATAAAATTCATTCGTAAATTGATTCTTTTTCGGCACATGGAACCTACCGCTATTTCTAAGAATCATAGACTTTTTCAGGAGGTTATAATAAATAGTCCTGATGGCTGCAACTATTATATTTAAATTAGAAAGAAAACTATTTCTAAAGTATCCCTAAAACTCTCGTCACCCTCGCTTTTTCTTGCCAGGAAATTAGCGTGGAAAAACAACTACTAGATTTCCCAGTGGTGCATGGCTAGCAAGCGACCCAAGCTCCCTGCGAGACATGTCTGGCCAAATGAGATAATTTCCGGTTATTTCTGAGGGGAGCTAGCCTCTCATTGCGCTGTCCGCTGCGTTTTTGTTTGGCTCTCGCAAGCATGTGGCGTAATGCCGACAGATAAAATGACCTCTTGGAAGCGTGCATATTTGGCTCGAACACTTAATTAACTGGCTCGCAATAAATTAACTTGTAGCAATAGGTAATAATTCTCAAATATTTTAATATATCTACGAGCTATTCATATATTCCTGGGGCAACTCAATTCATTACCAAACCCTTTTTTAATCCAAAAAAAATTTTGGAAATTTTTCTTTTATTAGCGTTGTGCTCACGATCATCACTTAAGATTTTTTTATACTAACTTTTAATAGACGAATCAATATTTTGGATCGTTGATTGTGAGTGAAAAATATTAGTTAACATTAATTTTTGTTTCGACAACATTCTAATTGATTAGATGTTCAAGAATTTTTCCTACGTTTCTGAGATTTGTTGATATTAGCGTCAAACGTCAACGAATTCCGTATAGTAATTTTTGTACCCACAATTACTGCATTAAGTGCAAACCAGTTGTACTTAACATTTTCGATTTTTCATTTTGTTTTTAAAACTACTTGGCTTTGTACATTATTAATTTAGAGCATCATTAATTGCTAAGGTTCATCATTTATTGTACTCGCCATTATGGCATTATACAAAACATTGTTTTGTAACCAAACATTGTTTTGTATAATGCGATCACAGACAACATTGTTTGTCTGTGATCGATCATCATACGATCATCACGTGATCACAGACAACGTTGTTTGCCTCATACATGCAATGCTTACGTATCCACGTTGGCTGCACACAAAATTCACTTTGAGCTCTCGTCAAATATCCTCGATGTGGACTGAAGCTGGAATCAATGTATTTCATATGGCTTTCAAGATAAACGTATATAGGGTTGAAGGGCCTTAGCGTGTGGCATTGGAAGCTGGAGCAGATATGCCGAGCCTAAAAGAAGCGGTTAAGTGTCCTTGAAGCCGCCCTGCTTTGATGCACCAATTGAAAGATTTACTGCAATTTGGTTGCGATGAAATCGAAACTTATTTCAAAATCAAACGATACAGTTACAAGTGAGCAGCGTTTCAGTTATGAATGAAAGTACTAAATCGCGGTGATTAGAACTTTGCATTTGGGCAGGTTGAGGTTGGTTAGGAGTAGAAAAACTTTGTGGCTTGTGAATTTAAATAGTACACAATTCAAAATAAGTGTAATGTGGTGTAGATGCGATATGCTACGTACGGTATAGATAGAATAATATAAAAAGGATCAAAAGAAAGTGTCTTTTAAGTTCTAAAAAACCTCTTAAGTTGTTGTTATCGATTTCAGGAGGCTGTGATTGAAAGTTTGTTTTAACGTACTAAAATTCTTCCCTTAAAATGAATAAATTTATCGCAAAAATCCACAGAAATCCTCAATTAATAGCTCCAAAAGCGGCACAGAAACAATTGTATAAAAGAGGACAACAATGTGTCTCTAAAACCTTGTAAATTTTGGTATAAATTTCCCTGTAATATATTTATGAATTTCTCGGCCAGGTAAGCGAAGGCTTTAACTTTAAGCCTCGAGTAACGTTAGCATACACAGCCACGTCGGCAGGCTAACGCTGCAAGGGCGGTGCCCTGGTAACTGCTTGGGCTTATAGGTGCTGTGGGGCGAGAATAAACTTGGTGCCACCCAGAAATGGTGAACATCACTGTAGTGGTGTGCTGATACATCATCCGATGCCCAGGTATGGTGAATATCACTGTAGTGATGTGTTGATACATCATCTGTTGCCTAGGTATGGTGAACATCACTGTAGTGGTGTGTTGATGCATCATCTGTTGCCTAGGTATGGTGAACATCACTGTAGTGGTGTGTTGATACATCATCTTCGAAGAGCATCATTTGTTCAAAATTCGATATTCTGATGTTCAATGACCTTGCTTCTGATAATCATTTGATTCCAATTCATACATTGAAAATTTAAATTGATTTGCATAAATAAACAAGCTGTTATGTATATGGGTCCTCTTTCGTGTGTTAAAAATTCAGGACACCTATGATGAGCTTCCTAATAATTTGATATAAAAGCAAGGATTTAAAATAATCAGCAGGGCTATAAAATTGGTCTAAAATCCCACGAACAAAATACTCTCTGAATGAAACCTCACAAATTTTGATGAACTATTAATCTTATTTGTCACCACACAACCATTACTAGTTGTGAATCAATTGTTGGCATGAACAACGCACGGTATCACAAAATCAATGCACTAGTTTCCTCAGTGCACGTCTCGTTGGCCACGCAAGGATCGCGTGAGGCTTGATCTTGGGTGGAGATCTCACCGCTCCTAGGCACCGCGCCTATATAGGCACCGCGCCTATAGGCACCGCGCCTCAATGATGGCAGCGACGATTACTCCTGTAGCCTAAATCATATTCTCCGGAGCGAGGCTAATGATATATATAAGCATACCCTTTGAATCCATCATCGTTGCATCTGCTAATGGAGGTTTTGTTCTCTGACTTGACAATTATAGAAAAAAAGGAAGAAATGGGTGGAGTAAATACAGGTTTTTACTACGTATTGCTGTGAGAAGTTATGTTGATTGTTCTGACTATTGGTTGATTCGTACTATGTACAATGTATAGGAATAGGCTTTTATAAACCTTGTAAAACAAAAAATTCATACGAGTGCAAAATTCGTGCAGGTATTTCACCAGATCTCAACAAACTTTAAGTGCGTGACAAAAAGACAAAAAGCCGTAAAATACAACTAAAATTTATACTTTCCATTCAAAGTTGTACTATAGTCACATTTTTTGGTCAAGTTGCAGATTATGTAGTCGCGTATACAGCAATGTGATCATGGCACAATGATGTCGAGTGACATTATTATATTTTTATTGGAGCTCGCTGACTCGTAGGAGTCTCGTTGCTGTTGTGTATGAGATTTTATGTTTTTTTTCGATGCAGTTACGTCATGATATTTGCGGTACTTCATGAATCCTATTATATATGCACTACTTATATTTCAATAGCCAAATTACTTCGGAACAAACTACTAGACAAATAACATCCGCACTCTTGACAACTTTTATTAAAATTAAATGCTACTTAATAGGAATGGCTGCCAACGTAGCATTATTTGCAGGATTAGGTGTAATCAACGATGTACAAATACTTGGAGGAAATCCGTTCAATTTAGAAGAAATGGGTGGAGTAAATACAGGTTTTTACTACGTATTGCAGTGAGTAGTTATGTTAATTGTTCTGACTATTGGTTGATTCATGCTATGCGCAATGTGAATAGGCTTTTATAAACCTTGTAAAACAGAAAATTCATAGGAGTGCAAAATTCGTGCAGGTATTTCACCAGATCTCTACATACTTCAAGTGCGTGACAAAAAGGAAAAAAAATATAACTCAGTACTCACTGCAGTGAGTGACAGAGAGCGCAATTTCTCGTCGACGAAAACTTGAGGCACGGACAGACGGACGGACAGACGGACAGACAGACAGACAGACGGACGGACGGACATGGCGAGCACAATAGTGCATTTTTTTCCATAAATGAGAAAATGCGCTAAAAAGATCTATATACAACTGAAAAATATATTTTCAATTCAAAGTTGTACTATAGCCACATTTTTTGGTCAAGTCGCATGACATTGAAGCTCGCTGACTCGTAGGAGCCTCGTTCTGTTGTGCTTGAGATTTTTTTTTTCGATGCAATTACGTCACTATATTTGCGGTACTTCATGAATTCTATTGTATGTTCACTACTTATATTTTAATAACCAAATTACTTCGGAAATTACTTGACGAAAGACATCCGCACTCTTGTCTTTTTTTTATTATAATTAAATGTTACTTAATAGGAATGGCTACTAACGCAGCATTATTTGCAGGATTAGTTGTAATAAATGATGTACAAATACTTGGAGGAAATCCGTTCAATTTTAATGCAATAATGTTGCAAAAATTGGCTCCATCGCCGACTGCATTTGCTGGAACATAAATTCAGAACCTAGTCAGTCTTTTTCATTTTAATAACCTGAGGTTCAAGAAAGGTATCTGGAAAACTTCAGGTTAATTCCCGAACATTGGATTAATTCATTTAAATTCGCATTCTCCTTTTACTGTTGACTTTCATTTCTTACAAGAGTGGCAAAGTGGGCGGTGTACTGGGCTTTGATGACTTGCCTATCTTTCAGGAGTGGCAGAGCGACGGTGGCAGGGCAGAGTGGGCGGTGAGGGCGATGGACTGGGCCGTGTGGGCGCTCTGGTGATCACAGCCCAGACGCTGGTGGCTCTGCTCATGGGCGGGCTTGTGTGCTGGGCTTTGGTCTGGGCGCCAAATTCCATCCCGTTCAGGGAGGTGCCACATTACGCCGCCATACCGGTCAGACAAATGCAGTCACTGGATCTTCTTAATTATTATTAATAATGCATGCAATCCTTTGCTAATAATTATATAATAATAATAATAATTCATTGATAATTGATATAATAATAATTTATTGATCTGATCGTTGAAACCTTTGATAATAATGATACGAGTATTTAGGCAATTTCTTGTACACAATATAATGCGGATTGTAAATATTTGATAGAAACTAGTGAAATAATGTCAAATGTAGTCTAAAAATGAGAAATAAGGGGGTATCAATTTTTGAAATTATTCAATTAGTCCGCGAGGTTTAGCCTCGTGACTTCTTTCGACTCAGAAACAGGACTTGGCCAGATATATTGATATTATATTGTGATGACTTCAAGATAATTACTTGCCAATTATTTTGAAACAACGGGACATAAAAAATTATGGGACGAGAAAAACTAAGCATACTATTGACTATTCATTTTGATACTAGCAAAACATTGGAAGATTTTATCAGCGTTGTATATTTATTCAATTTCAGAAGTAATCAAGTAGTTTCGTGTAATTAAATCATTAGAGTCTTCAATTTAGTTTTAGTCTGCATTGATCGAGACTGCTGATGATTTAAAGAAACAGTTTTTCACAATGGTAATAAGTTGCTGCTTAGTGTGAAAATTAAAATTTTTGTTGATAAATTTTAACCCGAGTTCCTGATTAGGTGCTCGGCCTTATAACTCATTGAAATTATTTAATTAGAAGCCGTCTGAATAAAATTATATTTTTAATTAGTGATCGCAAGATGATTGGAAATTTTATTCAAGGGCAAAGCATTTGTTTACCTCTGTTGAAGTTTAAATTTATTTTACAAAACATTGAGATATAATGTAAGAGGAATTTGTTTCTATTTTAACAGAGACTCAAAATTAGAGTATATGATGGCAAAGATTATCACAAAATAAGCATTATTTTATTTGCGATTAATTAAATTATTCATTGACTTACTGATTTTTCATCTTCAGTTCAGTAGCATTGCGCCGGGAGTTCAGTTGTGCATGCCTAGAAGGCATTAGGTTCTTATTTCTGAAGTAAAATTAGTTAGCCACAAATAGCAGAGGTGAGAACTCCACCCTGGGCTTAAGTTTATTCTTCAGTATCTGTTGTTTACTAACACGGAGCTCTGCTTCTCAGAGGCGCACTCTACGGCAATGCTCAGAGTAATTGGGGGGAATACTGAGCCGGCCGAACCTTAAACTTTAATGAGGCTTCCGTTCCGCAATGAGAGCGAGAGTGAGCTGGCTGACGGTTGGAACCAAGTGCAAGCTTCATATATAATTGATGGAAGCTTAATCTATTATTCATCTATGACTCAATTTTAGCTTTACCGGCCAGACTCAGATGACACAAGAAGACTCACACTGTCTTCTTTATCTGACCGCTGTTGAAATGACATCTATTTCAGGCTGATATATTTTGCAATTAGGCGTCAAAGAAATGTCGTTTTTCGCTGCGCAGCTGTTGGTGAGCGGACTCCTGGGAGTTTTGCTGTTGGCTTGCTGCTCCAAACGACCAAAGCGACGACCAGCCAACATACTAAAGGTAAATATGATGCCGCGATGGCCAGTCAACATACTCAAGGTAAATATGATGCCGCGATGGCCAGCCAACATACTCAAGGTAAATATGATGCCGCGATGGCCAGTCAACATACTCAAGGTAAATATGATGCCGCGATGGCCAGCCAACATACTCAAGGTAAATATGATGCCGCGATGGCCAGCCAACACACTCAATGTAAATATGATGCCGCGATGGCTAGTCAACATATTCAAGGTAAATATGATGCTGCGATGGCCAGTCAACATATTCAAGGTAAATATGATGCTGCGATGGCCAGTCAACATATTCAAGGTAAATATGGTGCCTGCTGCTGTCTGAGCTTTAGTGAGAAACACCTGTCGACTTTATGGGAGGACTGTCGTAATAAGGCAATAACTAATTCATAGTAAAGAATGAGAGGCATTAGGTCTCATGAAAAATGTACTTAAATATTAATTTTTGAATTTTACTCTGAGTGAGACGATTTTTGGAATTTTTAAAGTTCTTGTGGAAGTTCTTAATTTAATGTCATCGTATAAGACATTTCACTTCAAGCTCCCTAAGAGGTAGACAGCCAACGACACGGAGAATATATCAACACTCATCATTAAATAGATGAAGTTAACTGCATGCAAACAATGTAGCTAGTTTTGAATATCGAATATCAGTAGTGGTATCGCATGAGTTTTATGCGATACCATTACTCATGCGATACCATTACTGATATTCGATACTTCCATTTATGCCATTTATGCGATACTTCGACAAATATTGATATATCATTAATATAAAAAGAATTAAATCGTTGTATCCTGCTTGCAGATCATGATTGTGTTAACGTCGTTCATGGCAGTGGTGGCATGCCTGTGCGTGTGCATCTTTGCGGCGCTGAAGCTCGTGCATCTCGCGCCCATGAGGTGCCGCGAGGTCAAAGAGGTCGTCGCTCTCGTCGAACCTTCACTGAACGACTCCGCGAATCCGACGCTCGAGTTGAGCGACAATAACGACGCTGCTGCAAGAGCATCGGGAGATAGAGCAATTTCGAACGAAGGAAGTGACAGTATTATTAATAATTCCAGCTTAGCTCAAAGCGTTGACATTGATGGGACTGGTGATGTATCAGACGCCCCAAGTTTGGCCGGAGAAGTGAACAGTTATGTCCAGCACTCAGGGGACGGTAGCACAGATGGAGCTAGCAGAAATCAAAGATCTGATCCCGTTTTTGATGACGGAGTAGATGATGAGGATGAAACTTTGATGAATTACGACGGGAGTGGAGAAGCTCCTCCTGAATTGAACCTCCCAAAAGCATCTTTGGAGCTGGAGTCTCCGACGACCCGTACTCTCCCAGCCATGTCAGACCCAACAGTATTGATTGAAAAAGCTTACTGTGTGTGCGAATCTTGGAAGGATCACTGGAGTCTCCGACGACCCGTAATCTCCCAGCCATGTCAGACCCAACAGTATTGATTGAAAAAGCTTACTGTGTGTGCGAATCTTGGAAGGATCACTGGAAACAAAGTCTGAGGTATCCAGACTTGAGTTGTGTCGAAGTTAACCGAGTTTTGCCAGTGCTTATTGTGGCAACCTGCATTGTGACGGCAGGTGGCGCCATTTTGTCAGGCGTTGTAATTTATTTGATATGGGCGTCCCGGGCATCTTATTATAATCCCATACGACCCACGGAGATCAGACCCATGATGAAATCGAGTTCATTAAAACGAAGTGTGAGCCTTCAGTGTCGCAGTAACGGTGTACCTTACTGGAATGGATCTCCCAGTACAAATGGACACTCGCGATACATTGTGAACTAATATCGTTGTAAATGATGTATGAGTGCTGTACATTTTGAAATGTTAATTTTCGTGACTTGAACTTGGTGATATTGTTTAGCTTGACTCAGGATGAAGAGAAACATTCACTTACCGTGCGCGGAAATGAGGAGAGTTACCACGTGTAAATTTCGAAGCAAATATTTTAAGAGATTCTCGTTTATTAGTGCAAGAATACAAACGCAGTTGCGGTAATGTCCGCTAGAATTGCGATATTGCTCGCTGTCTGCAATGCATAATTGTGGTAATGCCGGCTAGAATGAAAATGACACATCTCGTGCGAGGAATAACATTTCAGTTAACAGAAAATTATATGCATAAAGAAAATCTGAGACATTTTTACAGCTTTGTTATGATTTTTTTCTAACGGAAAGTGCTTTACAATCATCATGATTAATTCATGAATAATTTTCAGCTAAAAACACACATTTTAGTCTTTGTATAGGCATGCACATGAGTAAGTAACTGAGGTATGTAATCAATACGTCGCTTAATGTGAATAAGGCAGGGTAAATGATTAGAATAAGAACGTCGCGTAATTGAAAATTTGTTCTAATAAATTCAGGAATGACGTTACTTAAAAAATTATAGGAAGGCATTGATAATAAATTTATATTTCTAGTATCTCGTATAAAATTACCCTTCAGAGTTGATAAAAAATAAAGTATCGAATTTTGATGTTCAAATTTGTTGTTAAGGTGAATGAGTTAATCTTAATTGTTTTTTTATTATTAAAAATTACTGTAAACCAAATGTTAATTAAAAGCCGTCTGTTTAAAGCGGTTCTTTGAAAGTTACTAGTAACATTTTAAGGATATATTACACAACAAACTTTCCTAATTCTCAATTGGGAATCACAGATGGATTTAAATCGACATAATAGTATGTCATTTTGCACATATTCGACCATTTCGAATTACTTCACTACCCAGGTCAGAAACAAAATATGAAGCAGGACTTCATATTTTTAAGTCAGTGAAAAGTTCAAATCACTTTCGTGTGATCTTTTGAAAGAAAAAAACTTGTTGGTGCCAATGCAAACGTCCACACGATGGTAATCCATCAAGCCACAGAAGTCATATTCTGGCAATACCGAGAAAACTCTTTGCAGTTGCAGAGAGCTTGGGTCTGTGAAATTCATTCTCGATGCTTTCAAAAATTTCTAGTATATTTTGCAGCGAATGATTTTCCATCACGAGTCTCTTGCACTTCTGGTATTGGAGGGCAATAAGTTCAAAAACAGAGCCGTGATTTATGATAAGCGTCGCATCTGTCGTCTATTCTCGGTCGATACGAAGCGGCGCTACGAAATTCCTGCATTTCTGGCAAGGCCACACTCGCTATGGCGTCTGACAATGGTACACAGATACCACAATGGTTCACAGATACCACAATGGTTCACTGATGCCTCAATGGTACTCAGATGCCACAATGGTTCATAGATGCCAAAATGGTTCACAGTTGCCAAAAGGTTCACTGTTGCCACAATGGTTCCTAGATGCCACATTGGTTCACAGATGCCACAATGGTTCACAGATGCCCAATGGTTCACAGTTCCCAAAATAGTAAAAAACTGACGGCATAAAAGATCTTCGTAAAAAAATCATATTTTTCATTCTAAGCTAAATTCATGAAACAAATGGATCAATAAAGCTGTTTCAGAAAGAAATATTCTGGCCCTAAATGAAGGCTCGTTATTTTTTCGCGGAGCTTAAATTTTGGGGTCGGTCTTGGATGCATAAAAAATCTGCCATATTTCCGGGCGGCGTCCAACTGCAGTAATTTGTCGACAAATTTAATATACTTAGTTATTTAGATGTTTATACGTAGAAATAGTCTGGCAATAATTTGAAAGATATATAAATCCCCTCCTTTTTCGAATGAAAACAAAATAACATAAGGTCATAAATAAAATAAGGTCTCGGTCTGATTCCAGGATTATTATTTTGAAAAACAAATTACAGAAGAAGACCCAAAACTTAAAAAAAATATTCTCCGGAATGTCATGTAAAGAATAAAACCTTAAACGAGTAAAATCAAAGCAAATATTCGAAACTTGCACGCCAGAAAATATGCTTCGAATTACTGACAACATTCACAGTCCGAGCAGTTCCCTCCCTCACTATTTGCTGCGAGGCAATAATTCGTTTGTTGGCAATGATACGGGGTTAGTTGAGCGCGCTAATGTGACATGACATAAAAGGCTATATCAATTGCCAGCGTATATGGATTTTATCCACTGGATTAACTCTAATTAATTGCTGCTGGTTTTCATGAGCGAGTATTGGCCAAATAATACCCGCAGGTATGCCTCAGCACATCGGATCCCAGGACGGTATTGCAATTTGCCAATTAATGTGAAATAAATCATCGAGAATTCAATGGTCCATATGAATTAGGCGAACAATTAATAACTTACAACACTCGCGGGGATTTTGATTTTTGAGTCGATTCGTCGTTAGATCATCAGACAAATTAATTTAATTATTGGAATGACAAACATTTCTCAAATATTTTGTACGAGTTAACTGCGACGCCCCGTCGAACGAATTGCTGGGTCCATTTATGAGAATATTTTCCTAGAGTTAATTAATCTAGTACTGCTTAGTTGGAGCTTTGATCCATTAGAAGCTGAGTATTAATCAGCCTATGTTAAGTTGTTATCATAGCTTATGATGAAAATTATTTGAACACTTTTTAGACAAGTTGAGATGAGCTGAATTTAATCAGCACAAACTTTAAAGAATTAATAATATATTTTATATTATTATATCATATTATGAAGGAATTGAATTGATGAAGGAATTGTACTGATTGTTACCATTATAATTTGATGTATTCTTGCCTTTATTGTGTATATGAAAGTATAATTTAAATACTGACAAAGCAAGAAAATATATAACATTAAAGGAGCGTTAGCATATGAAATATCATCCATTAAACACCTGCTGCCTGTAAATGAATATTTCGATATTCTGACGAGTTTGAACCTCGCCCAATGTAGGAAGTCAAGATTAACTTCAAAATTATGATCCTGTTCATCAGAATATTTTGCAATGAAATTGGTTTCTTTCTAAAAAGTTGCATGAAAATAGGATCTAAGACCAGCCGAGATTTCGCATTCAAAATATCTATAGAACAAATAATTTCAGGAATTAAACAAGCTCGCATATAGCTTCCAAAGAGAGCAAGGTAACGGCGCAAGTTTGGAGAGGCTGAACATTTCTTGTGAGTTGCATGACTTTAATGAGGGTTTGTGTGTTCAACTTGGATGCTCCACAACCATGAAATTCCTTTAATATTATTTCTTCTTTGATAGATTAACTTTGGTGTTTGCAGATATGCGGCATGTGTGAAAGGCCAGAAAAGAAAGAAATTTTACTTGATGAAATGAGCCGTAAAATATCTCTTTTAACGCTATCTATGTGAGAATTTTGGTTGCAATGAAAATATAATTTTTATTATTAGTGAAACTTGCCCTGAAGCCCGTGCGCGCAAATTAATAGAATTTGTGAAACGGTTACCAAATATCAGACTTGACGTGCGTTCGGCCGGCTAGCGATGATGTTTTTGTCGCAGTCGCGTCAGCAAAGGACATCAGATGGCAATAATTTCCATGCAATAATGGCATTAATTGCTGCCCTGGACAGGCAAATAAATCACTCATCGATGATGTGATGAGTTCGCGGTCACCAAATTTGCTGCCTAATTTTATGAACCCGGCTCGTAAATGCAATGAATCAGATATTGAGAGTACAATTTTATGGTCAATTACCACAGCTAATTCAGCTTGATATCTTTGTTGAAAACTTGCGCTTAGTTGAGCAATTTTAGATAATGAGCAATTATTATTCATAAAATTCTAGTTTACAATTTGCTAGATTGTTAGCAAAAAATTCCGTCATCCTATGACGAAGCAACGATGAAAATACCGCCGAAATATTTTTTCATTCAGAACCGCGCATATATTTTTGGTAATTTGTGTTCATTTGTAACGGAATTATGACGTTGCATATTTTCAACGTTCGTTGAAGAATGCGCTGAATTCAGGCTTCAAAAGTAAGGTCAATTCCGCTTTTAACAAGCGGGATTAGTAGTTATTCTACAATATAAGAGAGCTACATATCGTACACAAAATGAGATAGTGCATAACTCGTATAACTTATTTCAGCCAAACAAATAAAGTTTTTTGATTTTCTTATTTTCTCCTTGGGGAAAATGGGGCTTCACTGCGAGAGATAAGATGGTTCGGTTCTATACAGGTGCCGTCATAATATATAATCAACCTCGCAAAGGTCGAGAAATATCCTCGAATTCTCAGTGGCAGATGAGAAAATAATTTTCATAGTTTCAAATAATGGCTGTTTTTAAGGCGCTTTATTCACTTCCCTGGGATCTGCATGGTTAAAGAAGTTGGAAAAGTTTATTCTGAAGCATTTAAGGTGATAATATTGAAATTCAGATTGTTACCACAAATAATGTCTTTAGACCACATGCATTCATTAAATCCAAGAGCCAAAGAAAATTAATTCGTAACAAAGCCTCTCATTACCAATAGTTGTTAGGGATTGAAATTTAAAAGCTATTGTAATATTATTGACAGAGAGATCAATGGAAGTCAGGAGTGTAAAAACTGCCGCGAACTCTTGGAACAACAACAGGCCTTGCTGTGAACATAAATGTATTTAGAAGAGTTACTGGCTTTATATAGCAGATCAGGCGCCTGTGATCGCAAAAATACTCTATAGAAAGGCTCTTTTATTAGTATCCAGTTAAAGGCTACCTTTCAGATAGAGAATTTTTTATCACCATGGGCGTAGACGGGAAAGTTCTTATAAATGATTACATCTTTGTGTGCAGATAGGAATCGTCAAAAATACAATTTTCCAGATATAACTGTTGAAACACGTGCGAAATATATGTAAAGTCAGAGTTAACTAAAAAATCGCTCACATAAACTTTAAAGAATGGTCCTAATATATCGCATGGAAACAAATATATTTTAGTGTGTAGTACTCCGCAATAAAAAGTCTAAAATGTATACCTGCTCGTATGAATCAAGATTCTTCAATTTAATCAAAGTTTTCTCAGTGAGCTAATTCTGTCGGCACAAATAATATTGTCGAAAAAGTGTATTAATTATTTTTATTTATATTATCGCGTAAAATATGGAGCTTTTAACTCACCAAGAGAAGATACAACAAGTGTAATCCGTTGAATTGCTAGGGTCGGGAGCGCAATAGGTTTGCAGGCGAGTGACTGCGTTTTCCATCGCCCACTTTATGACCCTTAAACTTAGGAGGGAAATTCTTAGTTATGTACTTTAGGCTCTATTATTTCAATAAAGAAATCAAATTCTTAGGTATAGGGTAAATAATAGCTTGATGCACACCGATAGCACAATACCCCAACAGCCTGAGCGCTGCGATAACAAGTGATATGTTTTCGTCAAACTATAATGAGCAGAACCGGTATCGGGCGAGATACAGTCAAAGTCCTCCATTAATTAGACACCGCTATTTTTTCACGCTAAACTGATTGATTATAAATCTCCTAAGCCATCTCCAAGTAATGTTGTGCACAATGATCCCTCTTTTAATCAAGGATCGAAGCCAATTAGCTATTGCAGGCTATTCGGATGTCACCGGGTATTTCAAAATAAGTTATTCAATCATTAATGCCAATTAATGAATATAAAAGTATTTGAACATTAATGGAAAACATAATAAATGTAATTTTATTTGACCTAATCCATGCTTCCATAATTTTCTTCCGATAAAATTCCGAAAGTCGTTAAAATATTCCTGATTTAACTGAGTAAGTTTGGCTTGCGCTCAACATTCGTTAGAACTACAATGATATTCATTGCAAAGTAATGTGAAGTCACGAGATGGAATAGTAGCTCATGTATTTTTATTAGGCCTCTCGAACCAAGCGCGAAACTTCAGTCATTTGCATAATTTCGTTTCCACAAATTGCGATTCTCGCGCACGTCAAGAAGAGGTTGCATTCTGCCTATGAGGCGACGCCTGAGTGAGCGTTTAATTTGTAGGCATGGAAATCAGAAGGTCTGGATCTGTAATGAGTATAAAATGCTATTGCATTAGTGCATGTAAAAATTACCAGGCCTTGTGGGCAGAATGGGCACAAAATAAAACACTGTGGAATAGAGACCAGCCAACGACGAGCCGCCGACGTCGTGGTTGAGTTCACTGCAAAGTTAATTAGACCGACGGGTTCGAAGTGGTGAGTGAAGATTTTTTTCGCGTGTATGCGGACGTTTTCAAAGAATGCCCTCATGATAACTAGAAAATTGAATTGCAGTTTGAGTGCCGAATATTCTGTAGGAGACAAATTAGATATAACGCTATCAACAGATGGTTGTATGGTTTAATTTACCCCAAACTCTTTATAATTAATTTTCTTCATACACACTCGGAAAAGCTTCTTGTATCTACAGCTGACCTGATAAAAAATTCAGCAATGATTCAATGATGAATGACACCTTGCCAGCAGTGCGAACTTTGAAACTATCTCATCAGAATATAATAATTATCGCTGCTTACATCCACGAATTGCTCTTGACGGGCCCAAAACGTTCCCATTTGGCCTTTTCCAATCAACCACGGAGCAAAAATTGTGGCGTCTTCGAGACACGGAGACTGGAACCCATTACACGCATCGCTGCACTTCCCCTTGATTCTTGTTGTTGGCAGTTTGCCACACAATTCGTGTCGCAAACATGAATTGACTTGATTCGTTCTTGACTAAATTCTAGGTTAGTGACAAATTTACAGGTGCCTATAATTTTCCAAAACTACATGTTATATAAATATTAGTTTTCCAGTTTCAATGCTGCATGTTTACCAACTCAACATTCTCGTTTATTTACCAACTCAACATTTCTCGTTTATGAAAAAAAGGCGCTATTGTGCTCGTCATGTCCGTCCGTCCTTCCGTGACTTCACGAAAAAATGCGCTCTCTGTCACTCACTGCAGTGAGCACTGATATAAATTTTTCTCTGCAACTTAGTTTGATCTGCGCTGCGAAGCCGGCACGATGGAGCTCATTACGAAGCTTTGTCTAACTTCTATATAAACAAACTCATCTACATTAAGCTGGGCTAAAATCACCAATAAAATACTTTGGTATTTCGTGCGAAACTGAGCGTATACGTAATTATTGTTTACCGTTCTTTGTTGCCACACGACAACAATCGAGACCTGATTCAGGATATCAAATAAATTTGTTTCTTTTACACTTTTGCTTAAGAACCTCGTGCAAAATTTGATCTTGCTTGCGAGTTGTTCACTCGTCCACATCACAAACTTTATTCTGATAGGAGGACAAAACACCAGAACTCCCCAAAAAGCAACATGATAAAGAGAACAGAAATGTTCATAGTAAAAGCTTAAATAAGCTATAATCCGCCACACGGGCGTTGTATAATTTTAGAAAGCAACTACAATATTATGAATTAATACTTGCGTGAACCTGTAAACATATCTCATAGAATTAATAAAATTGATAACTACATATCAGCATAAATGAACAAAATAGGAACGAATTCAAAACAAATCCGGTTAAAATCTGAATGCAGATAAAGATAAAATAAAGCTAATATGATATTCAAGTTTAAATTAATGCGGGGCAAATTAAATCTTCGGACTTTAGAGCAGTGTAAATTCAAGTTTAAAACAGAATTTTGAGTTATTTGATTTAAAATCGTTCGGCAATTTTACCCTCTGGTCATTCCCTGTCAATTGCATCAGCAGAAGTCCGACCTGACTGACCATCACAAATTTTGATGAAATTTAACACCGAGGTTACCTTACTGTACATTCTAAACGAAATTCGCCAAAACTATCAGCTTAAATCACATAAGACAAAAATTAAATGCGGATAATGTTGAAAAGTTTGCTCTTGGCTCATTATTATGCTACATTGGAATGATGGACAATTCGAACCGAAGCATCGAATGTTCACTACATGAGCGGTGTTTAAGTGCTTATAATAAATGCTGATGACTTAAATTCAATGTAATGTTAATAGTATTCCAGGGTTAAAAATTTCCAGGAGAAGTGACTATATATGAGCTGGGCTCGTGATGGGAAATTCGTGATGATTCTACAGAACCCGCGTACGTGGTGCGCTCAGTTTGAAGGCGATGGGCCCATCGAACCAAGGCAATATTATGCATATTTTCTTGAGCAATGTTATGCATAACCAAGGCAGGATGAGGATCATTCAGTGGCCGTTCAAATGTGTTTCAGTACAGTGATTTTGACCCCAAGGCTGGTTGCTTCTGTACAGTTTTGGGTTGAATATTTTGCATAGAGATGAAAGTTTTGAAGGGTTTAGAAGGTAAAAGTATTTCTCTTACTGCCTCAGTCTTAATCTTCCATGAAATTTTTTCTTGTTTCCAAATACTTGCTACAAGTAAAATTTATTATTTTTCTTTGGAGATTCAGGAATAGGGGTGATATGTGGTTGCGTAATTTTTGGTTTAAATTTGGTTTAATATCTGTTGGTGTAAATTTTGTCTAATTATTTTTCGGCTTAAAATTTGTTTAATTAATTTTTACCAAAATCCTATCCAGTTATTTGAGGTAAAGCTCCGTATAGTCAAAGCCCCATTTAAGTTAAGACAGACGGCTGGGTCCTATCATTTCTTTAACATCGCTTCATCGGACTTGCTATACCATTCGGGATTTTCACTCCACATGCAAGCTTGTTCTAAATTAATTCGTGTTGACAAATGCCAGATCAAGAAATACAGAGTAAACCAATTTGTGAACAATTGAAATAAAACCAACTGAGAAATGTGTATTAACCTTATAATTTATAAACATTATTATATGCATAGTTTTTACACATTTTTAATAATCGTAAAAGTTTTAATAAAAAGTTTACATCGTGAGAACCTGTTCGCGGTATCGCCGCTTACATAACTCCTCAATACCCGAATTATTTTTAGCACAATTGGTTCCAAGTGAGCTGTGTTATAGTGTACTTGAAGCAGACCAAAATTATTACTAAAGTTCTAAATATCCGAACGCGCTCGGAGAATAATAACTTTTGCCTTCATCCAGCATCAACGACGGACGGAATTTCTAATTCAGCACACGGTTGAAAAAAGTGAGAGTGCGAAAATACTCTGAAATAGAAACGATTCTTGAGACAATGAGAAGAGCTAAGTTATATTCGGACCGTAAACAAAATTTCTCATTAAAAATGGGACGATTTTTCCGGTGTGTCGTACACAAATGTTCCGGCGGAAAGTAATCCTATAGAGGAAAACGAAAGGGTCTGTTACTGACAGGATAGCTCGAGGTCCCGGTAAAGAGGCAACTTAACTTAATTTCACATGAGAAATGAGGCTCGTGTAAACTCCTATCTCGACCCACCACAACCTGCACTCGTGATGAAAATTTAGGCGCTGCTTCTGGTGGGACCTTCAACGAGGACGTGGAAATTACCTGTGAGCAAATAAAGTTCGTAAATTACACGTGAGACGAACTCTTAACTTCGGCTTCAAAATGCCTGCTAGATTGGTAGGTATATATAGGCCTTATAACTAACTCTTTATTTAACTGACTCTAGGGAAATTTCGGAATGTTACATTTTATGCAATAAATACTTAACTGTTCGTAATGTATCATTAAGATGTATTTTCAATGTGAAACATAAGACCAGTCATGAGCATAATTTTCTTAGACTAAAATAATTTTACAATGAGGAAAGCCATGTTGTGCCTCAATTAACAAGTCTGATTTTATAGAGTTTGGAAAATGACAAAACATAGAGCAAATTTTCGATACTAGTTATTCTGATTGAATAAATGCTTAAAGGTTAAAAAAACTTGAAATTCTATTGCAGATTGTGACCTTCTATGTTAATACATAATTCATGAAATACGATGCTTGCAAAGATTTTAATTTGCACTGTGTTTGCAGACAATGCAAGCTTGCTCTTTATTGCAGCCCAGAACTCGCACAAATCTTATGCTAATGAAATAAAAGAAATAAAAGCCATTGCGCCTCGTTTATTTTATGACCTCACTAATGTGAGCGCGGTGCTGCCGGCCGCGCTGTCCTGCAAACGCCGCTCAGTTGAGCAAATTTTTGCGGATGTACAAACTTCTGAAACAGCAAATATGTTTGAGAAATTTGGTCTTGATTCAGGTTTGGTCGAGACAAACATGTTCATTTCGATGTCTGTAAAATCTAAGTTCAAAATTTGTTGAGTTCTTTTCCTGAGAAGTGAGAAACGTTGTGAAACGTCATGAAAATTGGAATTTGACTGTCCATGCAAGAATTTTCCGTTTATAATTCATGACATTAAATTAGGAATATCGATAAAGTCAATGTGGCAAAAAATTTTCAATATATGATTTGAAATTGAATCAATTTTATTAGTAAAACGTTTTATTCGTTATTCTTATTGCCCATTTATTAATGACATGAAACTGAGCAAATATAATATGAATATTTGCGCATGTCAAGGATAAGATTCTTCCCACGCACGACGAATTTGAATGCTTTTTCGATAACCAATAATGGTTGGAATTAATGAACGCGTGACAAATTGTTGAATATCAATTTACGCTTCGTAACGAAAAGGAAGAGGGTGTGAATTTTTCAGACTCGAATTAGAACAAAACACATTTTATGGAGGTGCCTATTGGACCCACTGATGAAATAAATGTATTAAGAATATTATAATTTAGACCTGATGTTATGGGAACCGTCCTTGCAAGATAACAAACATAATCTTCATTTAGACGAAATCTATCAACAATTTTTTAAAAGAAAACACGAGCAGCTATTAGCTTTTTAAATACGTTAAATGAAAATAGCTAATAAAATCATTTATAAGTGAATTATCTCTCAGTCGAATTAAAATTATCAGCGTTTAATTTAATTATTCAAAGCTGGAAACGGCACACAAAAGTTGCCTCTCTTTGTCCGCCCGCACCAAAACTGATGACCAGAGGAAATTGATGCAATAGTTTCTTGAAATTTGTAATAAAAAACAGTTCTGCCAATTAACGAACGAGAAGCATTTATAATAGAAAAACCTGCGAATTGGAATCAGCACCTTTACATTGGCCAGAAGACATCAAGGCAGGTAGTGATGGGGAAGGAACATTAATCAAAATATTAGTTGACTTTGATTGCAATTAAAAATCGGGGGTTGATTTTAATAATATTTTCACAAAATTTGGTCAAACTTCGATCCGTATCAAAATCCAGGGTGTAAAATTCTGACAAGTGAACGAATAGAGAGATCATAAAATATTTTTGCTCTACCACGTACTATTTTATATCCAGATAGCCAACAATGATAATGATAAAAAATTTAAATGAACAGTGTTATCCAACTGGGCTGCATCTCATCACAGATCTGGAATCAATATGAAACCTAAACTGATTTTTTTTACCTCGCAGGCAAAATACCAGTTTATATTCACTTTTTGCGCATTTAATTTATGTATTTATCGAAACATTATTTCAGCAGTTGAAAGCCTTTGTAATTTTTTCATCAGTTACGCCACAGTCATCAGACCTGACAAAGTCCAGCACAAGCCAGAAGCCTACGTAAGCAGTTTGGTTTTCTACCCGCGATGTGGAACCAGTAAATCCCATCGAAGAGGCTCGACCTGCCGGAAAATTGTGATGGTAAAAAAATTGGCGTGTCATCGAGATCTTTGGGGGGAGGAAACCTATTTTTTTCTTCGGATATTCAAGAGACCTGATGAAATTGTGCAGTTTTTGCGCCCGCTCTGCAAAAATATTGGGCTTACCGTGCATGGTCGTCAGAAACGATTGAGGGATCAGGGCGTCACAAAGACAGAAAATTCAGTGAGAAAAATATTGAATAAAAATTTCATATCTTACATAAATGACATAAAAGTAACACCTCCAGGTAATGTCTAGAATCTGAATTCTCGGCTAATTGAATCGAAAATCCTTTTTAATGCTCATCAAAATGTGTAGGCATTCTAGTATTGCATTTCCGCGCTACGCACGAAATTGGAATGCTACGTTAAATTATGTCGAGGTCGAAAAAGTTGTTTAAAATCCATCCATAGCCTGCAGATCAATGAACGATCGTTGTTTGGATGACCTGAACCGCTTCAAACAGATTCATAATCCTTTCTGAACCGAGGTTTTTTGAGCTCATTCAGCAATCGTGGGCCACAAATAGAATGTTCTATGCAGTTGAAACATGGGTAAAATTGGTGGTAAATTTGTGTAGCTTACAAGGAAAATATCCAAATATTTGTAAACAAAAACTCTAAATATTTTTTAAACTTTATAGCATTTTAAAAAACCAGTAGCAAAAAATGAGTGACATCCTTTATGGTACGCTTTTAAGTAGAAGCGATTGCTTGTCTCGGAAACAATTCGTGTTAACATCGAATAAGTTATACCTTCATGCTGTCATTAGAACGAGGTGTCCCGTGTCTTTACATCAAGAAACTGTCACATTTCGGTACAGAGCCGTATTAACATGCCCGTAATCATCTAGATAAAAATCATTACACGAGCCATCCTTACACATACAAGACAATTTCCGCCTACTCATATCAATGGTTATTCGCTCACTACGCAGAAATGGCAAACCTAGAATAACATCATAATCAATAGACAAATCAGGCACAACGGTCATTGGAATATTTGAGTTCTTACCGAAAAACTCAACAGCAACACACGTGCTTCGTAGCGCTGGCACTTCTGCCCCTCCCAAACCTCGAATAACCGAGTTGGGTTGGCGCTCAATGCGCTCGTCGTGTCCGCTGTAACGCTCTTTAACGATGTTGGTAGAAGCACCGCTGTCGAGTAGAGCCATGGCCTCTTGTCCGTTGATCTTCAGTGGAATGATCATCAGCTTTGCAGGTTGCAGAGCAGCCAAGTAGACAAGTGGGTTGGGAGTCTCTTCGTCGCATGTCAATCTCGAAGGTGGAGGATCTCTATCAATAGCGGTCTCAGTTGTCCCGCTTGGTTCACAATCGTTGTTAGGTGGCACTTCTGTTGCATCTTGTTCAGTTTCGTCATCCGCTTCGTCAATGAGTGCCTCGTATCTGTTGTGAAGCGGTATTAAATTGGGATTTGTTGAGGCTTTCGTTTCCTTTGGCTCCAACCTAACCTCTACTGAGCTGGAGCTCGCTGGTTTAACCGTCTATTTTCAACGTTGTGATTGGAGGCACTGTTTCTTCTGTTGAACTGATCAGGTTGACGGGTTCTCATCTGGGGTGGTTGTGAGGCAAATCGCGACTGTCTTCGGTGTTGCTGAACTTCTCGCCGATGAGGGCAGTTTCTGACAACATGATCGTTGCCTCCACACCCAAAGCACTGTCGCAGGCGCAAACGACAATCGCGACCAATGTGTCCCACACGTCCACAGTAGTTGCATGTGCTGTTGGCTCCACGGTTCGGCCGGTTCATGCGAGCGTACCAGGGTTCAGAGGCGATCGGGCTCGGGCAACTTGGTGGCACAAATGATGGCTGCTGGAGACATTGCTGCGGGCGCGCTGGTGATATGTTCTGGGGTACGTGCTGTACCATGACGTCCTTCGTCCTCTTCTGCGTTACATTGACTTGCATGCTCTTCGTCGGTATGTCATCTTCACTCTGATCGCCTTTCTCGAGTTCTAGATCAAAATGTCGGGCGCACTTCTGCATCATTGCCCACGTGACCGGCTCCTCCCTCATTTTGCACGTCATGATCTGCGATGCCAGCTGCTTACGGAATGACTTGGGAACAGAATCTCGAAATTTCTCCCTCAAATCTCGACTCAAAGCGATGTTCCGTTTCGGGTAAGCTCGCCGATACAAGCGTTCTAGGCGGCTGCTGTACAAAAACATGCTCTCAGCTGGTTCACAACGGGCTTTTTTGAATGCTACTTTCGATCTTTCTCGTCGCTGTTCTTCCATGTCCTTCCACCACTCACACAGCTTTCGCTTTATCTCATCGTACGTATCCTGAACGTCACGCAATGATCTGAAAGCTTTCAAAGTCTTATCCTGTAGATGAGTTTCAAGTTCACCAATCCAAGAATCTTTATCACCTCTGATGTTCTCAACGCAGTAAATCTCCAACTGTTCGAAGTACTTTTCAAGGTGCTGACCTGAGGCTTCGTCGAATTTCTGGAGTGTGGGTGCCTTTCGACTATCGAGCTTCTTGAGCATCTGCTGCCAGTTATCAAAATCTGGACTAGGTGCACCTTCTCGACGGGAACGGTGACATACTCTCCTCTTCAGGGAAATTTCATGAGAACTCTCATCACTATCAGAAGAGCTACTATCCATACCTGTAGCAATCGTAGAAATAGTCGAAACATCGCTCCCTGCTGCAGACATCGACACTCGGACATCCTCCTTGACAATGCGACGTTTCGGGATTGCTCCCGTGGCGTGAGCGACAGGTGTAGGTGCGGTGACTACGGAGGAGGAATCAATAAAAAAACCTGACCATTTCATCTTAAAATCGCTTAATTGAACAGAACTCCGTAGTGAAAGGTTGCTATGACGGGCCTTCAGGTTGTCAAGAAATGTGCTCAAATATACAAGATTTTCATTAATAAAATCATCTTCCTCTTGCTGAGACACTGGTGGTTCCACATTCACATTGGCCTCTGCCACTGGTGGAGACACTTCCACATTCACATTGGCCTCTGCCATGATAAGCTGTCAAATGGAACAAATCAACGCAGGAAAGGCACATATAAAGCACAAAGTTACACGACACTGTCACTTTTAGGTCACGGCACCATTATGCTGGGGGACTACTTCATAATCACTTTAACTCGATACGGCCGTGAAAGGTTCAGTTAATATAGGGCACTGAGTATTCACAATATATTTGGTAAAACACGTATGTACAATTGCGTTGTGCCGTACCGTCCACTCCAGCTAAAGTCTAAAACATGAATGAATGAATTCCGGATGTTTGCATAACCTAAATTGCGGAACTGAAAGTCTGAATGAAAATGGAAAACTGCTGCCACGAAACATGAATAAATTTATACAATTCCCTAACAATATATACAGATTAAATACATTCAAACTGAACACTTGCACAATTTATTTCCCATAAAACTCAGCAAATTTGCCAGATTCAAATTATTATAATTCAAAATATATGAATTTAAGTAAAAGTCAGAGATAAGGCCATGCTACCTCCATCATAGCGCCTAATGTTCCCATAAATAATGAGGCGAACTCGCAGAGTTTGGCCATAAGTTCAGCAGCTAGCAGAGCTGATCGATGCTCTGAGCGTAATTCGTCTCGGCACTTCAGTTGCTACGAAAATAATGTGAAACCATCGTCCTAACCACCAATCACCTGTGAAAACATCCACGCGCGATCGATGGTTGCTCTTCCGTTGTGGTAGAAACGCACGATCGAAGGTGATTGTTTCGTTACGTTAGTTGCACGTAAGCGATGGTTGTTTTTTTCGTACCGTTAATATAAGGCGTGATCGAAGTTATATATTCGTAATGTGCGCGAAATATCGGTATTTCTATAAGAAAATCATTTTTAGTTTTTTATGTAAAGTGGAAATTTCATAAACAGTTACTAGCGTGAAAAGACAATATATCCTTACGACCTTAACACAGAAAATATAACTGAAGCTACTCACTCAATGGAAAGCCTCTTGAAAAACACCTTGAATAATATCATTTATGCAATTTAAATAACGCCGCTGACGCCTCATTAATAAACAATAGCAACAGAAAGTATTGTGTAACAAAAGAAATATTAAAGACTAGCAATGGAAAATTAATTATCGCTATTCAAAGAATAGTGTTCCTAATTAACATTGTACGATTATGGGTTAAGCCCCGAGGAATGATTAATGGGACGGTCCATTGAAGATAACGTGTCGAATGAAGGGACCGAATTGTGCGGTCCATGCCCAATCTCGAGCCTTAAAGACCTTCACTAATGAGACTGGTGAATCCCGGCCGCCCTGACCCTAAGGATGTATTATCCCATGGTTAAATTAATTAATATTCAACCATGACATTATCCTGAGTCAGGTTTTCCGTGGCTAAAGACACGGAATCAAATTAGCCGTCAAACGATAATGGCGAATGGGTTAAATAATCACAATTTAATTAATTAATAATCATAATTTAATGTTACTTGCTGCCAAAAAATGCAACCACTAATAGCATTCTTACTGAGCTGCTGCATTCTTGGTTAACGTATCACGGATACGCTCGCACGTTCAAGTTCCAGAGGAACGTATCCCTGATACGCTCACATTTTCAACTTAAAATTTGCGAATCATGCGGATCCTTTTACATTTTGCTGTTCAATTATATTTTTTAACGTATTTCATTAATAAAATTAAAGCTAATGTTCAGAAGGAACCCATTCGGGAAATATTTACCATTATTCCTTCCTCCTGACAAGCTTCTATAGCGTACATTTTCCCCAGATTGTGAACGAAATCCAATCAATTAAGTTGAAGCCAAATTAAAAGTGTATGAAAAGTTTCTATTAATTTTTAAAATGTATTTAAACACACGGTTGATTCACCATAATTCGATTATTTAATTATTCTTTCGTCGACTGACTCAGTTGAATCATCGGCAAAAACTTCCTATTAAATGATAGCCACGAATCAACTAGCGCTTCGCTCGAGAATGCAAGAATTCCATTTAGGCTCAGGGATTATGCGAGACAAGGACAATTTAGGCAATAATTATAGGCTAATAAGGTGCATCAAAGAGATGAACGATGCATCACAGACAAGGAATTAATGGCCGTGAAATAACAGAATTATTCGGCATGAATTCCTTGTCTGATTGTGACACGATGATGAGACAGCGGGCCTCTCAGACGATGATGTATGGCTAGGCTTGGTCTTTTCTCAATAATTAAGGTTTTTAAATGAATTCATTCTTGTCAGAAAAATTTCTAAATGATTTATCCACATGCGAAAAATTCTAACTGTCAGAAAAAGGATTTATTGAAGCAACGGATAATTTATGAGGTTATACAATATACGTGATATTATTCATAATAAAAGTGGAGAGATATTTCCAGTAGGGAAGAAACGATAAATGACATCAAACTTTTTCTTTGCATTTCGATAATTGTGAACCTTCACCGATGATAAAAGAACAATAAATAATAAATTTGTAAACTTGGATTTCTGTAAATTGCTCAAGGAAAAGTGTAACTTTTCAATCATTAGAACATTGGCGAAAGACATTTTCGACTCGAACTAAATTCTCCAGAACATTTTCATCTCTCGGCATGCATTTTTGACAAAAATAGCGCGCATTTTTAATTAGTAATAATAAGGTAATGATAATAAGAATAAAAAAAAAATTGGATTGAGTGAGAGTAAAAAATAAGTTCTGCTCTTTCGTGCCATTTTGTTGAGTCATAAGTTCTTGTGTGCACAATTCAACACGGCATTGAATCCAAACTGACATCTCAGTTTGAAGTCGAGCAATCAACACTGCAGCTGTCAACGCTGCAGCTATCAACGTAGCAGCTGTCAACGCTGCAGCTATCAACGTAGCAGCTATCAACGCAGCAGCTATCAACGTAGCAGCTATCAACGAAGCAGCTGTCAACGCAGCAGCTGTCAACGCAGCAGCTATCAACGCAGCAGCTATCAACGTAGCAGCTGTCAACGCTGTAACGTCTAAGCCTACAGGGAAAAAAGTTGTCAGAAAATTACGGTCGTGCCTTGCACGAAGTTACACCTGCGCCGGGTCATTCCCGATTCTCATTCCGCAAGTTTTCGGGAATGGGCGTAACTGTTGCTGTCGGTAAATGAGGTCTGGTCGGAGAAATCCTGATCTAGAGGATTCTTGTCGGGCCTGAAAGTTGCACGTTGACCGCTCATCAACGAGTCTGATTTGGGCCAAACTAAAGTTAGAAGTGTCCACGATTTGACTGGGCTGTTGATTGTCGCCAGTCTAGCAGGTACGTAATTTGCGAATTCACCATATCGATATTGAAAACATTTCGGAGTCCAGCTCCATCATCAGTTCGACAATCTAGAAAATGTAAACAATCATTATAATTCAAAATAAAGTCAGACATTAAGACCTAAAATTGACAAATAAAAGACAAATCAACCCTAAAATCGAAAACAAGCGCGAAAAAAAAAACACTAGAACATAAACCCTAGAAATAAAAGCCTAGCAATTCACTATTTCAAGAGGATATGAACTGTGTGCATTATTGAGGCACGGTTTCCGTTTGGAGATATATAGTGATTCCTGAACCCTCATGTTCGAAAAGCCAGAAGTGGAACCGAGTATCCTGAAATCACTCTCAGTTACAGCCACGTCGCACTGTTCAGCATGGAGGCACACGGAAGAATGAGGAGGCTTGGCGAGAAGCAAATTCGAACGATAGCTCCTGCCGCGTTGTTCAGAAACCCGGATGTAGGAGTTTCGCGACGTCATTCTAACGTACGCTGATGCGCAGCGCGCACAACTGTACTTTGCTCCAATTTTTAAATTTTGTTCGATAAAAATTATGAATGACATCAAAGTGGTAGCGCATAAATCCGATATTATAATATAACTTCCACTGACTTATTTGTTAATAAAAATTTCACTGTGAATGTAGAACTGAGGCTTTGAAATTTTTGTTGCATCGGATAGCCACATGTAATCTTTAAGTGAAAACATTCCGTATTTAAAAATATCGCAAAACTACTACTCCTGCATTCGTATGAAAAATTCAGCCAAATAAAACTTTTCACCTTCGACTGATTAAAATCTGTTTGGTATTTACTTGCTCTCTCTTCCAAATCAGAGTGAAAAGAAGAGCTGATCTAAAGATTGTCTTCAATAAAGTTCCACATCCAATATTTATCTAGAAAATTAAATCTAAAACGAGGCCTGAGTCGAAAGAATCTCTATTCAATATGGCTTCACTTCCATGATTTCTTCGGATTTTCGACAGCTATGGTGACTCCCATCGAAGAAATCACTTTATGTAAAACCCGTCTTGAATCCGATTAATGCGCAGCGCCATTGAATGAGTCAATTCTCGCAACTAACAGGAAAATTAAAGCGACTCTCACGAGGCCTATTCCTCATGAATAAAAAAGCGGAGCAAAGTTAAGTATATTCATCATATCGTTAATTTACTTTGCGTTTTATTTTCTTTTAAATTTTTGGGGTGAAGCAAGATGTTGATATGAGGCCTCTTCCCATGTCACAATTTCTCACAGGACTTATTCATGAGCCACGGCCTCGCTAGACACGATCCTATTTTGAGATGAGGCTTGCCTAACGGCAGTTCTATAGGCCTCCTCGCCGCCCTAACAATTCTATAGGCCTTCTCGCCGCCCTAACAATTCTATAGGCCTTCTCGCCGCCCTAACAATTCTATAGGCCTTCTCGCCGCCCTAACTTAATCTGGTGCGTGAATCTTGGGCTGGATCAACAGCCTAGGCTACTGGTGCAGGCTGCCGTACACTGGATTACAGAAATAGGGATTGTGTTAGTTAGCGGCAATATATAGACTGAATGGCTTGTAGTTACACATGTAAGCTAGTGGCAATATGCACACTGTTTAGGATGCAGCTACACATGTAAACTGGTAGCAATGTACATATTGAATGGCATGTACTTATTACAGATATAAGCTAGTAGTTATATATACTTTTGTTTTTATTTTCAATCGCAAGATATACAATAGGTACATGCTTATATGCACGACACAGCCTCTACATAGCCATTGATTTACTTTTCCTTTACGGATCAAAAATTTGACCAATTTCATGTAGAAACATTATAGTCCCATAAGCGATTACTTACATTGTTTCTAATTTTTTGCGAGTTTGTAAAAGAAAAATAAGTTTTGTGGCTTGACATTGTTGCGAGCTGAATGATCAATGATATGCTTCATATTGAATGATATTGCGGACTATGGCGATGGTATTGCAGAAAATTAAAGTTCTCACATTTCAATTTCCATGAATTGAATATTAAAATACAGAGCGTAAATAAAAATAGAGACTCACGCATAGGTAACGAACTACCACACAAATTCATGAAACCAAACCCTGTTGAAAAATATTTATGATATTTTAATTCGAATTTGTTGAAACCTTTTACGTATCTGCGTATTATCTGAATAATAAGAGTGCATTTTAAGTTTAAATGGAAGCACTCAGAATAAAAACTTTTAATTTATGCGAGTATATCTATATGTGCTGGTGTCTCAAAAAATAGACAATTTGATTACTCAAACAAACTCAAAACTGCGACTATTTGTCGCTCCTCTTTTCAAGTTGCTATGATATACTTAATATTAATGTGAGGTTAACATGTTGCTTATTCTGCATCGATAATTATACAATATTGTCAACTTATTTGTATATGCGACGCTGCGCAGTTGAATTGCTAAATTTAACGGAATTCTTGGTTGCTGCACGACTGAACGATCGTTAGGTAACTTGCAACTCCATGAGTCAGAATTACATCATAGTGCCTGCATCACTTGATTCATCTGAGATAAAGGCCAGCATAGCGAAAGGTGCCTAAAATCAGAACCTGCATCGTGGACGGCGCCTGAGATCGGAACCTGCATCGAGGATGGCGCCTGAGATCGGAACCTGCGTCGAGGATGGCGCCTGAGATCGGAACCTGCGTCGAGGATGGCGCCTGAGATCGGAACCCTCATCGCGGATGCAGGGCGGAGCAATAACCGACCAGGTCGTCAGAACGGCCGATGAAGGCGATGTGATTTATCGAATCGGCGCCCGGCAAACGTTGAAATTTATAGCGTCATCGTTGGAGGCGCTCACGGGAGAGCGAAACTCCGGCGCAAAGAGGCACAGTTCAGAGGAAATGAGCTCACTGAGCACATTCCTCATATATATGGCCAGGTTCTTACTCTCAATTATTTATATTTTCTTGCAGCCCGATCCATTAATATTCTGAGGCGAAGCTGACGCGTATCACAGAGTATGTATAAAGAATGTAGGTTGTATTGCACAATAATTTATACTTGGCTTCGAAGACAGACTTTTATTCAGTGAGTAAGGAATGTAGGTTTTATTGCATAATAATTTGTACTAAACTTCGAATACAGATTTTTATTCAGCGAAGTGTAAGATAAACGTTAAATGTCGTCGTCATTGAATGTCTTACGAAGGATATTACATGATCTGATTTTAGTGAGCATTAAAACAGTAAGCTGTAAGACGCTTTTACAACAATTGTGTTACTATTATATATGTTTAAATGAATGTGAATGCTAGAGAAAAACGAATAATATACGTTATTTGCCAAATACAACGTTCATGGCATCAGCTATCCAAAATTACAGGCCATATATGTGAATCAAATTGCTAAAATGGAAGCGAATTACTTTTTTTCTCGTAATGAGTGTAAAGTTTTCGTTTAAAATATATAAGTTTAAGTAAAAGCGTTGAGTTAATATTAATTTCCACCACTTAGGAACACTGCCCATCGAATACCTTGGCAAATTTCAAAAGTTAGCATAGCTTCTAAGCACCGTAATGCAAGGTAGTTTTGTCATTACACTGCCAAACTCCTGAGACTCTAACAACTTCGATTTCGAAACAATTGCAATTTCCGCCTCTAAATGGTAAACAAATATCAAATGCCGTCTATGGGGAAAATTATGGAATTAAAGTTGAAATACTTGAGAATGAGTTCATACTGAACAATTCTCAATCGGTTCGTTGCAAAATGAAAAATTATTAGAAATATTTGTGTCGAAGACGCTGCCGAGAACGATTAAAACGACATCAATGACCGATGAAATCAGAGTTTGCTGCAGTTACAAAGATTTCAAAGCAATCTTTGTAAAATCGTTTGAAACAATCTTTAGAAAACAGTTAGCGGCAAGCTTTGTAAACGTAATCTTTCAAAAACAGCTTGCAGCAATCTTTACATTTTAATCTTTATAAAACCGTTTTCAATAATCTTTCGAAACGCAATTTTTAGAGAACGGCTTTCATTAATCTTTACAAACGCAAGCATTTGATTCGCTTGCTGCAAGAATACCGGCCGGAGACATGGGTGATCAGCTTCTGAAATTAAACGGGATACTCTTATGAAAATTATCTATCATTATATAATAATGAAAATTAAAAAAATTACCTACAAAACTAGTTGAGAACAGAAATTTTTTTGGGGAGTTAAAATACTATGAACGGGAGCTAGACTGTTCATTGGAAAATCCCTCACCCAAAAAAGTTTATAAATAACAAAGATTGCACTCCTAAAAAATATTTTTATTTAATCATTTTCCAAGAGATTCAGTATGGGAAATAACTATTTCGATAACGCGTTCAAAGTGAACATTTTTTTACCATATATCTAATTACTAATTGATTCAGATTTTTGCATTCATATTTTAATTACATTTTACTGAAACTGATGTTTTTTAGCCAAAGTTGATAGCTTATGAAATGAAGTTTTTCCTCAGTATACTTTTTTCTCAAGTTTAACATACTCGACGCCCACGTGCTTGTGTATTTACGCAATATTATGCAAGTTTGAGTGAAGACCAGAACGTGCTTTTTATCAACAAACTCTTTATTCGTTTTTATTAACACGTTTTTCTTGAGTTAGCTTCGCGTTTGTTTGTTTGTTGTTAACATTGACAACGAAAATTAGCCCACTTCTGATTGCTCTAGAGATCTGAAATTCTGCATGCAGGCTATTTTCGCCTAACAATTTCAGATACAATCATAAAAACTAGCAATTAGAGACCTAAATTAGCTTAAATGAGTAAAGTATATGTATATATATATATATATTAATGCAGGTTTCGTGGAAGACCAGAGAGTATTTCTTATTGACAATTTTCGATAACGCGATAATTTAATACACAGAGCATTTAAAACCTGTACATCGGCCAGTGACTTGAGAACTGAACTCCAGATCTGCAAGCAAATTCTGGTAAACAACGGCTATGCGAATAAAACTATCGACAACGAAATCTCAAACTATCGAGCACGACAAAACCAAACGGAAAATGAACCAACATCAGACAGATTTTGAACCGTATCTACGATACTTTCTGTATGAACTTATGTCATGTTCAAATCTCAATTTTTAGCGTTGTATAACTGTTCACTTGCTTGATAATGAATATTGATATATTCGAAACGTCGCATTCTATTAAAATGTCATTCGGTAATCTGCTTTTTGATCTCCAAGCTCCAGCTAGAAATTTCGTTCGGCTTATCGAAAAAAACAATAAGAAAATCGTAAATAAAAAGTACGCTCTGGTCTTCAATCAAACCTGTATAAATGTATACATATATAGTATATATATATAGTATGACGTGCCGGCGCTGACGTTATAGACGAGCAGGAGCTGACGCTGCGTATCATGGATACGTACGTACAGCATCCACATAGTAGAAAATAAACTATATAATATAAAAAACTTTTTAAAAACAACGTTTTTCATGTGTAGTAACGGACTAAAAAGGAGAAAATAAAATATTTAAAAAAAAATTTTAAAAACCACGTTTTTCTTGTGGACTAGAAAGTAGAAAATAAATTATGGCTCACCCCAAAAAACGTGGGTCGGGTTGTACGTTCACCATCAAATTTCCAAAATTCATATGTTGTGTTCTTTTCGCTTTAATCATAAATCTGCCCGACACACGTTTTTTGGGGCGAGCCATAATTTATTTACTACTTTTTAGTCGTGGTTTCTAAAAAAGTTTTTTTATTTGTTTAAAAAACGTGTTTTTTTTTAAGTTTTTTTAAGTATACTATTTCGAGACTGGCGATAGCTGAGGCCCTCATTATCAGAAGCGAGTCTCCAGCTATCAACTTCCAGACTACAGGATTTTTCCGGAAGCTGAAAATTTTTCGTGGTAGTTTTAAGCTTAGATTTCAAATTGTATCCACAATACCCTTGATTTGTACTACTGTCATTTTCAAAAGTAAAATTTCAAGTGTTGAAAAACCTTCACCTGCTTGATAATGAATATTGTATATTAAAAAATTCACATTCCATTAAAATTTCATTTTGTAACTTACTTTTTGATCTCTCGGTGCCAGCAAGAAAATTTGTTCTACTCATTGAAAGAAACAAGAAAGAAGATTATTAATCAGAAGCATGCTGTGGCCTTCAATCAAATTTGCATAAAAGAAAGGCTTCTGCCGAATCACACTAATTTTTACGTGATAATGTACAGTCATGCTGCACATGAGGTCAACACATGTGAATGTGTTCGTAAATTGACTCCTCGTCATGCAGAAATTCCATGTGAATTTTTAGCGTAAAAATTTCCTAAAATTCTGCCAGAATTCCACGTCGCACAAATTCAACGAAAATAAAGGCATCGCAGTGGTATAAAGCAGAGAGGTTGGGCGCCATGAGCGCGGCCAAATATACTGGACAAATAGCGCGCATAGCTACAGTTTGCCCTCAGTCTGTCCCTCGTATTTACCCTCACCGATTGCAGTCAACTTAACTTCAAGGAAATCATTTCCTTTCAAATGATAGAATTTACGCCTGTCATCTCAAAATCGAGAAAATCAAACATCTATACGAATAACTTGTACTTATCCCGCATACGCAGATGTAATTCGGAGTCAATTTATTTACATGTCAAGGAAATGCAACGGTTTAATTTAAGACTCGTTTTTTTAGAGATTGAAATCTGGTTCAATGATTGAGCATAAACCTCATAAGCACATAAAGCTGATGCCAGGCATTTATTTCTTACTTAAGAGTCATTCATTTAGACTTTAGGGTCCATCAACACTTTATTTTGGAGGCATCACCAAAAACACTATACTAATTTCATAACCCATTTATTTCATTAATTATCAGACAAGAATTCAATAAATATTCCTTAATCTTTAAGTTTAAATTCTTCAGGGAGAAATACCCGCATAAATATCATTAATCAAATTTTAAACCCCGTTCGAACGCATCACATTGCTATTTAAATGACAGATAGAAAGTTCATTTCCTCTTCGAATGCGATCCGATTTTTACGAGCGGGACTGAGGACAAGGCTGGCACTAGTTGATTGAATTAAACGAGGTCTTGTCACGCATTCAATTGAACTAAGATGTTTTGCCCTCGCAATACGAACGATGTTTAATCGGTTCTATAAATTCGCTGGATCGAATCAAAACAGGTCTCAAGTGAGAAATAATTTCTCTACAAGACTACCACAACATGCTGCTTGTGAGTCCAGATGCTTCAGTTCAATGATAAACATTCACGCTTAAGATTGGTAAGCTCCGTAGTTTTAAAACATCTATAATAAATATAGTAAATCCTTCCCGCTGTTCAAATAATAATCACGATTTCTTGATGGAAATATATATCAGCAAAATATATATTGCCTTGTACTAATCTCTGTCATAAACCCTGCACTATCATGTCATAACCGCCGAGCTAATTTATTCTATTTAACATAAAGATTTCAAATCAAAGTACAATAATTGCTAAAATTTTATGTGCCTTGACGATGAAAAGATATTAGTATTACGCTTCATATTTGCGAATGAGTCGTCAATTAATCATAAAATATTTATTACAATTGATTCATGTTTCATAAAAGTTATTTGCTACATTATTTTTTTATTTGTTGCGTTATGTCTCATAATGGCCCATAAAATACGAGATAAATGCGTTTTATTTTATTAAGTTTTGTAAAACACACTCAGTAAAATAAATGAGTCTAATAATTCAAATAGTGACACACTTTATGCGCATAGCACTGATACGCCATTTTGCCGGACAGAACTGGGCAAGGAAACCTACAGAAGGGGGAAAAGTGCATCACATTTTGGACAAGGTCTCACTCATTTCTCTGAGTGTACAAGTTTTTTTTATTCTAATGTTTCCTCACTCTTCCATGCACTTTGTGCTCCGTCATTCTCATGCGCAGCCAAAACCTTATCCCTATTTTTGTGCTCTGCCTTTCTAATGTTCCAGCGCAACCCTCTCCATGTTTTTTGTGCTCCGTCATCCTAATGTGTCGCCGTAACTCTTTCTATAATTTTTGTGCTCCGTCATCCTAATGTGTCGCCGTAACTCTTTCTATAATTTTTGTGCTCCGTCATCCTAATGTGCAACCATACGTTTTCTATAATTTTAGCACAGGCTTCATAGAGCGGGAAATGGCGGGGTCGCTTCCGTGCCTATCACCATCTGATCTGTGAAGCCTTTTTACTTTATGCGTTCACATCGTCCATGAAAAAATAGCGCCAATAAAGGGAAAGGCGGAACAAAGACCGCGGCTCATGAAGACTGTAACTCATATCGCATTGCTGTGGTCTTCAAGTCTGTCTAGAATTGCAGCCTCATATTTCAGAAGGAACTTTCTCATTCACTTTAGCTTTAAAATGTACTAAAAATTCCATCTTCTGAGTCCGGAGCTTTCAAGGATCTCTTTCAATTAGACTTATTATTTTTTACTTCTCATTTCAAAAGAGAAACGGTGGGTAGGAACCCGACCACATTCAGGAAAATTATTGGGTCAATTTTTTTATATAGTAACACACACTTTCTTACTCAACGCTTGAGCAGAGCAGAGAGCGAACGTAGCATTCATACGCCCTTTTACCGGGCCAAAATGTGTCACGGGTGACTCACACCACACAGGAACAAATTGTATCGCAATTATGACACAATCTCTCTCATTTTTGTGAGTGCACGTTACCATTTCGAGAGGCTTGCCTTGCATTTAGCGAGCTTGCAATGAATTGCGTTCGTTTTAAGTAGCAGCCTTTCATAACTCCCTTCCTCTTCCAATGGGACGCTTGGGTCATGGCAATGCCTACAACTCAGATCTGGGCTCCAGTCGACCTTTCTTCTACACTCAGACAAGTGAAAGCCTCATTGTCCACAGAGCGATGCTCTTTTTTATCTTTTTTATGAGTCATCCTGAAACCAGCTTGGCCGGTAAACGAACGTATCAGTGCTACTTCTGCAATCTTCTCGTGCTGTGGGTGTTAAAGTGTGTCACTTATTGGACAAATGACACATTAGACTAACTTTCCACTCCGGTGTGCATGTAAATATAACTCTTCATAGACTTGCAGTCAACCATCGTTACGGTTACGTTAGCATGTAAGCCTCAATTTACAATAGTGATAAATACAGCGAGTAATATTATACGTTTTTATCTCAACCGTTGAAAAAATAACAGTTGACATCGTTCAGGAAGTTAATATAGTTGACATAGCCGAGGAAGTGATTCAGTTGACATTGGTGCCACGGCTGATGCAATTGAATGAGTTGGTATTGTTGATACAGATGACAAAGTTGATATGGTTCATAAAGTTTTCCAAAGTTGTTGCAGTTAATTCAGTTGATTAATTTTACATACTTGATACACTTGATTCAGTTCATGCAGTTTTTATGGTTCATGCAGTTGATACAGAAGATAAGATTATTATCACATTTAACTTTCGCTCAGACATTTTGCCCACAACCCAACTCCGTCTCAATAATATGTAATCGAGTTAAAATATATTCAGCAAAATCGTTCGGCTGCCTGTAACCTCACACATTACAATCTTGTTACATATTTTAATTTAATAGTATATTTATAAATATATATTAAAGCACGTTTCTTTGTTGACGAAGAGTATTTCTTATTATATTTTCGTATATTTTCCCCGAATTTGAAAAATAAGACCTTAAAATTGCGATATTCAAATAATAATTATTCATTTTCAAATAAAATGATGGTTTTGAATAAGTTAACATTTTTATATTTTTGAATGACTCATTTGGAGACATTGGGAAATATGGATAAAACTCGAGACTAAATATTTAAAGTTACTCCAAGGAGAAAAATGAAAAATCAAATGAAGCTTAGAGTCTAATTTAATTCTGCCTAATCATCTTCTGAGCCAACTATGGCGCTGTGATTAATAAAGCTCTGAGCCTCAAAGAGCATGCCAAACTACAGCTCTCGTCGTGAAATATTCGACAACGCCTTCAAAATTTTCTTATTGAATCTTGACAAGTTTGTTGTCTGAACTTGGTTCGAGATTTCGGTTCAGGTGAAAACAATGGAGTTTTGATGAAGTTTTAGGACTCTTCACGAAGTTCCTTTAGATCAAAGTCGTTTTTCTGATGACCCTTGTACAGGAAAGAGCGTCTGTGTACGAATAAGTTTTTTGCGGGCAGCAGATGGCAAGAAGTTGCGTGATAAGTTCGGTATTGGCGACATCTTCTCCGGTCAAAACTTCCCTCATTACTGCCCTCGAAGGTAAAAAAGTTACTTACAAGTGGCACATAACCTTGTCATTATTTCTATTGATAAATAAGATATCTGGCTTTGGAGTTTTGTTCTTCACTTTCAAGCATTCATTCACTTTTAAGGAAGGAAAACAAGCAAACCTATTGCGTGTTACGTCGTTTATAATAATGTTCCCTGATGATATTATTGACGCTCCGAGTATGAACGCGTTCAAGAATAAACTAGACAATGCTATGCATAAGTATATGTTCAGGCTCCCTACGGAACATAGTAAAAGTTCAGTGATGATGTAAACCAACGTCAGTTGAAATGATCTTGTCAAAAGGCCACTTTTTTATATCTGTGAACAAGTCACGAAAAGTACATGAATCAGCTACAGGCCTAAACAGGCCTATTTCTTCAATTCCGAAGATGCTATTTACGATAGGCAAAAGTCGTAGCAGAAGTTGTGTTATTCGAGGAAAATACTCAATTTAAAGTTCATTTACATTGGGAAAATTGGCATGATTTATTCCCTCTGACATTTCGGGGGAATTCAAATCTATTTCTATGCTCAATTTATGAAGCTTTTATAAACTGAAGCCCACAAGTAGGAAAGAGTATTAGAATTATTTTAGAAGACAAGTTTCAAACCATCAAAATATATTGACGACAGTCAGTCCCCTTGATGACGTAACGAAACGTATTCTGATGATACCTGAGACCCACTAACCCCGTCTCCTATTCACGACCCGGAAACCGATACGCAATTACGTGTCCAATCAGCCCGTGTATTTATCTGTGTGACTGTGTGAAGCTTGCGACGATAGAAAGCCTTTGGCATGCACTCAGAAAAATGAAAGAGACATATTGTCTCAATAGAGATCCACTTTCTAAACGACAACACGAAAAAAGAGAGGGCAAAACACTGATGCACATTTTTATAATCGTTCTGCCGAACTGGGTCAGGATGATCTATGGAAGTGCAATAGGTGCATCTCTCTTTGGACAAATTTCCACTCATATTTGTGAGTGTGCTAGCCTCTTCCTATGCAGCTACGTAGTTTGCAATCAACTCCTACGATTAGAAACTAATAATAGAAGTCCAATTGCAATCGGCCTACTCCACATCCTCTGGATGAGCGATGTTAGCTAATGGCAGGGCAGCGCGATAAGTGCTAGGCACAACCCTTTATAGTTGGGTCTACCCTCACACAAATATAAGTGTGACACATGTATTAGTTTTATATGTATTTACTACACAGGACATTGACCCCATGAACTGCTGTTTACTCCTCACTAGCAAACGTCAGGTTATATACGCAACAGAACTACATAAACTACAAGTAAGGTTCAGATATATCATTTGAATTTATAGTTGGACGTTCCTAAAATCCTAAAATAAAATTGTTCTAATTCATTTATGTAGTATCCGTTAGAGATTATCAAATACATAAAAAATATACTCTCGATGTATAAGAATGTAACAAATTTATGCTTTTGGCTTTGTAACTGGCGACAAACCTTAAATTAATGTTCGAATTCGTTTAATTTGAACAATCATTCACGTTCAAATGAATAAGACTGAAGATAAGGCCTCGTAACCGTGTTTAACCTTCCTATTTAAATAAGAAATAAAATTAATGATGTAGATGAGTCCTCAGGATGACTCGCCATGATAAATTTTACATTTACAAACGCAATCATTTTCTTTATAGATATTTTGCTAGTTTGCTAAAGCGTCTGGCGCGCAAGGTTGGAACCTGACACCGGATTTTTTGTCAACTGAAGAAAGGTGTATTGTGTTGTCATGATGAATTCTTAAAATTCTTTTATAACGTATTTGGAAGCGCCTGATTCATTGGAAATCAAATTCAACCATTAAATGTGGTTTTAATTTTAGCCTGAATTTTGTTATGTTTCCACTCACGACAAACACTCGTCACTCAGGCTCATCCATGAGTGCCACTCTACAATAAGAGGTCTGGGAGACTCCTGTGCCCTTAGAGAAATGAATGAGACATTGTCCAAATAATAGTGCACCTATGTTCGTGTGGGTCACCCTGACTCAGTTTGGCCAGGCAGCAGGGCGTATCAGTGCTACGTGCGCTCTTTGCTCGTACTGTGGGCAAGAAAATGTGTCACTATTTGGACAATTTGATTCACTCATTTATTTCTGTGTGATCGAATGCTCGTTGACTTGACCGCGTTGGTTTGTTGTATTGCCTGATGTCGAAAACTAATAAACTTTTCTTGCATTTCGTTATTGAAAGTCCTCGCTCTACCACAGTGGCTTTCGTATTTACAAAATACTTATATTTACTATACTATAAAACTATTTATACTATACGTACTATTATATACTATATTTACTAATGATTTAAAAAGTAAAACGCAGCTATTATCATATGTGCAATTTACTGCATTCTTTTTGGTTCCGGAGAATTCAACTTTAACTGCTTAACTGTTTAGCAACGTCAACTTTTCAACTGTTTTCACAATTCGCTGGTCTAATTTTAAGCTTTCTGTAATATTTGGCATCACAAATTTGTCCTCAGCATTAAGAGGCAAAAAACATTTCAAGTTATCAACACTCTTCACAAAGAACAACGATAATTGTGATCCTGTAATTGATAAAAAAATAGGTGAGAAAATTTCTTCCCTCGCTCCGGAATAGAATTTTTTCCTTTCTGTAACAGCGCCCATAAGTTACCATGTCTTTTATACAATTTATATTATATATATTATACTGTATATACAGCGACGTTTTGCTTAACGTGTGCAACTTCAATGTGAGGCTAGGATCCGCAACACGCAATTCTTGTGTCGGAGTCTCGTGTGTGAGGTCATTACCCCCACGCTACGCAGTCCTTCACACAACTTCCACCGAGAGTCACACAAGAATTCACCCCAGTAATTAAAGATTACCCTAGGCACCAAAATTTACCCCAGGCACCAAAATTTACCCCAGGCACCAAAATTTATCCCAGGCACCAAAATTTACCCCAGGAAACAAAATTTGCCCCAGGCACCAAAATTTACCCCAGGCACCAAAATTTCCCCCAGGTACCAAAATTTACCCCAGGAAACAAAATTTACCCCAGGAAACATAATTTACCTCGGTATTTTTTCTTCGCGCTAGAAGCCTGTTTGCTGGCAACACATGCGACGCATTCGTTGAAACTTTTATGAATGTCTGTATCAGCTTGGTAAGCTAATTGAATTTTTCGATTTGTACAGAAAATCAATTAATGAACTTATATTATCAGTTTGCTTAAATCGCAAGTTGACAAGGAATGTAAAAGCAAAGAAAACGGCAAGCAAATTTATCATATCGATGTTGAAAACGTTTCACACCCAGCTCCAGCGTCTGTTAAACAATTTAAAATATGAATACAATCATTTTATAATTTCTAAATCTTAAGTTAGACATTAAAAACTAAAAAAGACAAATAATACACAAAACAACCTCGAATCGAAAAACAAACACTTCAATCTATGCTCGATACCACAAACATTTCATTTTGTAAGTATCTATTAATGATGTATAGCGTTATCGGTCCTTGAACGCCACATCCCGCACCTCCATCAGATAAAAAATCTTTAACTCGTACATAAAGCATTGCATTTTCTAGTCCATTTCAATGTTCAATTAATGTTTCTAATTAGTGCATTCATTGTCTTTGATCTCCAGCAACAATAAAGGTATTGTTCGCGTTTGAATGAATTCTTTTCGGATCAACTGAACGTTCAATTAATTATCAGCAGCAGACAATCATCACTGAAGCCCATGCAGATCATTAACGGTTTGCAACAGAACCGCGGCTTTAAAAACAATTAAAATTGTCTTCTATTTCATGTCCTTTTTTAAGACATAGTCATAACCAATCACATTTCCTTGAGCCCAATCATTATAAACTGTATGAAGTCTATTTACATATATAGCATTATTGAAATAATCTGTACAATTAACCTTATTTAGAGCAAAAGGCTCATTTAGTAGTATTATATAGTATAGTAGCTTCGGCGTAGAATAATAGGCCTGGATAGGCCTGTCGCCGATTCTTGTACTTCTTGTGACTTGTTCACAGAAAATTAATTTTTCATTTTTTTTTAATTTTTTTTTCAATTGTGGGCTAGGAATTTTTAGTTAATCATTCGTCTATCACATTCATACATCCTTTTCATAAACATTTGTGCATGGGATACCATTTTTTGTGTGGCATGTTATAGAACATAAGAAAAGTTTCAACACCGCTCCAGAAAATTCCAAAAAGACAATTGTGTAGGCCTAGGGAGCAGAGGAGCGACAATATCACGCGCCTATTGAGCCTAAAACAGTCTGTGAACTGCGCCCTGTGGAGCGAGCTGCTCATTGCAATGCATGTAACCTGCACCAAACGTGAACTAATATCCCTGAATTTATCGCCAAATAGCGGGGAATGTATGCGACAACAAGCATACAGAAAAATAAATGCGTCGTATTGCCCAAATATTGACACACTGTCTTACCCACAGCAGGAGCAGGGAGCGGACGTAGCACTGATACGCTCATTCCACTGGTTAAACTGGGTCAGGATGACCCACACAAGCGCAAATGTGCACCGCAAGTCTCACCATTTTACAGAGTGAGGAGTAAGAGTTTCTATTTAAATCTACCATTTAAGGTTTCTAGTCTTTAAAATTTAATAACTCTCTTAGATTTAAAAGGAATTTTTTAAATTATATTTCGAATCAAATTGTGCGGATATGTTAGCCTTGGTGCCGTAAGCTGGAATTCGATGTATTAATTATATTTTACTGTAATAAATGATATATTAATAAATTATAGTAATATATAATATGAAATTTATTAATATATAATAAAATATATATAATTTACAATATATATTGATGAAAATCTGACAACTAAGCTCACATTTAATTGAAGGTTAGAACTAAAAATGTATTGTTATAGAATGCGTTGTTAAATTCACAATTTGGACAATCCATCAATTTGTCCGAGTAATACGACTGCTCAGAATATATATTATATTCTCGTTCATTTGTTGTGCTGCCTCATCTGTGTGGCGCTGTGAGGAATTGTGAGGACCGTGAGAGTGCTAAGCATCTTGTGCCATGAATATTGCTATTGCATCAGTGTTACGAATGATACTCATTAGTGATACAGATGATACTCATAAGTGATACAGATGATGTTCATTAGTGATACAGGTGATACTCATTAGTGATACAGATGATGCTCGAACAGAAAATCGCAAATACAACTCGCCAAGCTTGTGAGGAAAGAAATCATGACTTTAATGGTTGCATCTCAATTGTGTATTATTCACCAATTCATAATTTCATTTCAATTCTGAATTGATGCGGAAAACTTCAATTATTGTTTTTTAATATGTGACTGAATTTTGAAATCCGTTATACCGAGATTGCTGAAATATGACCTAAAGAACCAGTGTACAACGCCATATGCTCTTTAATGCAGGTTTCATTGAAAACAAGAGAGTATTTCTTATTGAAAACTTTTTTATTGTTTTTCTATTTTCGGTGAATTAGGCTTTTGATAGGAATGGAAAACTCTAAAATCATGTTTCCAAGGGGCATTTCATTATAATTTTACGACGTTTCGAACGCAATATCATTCATTATCAAGTAAGGGGAGAGTTTAAAACACTTGAATTTGAAATTTTGAAATGACGTTAGTACAAACGTGTGGTAATGTTTGTACACTGTACTCTACCAATGACTATCGCCAGTCTTGCGGCGTCTGGGCACCTCATGATGATTCTGGTGTGGGTCTGCAACGTCGCGCGAGTGACATTTAATTCAACTGTTGCAAAACTCACTACTTGAATATGAATGAAGTTGCATTCGAAATATCGTAAATTATAATAAAATGTCCCGTGGAAACCTGATATTTGAATTTTCAATTCATGTCTCAAATTCGCCAAATGGAGAAAAACAATAAGAAAATTGTCAATAAGAAATACTCTCTGCTGTTCAATGAAACCTGCATTAAAGAACAGCTTCTGCCAAACTACACCAACGCCATATGTGTAACTAATTCAATATTGCATGCACCCTGCGAAGTAAGTGCTACTTTTTACGGACATCGATGCATTTATTTATCTTGTCTTGGTCATCCTGACTCAGTTAGGCTCGGCAGAAGAGTGTATCTGTGCTACGTCCATGCAGAAAATATGCCACTGTGATGATGTTGGGTTCAATTAACTGGTATAAAGTTTTATATTTATTCAAGAACAGTTCAGAATCACGATCATTACTAGGTAGACTATTAAACTAAGAAGAGACTATAACTATAGAGAGTTTTCTAGAGAGGAGAGGGACTTCGCTCTGTCTTGCCGAGACAAACAAATGACACAAATAAATACACATCGAAATGAACAATACAGAAAGATAATTCAATAATCTAAAATACAATAATTCACGGACACTTAAAGAAGAGCACTGATCCAAATTCACGCGTACCTGAGAATAGCGTACTGCAGCCTATAACAGCTCAGTCAGCCTCACCAGGACACCAGAGACAGAGTGCTTCAACTTGACTGGCTAGGCCTTACAACAAGTACTGTTCCGATAAGTAGTGCGGATAACCTTCTTACAGCCACTCTTTGAACAATATGACCGATTGATTTTTCTGGTTGAATTGCAGGTACAGCAACGGACGCTTTGCAAATTCGCAGCTCTGATCTCGCCAACAATTGTTGTGCTTTTGAAGCTCCCCGCGAAGAAATGTATGTGACTTCGTACAAATGTTGATGTACTCAATTCTTAATTGTCCTAGTGTGGGTCCTGCTGACCCACTTTGGCCCGGCAAATGGGCTTATGCACTCACTGTTTCTGCTGTGGGTATGAAAGTGCTTAACTGATGGGACGAGACAAATTAATTTTTCCACGTATGCATGCTTAGTCTGACAGACTCCCGCATGCATTGGGTCGTCATAGTCATTGTGTCGGGCAACGAGATTCCTACACTCCATATGTTCAAACTCATAACAATGAATGTGTAATATTGACTAAATAGCGACACACTATCTCACCCCAAGCATGAGAACAGAAAGCAGACATAGCACTAATGCACCATTTGTCCGGGCCAAAGTTAGTTAGGATGACCCACATATGGGATTAAAATGCATTTCTTTAGACAATGCATCATATATATAGAAGTTTCGCTCATTGCAGAGACAACGATGCGGGTAGTGCGTTGAGCCATCCGCATGTTGAGCCATCAGAGTAAGCCATTAATCTGGCTGCTGTTCAAAGGGCGGCCTCCATGTCTGATAATTTGATCCAACAGGCAGGAGACCGGCAGCAAATGGAGACCGACACACCAGGAGGCTCTCTGTACAGCGGGCACCATGTTAATTATCGGACCGCTATTGTATGGTGCCAGGAAATTTGCATGCTCTCTGTCTCTAGAGTTCAGACACTCACAGAAATGAACGAGTCGCATTGTCCAAACAGTGACACACTCTCCGCACGTAGCAATGATACACTCTGGAGCCGGGCCAAACTGGGCCTATAGATGACCCACACAACGGTAAAAAGTACATCATTATTTGGACAATTTTCCCTTATTTCTCTGAGTGAAGACAAAGCCCTGACCAACATTTTGGTCGCGACGAAGCAACGCATGCAAGTCTGTTAGACTGCATATGCACACAGAAAAAGTTATGGGTTACATTGTCCAAATAGCGACAAATTTTTCTCACTCGATCAAAGCGCGAGCAGAGAGAGGACGTAGCACTGATACGCCTTTTTACGGGCCAAAATAGGTCAGGATGACTCACGCAAGTGGAAAAGATAAACATCTGTGTTTGTAGGAATAGCTACTTAATAATACTATTAAAAATGATATTAATATACTATCCTACGACGTGTGAAAATACATACGCTACAGGTATTGTAAACACTATACTGAACCGCACAGTGAAAGTAGATACGCTATAGATATTCTAAACACTGCACTGCAACTGACAGTGTAAATACATACGCTATACATATTGTAAACACTACACTGCAAAGGACAGTGTACACTGTACAGCCAGCGCAGTGTCGCTACACTGAGCGCAGGCAAGGCAGCAGCAATAATTTCTGCTCGTTTTAAAACAAATTTTCATTTCAGGTGTCGGGGCCTACTAATTTTGAGCGTTTTTATCAGACGGGACAAATTGCCGCCCCCCTCTCCCCCCCCTCCCCCCGTGGAAAGCTATATGCATGATGCCCCCCCGCCCGTCGTCCCGTGAATTGCACTCAAAAAACTTAATGGTCTTAACTTCCAAATAGTGACACACTTCCTTACTCTCTTACCCAAAACATTAGCAGAGAGCGGACGAAGCACTGACGCGTCCTTTTGCCGTGCCAAACTGGGTCATGATGACCCACAAAATGGCATAAAGTGCATCGGCTCTAGGATAAAATCTCAATAATGTTACTGAGTGTGTGCATGCCCATCCCCTAAGCCCTCCCCTTCCCCTTACCCCACCACGACATCTCATTCCACGACATCCCATGCCACGACATCTCATTCCACGACATCATCCCCAGTTCACACAATGTCTGCCTCATCTACATTCCTAAACAAACGAAATTCATTTCCACTTAAAATTTATTAATTCAATGGCATTCGCTCGTAACGGATTTGCAATTTTCCTGAGAAGGAAAAAATTTCCTCTGCCAAACTTGCTGCATTCAAAATCGTTCGTAAGTCTGTCAGCCTTTGCTCACGTACCTTTGTTTAGGCCACGTGCCAGTGTCCCACATCAAGATCCTTCAGAATCTCAAAGTAAAATAAATTTACTTCATTTTAGAGTAAAACTAAAACGACAAACCAGAAGGCAGCCCCAAATTTTTCACGGCTGACAAAATGCAAATTTCCATCTGAGATCCATTTCGCATTCAAGAAATTTCTCCTCGAAAGCCGAAAAATTCTTATTTTGCCGTCAAGATGAATATGAATTCCAGTGTGTGACTCAATGAGAACATTTTTTCGAGATTCGATGGGTGTGATTACATTTTCACATTACAAAATAACTACTCCATAAGCAGTGTTTTTGTTAATCAAAAATACACTCCGCAAAAAATATTCACTCTAGAGATCTAAAATGGTTCTTTTTTACAGTCATTAGAATATTTATCAGAAACGCATCCTTGTTATTTTTCAATACCCATGATTTTAATATAAATATTTTAATCTTCATAACACAGAATTTTTAATATTATTCTTTCTAAGCTTTATACCAAGAGTAAGACAATGCCCAACGCGGCCCTCATACCCTCTGCAGAACACAAGTCCTAACACGGCCCTCATACCCTCTGCAGAACACAAGTCCTAACGTGGCCCTCATACCCTCTGCAGAACACAAGTTCCAGCGTTGCCCTCATACCCCTGTCTCTTATACACATCTAGACAAGCTCTGCTCAAACAAGGGCCTAAGCCAGGCCCTATTAGGGTAATGATGATGGTATTTCAGGGTAATTCTACCTTGTAGTCAATAGGTAACAATATTTCCATACATAAAATATGCGAGTCCAATATTTCTAAACAGATACTCGTAAGTCGCTAGAGCTGTTGCATTTGGATATTTTTCAATTTTGAAATTTTTTATTTTTATTGCATTAGGACTTTTTTTAAATTCGGTGCTGGTATTTTGAAATGATAGTTGACGCACGATAGACGAAATTTTTTTAATCAACGTATTCATATTCATTTTATATGAGGAAGAGAAGAAAAGAGAGAAAGAAAGAAAGAGAAAAAAATATAAAAGAGAAAGAGATGAGAAAAAAGATCACCTGGCACGTCGGTGAAGCAAAGTTTGTTAAAACTTTGTAAAAAAAAAAAAACTTTGTAAAAAGTAAATTCCGCGCAAACTAAAATTTCCTCACAAGAATTCCGAACGAATCTTTTTAAATGAATTCTGCGGGAGGAACGTGACTTAGTAAACATCCTGAGTTCTTGCAAACAGATAATCTAATTCGCTAATAAATTCACAACATTAACTTGAATATGAATTCAAAGAATAGAAACGTATTCCCGAATTTATGTTGAAAATTTTTAATGTTAAAACAGTGGCCGAAAGATAATTCACAACGAATCAATCAATACTTGCGGCTAAACTTTTACCCCATTGAAATTCATAAAAAAAATTCGGATACAATTGAACCACAAACGCAAAAAAATTGATAATAATTACAATAATTTCGTTAGTCATTACATGGTAAGCAAAACTTCATAATTGTTCATTTACTGTGAACAGACAATCATAAAAATGAATGGGTCATGTTTGGTCACAAGGACAAAAAGCGTATTTGGACAAAGTCCTGCTCATTTCTCTGAGTAGAAAGGGAGAATATTTACCCCCAAGCGTCCGGGAAACACGACTCCTCCCCAAACCCCAGGAAAGTAAACGCAATCCTCAATTTGAGTTCTATTTGAAAGGAAACTTTTCACGGGTCCTTACTGAAGAATCCTTCACTTGGAAGGAATCGTGTCGCTCGGATCCTGTTGGGGAACAAGGACTTGAGAGTTGGGGAAGAAAGACTTGATAAGAGTTGGGGAAGAAGGACTTGAGAGTTGGGGAAGAAAGACTTGATAAGAGTTGGGGAAGAAGGACTTGAGAGTTGGGGAAGAAAGACTTGATAAGAGTTGGGGAAGAAGGACTTGAGAGTTGGGGAAGAAAGACTTGATAAGAGTTGGGGAAGAAGGACTTGAGAGTTGGGGAAGAAAGACTTGATAAGAGTTGGGGAAGAAGGACTTGATTAGAGTTGGGGAAGAAAGACTTGAGAGTTGGGGAAGAAGGACTTGAGAGTTGGGAAAGAAGGACTTGAGAGTTGGGGAAGAAGGACTTGATAAGAGTTGGGGGAGAAGGACTTGATTAGAGTTGGGGAAGAAATACTTGAGAGTTGGGGAAGAAGGACTTGAGAGTTGGGGAAGAAGGACTTGAGAGTTCTGGAAGAAGGACTTGATAAGAGTTGGGGGAGAAGGACTTGATTAGAGTTGGGGAAGAAGGACTTGAGATTGGGGAAGAAGGACTTGAGAGTTGGGGAAGAAGGACTTGAGAGTTGGGGAAGAAGGATTTGAGAGTTGGGGAAGAAGGACTTGATAAGAGTTGGGGGAGAAGGACTTGATTAGAGTTGGGGAAGAAAATAAAAAATAAATAAAATTCATGCAATTTTCTTGAAAATGTCATCATTCCTCAATAAAAATACATTCGTTCTTATATGATTTATTATACAAATTTATCAAAATTTGTTCTTTGCGACTTCTTGGGCATAATGTGATTTGGTTTTTACTAAGTTATTATGATATTCAGGTGACTATCTTCTTAAAATATTATTTTTAAAATATATAAAAATAAACTTAATTCTGCAGTCGATTTGATATTCTGTTTGCCTAATTTCCCATTTAGTTATAGGTAACTTCTCTGACAAAAATTTCTTCAATTTTGCCCCAGATTTCGAACACTGCTACGGGAATCATCAACAAACCCGAGCAAAAACATATATTTCAAAAATAAATATTTTAAAAATAAATATTTTTCGACCGTACAGTAAAACCCCATCACTATTGCAGGGTATACCTCCAGCAAAACCATATACTTTTTCAAGTCCATTGCGTGACGAAAAAATCTTATCGAGGTAATAAATTGTTCTCTGCGTTGGCAGTAAGAAGAAGCAATCGCTACAATGGATGATTTTTGTGAAGCCCTTAAGATTTGCCAGCGTTTGAGAAAGGAAAATAGCGCGTTCTGAAGTGCTTAACCGCGAACTAATGGCATCTTCTTGTGGACATTTTTGGCCTGGATGTTGAACAGCCGCTGCTGCCGACGATCCAGGAGCCTTAAGTAGTTTTCTTTACGTACGTACAAATGGAAAGAAGCCAGACAATTTCCAGAGGGCATAATGAACTACAGTTTTTAATCCAACACGCAATATGAACTACAGTTTTAACTCAAACACGCATCATGAAATACCGTTTTAAATTCAACACGCTAGTTGAATAATTGCCTTTTCAAGCTCCAAGCGAATACAATCGAAAGAAGTCTCACAAGTTGCAAAACATATACTATTAGAAATTTCCCGTTCATGTAAAATTATCTTGAATCATAACTTTCATTACATAAAGATAAAGATATCAGCAAACTACGGCATGGAAATTATCTTAGCCTCTCGTCTAGAAACCAGATCTGGCTTCTAAATTACTTAAATATTGATAATTATGTTGATTGAAATTATTTTGATCAGCTAGAAATTTGACTTGGCTGTTCAGCTGAAATAGCGTCTCATTAATTAGTTATCTTGTAGCTATATCATTATATTTGCATCACTAAACGCGTTTGAGATATATCGATTAAGGATCATTATAAAATAATCATCGCTGCATCAATATAAATAATCATTCTCCTATCATAATAAATAATTATCATTGCATCATTAACAGTGATATGATGACTGTCAGCTTCATTACGGTACTAGCGCAGCATATCACTATCATCACATCACTGCACGCGGCATCCCTCGCCTGCATCACATTATCATCTATCATTATCAGTGAAGCATGTCGCCCACATCGTCCCATTAAGCCCGCGTACAACATTAATGCCTCATTTACAACGGCGCTTCCGTGAACTGGAGCGTTAAGTAGTGCAGTCTACATCATGGCTTAATGAGATGCTGAACTGTGGCATGATGGTGCTGAACTGTGGCATGATGGTGCTGAACTGTGGCATGATGGTGCTGAACTGTGGCATGATACACTCGAAGAAATAATGCACTCTTTGTCCAAATTTTATGGTAATGTGGGTCATCCTGACCCAGTTCGGCTGCTAACGGGCGTATCAGTGCTACGTTCTTTCTCTGCTCGTGATGTGGGCAAGAAATTGCTTCATAATTTGGACAATATGACCCATGTATTTTATATGAAGCATGCGAGGAAGGCGCTCAGTGATGCCGGGCACGAGCCATTATCGCTCCCCCGGGCTCCCTTATCGGGGGAGGTGCACTAGCCCCTCATCCCCCTGAGGGTGGGGGTGGGGGCACTAGCCCTCCCTCGTCAAACCTTTGATTTGAACAATAAACTAAAATTTACATTTATTCCTTTAATAAAATAAAATTTACAATTATTCCTTCATTCGATAAGCAAGACTGATTGTGACTAACTTATTCAATATATGTGGCTTCTTACTTCCGTATGAAATTCTTTTAAAATTAAAGTCGGTAAAACTACAAAAAATAGACTTTCGCAAACGTTAGCTTGAATATCAAATAACTAATAACTATATAATAACTAACTAGGATAGTTAGAAAACGGTTTCCTCTCTGATTCCTTGATTTATTTCCTTTATTTGAATCATTTGTCCTAGTAACACCATTAACATAACAGAAACACAGTTTTTCCCAATATTTTCAGTGATCTTTTTTACTTTTTATTTAAACATTTTTGAATGAGAGCTCCTGTGTAGACTTAAAATTGCTCATTTTATCGAACAGTGCTGCTCAGATCTTACCTGGTAATTTTTTTTTGTAGGAGGACACAGGAAAAAAGTTTCTGCGCAGGTCAGATTCGAAAAAAATGAAAATCATGCGCTAAAATTCATCAGTTTGCAGAGAACTTTGTTGTAAATTTAAAAAATTTCTATCAATATTTCCAATGTATTTCGTAATAAGTGGATAGAATAATCGAATTAGCTTACGAAGCAATTTAAGATACGTATAAGTAATACTGCTCAATTATAACGACTGATGCATATATTATTTCGAAATTTTAGCTTGATGATGATGCCTAGGCCATTTAATTATATAAGACTAAGCCAAAATATATTTAAGGGCATGTATTCAATTTGCATCTACGGTTTCGTTTCTTTGATGTCAGTAATTAAAAATTCCTCGCAAATAAAGATGCCTGATGTATAAACTTATTCACATCATTTGGGTTTGGAATTTTCATCTGAACTGACAAATCACTAATGCCGCCTGAACCTCAGGGCTCAAGCCAGGGAATTAATTAGGGCTCAATTTAATAACTAATTAGTTATTATATTAATTTGTGAATGAATATCCATCCACGCCGGCTTGTCTCCGGCGACCTCTCAAAGCTATGCCACGACATCTCATGCCACGACATCTCATTCCACGACATCTCATTCCACGACATCTCATTCCACGACATCTCATTCCACGACATCTCATTCCACGACATCTCATTCCACGACNGCAGAACACAAGTCCTAACACGGCCCTCATACCCTCTGCAGAACACAAGTCCTAACACGGCCCACATACCCTCTGCAGAACACAAGTCCTAACGTTGCCCTCATTCTCTCTGCAGAACACAAGTCCTAACAGGCCTTCATACCCTCTGCAGAACACAAGTCCTAACGTTGCCCTCATTCTCTCTGCAGAACACAAGTCCTAACGTGGCCTTCATACCCTCTCGAAACGATATTTCACGATTTCTTTGCAGTATTTGTCGAACCGTTTTCAAGACTTCAAGTTAAAAAATGTTCATTAACCGTCTTCACTTGAGGAATGTTTTGCAGCCAATAACGCGGCATGAAAGAGTCTTTCAGCGCAACACACGATGCTTTCAGGCGCTATTCAGAGACCAGCCAACTTCTGAAGTGAAAATAGTCTTTGAAAAACTTGCTTTTCAAAGGAAAAAACTCCATTTTTATTTCCTTGAAGTGAAGTTTTCGTCAAGCTTCGTAGCTCACCTGACGACATAAAAGCCTGTCGCAAAAACTTCATGAATTTGCTTTGGAAATCAGCGTAGGTACATGGTTTGCAAATATTATTTAAAGCTGCAGCTCGGCATTTTTTACCCACATCCGTGATTAAAAGAGAATTATAATTCAACGCTAAAAATAAAACCAATAAATCTATCTACTTATTTTTAGTAATAGTTTTGAATCTGTTTTCATCATACGTACATTCAAACCCTGAGCTCTATGCGTATCAAGAAGCTACAAACCAAATCAACTGATTAACTACAAAATCTTCCGATCAACATCTAAATCTACCGATCAACAACATAATCTACTGATGAGTAACTAAATCTAACGATCAATAACACAAAATAACGATCAACAGCAAAATTAACCAATCACCAACATGATCTACCAATCAACAACATGATCTACCGATCACCAACTAAATTTTCCGGCCTACAGCGTATATTTTCTGTCAACTATCCACGCAGGGTTTAACCTACAGAATTGAGAGCACACTCACACATACAAACCAAACCCAATGTTGGCCGCTACGGAACTCCAAGACATATCAGAATCCTCGCTGCATATCTCGGTCTTGTCGCCATTATTCGGTAAGAAACGAGTTTTCTGGCGCGAAAGTGCGAGTTGAAGTCCGTAGAATCGCTTTGTGCCTTCGCTTTGAGGCGCTGAGAGCAAACTGCGGTGAACCGCGGCCCTCGAGAATAGAAATCCTGAAACGATCGCCGCTGCAAAGCGTGGAGCGGTCGGGGCATCTCTACACAGGAATGTTTGGTCAATGCAGAAGACCATTTACTTGAACTGAAATTTTGTCGCTTTGTAACTATAGAATTTGTTAAGCATGAAAATGCATGGCTTTGGTTCCATAAAAATGTCAATGTGGATTTTACTTGTGTAAAAAAAATTCTTCAGGGAGATTCCACTTACGTTAATTGGTTTTACGAATGAATAGCATGAATTCATTAGCCGCATACGTCAAGATATTTTATCTATGAATATTGCTATATTCATGCGTTCAATAACCTCGCCATGAAAGATAGAATGGCACGATCAAGCGCAGACTGCAAGACTCGATAAGCTGGCCAATAAAACTAATATTAGGCCGTGATAATAAAATAAAATATCTTGTAGTTCTGCCTTGTGATAAACCGTCTCCTGGTACGACTGTATGTGGACCGCAGCCTACCGAGGATATTGTATATGTGGAATTATAGGAGCAGCCTGCCGAGGTAATGTGTAATATATGTGTAATTCTTCGAACTTTGACAAAAACTACAATAACTCAGTCGTGCATAATTTACTTTTTTTATTTAATTTTTTTTTATTTATTCTTTTTCTCAAAATTGTCCACTTTAACCTTTCTCTCATGAATATAACTTATCATTGCTTTAATCAAGGGCTATTATTAAATTTAAAATGTCATATTCATTATCGCTTTGGAGGCAAAATCTATCCCCAGTGAAATTGGCATGTCATTAAATCGGAAGTGCAACGAAAACCATTCAATACAATAAGTCACGCGTTTTACGGTATAATTATACAGTAGAATTACACAGTCGAAAGTTGCAGCGAAAAACAATTACTGGCACGTAGCAGGAAGTTGCTACTAACACAATTCAATACGGTAAATTATGTCGTATACGGTAGAATGTGTAATAATATAATAAAAAAAACATAAGTCGGTTAAAAACCATTAAATATGGTATCTTACACAGTATAAGGTGTAATTATATTGTAAAATAATTGCGTATATAGACAGAAGTCGAAAAGTTATTGAAAAAAAGTAGAAAAGTTATTGGTAGACCCTGCCACACTCGCCATCTATTCACCAGTTGAAAAAATTCAACGCCTTGCAAGAAATTGTGACACTTGCGTTATCACAACATTTATTCATTATGTTTGACTAATTAATTTATTTTATCACACTCAATTTGGCTTGATTTTCATGGATTTTGATTCATAATTTCGTAGATTGAGTAGATTTTTATTGATTTAAAGCGTTCCTAAATTTTATACATATAAATATTCATTTGATCTAATAGTAAATAATTGATTTACTATTAATTAATGTAATTGATTGTATAATTTGATTTACTTTCATGTTGAACGTTTTATCTAGATAAAGATATTTATCATACTATATCCTAATCACAAATAAGCATTATTAAATTTAAACAATTACGACTCACCATGACTGAGTGATAGATGAATTTAACGATTTAATTTCTCCTAATTAATTCTTTATAATTATAGATATAATCTCTCGAAAAACAAACGACAAGCAAAACCGTCGTCAGAATAAAACCCAATTAAAATTTTCTTCTTCAAACCCTTGTTTAGGGAATTTATACATCAAATTATTTTATTTATTGGTGTTCATCACCGAATATACTTGAGAGCTTGTATCAGCTAAAGCAGTTATGCATACTATTTGAAGAGAAGAAATATTTTTGCTGATGTACAGCACAAAAATTTCATGAATTTTCCGGATATGTATTTGCTGCGTGAAAATAAAAAAATTGAGGTCAAATTTAGACTACAAGAAAAATATATTTAAAAAACTCTGTAAGATCCGCGACCCGCAGTAATTGAATTCGGTGATTCATGACCACTAGAAAGCCTTGGTTTTTCAAAAAAAATCCGACCCAGCACAAACATGTCAAAGTGAAAATCCTTAAAAAAATAGCGGCTGATCTTTTTTCCTAGTTGGTATGTGACGGATATTTTTATCTTAACGTGTCGTACTTTTGTCAGCACAAGAAATACTTTGAGTGTTTTTGCAAAAATCTGACCTAGATTCATCTATTTATTCGTTACTTGGGTCACTGAATCGCGTTTCTGAACAACGGAGGACATGGACTCGGGGCTGTTCATCTTAAAATTTTTCTTACTCCAAGACGTGATTCATTTGCGAGCCTGGCAAACAATGGGCTCATAGCAATGATGATTCATGAAGGGTTAATTGACTTTTAGGCTTAATTTAAACTTGCAACCTTGTCGTTTAATTTTAAACAATAATGAATCAATTTACTGAACCCAAATAAGAAACAGGTCCCTCAAATTCACTGAAATTGTTATTTTTCGAAAATTTGAAGATGAGTTGCAATGTTGAATGGAAATAGAAGACAAATTTAACGATCATATTAAAAAAAATAAATCTTAAAAGAGGGTCAGCTTGGGTACCAAAAAATATATGTGGATTAAGTTTATACCTTAGATTAAAAAATAATGCATAAAGTACACGAAAAATTTCTATAGAAGCATAAAAGTGCTCAGTTTGCATTGCTGCATGCTATATTCAATGTTCGTTCGTAGAATAAATTAGAATTTAGTAAAGTATTATGTATTGTGTATTGCCCAAATTTCAACATAAAACATATGTTAAAATGTGTTTCTAATATATAGTAGAAATACGTTTATTCATGTATCAATTATTGTCAGTATTTCACGCGTTTATGCACGATTATTAAGGATGATCCAATGATCCAAAAATTAAAATCCAAAAATGCTCATTTCGTTCGAGCAAATAAGATTCCCTGCTCGAAATATTTCAGGATTGTGGTTGCTTAATCCGCTGGATTTCCCGTCGAGCTGCTCAAGCTGGGCATCTGCTTCACAAAATACCCTAAACGTGAGTCCAATTTTGCAGTAGGAATCATTTTTGTTCTTCACAACTACGCATTTCTTGAGTTCGGTGTGAGGGTAATTACTTCTGTTACCAGGGTAATTTGTTCCGTTCAGTTCAGTTCAGTTCAGTTCAGACCTGATGAATATTTGCTTGTGTTCCGTATTGCGGCTTATATTTTGGTTTAAGTATATGATATATACTCATATTTGTACTGCTATCACTTAGGTAAATAGTCTATTTATTTTCAACCTCTGACCTTCAGCTGCGTGAAAACCGGGCATTACTTATCTCTTAATGAGAACTTTCACCATCTTTCTTTCAGTCCTAAAAAGACTTTATGGAAAAACTTTTAATTTCTGGAGAGTTTGGCCATCGAAGGAAATATTATCGACCATCTCGCGCCGACCAAACGACAAAATTTCGGCCACCGTCAAGACCAAATGGCAACGAGAATCTCATTCCAAGTTACCGCTTCTCCAGCACCAGAGTCTCACGTGGCCATTTCTGAACTTAACTCTTAAGTGAGTCTCTTTGTCGGCAATTTTTAAACTACATTATTATAACAGTCTTCATATCGGCAATTTTTAACTAAATTCTGAAGTCAGTCTTTTACAGTAACTTTTTTGAAACTTCATAATAATGATGCAAGCCATTAAATCTTTCAATTACTATGTAACATTTATACATTAATTGTCCTGTCAAAAATCATTAATAATTGTATATCTGTAATATGAGAAGATTAACATAAATTATATACATGGGAAAATAACTTACTCGAACATATGGTAAATAATCATTTGTAAATTATTTGATTCCCTAAGCAGTATTCGTTTTCGGTGTTAATCGCTATCTGATCGCTATCAAAAATCAGCACGCATGTAATGAGGGTGCGAGCGCATGTCTCCACCTTTTTTATATTTACATCAAAATAATCAAAATAAACTTCCATCTCATCACACGCAATACCGCACCAATTAATACACATTCGGTGGAGTTAGTGGTTCGTGAAATAGGATCCACAAACTGTGATCATAAAACTTACCGGTCAAATGCAGACCAAAAACTCGGATTGACTGAGAGTAAATTTCCACTGGAGTGGACGCGGCATTTCCACGTCATCAGTCCGCAGCGATTAAAACTAATGGAGTTGCCTGTGTTTGAGAGGCGCGCAGAAATATGATGACTGTCCACCAGGCATTTGACGTTGAAATGACGTTGATTCAACGTTGTATCACCGAAATCAACATTGTTTCAACGTTATTTGCACGGATGCCTAGAATTGCTGGGCCGGTGCTACGCACACCAATATATGGGTATTTGGGGTATTAATTGATAAGGCTCATTCAATAGGTCTTTTTAGGCGCATAAATTAAATTCATCAATCCTATTCGTACACAAAAGATTGCACACACGAGTTACTGGCATTACACAAAGAGATTATTTTTTTTGACAACGGATACATTAACCGTTCTCAATGCTATTTATGCCTAGAGGTACTGTTTACAGGAGTTTTCGTCAGGAAACTAATGACTGAATACAGTAAAAAAGCTTCTGAAATTTGGCTGTGAAAAACTTGGGATTTTGTTTTAATTACAGTCGATTTAACAGGACACCTGTGCCTGTCTAAATTTCTCGCAATGAATTTTAAGATATATTTACTGAATTCCCTCTCCATATTTCTGACACTTAAAACCCGCCAATTATGTTTGTTATTTAATGTTATCCAAATATAAACTGATTCATCAGTTTAAGGAAAATCGAATTTTTGAACAGTCTCTCTGTTTCCATTAAAAAGCAAACAGGGCACTTCACTGTTAAGCCAGACAGCGTTAATTTAAACAAAATCTTGGGATAATCTCTCGGTTTTAATTAAATTTTATTTCCTGTCTATGAATTCTCTTAACTGTTAGGTTCGTACGCTATTAAAACAGAGGGATTATTCATGTATATTATTGTATGTTTTCAAAACGTATGTCGCTGTCGAATTCAAGCATCCTACGTTACTGGCGGATTCTCAAGGATTTAGACTCTGGCCTGAAATTAAGCCTCATATGTGGGCTCAGGGTTCAGTAATGAGCCCCTCTGCTGGTTCAGGCTAATGGAATTAACTGAGACAAATTGCCATGGATTGCCGAACACAATCTTCGACTTTAATGACGACCGCCAGATTCATCAAACTCATCAAGTGATGCAAGATTGAAGAACGTTCATCAACGGATGGGAAGCGTACACTCAGAGAAATAAGTGAGACTTTTCTAAATTGCAGTGCACTTTTTGCTCATTTAAAGGTTATTTTAACCCAGTTTGATGCAGGAAAAACGTCGAATCAGTGATACTCTACAAAGTTTGTCACTATATGGACAATATGAATCAATCATTTGTCTGAGCGTACAGTTGAAGGTCCTAGGGTGCATCAAAAATCAAAATTATTATCAAGCAAGGCTCCGGCAATGCAATTAAAATAGATGCGAAATAGATAACTCAAAACGCTAAAAACTTTCATTGCCGTACATGGACATAAAGCCATAATGTATAGAACGACCAGTGAAATTCTCAGTACCGCTTTTGGATTAACAAGGAGGCAGCAATAAGACGTGCTAGGAAGTACATAAAATCTACGGTTAATACACCGAATATTTAGATATCTTTCACATCGCGCCATTTAACTTTCCATTTATTTCGAAGATGATTTTCGCTGTTAAAGCTTGTCTAAACCTTAACCAACTTACTAAAACTGGGGAAACAATTATTGTTCTATTTGAAGTATTATTTTACAACATATTCACTTTAGTATTTGAATCGATTTCATAACTTCTGATTAGATAACCAAAGACTTCCTCTCACTAGCTCTGGCGCACGCAGAAATGTTGATTAAAATAGTGAAACAATTAACAGTTTTTACCGGCAAAACAATGAGTAATCTGATGAATCGGTGTGAGGAGATCTCTAATTAAGACAAGTCTTCATAACGACTTTTCTCGCATTGTTTACTTTTTTTCAAAATTTTTTTTCAAAATGAAGTCTAATACTACGTTTTAATTCGATTTTCCTTCATATTTTAGGTCACGAGGAAATAAATAGCGCAAAATTATGATGCAATTTCTTATGATTTCATATGAATTCTTACGTAAGGTGAACCCTATCAATTCACTTCTGAAGCACCGACAATTATGAGCGTTCTTGGTCTTTGGAATCGCCACGATATTAAAATTTTCCTTCATTAGCGAATAATTTTTACCGCAGATTTATCGTATAAAAACGTTTTTGCTTCGTTCGCGTGCAATGGGCTCCAATTTAGGGTGAATTCTATGCTCTGGGCAATTTATCTTTTATTAATAATAGAGAATAAATAGAAAAAAACAAATCAATGAACGTCTATTCCGACAAAATTTTTGAGAGGGGTAGCATTTTATTAATTACGTCCTCAATCGGGATTATGTGAAATGTTCGGATCATTTTTTAGCTAATTATAGCTTCCGTTAAATTAACAATGTATGGCCAATTAATTGTAAAGCTTCCATCTGTACCGATTTATGGATTAAGAGCAGGTTTCAGTAATTTATGGGCACGTGTGAACTTTCGTAAAACCTTATTCCCCTTTTGTTGTTATCACAAATGTCATCAGTCTTTTCATTTGTCTCTCAATGCCAGACGATAACTTGTATCAAAACGACGAAAAAAAATACGGATTGCTTTCAGGTTTCAAGAAGCCCAAAAATGCCCCCCCCCCCCCAAAAAAAAAAAAAGTACCATCGTTCCCATTTTCAGAATTATTCAGTTTGGTCACTTGAAAAAATAGGCTATGGTAAAATTTCCCAAATTTGAACCGTTAGGCTCTCATTTCAAATATAAAATAGAAAATGATTTCTTAATAATTAATAATAAATAATAAACACGAGAAAACTAATTTATTTGGATAATGTTCAAAATTTTCGAAAAGAACAAAAAATTTGCATCACAAAATTTACCATAAATAGATTGAGATAACTACATTTAGGGTGATCCAGCAACAACGTTGGACACTATGACAGTTGACAGCTTCTGATTACAGCTGAAAGAGCCGCCATTACGAATTAACCTCGCTCTATCTTTTCGCTTTTCGCTAGACTGATTACTGCGAATTGATTTTTTTAGTTACGAAATTATATGCCTTATTTTAGATTTTGCTTTCGTCGAGGATCCTCGATGGTCAGTACAAATAGTATTGGATAAATTTGATTGAAAAATTAAAGTAAATATATGAGTAGGACTTGAAGCGGAAACATTGAAAGAAACGCATACTTGTTGAGCATACGAAGTAATTTCTGGCTTCATCCAACCTCATTGAAACATGAACATTTTTCTCGCTAAAAATTTGTGGAAGCTTTCCGTGCTAAAAAATTCTAGGGGATATTTCCAAAGCTGATAAATAAATGTTTTGTAAGGAATTTACACGAATATAATCGCCGATAAACTTTATTAGAGAATCCACAAGATAAATCTTCGAAGGTTTTCGAAGGCAAAAGAATTCATAACTAAAGAAGCAGTGGAGCAACTGCAACCAGAGAAAAAAACAGTCTGATTAACCTTGCGAAGTTGCGACACTAAATACGGCAGCAGCAAACAGACGAGGCGTTCCTTACGACACAGCTCAAGCAGAATGGGTGACGTGTGATGTGCGTCTTTATACTGTAACGTAACATAAAGAACTTCTTGAATTACAGTAAAATACAATGGACTTCTCAATTGAGCAATATGTCATATATAGTCGTATAGTTAATTGCGATCAAATATCGATTAACCAACCTTCTAAATTATTGCCGATGGCTCCATTTAGAAGTGGCATAGATGCCATTCAGAGGTTTGATTTCGATACAATGCGCAATGGTTAGTAATAGGTTGGCCCAACTCAGCTAATTTAGTAAATAAGTTAATTAGTAATAAGGTTAAGGTTAAGGTTTTAGGCCGGCAATAAGGCCAAAGTGATAATGCGTCATAGACGACTTTGCAATGTTGGGTCCAACCAAAGAAGTGAATTTGCATGCATTAACAGGACTAGGGGCCCATTCCATGCATTAAATCAAGTTAATAAAGAGAGAAAATGCACATATTATGCTGTACATTATACAGCAATCTAGAATGCACATTCTGTCACCTCTTTCCAAGCTCCTAACTGTTAATTCCTTATCCTAGAAGTTAACAACTATTCAAACTTAATCTTCATAGTCTTCCTTAAATTAAAACGGAACCGAATTTCTTATAGTTTTTGGTACCGAAGACTTCAGTTGTTTCAATTCTTTAAGCTTCGTAATCGTATCCTTCAGCTAAGCGTATTAATCGCGTCCTTCATTTAGGCATCTTAATCGTATCCTTCAGTTAAGAATACTAATTGCATTAGTTGATATTACTCCTGCATCACAACACAAACCTTTTTGGGGACAATTCCGGCTCATATTCTGGTGCTGGAAAACATCCTTCGTATAATGTTCTTCAAACGCTTGAAATTTTGCTGAGTCTTGAGCCGAAAACATTTTTTCAGGAAGTCTGGGTAGCCGCATTGAGCTCGTTAGTGCGACCACGTAGCGACCACGAAGTGAGCGTCTCTGCTAGCTGAAACTTCGTCTAGATCGTAAACAAAAAATATGAAACAGAAAATTTATTGCTTTCTGAATTTCACCCTATCGAATAAATTTTAAATATTTTACCCCAAGGCTATGAAAAAGTTGGAAAACTTTGAATGCGTTTGTTGCTCGCGGAGAAATTGTGTTTAGTGAGTATTTCAACCTTATCTTATACATCACTTGCATATTACTTCGTATTACATACATATACGGCCCGAATACGATACATCACGACATGCTGCGACGTATAAAGATACGTTTCGATACGTCAAAGCTTGTTAACATAACAGGGCTTGAAGCTCTTCATCGCACTTTGTTTTCTGAACCAAGTGTAGCATGAATGAAATATTATATGGGATGTACAAAAATATTTCCTCCCGTCTGCCTAAACAGGAAGACCTTCGCTCGAAAATCTCAAATCCTCGTGTAACAAGTTCAGCAACATGTTTACGTCCACAGCAGGGCTAAGGGAAATCTACCGTAATAGAAATTGCCTTCGAAAGTTCATAGTGTCTATTTCTAGTGATTTATGTTCTTATTGATGCGAGATTTTGTAGGAGGGAGTTTTTTAGCTGGGAAAACTTGAAAATATTGCTGTCTGGCTTGGCATTGATTTCAGATTATTTCTGCTAATTTACGGGATGTATGTAATTATGCTTGCAAAATTTTATCGTACTCTCGTACTCATTAAAGAATTATACCGAATCATCGAAAAAATTTAACAACGATTCTTGATTTTTCGGTAAAATTCTACTCCTGTTTTATTATATTTTTCAAATTTCAAAAGTTAAGAGAAGAAACTAGAAACCTTCATTCATACAAATATTCATTTTTAGGGCTGAAATTATGAATTTTCATGAATAATATATTACTTTAAGTGAACAGAATTTCCCGAACATATTTCATACGGCTGAGTTAATTAACATCGATTCATACTGCTGAGTTAATTAACATCAATACATCGATTCAAAACTATAATTCCGTTAAACGAACAGCGTGTTTTCAGTAAACGATGTTTTGATCAGTTTTTGGTTTTGAGACACTTTAATCTTTATAATCCTCTTGCACGGTCTGGTCGATTTTCATTGTTATTACCAAATATACTCGCTTATCATGACTAATAAAACGTAGAATAACCATGAAATATAATGGTCATTATTAAGAAAATAATCAATAATATTATCTCTTCATTAGCTTATGTCATCTGTCAGCTATCCTCATGAACACACGAGTCGCCACGCTGATGCAGCTGCATTTAATTCGCTACTTTTTAATAAAAAAATGTGATGCAATTCAGCAATACACTTTTTGAATTTTAAGTCGGGCAGAGGTGAGGTTTTTTTCAAAATTCAGTTTTGATAGAAAAGTTGGCTTTGGAGCAAAATTGTCTTTTGAATAATGTTCTTTATGTCTTTAGAAGGTGAAAATCTCAATCATATTATTCATTTCAAATCCAAAATTCCTCAACTCTTATTAATCCAGTATTGAATGCTTTTGATGATTATCTTAAAAAAAACTAATCATCTATGCGAAAATATCCAAGTAATTCTAGGAGCATTTATACCCCGACCAATTCAGCCAGTTTCGCTTGGACGGCGCTAAGATAAACACTTGCTGCTGAGCGGTTAAAGGTTTTCAATCATCCGTCATAAATGAAGTGCTGTCGTACTAAACTAACTTATGCGTTAATTAAGTAATTAATTGCATGCCTGAACGGCGGCATTAAGAAAACATACGCTGTATTTTCAGACTCTAAATATCGATTGCTGCAATATAAATACAAATTCTTATTGAACAATCGCAATGCTCTACGTAACATATTTTGATGAAAACCCGATTTTTATTAAAGTAACGAGTACACTGGACTAGGAGTTTGCCTTATTTTGCCTTTAATTATGGCTTTTTAATTTTTTATTGGTGATTAATATGATGCGTTTGTATTAGATTAAAACGGGTCTAAATTTAGTTGTAATAATATGTTTCATTCGTACACTTTCAAAAGCAGAAATAGAAAAAGATATATCATACATTTTAATTCAAATAATCAAATGCTTGAAGATCTGGCAACCAAATCCGATATATACTAATATTCCTGATCCAGTAAATGCCAAAAACAGGGCATCAACCCTGCGTAGTTATTAACTAACGCACGTCTACAGACAAACTGAACACTGACTGGAATGAATTATCTTCAAGTAATAATTTAATTAAACCTCAAGTATGTTTTATTTAAGAGACGTTTGTACTTCAAAATGTTCTAGATAAAGTCAGCACAGGAAAAATGTTCAGTAATTCAGAACCTGATCATTACATGTTTGTCTTTCTTTCCGAGTGTTGATTTTGTCTTAGTTTTGGTTTTTAAATGCATCAAGCCACGTACTGTTGTGGAATACGATTCATTCCCTACCCATGATTATCATTTGAGGAAAAAATACGTTTTTTATTGTTACAAGAAAAGTTACCTTAGCCGCTTGCTACACAAAAGTTACTCTAAAAAGTTGCCCTAAAAAAGTTTCCCCTAGACACTTGTCACAGAAAAATTACCCTGAAAAGTTGATGCGACATGTTACCTAGCCACAGGGCGAAGAAAAGTTACCCTACAAATACAAATTACCTTGAAAAGTTGTCCTAACCACACTCAACGACACAGTCCACACCATAGATCACTCCATGAGATAAACTCGTGCTCTGCATTTCACAGCCGCCAATTGAAGGCTATATGATTGGTGGCCATCTACGTGAACTGACTCTTACGCATGGAAAAGCTCTAGAAACGCAAACTCTCTGTTGATAAGAAGTTCATGGTAATTACAGGTCTTCCTAGTCTTAGTGAACGAGGTAACTACCATGATGGTAGTACGGCACAATGAGAACGATTCAACTTCTTGTTGGTTTAAAAAGCTTTGCTTATAACTTCTTTTGTAATCGCTCACGTGTTGGGTTGGTTTCGAAGTATTTATTATTTTCACTATTTTCTTCATGCGTTGCTTTACCGCGAGTGACATAATATCTTGCCCATCTGCATGTGATTAATTTGTGATAAATAGCATAGTTATTTCCTTTTCATGGTAATGAATTATGATGCGATTTATTTAATTAATAAGTTTGTTTTCTGCTTTTTTCTTCACCTTCGAATTACGGCAATAAATTCAGCAGCGCTCATGCTTAAACTTGCAGTATTTTGGACCTGGGTGAGTACAGTTAATCTCGTTTCGGTCTCGGAGTTCATTGATTGCTTTTAACTTATGATAAACTGCATAAAGAATTTCGCTCGTTTTTACTTAAAATTGTATCCTAATTTTTATCTTATCATCGGGTGTTGAATTTTTTTTAACGAATGTCTTACCAATCACGAAGAAGGACTCACCATTGGCGTAGAAGAGCTTCATTCAAATGATGAATGCAGACATGAATGACCAACTTCACTAACTTGGACAGTATTTGTAAGATTTCATTTGTTTGCATTTTTGGAGTTTTTCGAGTGAAATTAATATTAGAAATTTTGGTAGTAAAATATTTATTCGTGAGCTCCGAATTTTCTAGTTGCAGCGCGCTTTATCTAGTTTACCGCCAGTAGCACTTCTTTCGATTCGAAATAGGTTTTCGTGTCGAAAATTAAACATTGGAAGCTAGAATAATTATTTCGATGGTAAACTTTTGGGATGCTTGAAGATTTGAGTGAAATAAAAGAAAAATTAGTGTAAATCAGTCTTATATCATTGATGACTGAATAATAATTATATTAAGATCTTTTAGAGTCAGATCAAGCAGAAGAGTTTAACTTGTTGTGAACACCGGAATTGAGCAGTGAGGTCGGGTAGGTTGAAGTGTGGTTCAAGATTCAACAATATTCATATATATAAAATTACATTCTTTATTAATTGAGTCCAGAGTATTTTTGACACGCTCAGTGACGTTATATATATAAAACCTCGGAAAAACTTCTTTGTCTCGGGAGTTCAGCTACGAGCACAACACATCGGATGTATTTTTATTCAGCATTTCATATTTTCATCAACATTTCTACATTATACATACATTTCAAATGTCATTTACCCCAACCTTGTGTTGACGCTAGTCGTTAATTTAAAAAAGTATCTTTCAGCTGACATTTTCCCACGAGATTATACTCGTATCGCTACTGAAAACCTGTGCCAGTACGTGTAGATTGCGTTATTCAAAAATGCTTAATTATACAAAACTGAAAGAAATCGCAACTATTTAAAAATGCAACATACCTACGTTAAAATCTTTGAAGTTTGCTAGGTCTAAGAGGAAATCACAAGTTTTTCCTAAAAATAGACTTCGGTGAGGCGTCTGCACTGTAAAAATATTCAAGCTGAGCATCTAAATCTTGTTTACCTTGAGACCAGCCTGCAATATTCGGCCTAAAAAGGTTACAAAATAATACAATAAATGAAAAAAGAACAGATTGAAAAGAGAAAAGAAAATAGAAGGTCGGATAAAATTGGATAGGGAGATTGAGGTCTGGAGTTTCTTGTTAAGAGATATTGAACACCATCATCGTCATCTAAGAATTAGCGTTGAAGCAAAGCCAGTCTAGGCTCTGATGCAGGCTGCTCGATGGACTGTATCGATTATCTAGGCTTTCTCTGAACTGTGGAAACTCTCGTTGGTATTCCGGACGGCGGTGCCCCTGACAGGCCGTCCGGCATACTTGCGTGCGGCTCAGAGTCCGCATCCGCGAACGTGGATCTAGCAAATGCATTCATAAGAGGATAGATACGTGAACTTAATAATGATGTCATAGAAGGCTCTGGTAAAGCTATCACATCTGATTTCAAATAGAGGATTAACTGAAGGAAAATATATAAACTCTTCTCTGAGAGGAGAGATAGGTGAACTTAATAATGATGTATATGATACTCTAGCGCATGTGTAATATCATATTTTGGTTAGCGAATTACGTGGATGCGATTATAAAAACCATTCTCTGAAAGAACAGACACGTTAACTTAATAATGCTTGTATAGAGTGCTTTGCTGACTCTCTCAATTCGAGTGTACGAGTGATCATATTCTAATAAGACGTAGCAATTGCTATTGACTGCAGGATTACCGAGGTGCACTTAATGCCACAACCAGCGCCGTAGGGGTTGAGAATTGGATCTTATAAAGAGCTAATAACGTGATAATAATTATATAGTAGATAATAATAATGATATTAAATAAATAAATGAATAATAATAATTTAATATTTAGTAATAAGTATAATAATAATATATCAATAAATTCAAGTCCCCCAGCTTCCTCCACAATGCCCTCGTCTGTACGTCTGTGGGAAACGTACCCTCATGATCAGATGCTCCCCGTATACGTACTGCAGCGCAGCGATCTCGAAGCTCATATTATTTCTGCCATTGCAAACTCCGAAGAAACTTGAGCTGATATTTAATTTTCCACCCTAGTTAATTACTGTCTTCTCTCGTAGCGAATTACGGACAAGGAAATATGATACCTATTAGAATTGAGATGAATCGTCATTCGAAATATAGCGAGATGAGAGAATGGTTGCTTTAAATGATAATAAATTTAATTAAGATGTATAGTAATTCATTCAGTCCGACAAATATGAACAGGTAAAATTTGATGCATTATGAATGACTTTCCATCTCGATTCAACAGGCTTTTGCCTGAATATACACTGGCTTAACAGAGCTCCAAGCTTCTCGATCAGAACTAGTCTGTAGTGAAATTTTTTTTGAAGATCTCATGATATTGATGAATTGATTCATCCCTGATAATAATTTTTTTCAGTCAAATACTCCTGAACATAAATATTTTCATATACTTCATATCGTTAAAAAGGAATCCTAATGTAAAAACTTTGAGTTTGCTTTTAAAATCCTTTTAACATGTTGTCTCATAACCTGAAAAATTGCCAAATTGTTGGCGAAAACATGGCCATACCCAGGGACCTTTCTATGCAATTCAGAAAAACGAAAAATTCGAACTTTAGAAGCGAGAGGATCTGTGTTGTATATGGACGGATTTTTCTTGACAACATTGGCTGGACTATACAGAAAATTTCGATTTTAATTTTTAAAATTCCCTGAGCAGATCTGCGTAGATGCGAATTTATTTGACGCAGCCTGCGAGTATCTGGACTCAGAATGTATTTATTGTATTTTGTTTCAATTATGTAGCTTTTGAAATAGGTTGACACGCTAAAATGATCTGATTCAATTTATTCTCTCTGAATAATTGACAAACTTCTGTTTCGGTCTTTAAATTCTTATCATAACCCTTCGGTATTTTGTGTTGAAATATTCAGCATCAGTTCCATAATAAATCCAATCAATCGCGAAGTTTTTCTTCAAATATCTACAGACGCCGGTACAGAAAGAGGCTTCATTAAATCAGACTTTTGTACTAAAATATATACAGGTTTGTTTTCCTCTCGTAACCAAATGCCTGAACTGTACGAAGCTCTCGTACCAAGTCTCTTAAATAGACTGAAACATGCGACACGTGTGCATACGAAATGACCTCCTACGCACGGAGCGACCTTCTAAAGGTCGGATAAACAAGTAAACCATAGGGGCGCATGAGGAATAGACCACTGAAAAGGTTCATTAAAAAATTTTAATTTCATCTTATACGTTCATCTCGCATTCATCTTACATTTACCTTAGTTTCATGTAATATTCGTTGTAAATTCATCGAACATTCATCCTACATTCATCGAACATTCATCGTACGCTCATCGAACATTCATCGTACATACATCGAATATTCATCGAACATTATTCCTTCATTCATCGTTCAATCAAGTTTATCTACGATGAAAGTAACATATCGTCGGTTTATGCACGGCCAGTTTAATATTTAATAATATTAGAATTGTCTTCACTGAGCGAGACCCAGGCAGGAGCTGCATTTTATTTATTTTTTCATTTCATTTTGAATAATTTTAATCATTATGTTATTATTTATTAGGGGATTTATTTTTATGATTAACTATTAATTACGTGATTAATCATAATACAGAGCAAAGTTTAGCTTAAGCTTTTCCAAAAATTGAAGCTTCAATGTTCATTAAATTTTCAAAGGTCACTAAATTAAGTCATCCAAAAATTATCTATAATCTTAGATCTACCCTGAAAGAAAACATCTATTTTGAATGTTCAGTTTACTTAATCTTTGTAAATATTTACTCTTAAAACGCCTCTGCATGGTAAGATTTTCTCCCACAACACGTAGCTGAGAGTACTTTCATAAATACAAAATTTATGTGATGATTCTTCACTATTATTGAAACAAGCTTCACTTATTTCACATTCGCCAAAGCATCTTCCCACTGCCCATTTTTCCCTCAATTTCCCGAGAGAGTATCATTTTTTAGGGAATTTCCCGCATCTCAGGTCCATTTTCCTGCCCAAATGGCCATTTGTCTGCCAACGCTCAGCTTCCTTCCTGCCCCGAAAGCCCGACAGCGATATGCTCAGTTCTTCCTCTTAGTTTTAACGCCTAAGCCGCGCAGTGGAAAACAAACAACCTGGCACTCTCTCACTCAGTAAAATGAGAGAGCATTGTCCCAATAGTGATGAATTTTTGGCCCGAGTTTCGGTCATCTGACTCAGTTTGTCCCGGCAAAAGGACCTGTCAGCGCTACGTCGGCTCTCTGCTAGTGTTGTGGGTAAGAAAGTGTATCACTTTTTAGACAATATTACTCATTCAAATTTCTTAGTGCTGAACGTGAGATGGAGACTTTTGATCTTTTCTGCGAAGGAAACTGCCCATGGACGCTCTGGTCGACTAGAGTTTCAGTCCGTCACTTTATAACAAAATCTGAATCCTGATTACCAATCATTACGGTTGGTCTTTGTCCATTCAAACACGCAATAAAACGTGAATATGTTGCGCATATCTATTAGAAAAACTCTCACATGTTGACTTTATAATTATATACGTTACGTATTTCTATCCGCTGATCAGAGGATCTCATTCATCAAGAGGTCAATAGAATACGGGGTTGCTTGCTAACGAGACAGACGTTTATCAGGACCGCCGCTACAGCCGAGTGAAGGACTTGGCTGCTCTATTGCTTCTGCTGTAAATTATGACTAAACCTGCCTGCCTCTCAGTTGTTATTGTTGCTATGGTTGTTATGGTTGTTATGGCTGCTATTGTTGTTATGGTTGTGGTACTTATGGTTGTTATAGCTGCTGTTGTTGTTCTGGTTGTTATAGCTGCTATTGTTGTTATGGTTGTTATAGCTGCTATAGTTGTTATGGTTGTTATAGCTGTTATTGTTGTTATGGTTGTTATGGTTGTTATGGTTGTTATAGCTGCTATTGTTCTTATGGTTGTTATGGTTCTTATGGTTGTTATAGTCGATATGGTTGCTATTGTTGTTATGGCTGTTATTGTTGTTATGGCTGCTATTATTGTTATGATTGTCATTGTTGTTATTATTGCAGCCTCTGATTGTTATGGCAGTGATATAATGCTGGTAATGCTGGAGTGGAGCTTCTACAATGCTGGAGGCAATATATGACGGCATCATAAGAGAATGTAAAACGATGTAACGAGAATGTTAAATATTTTCTCATGTATAACAACAAGAGACGTTAAACAAGATGTGTAATACAAGAAGCTCCGTGTGGCCGCAGTGGCATTAACATGCAGGCATGAACTCGAGCTGCGCTCTTTTCCACAATAAAAAAATATTTCTGCGTTGCATCAGTTTTCAGTGTAGCTCTTAGGCTGAACACTCAGAGATATGAGAGGCTCATTTTTCAAATAGCGATGCACTTTTTACCGTTGTTTGTGCTACGCCCGATCTCTGCTCGCGCAGTGGTGAAGAAGGTGTGTCACCTTTTGACCAACATTACCCATCTATTTTTCTAAAACCTACTAAAATAGTATTAAAAATGAACCAGTTATTAATCTATTTGCAGAACATGCAAAATGACAAATCCAAATTTCACTGTGCTCTATTTTACTCAGAACGGGACTGTTTTTATAAAAACCTTGAACTCGCATTTCCGTGCCGCTAGCGTAGATCTCTGTAGCTGAAAATCTGCCATCCTGTTATTATATTTAATATTTTCGTGCTTTCACCGGTATTCCATTTTCGCGCAAACGGAACAATTTTTATTGTAACATTGAGCCTACATTTCAGAGCCCCTAGCGTAAATCCCCGTCGTAAAACGGGCTAAAAAATTAACCAAAGAGATATATGGACGGTAATATACTCAGACAAATGAGTGAGGCTTTGTCCAAATTGTGATGCAATTCTTACCAAAGTGTTAGCTTCTAACCCAGCTTGTCCCGTTACAAGGACGTATCAATGCATTGTCAGCTCTCTGCTCGTGCTGTAGGCAACTAAGTGTGTCGCTGTTGGACAGTCTGACCCACTCGTATATCTGAGTGTAGAAAATATATCCAGGCATTTCGTTTGTGTTGGGCGAACAGATATTCTGAAACGTTTCCGTGTTTCAAAAGCCCGTGCGCAATATTTGTAAAAATCTACGGGGATTCAAATGCACCTTTCGTGTTATCTCATTCTGCTCCTGCCTACTGATCTGATAGATTAGGTACGATAAAACAATTGTGGCGTCCATGGAGACGATGTTGAAGTTTTCTGTTGGTCGCATCTTCATTATTGAATAAATTTGTTGGCTGCAGTATGCAAGTATGGCGACAACACTGCGACAACAACCTCATTTGAGTTTTAGTCAGTAATCAAGTTAGGGACAAGTTATTCGCAATTTAGAAAATTGATCAATGAACGTGTTGCATTTTTGTCATTGATAAGCGTCATTCATAGAAAAAAATGTCGAACATATAAAACATATCACTTGTATAAACTCTGCTCATCGAATGCAATAAAAAAGTAATCCTATGTCATTTCTCGATTTTATTGCAGGATAAAAATCGATATGTTTTTAAACGAGAAGGAGGTTTAAAAATATAATATTCCTAAACTATTCATAACACAACGCTGTTTGATCACCTGAATTTCGGTGATAAGATATTTTTTAACCGGTCGAGCACCGGTGTCTCTCCAACTTGAACTATATTTTGAAACATTTTTTCCGGATATTTTTTGTATATTCATATTTCTTTTATATTCAGCATAAACTGAATTTCCGGCCAAGATTCATGAGCAAGTAAAAGTTCTTTTACAAACCGCTTTATTATACTTCCCCCTGGCATAAGAAAAAAATGAATTTTTTATCATGAGTTCCGAAAGCGTCGCTGTAAGATACTGCGCGGCATTCAAAGCTCGTTTGAATGTCATTTGGACACCGAGAAAAAATAAGAAGGGCTTCTGGGTATCGTCAATGTAACTTACTGAAAATGCTTTGAAACGATGCATATACAAGAAATTTTGTTAGACTATGATTCGTGTTTAAAATTTGTGAAGGGTTCGGAGTCGGCGAAAATGCATTAAAATAAAACAGTGTCTACTTCGGAGGTAAGCAACCGCATGAAAAAAGTGAACCTGAACGTTGGCTGGAAAGAAAATAATTTATTTCAAAAGAATGAATATTTTGTAAAGTACACTCGCGGGAATGCTGATTTCTTAAATTTTCATAAAGTTGTTTCACAAGGTTTATTATACATACGTACTCTTGAAGTAATGAATTTGTATTTCCTATCCTGAATTAAATTTAATCTCAGAACTGATTTAAATGTTTTGAACCACTGTACAGAAAACATGAACTTTCAAAAATTTTCTAAGCCTGCATCAACCGGGTATTTAGGATACAATATCGGTACTAAATAAAGTGTCTTAGTTATTTCTATAGTAAATAAAGCTAGTTAATTAACAGTAAAAAATCTCAATAGTTTCAATCGCTTGAAACGTTTTACTAACATTGCAACAATTCAAACTCTTATCTTTTATTCTAGCTCTTGGCTTCAATATAATGAAACAATAAATTATAAAAATTAAAAAACAACTAATGCTATGGAATTTCCAACAATAATTGCGAGTCGTGGGTTTGAACTCCAGCAAATTGTGAAAATTTTCGATGTGGCGCAAAGGCGATGCTCATTGCGTGGCCGTGGACGCAGCGCCGTGAATGACATTTAAAGTAATTGTTCTATTTTGCAGTTATATTAATATAGTAAATGTAATTGCTACAAAAATATCAATATATCACATAATTGGTGTGAATCATTAGGTCTCGTGAGTGCGGAGAAATAATAACAAAAAGGGTAAATCAACTTCACGAAGATATTTTGCGATGATATTTTCAGAGACTGTTTGTTCGTGAGATGAATTTATATTCAGAGATACACGAGCAATTTAAATTTTCAGTGATAGTATCTCGTAAATGTTCCATGAATCTATGAAAAGTTCGAAGTTGTTATCTCGCAAAAGATACGACCGCAAACAGACTGCAGAAATGAATATGTTTTTGTAACCGCAAGTTCTTCTCGTTCTTCATATCGACATTTTCCATTAGAGCTTAAGACTCTAAAGATTTGCATTGGAGTCACGATCACTGAGTCAATGAGAAAATTCCCTCCTGGTTCTGGCTTGGGGTAACAAAGTTAATATTTTACCCCAGATTTTCCCCAGTTTTACCCCAGTTCTGACGTATCTTGTGGGGGCAGATGAGCGCTTGAATAATGAAGGGATATTCACCGGACGCAGGCTATTGTACGTCTGGACGGTAATATAAATACGAAGAGCTCATATTCTGCCATGATAATAATAAGCTTTGGTACTCCAAATAATCAGGCTACAGAAAATCGGTAGGAAAAAGAGCATAAAATCTACCAAGAAGAGGTGACAGCCTCAGGAAACCCTTCGAAATAAATTAAATGGAAAATACAATAAAATTACGTAAAAATAACATGCGGGTCTATATTCTACCAAAAAGATGAACTTTGGTGTTAATGATCATGACATGCTTCATTTAAAAATGAGACGAATATAGTTTCATATCTATAGAACTTTTGTCAGAAAAAAAAACGCCTAAAGACGACAGCGGAAAACACTTTCAACACAGCCTAGGGGTCACGCAGAATCTCCACTAAATTATTCGATTACTGGACCTAAGAGGAGACTTCAATCTTTAGATCTCAATGATAGAGTTAAATTGAGACTGACATCTGAATTGTGGATTTTTTAAAAATTAATTGTACCTTAGGCGTCGCACGTGGAACCTGTAAAATCGTTTTTAAAGGTTCTTTAAGATGTCAGAAAGTAAAAAAACTAGTACGACTCTAGCGCACAAAAAAATTACACGAAATAATGTGGAATTTTTATACTAAAATGGCAAATATTTATTTCTTCTTGTTCTTAGCTAAGCGTAAACTGAATAAATAATAAAATTATAAGCCAGCGCTAATGCGCCAGCTTCCCGTGCCGTGGGCCATGTTGACAGTTGAGGCAAAATGCATAAAATTTCCTAGAGAAACAATCGTATATAATTAAAATTATGCACTATACTTTATTTTTCTGCGTACAGAATATTTTACTTCTGGTTATAACAGCTACACGAGTTAAGGTACAGTGTAGCGCTGTATGAACTGTAACAGCTATACGAGTTAAGGTACAGTGTAGCGCCTGTCTCTGTACTTGTATAACGCGTGTATGCCCGTACTTGTATAACGCGTGTATGCCCGTACTTGTATAACGCGTGTATGACTGTACTTGTATAACGAATGTATGCCCGTACTTGTATAACTCGTTCGAACTAATCATGATTATTACATGATTCTAGATGACGCGGATGAACTTACGATTATTATATGGAACGATCAATTATATATTCGATAAGATTTCCTGTTACAAGCGTTTCTAATCTAAATTCGTAGCCAATGAATTTCTCTCTCGCATAAATTGGGTAAAAATGAACGTTTCTATTTATGTTTGAAAATCCTAAGATCAAAAACATATGGTGTATGAAACCTTAACTTGTAAAGGAAACAACACATAGCTTCAAACATTTATAATTATTATATATCATACGGCGATAGCAATCAGTTTTGGATAATGAACATTTGCAGCTTACGTTCTCGCGCAAAAATAATTTTCGCTTCCATTGAAATACTTCGCACATCCAATTCTCTTTCACAAGTTCCCTAATACTGAAAAAAAAAATAAAATCATAACAACGACTATTAAAATTTTAATCAATATAAAAGATAACAGGCATGATTGTTTAATTTTTATTAACGTAATAATCTATATTGTAGTAAAGTTTCGCAAAAAAATCTGAAAACGGTGACTTAAACAGCCACTGTAAATCTGTTCTCACGTTCAATGTAAGATCCAGCCATGCAGAACTCGAATGATATTCCTTCATAACTTCTTGACCGTGATCAAAATCCTGTCCTTTTATTCTGAACTAAAATATGTACAGTACATCTACTCTCAATAAACCTCATTTACCAAAAGTATTCTATGGTAAATATCATTCCCTTAACACTACCACTCATGTTCTTACTTTTAATGTTTTTATTATCAAATTATTTTCAGATCACTCCCTTCTTAGCCCTGTAAATAAGGGACTTTTAGGTCAGTTTTTGCAAAAAATACTTATTTGTGGTGAAGGTCATTGATTAAAATTGGTGATCAGATATTGTACGTGATGTTTACGGGACATGCAAAGCAGCAAATTTTCCCGAGATCTAAGAATAAAACATTTAATGGCCATCAAGCACTACCTGCCTATCAAAGATAAAGTCAAAATAGTGCTGGGTTACTTAATTCAAAATAAACAACTTGATACAAAATATTGTACACCAGGATTAATGCTGCTTGACACTATTCAGGCTCGGGACATAAATATTCTAATACAGGAATAATGCTGCCTGACATTATTCAGACTCGAGATATAAATATTCTACTATGTGATTATTGCTTAACAAATATGATTATTGCATCGCTGACCAATGTGTTCGACATATTTAATCATACACAAATAGTCAATAATTTAAACTCTATCCTTTGCCACATCAGCTGTTGATAAGACGCTTTTAGCTGCTCCTGACCAAATGACAGTCGCGGTTTCACAATCATTGAGCTTGGCACCTGAAAATTATGTTACAGTACTACATGTGACCAACCACTTCATTTCAGATAATTAATAATAAATAATTTCAGGTTATTTCTGTGCGTTACACATCAAGAAATGTGATGTAATCCCCATAGTACATCTACAGGGTTAAGTCAAGATTCAAATAAATCAGAAGGCATTTCACCTGCGCAGGAAACTCAACACAAACAAATTCACCCTGACGTATTTATTTCCCTATGCCGATCCTGCACTATCATTCGCGAACTCACGCGTCTATATTGAACAATCATTAACAAACTCACGCGTCGGTCTTGAACAAGCATTGACAAACTCATGCGTCGGTCTTGAACAATCATTAACAAACTCACGCGTCTCAACGGTTTTGAACAAGCATTGACAAACTTACTCGTCGGTCTTGAACAAGCATTGACAAACTCATGCGTCGGTCTTGAACAATCATTAACAAACTCACGCGGCGGTCTTGAACAAGCATTGACAAACTCATGCGTCGGTTTTGAACAAGCATTGACAAACTCATTCAACGGTTTTGAACAAGCATTGACAAACTTACTCGTCGGTCTTGAACAGTCATTGACAAACTCACGCGTCGGTCTTGAGCAATCATTGACAAACTCACGCGTCGGTCTTGAACAAGCATTAATTAAAAAAACCCGTGCGTCGATCTCGAACAATCATTGCCAAAATCACGTGCTATAATTCGTCGCAAGTCTTAACACTTGGCCGAGTCACTCGACCTCCTCCACGGCATGGAGTTCCAGGCCGAAGACCTGGCAAGCCTCATGGCCCGCGCTTCAGCCCTCGAGCACTCATATTTACCCCTAGGGAGACCCATCTCTATGTTAACGTCACATTCCTGCATACGAAAGCTGGAACTCAGGTTACTCAGGCTTCCCAGAGACGCGCTTCTCCCGCTCCTGCTGCTCAGTGAAGACGAGCGGCAATTCTTGGAAGTTCTGCGACGACTTGGTTTTCCAGTACAGGCTTGCCGGTCCCTGCGATTATTCACATCACAAGGAGATTGTTTGGTCGCGCAATACCAAATGAACACGATGCACGACGCGAGCAACGCTCCAAGAAAGAATGATGATATCGTTGACGCTATCATCGCCTTCATGCAAGTACTTTTGAAATCGGCCGGCGGGCATTGGGAGACGTTCGCATTTCCACCTCTCGTTGTCTGGACGTTGAAAGAAGTCCGGGATGAATTTATCCCTATATTTTCAAATGGTATCATCCTTGGATTCATATGCACGTTCGTAAAGTTGGTGAAGTTATTCAATACTGTTTGTTCGTCGTTGCCCACGGCATTGGCGTTCAGGAGGCTCGAGTATTGGATAGGACAAGCGTAGCGCGTGTGCCACTCAACGTTCATTTCGCAACTATTGTTGGACATCCCGGTCAGCATTGGGTCATTCTGTAAAAAGTTTTATTTTTCAACTCTCCGCATGCGATATATTAACCGTCGTCAATGATATTCATATAAAAATCGAGTAGACTAGAGTTACCATTATTGTACAAACGGTTAATCTCTAACCATATATCAATTAAGCATTAAGCTTAGTCAATGATTTCCCTAATTAAGTCCTTGAGCACATATCAGTATGTCATGTTTCACTGCACTTAACATTCAAGAAACTATTATCCTGTACATTTTTATAAGCCGTTCTGTCCAAATGTCTATATCAATGGATGATTGCCTATTATCAATGCACTCACCTCGCCGATGGTGCAGACGAACAGTATGCGTGTTGACAGACGAAGCTCAGGACAAGCCGGGCACAGATCTCCATCCACGTAGAGAATCTCCAAGGAGTTATTCTCGAGCACCCTCAGCCCTCGCTGCACTCGGCCTAACGTCAACCCAGCCTGACGCCCAACGCCTCCGGTAGCCAGCTGCAGGCATGCTAATGCTCCGTCTTCGCAGCCATCCCACGGAGGTATCGCTTGGAATAAGCCAAAGATGAAGGTCTCATTGGTGACAGGGACTGGCAGAAAAGTTAACCTGGATGCTTCCATTGGAGAGCTTAGGTTAAAGAAAGCGTCTTGCTTGTAAATCATCCAAGGAGTCGGAGATAAGCAGGTTGCGTTGGTATACCAAGTAATATGGATGGTTTCTGCTAGGAAGTTTGACGTCATCTTGTACTTTCCTATCGTTGTCTCGAAGTGGTTGCAAATGAAGATTATTTCAGTGGTCATGTTGCTTCCTGGAAGTCGATCAAAGAAAATCCCCAATTTACCCTGATTCCACGTAATATCAGAGCTGGACATTCCTGCAAGGATGGTTACATTGACGTTATTTTTCATCGTAACGCATGCACCAGCTGTTGTTGATTGTTCGCCACAAAATGCAGATGGCAGAGCACGACATATGGAAATGACGATCTTGTTGTTTGAAAAGTCGCTGAACTGGAAAGGGGAGTTGGAAATCAATGGACTCAGGTCCATAGGACTATCCGTTGACCACGGTAGTACTAAGTTGCACTTGGGTTCCGAAGTGTTGCACAAATCCTCGCTTTTTGTCGCTGGTTCTTGCGCGTAACTCTGAATTGAGAAGAAGTAATGCACCATTTACGACAATTACATTAGAGAAAAAACATTCACACATAGTCTCAAAAGACGAATCCAATCATGAATTAAGGTTGATAGAAAAAATTCTGTGCTTATCTTAGAAAGTAAACATTATTATTCCGGTGTAAGTGCGGTATAACAAACGTGAAGTAACAATTTACAGGGCTGCCTTAACACGCAAACTGAGGAGACTGCTGATGTTCTGTCCAAGGCCCATAGCCAACTACTGCAAAAATTTGACACCTTGAAAATAGAACTTTTATTTATTTACGTAAAAACTCTTTTCTCAATTTTTCGAAATAATCAATTATCATGTATACAGAAGTTAAACAAAACGTCACGGCAGATTTCAAAGTAGTTGCTCAACGTGCATTTTGCATACCAGAACTCTGATTTGATTAAATTAAATTTCAGATTAATAAATTATTCAGACGCATTTATTTAGAGATATAAAGTACGACTGGAAAGAATGGATGTTGATCGGTGAGAGGGAAACTGTGGAGCATCTGATGATGGAGTGTGATGCAAATGAGAGTGAGCGACTAGATATGAAGAGGGTGATGCTGGATTAAACTCATTATAGTGATGAGGGTGATTGTGTGATGCATGAACGAACGGGAGTCGAATGGTTTGCAATGATAGTGGATCTATCAGCAGGGGTGACTGACTGACTGACTGCTGCTATGACTGAGAGTGGTAAGCGGTATATGAGAGTGCATGGAGAATGAGGAAGAGGAAAAGGTTGGTGAGAACGAAGGCGGGGCATAAAGAATCAACTCAATCAAGCAATGATAAAATAATTGTTACTGTAATAATAGTAATGTAATAGGACGCAAATAATTATTCGGGGCCTCAAAAATACCAATATTCAAAATATACCTTGAAACTACAGTGCCAGAAGTGGGGCATAGCAATATGTAATCGACCAAATAACTTCGTTCTTGAACTTCTTTCCCTTGTTTTCATCTCATTCTTAACAAAAAATTTTCCACCCCTCTAGCCTATGCTATAAGGCTAGAGGGGTGATTGAAGGATTTGGGGTCACTACGCCCCAAATCCTTTGTAATTAATGTTTTTTGTTAAACTATTACATTGTAAAAATGGTGGAATTACATTTAATTACAATGTATTATTGTACATATTTATACTTAACTTCGGAAAATGTTACCTGAATAGACAATAGTGATCTCTGATATATACCATTGAATATAAAGCATATACCTGCAATAAAACTTATATATTAATATCTAAAATGCTTTATTCACCTTACGCAGACTGTTAACAGCTAAAAAAACGTTCATTATAAGCAATAAACGCATTTTTTCTGATAATTGGAAAAATACTCCTCAAACGGACTGATCAGTCTGCAATGTTGACTTCCAAATGACATATGATGCAAGGTATCAGATTGATCATTGATGCCACAAAGGAATACACTTTCCTCAAACTAAACGCAAGCACGTGAAAAACTTTTTGATTATGTAAATGTTCTATGACTAAACAAAATTTTGAAATTTACGTCATTTTGGAAAATTTTTCCTTCGATATGTGGTGCTCACATAGTGGATTTTTAATATATTGGAAAGAATATGTATGTAGAGCTGACAAACGCCCACATCGAACGATTTTCCGGCTGGCTATCGGAGTTGTAAATATGCCATTTTACAATCATAAGTGAACACAAACGTTTGAGTGTATTTAAAAAAGTAAAATGCAAAATTATATAATACCTGGAGATAATATATTCTAGCTGTCCGTCTGTATAGCTGCAAATCCCCCTCCATTAAATTAATGACTTAGGCAGGCTACATAACGCTCGCAAGCAGAAATTGTAATAAAGACTAATGTAGGAGTTTTAATGATACGGATATTTCTTCCGTGTATTTTTATTTCTTTATCCATGCTGCTATGCATTTTTAATATTAGGAGCAGACATGAGATGATTTAAACTTATTTATTTAATTGACAATTCTTTACGTGCACCCGCCTTCCGTTTTTATCCGCACTCTGTAACATGCTAGATTGCATCAGCTCATTTGCAGCGAAACTTTGTTTTCAATTTCACAATTGTATGGTCCCACAGGGTTCACAAACGGCTTGGGCATCCTGAAAAGGAAAAAACCTACTCTTCTTCTTTAACTACTAGGTAAAATTTTTTATTTATTCTACCGATTAATGATGATATTATCTGCAATATGGACAAATGTTGAGGCCATATTTGGTAATTACAATGTTGTACTGAATTAGAAAAATTGTGGGCCAAATTGGTGTTTAAGTATTTCCTCATTTAAGAAATAAAAATTAGTCAAGGGCCATAGGAATTGCCGAATTGGCCTATGTAGCTATTTGGAATTTTGGGACAACATTTTCTTGAAATGTGGGCAAAAATTTTAACTGGGACTGGGACAAGAGCCATGTAGTCTTAGGTAAAAATCAGGGCTGGCAATGATTAGGCTAAATCAAAATGATTACTGTCAAATGTCAATGCCACATAAGTGGCCACTTTCAGGCCACATAAGTTGCCACTTTCAGGCATCCACCGTAAGGCCACTATCATAGTGGCAAAGCAGAGAGTTTTTTAGACTCTCCCTCAAGTTCATTTTTGAGTCCTATAAGTAGACAAGTAAAGCATAGTGGCAAAGCAGAGAGTTTTTTAGACTCTCCCTCAAGTTCATTTTTGAGTCCTATAAGTAGACCAGTAAAGTATCATGGATACCAGCATTATCTTTACATAAGAAATTGGTTTAAGTCTTGAGTAAATGAGGAAATTAAAAATGAATTGATTCTAAAAAAATCTCTGGTTTGTCACTATGTCTATGGCCACTATGCAGAGGGTGGATGCAGCGTCGCCAATTGGCCAATATATGGATTTTTAAGCCCAAAGCGTCGCCAGCCATTTTAAAGATGCGTTGCCGGGTAATTTTTAATGAAATGCCATTTACGCTGAGTAATGACGAACTATTTACAAGCCACAAACTTAGTTACAAGGTTGCATGCACGTGTTACCCCAAAAGGCCCAAATAACTAATTTCACCCTAAAAACAGTCCGATTGTACAGCAAGTGTCAACTGAACATGTAATAAAGCAGTTTGACCGCTCTAATGTGCAGGATGGAATTCTAATTTCGAAGGTTCATATATTATTTCGATCCACCAAGACCACTTTTTCTACCCAACATCGTTATTTGAGGCAAAAACTGAACTTCTTAAAGGCTTAAAATACGTACACTACCTTGCTCAGTTTCTATAAAGTACCTAACCACTTTGAAGTTTTATGCTTGCACCTTTCACTCAACAAATAAATGCACACTTGGTCAGTAAATTTGAAATTTAATTCTTGCTGTAAACAAAACTAGAATCAGGTAATTTTATTGTGTTAAAAAAATATGAAGTTGATGGCAATATCTATTAGACTATTGTGTGCTAATGTTGGTTAATCAAAATCAATCTGATTCTTTTGAATGTCATTGTCATTTCACTCATTTGTCCTAGACTCCTAGCATAGTGGCAAACCAGAGCTTTTTTGGAATCAGTTCATTTTTAATTTCCTCAATAACTCAAGATTTAAACCAATTTATTAAGTATGAATCCAGAGTAGCACTGACATAAGTGCTAACGTTATTAACGTTGACATTGTGCCCAAATTGGCCACAACCCAGACATTTCTGAAAGCTACATTTTTTTTAGCCATCTGACAAAATTACCTTTCAGATTTACAAATCATAAATACCTGAAACAATGCCCATGTAAATTTTTAATATCAAATAGTTATAAACTTTAGCATTGCACAAGTTTCAACATAATTCAATTAGAGACATCAGAAATTTAGAAGTGCTACAGTGATGAACAGATAACAAAAAATAAAGAGCAAAAATAATTTTAAAAATTTACATTAATTTCAATAAAAAAGTAATAAAATATTACATATTATTATTTCATTTTTATTACATAAGTCAAAGCGGTCAGACTGTATATTAACACGTGCTGAACTTACAGTAGAGACAAATTTTATTGTTGCCGTTTGACTGTTTAAGGGTAAAATTAGAGATTTGGGGTAACACGTGCATAAACTTTGTAAATAAATTCGCATTCGCACCTCGTAAA